>NC_136777.1:15920106-16533106 GCF_947034865.1 Barbatula barbatula
ATGTAGAGGAACTGTATTCTTGTATGTTGGTTGAAGATGTTGTGGATTGATTCTTAAATTGAGCACTAATAGAAAAAAGCTGTTTCGACAAATTGACAAAAAGTAAAATGTATATATTTGTGGAGAGAAACAAAATCTGGGTAAGAATCCAGTTAAGTCGCTTATAAAACACACTGCAATATTCCATACAGCATTTGGCAGATGCTTTTATCTGAAAGCCCCTTACATTGCACATACTTAGAAACAAATGTATAGTGTAATGCAATCTCCTGGGATCCAACCCATGACCTTGACATTGCTAGCCATGACCTTGACCCCTGAGCTGCAGGAAAGATAAAACTTTAGGTTTTTAACACATAGACCTGGTTACACAGAGGAGCCTTAAGGTAATCCTTGAATAAAGTGAATGTTTGACCTGTTTAACTGACTATTACTTGCCCAGAAATATCTTAAAATATATCAGTGCCATTGTTTTGTCTCGAGATGCAAACTTGTAATTTATTCAAAGGTATTTTCATAAAAGCGACAAATATCTTGATTTAACAAAGGCATAGTCCTGGTTAAGCAAAGCAGTGTCTGTGAAACCAGATCAAGATTTCATGCCGTCCTTAAGTCTCCTGCATGTCACACACATACCAGCAGAGAGCCAGTCCATGGTCAAGAAATATAACATGAATCATTCGTCCATCTACAGCTCAAAACAGAGGAGCGCCGAGCAGAAGAGCGAAAGGGTCTATTGCCTCCGTTCTTTTTAGATTTGAAGCATTTTAAGAAGAGACCTGTTCTGACCCGTCTGTTCTTAAATGATTTAATCACACCTTTGGTTTTCTAAAAGCCTTTCCAGTATATTCACTTGTTCTAGAACAGTGCTTCTCAAACTGGGGGCCCAACATGAATCCACGGAGGCACAGATTCTGTAGTATTTTCTGAAATATATCCTTTCTTTCATTGATTTAATGCAATCAAACATCAGATCAATAGATCTCCAAACAAAAGAATTGATTTTCTAGTATCGTATAGTTCAATATGTTTTTGGTTTCAAGTTTAAAGCCATGCACTCGGCACAAAGGGGGCTTACTACAAAAAAAAAGTTTGAGAACCGCTGTTCTGGGGCGGCTCAGTTATGACACAAATCATAATCGTGATTATTTTGGCCAATATTGAGATTCAGATTATTTAACACGACTACTCTTTAACCCATAAAACAACAGAAAATAAAAAAACTTTGCTTTTAAACAGTGAATGTAACTGAAAAATAAATATCACTTCTGAACCGCTGTAAAGGGAAAGGTGTGCGTTGTGGATGTATACGACAAGAAAAGAGAGGATCCTTGCTAAATGGAATGTGGCACAATAATCGTTTACCTCCATTATTTAGTTTTTGTAATGATGAAGGACAACATTGAGGATTACGACTCATTTCTGATTAATCACACAGCCCTGGTCTGTTCTAGAAAATAAGTTGTGAAGTATCACCTACATTCTTGACTGAAAAACAGCGTAAACTTAATGTCGGTTGGTGTCTTCCACAAATAGTTCAAATAATAAATTTGACTTCTTTAAGTTTTATTCATAATACAAATATTTATTAAATTAGCCTATTGCAATGGTGTAGGTAGAAACATTTTTTGGCCGGGTGTGTGCGCTTTTTCAGTGCAGATGTTTGCCATGTTCAAGGCTGTGAAGTGCTCTCCAGCACGCTCTCACAAGAGCAAATTCACATCAAGTTGTGTTTATTACAAGCCAAAAGTAAAAACTATGAAAACCAACAAGAATAAGGAAGATGGAAAGAACACTACAAAATAAGAGTTCACACACAACCCACACTGTCAACCCGGATCAATTCTACCAGCTCAAAGAATTGAAGGCAGCGGATTGACTCGACTTGCGTACATTTTGAAGTTCTGGGTTTAAAGTAATTAAAACTTTCATTTTGATTTTCCATTGATTTAAATTAACAGCATGATGTTAGTGACTGAAACGGAGGTAGTTCAGTAATAAAACAACATTATATGTTGTAAACCTGAAGAGATAAATGTTTATTCTTCCGTCAAGAAACATCTGCTTTAGATGCTTTGTATTGAAGTATTGGTTATTTATATAATTTATTTCAACATCTTGATATGTTCGGATTCTGAGGAACGGTGTCGTTTTATTAAAAACTGTTTAAGGAAACATATTTAAATAAAAGAATCACTTCATTAATGTAAATATATGAATGGTTTATTGTTAACAGTTGTTTTGTAACTAAATCAAATGTATTGTGAAAGATGTTTAACTTTTATCCATGGTCTATCAAATATAATTAAATTAACACAAATGTTCCTAATAGACATGCGTGGGGACGGATTGATCTGGAAAAAATAAGTTCTGGGAACAAAACTATTGTACGGAGAGCAAGAAAAGGTTGGTTGGCCTCAGATAAACTATTCTCCATAAAACCCTCATCGTCAGCTAGGAATCTGGGCACTTTTTCTCTAGTAACCTGTCATTTAAAGGCATTGAACACATGGTGTTCAAAACACATTTTTTCTTTTTGAGAATATATCTAAATGATGTCATATGCTGTCAGAAAAGATAATCCAAGCATTTGTGGCATCAAGACTATTGTAATGCATTATGTGTTTGCCCTGTAGGCTTATTACAAAAACTCCAACAAGTTTAAAACGCAGCAGTAGTTCTTACACAAACAAACACGTATGAGCATGTTGTTTATTAAATAACAAACTTTAAAATCTCACAGATTACTTAAAGGCCCATAAACTGTTTAGCCCCGCAGGACCTGAGTGACCTACTACTGCACAGTCTAGATATAGAATATAGATAACGTATCAAATTTTGAAAGTGTTGGCTCATTTTGGATTTCATGAGAGCTACACATTCCAAAAAAGTTGGGACAAGTAGAAATAAGAGGCAGGAGAAGTTAAATGTACATATAAGGAACAGCTGGAGGACCAATTTGCATCTTATTAGGTCAATGTGATTGGGTATAAAAAGAGCCTCTCAGAGTGGCAGTGTCAAGTCAAGATGGGCAGAGGATCACCAATTCCCCCAATGCTGCAGCGAAAAATAGTGGAGTAATATCAGAAAGGAGTTTCTCAGAGAAAAATTGCAAAGAGTTTGAAGTTATCATCATCATCTACAGTGCATAATATCATCCAAAGATTCAGAGAATCTGGAACAATCTCTGTACTTAAGGGTCAAGGCCAGAAAACCATACTGGATGTCCGTGATCTTCAGGCCCTTAGAGGGCACTGCGTCGCATACAGGAAATGCTACTGTAATGGAAATCACAACATGGGCTCAGGAATACTTCCAGAAAACATTGTCGGTGAACCCTTATCCACCGTGCCAAAACTCTATTGGTCAAAAAAGAAGCCATATCTAAACATGATCCAGAAGCGCAGGCGTTTTCTCTGGGCCAAGGCTCATTTAAAATGGACTTTGGCAAAGTGGAAAACTGTTCTGTGGTCAGACGAATGAAAATTTGAAGTTCTTTTTGGAAAACTGAGACACCGTGTCATCCGGACTAAAGAGGACAAGGACAACCCGAGTTGTTATCAGCGCTCAGTTCAGAAGCCTGCATCTCTGATGGTAAGGGGTTGCATGAGTGGGTGTGGCATGGGCAGCTTACACATCTGGAAAGGCACCATCAATGCTGAAAGGTATATCCAAGTTCTTCCAAGAACTTTTCTGGAATTGGGTTTTGTACATTAAAATCTGTACAAATCAAATTATGAATCCACAGCGTTGCTTCAATTTTGTAGCTAGGGTTTCCCCAATAGACCATTGGTTCTTCAGTAGCTGACGTGCTGTGGCCCGATCATTTTTGATGTGATGACAATAAACCGTAGTAATAAAGTAAATCCATGCTCGGAACATGATTCAATCTCTGTCAAGCTGTTAATTCCCTAAAAAATGACATTTTGCTATGGGTGAATACAACCAGGAAGAGCAAGATGCATTCTAATTTCTAAATGATGCAAGACATGAACTTAATACAGAAATACATAATCTGTAGTCCATGCATACAGTATATTATATATATATATATATATATATATATATATATATTTAGTTCAGCAGACTGCAAAGCCCTCCAGAGAACAGTGAACACAGCTGACAAATCATGGGAGCCCCTCTGCCCAGATTCAGGAGCCAAACTGCTCTACAGACATTCCCCCAAAGCGGAGATGCACATATTTTGTTATTTTAGCCGTGTACCGAAATGTATTCAAGTCAAAGTTGTATAATGAATGAATATGGTCTTAAAGTACACTCATACATTAGCTGAAGGGTTTAGGGATTACAGTTCTTTAATATGTCACGCCCCTTTTTCAAGGGACCAAAAGTAATTGGCCAAAGCGGTTTTATTCACAAGTATGGAGTTCATTCAACGTGTTTACTCCACACAAGTAAAACAGACACAACAACCATCAGAAAGACCCCAGGAACATTAAGAGTAACCAAATCAACAATTGTGAGATGAAAACAACACACTGGTGAGCTCAGCAACAAAACAATCTTGGACGTCTACGTAAGATTAAAGTGGCGTAGGATGGCATTATCCTCTCCATGACAAAGAAAACAACAGGGGAACACAGAACAGATCATGACATGCCGAGACGTCCTCAGAACGTGGTTCACAAAATAATGTCACGGTGACCAAAAGAAGATGAACTGATGACGTCGTCAGAATGAACCGTTTGCTGGGTGTTTAGTATTCAGTTCTGGTGTATTATGAGCAGCTTCATGCAATCTGACCTCTTAACACTTAAATAGTGGTGCAATGGATCTCAAAACTCATGGTTCAGATGATATAATGGATTTTGGATCCGCTAATGTAAATGCCCATCATAGTTTTCATAGTCATAGTCTTCTTCACAGTCATGGTCCTCTGAGGCTGTTTTCATTGCAGAAAGCTTGACTATGACAAAGTGTTTTGTGCAAAGGAACACAGTTCATTACTAAAAAGCTCTTTATTAGCTCACAGAAGGTCCAGAAACAAGCTTTTTGCACGGTTGCTGTCAGATATGGCCCTTCTGAAGGTGCACCAGGGCTTCAAACCATCAACCGGCCCACCTAAAGCCCAAAGCACTAATACCACACCAGATTATTCTGCTGTCACATAGGGGTTCCCCTGTGCTCAGTAAGAAATACGAAGGGGGACCGGGCTTCAAATCACCAACCTGACTATCCCAAAGTAAAGTGAAGGCAGGAAAATATCTGTACTCTTACTCGGCCTTTAAAAATGGTATCTGTGCATCCCGACAAATAAGCACAGGACCGTTTGAAAGCTGCTGCCGACCCGAACCCCAAATAACATGAATATTTATTACACCGTTACATCTAATAGCGCTTTACATGACGGGTGATGGTTTTAACACCACTGAACAATGAGAAGAAACGAGAAGCTCATGATCAAGCAATAACACATGAACATGGATGAGTTTGTGACAATTCTCTAAAATGAGCAGAAAATTTAAGCTGAGAGTAGTGTTATGAATAGATCTTTTTATTTTTTCTTCAAATCTAAAGTTACTAAATTGTATAATGTAAAGCAATATGTAAATACAGACATAAGACTATAAAAATAAAAATGTTACGCAATATTAATACTAGACAACTATTTACAAAATAACTTTTGCTTTTTGAATTATTCTTGTATGTTTTCTGTTGCTATTTTATTCATTAACCAATAATATAAAGGACTCACGTTATATACTGCAAGTCAACTGCTCTTTCAGGAGATTTAGTGAAAGATTCCAATTGCTTCTTAAAGTCTTGCCAAACTCTGATAAACAACCTTTTCACACTCACATATTTATATGAATATCGGTTTTGTACGTGTCGAGAGGCGTTTATCTGTGTAAAAATTGTGTTTTCTGTTCTGTGTAAGTATGTTAAGTTATTGTCACCAGTTTTCATTATTCTGCAAATAAATTCAAATAGGAAAATATTTGTATTTGGTGACATAAAATGTGTTAGTAGTTCACAAAATGAAAAAAGATCATTTTACCTTAACACACACATATATATATATATATATAAAAATGGGAGATCTTTAAATCTGAAGTTGAATATTGTGCGAGCATTACAATGACACAACAGTGCCACCTGCTGGTTATGAATCCAAACATATACGGAAATTACAGAATCTCTCAGACACACATTTTAATATAATAATTCAAGTTAAATCATTTACTCAAATAAAATATTGAAGCTGATTTGTTTTTAAATAATGTTGATTTTTTCAGGTGGTATGTTTATATCTCTATCAATGCTTTTCATTTTTTAGTTTTTTGTATACACACCTGTCTCAAAGTTATTCTGGTCTGTCTTTCGTCACAATATAAGATTTTAATTTACATTACATTTTTGTTAATAATAAAACTATATGAATATTTAACTGTATATGAATTGTATTCAATTAAAAATACTCAACAGTTATCGTGTGGGCCTGATAATGTTTGCCGCTGAACCCTCAATATATATATTTAATCTATGTGCTGTAGTATTCTTAACATCAACATGAAAACAAAATTCCACATTCTTGGTCTTGTTTTGAATGGGATTAAACATTAAAATGGTAACCCATTGGCCGTGGTTGCATGTAAATTTAGCCTTTATCAAATTCTGCATGTAGTTTTGCAACCTGGACATGTTTTAGGATGATTTCTAGCGTATCAGTTCTTGATGCTTATTGAAATGTAAAGTGTAATTGAATATCCAGTTGTGGTCATAAATATGAATCACATTACAGAAGTAAAACGCCCTGCATATATATCATGTGCGTGCCTGTCTTCACTTTCTAGACTATATAGGACAGGGTTTGCTTGCGTTCCATTCACATCTACACGATCAGCCAACACAGAAACAATTAAAAACAAGTCAAGGTCCTGGATCCCTAAAAACACCAAAACTAACAAAGAAAACAAGCCCAGTTTGACATCAGATGAGCTCTGCTTCTCTTTTAGCACTTTCGCAACTTGATAATCAGTTAAATATGCAATACTCACATGAAAGAGCTGAAGCCTATGGTTATCAGTAAACGTCATCACCGGATGTGGGGTGGAAACCACAGGGGTTCACTTGCATCCTTCAAAGCATTTCAACACACATTATATATATATATATAAATAAATCCTTCATGTCTGCCTGACCTCTGGAAGCACAGCGTGTAGTGATGTAGCTGAACTATGTCTTGCAGTGTCTTAAGCAAATTGGAATATCAAACCGTAATCATGCCAGTGGATTGAATACACCTGTCTGTGTTCTTGTCTCTCTCTCTCTCTCTCTCTCTCTCTCTCTCTCTCACACATGAAGACAGCACCAATGGGAGTGTGAGTGATGTTTGGAGAGCTGCTGATGTTGTAGTGCACACACACACACACACTGTCTGCTGGTTAAAGTGTTGCTGAACAGGAAGTTACAGCGTAGACTTGAGAGAACACTAACAGACATGAGGGTCTCTCATCAGCTTCTTCTTCTGGTGTTTGTCCTAGCTGCCTTGTGCTCATTCGGTAAGATGTTTTCATAAAAACTTTCACCGGTGTTTATTTGCAGGTGTTTTGTTTATATATGTGTTGTGTTTGGGTATATACTGTAGTGGCTCTGTGGTTCGAGTAAGTTGTGGCACAGTTTCTATCGTCCTCTAGAAAATAAGAAGAGGTCAAACAAATATACATGATACCATTTCCAGGATATCTGAGCAGAAGAGCAGATTTGACTTCTCAAATTAAGAAAGCCGCTGACACAACTTAACCAACATTAGAAGTTCACTGTATTAAAT
This sequence comes from Barbatula barbatula, assembly GCF_947034865.1. Classification (NCBI taxonomy): domain Eukaryota; kingdom Metazoa; phylum Chordata; class Actinopteri; order Cypriniformes; family Nemacheilidae; genus Barbatula; species Barbatula barbatula. The sequence goes on from NC_136777.1 coordinate 15,927,899, forward strand.
CATTAGGGTGAACTGAGTCATTGGGGAATATGTCAACAATTTACATTTGATGTAAACTAATGAAAATAAATTGGCAAGGTCATAAACCGGCCAGAAAAAGATTAAAGCGATAGTTCACCCAAAAATGTAAATGATGTAATTATTTACAAACTCTCTTGTCATTTCAAATCAGTATGACTTTGTTTCTTCTGCAGAACACAAAATGAGTTATTCATGATTCATTTGTGATTCAAGCATTCTCAATGTTAATACTTAAATGTAGTGAATCCTCTTGTGCTATAGATCTGATCCAGTAAATCATAAAAATGCTTTTAACTTTAGTCTCTCAGTTTGCTAGACGGAGTGACGTATCTTATTCATGCCTTTACATCCGTGCTTGCAGTCCAATAACTCACTATTGTTTTTCTGACATGCAGTTCACACAAATGTCTCTCATCCAATCCCTGGAGCTCTACAGAACATCAGTAAGAATGACACGGGTGTACAGAAGGCTGTCCTGGTGGGAACATACTCATTTAACAATAAATCCAATGATGCCTTTCTGTTCAAAGCCTCGGCTGTTGATGATTCAAAGAGACAGGTACGCCACAGGACGCTTGCGTTATATACATTATGTATGTGTTTACACTTTTGCTATCAACACGTCTGTGTCCTGCTTTAGATAGTGAAAGGAATCCGCTACGTTCTGACAGTAGACATCTCTCGAACCATGTGCAGGAAGATGGGCAATAACAAAGACCTCTCCCACTGTCCCTTCCAGACCGACAGTGTTTTAAAGCAGGTATGTGGGGCTTTATAGGGGAAGTTACATCATTTTAGTCATGACAAATAATAGAAATTCATTTGTGATAACTGGTTTAAACAGATGTTTCTAATATAAAAACAATATAAAAGTATATTCACTATAACAGTGGCCAAAACATTTCCAAGCTTGACTTTTGCAAAAAATCTGTTATGCTTTGTTTAATAAATGTGCTATAAAATTGTATCTGTAGAAATGATATACATTCAACTGCATTATCAGACTGCTTCCCTTGTTTTTTGTGTGTTCTAGACGTTTCTCTGTCACTTTGAGGTGTGGTCCATTCCATGGATGAAGGCGATGTCCACAACATATTTTAACTGTCATTCTTCTGATACTCTCAAATGACCTTTCTTTCATCGGGTCCATTTGAAATCTCACTGTCACGTTAACATAAAAATAATAAAAAAAGAAGCAGTGAATAGTGTAGAACTTAAAATGATTTTAAGGTTGTTGATCTAGATTGGCGAGTGACCTTCTTTCGTCTTATTTAAGATGTCTCTGATGTGCAGAGGTTGGTGTTGCACCACTAGATCAGTGGATGGGTACACTTGTCTCTCTAGGCCCATTGGCCGTGCAGTATCCCACACTCATGAAAGACACTTCTGAGGGGTTTATATGTGAGCACATTTATTCATGTGATTTCTGGACTACTGGCTGTGAAATGTGGCTGAGATTCCATACAAGTCCATATGGTCATTAATGGGTACAAGCATCCAATGGGACAGTTGTTCTCAACCGGCTTTCCTGTGGGATGCAGAGTTGACATGAATCCACATCAATCCAAACATGATTGTTACAATTAACTGCACAGGTCTAGTGTAAAACTATAAAAAAGAGACAAACCCAACCATTGAGTTAAGCCTTTTTTGTTAAGACAACCTAACAGTTGGGTTTGTACCTTTTTGACCCAACGCTGGGTTGAAAATTACACGGCATTTATAAAGAAAAACTTGTTTTAAGTTAAATTATAGCGGTTTAACGCACATCTTGATTCAGCGGTCATCAAATTGTGATATTAAACTATAATTTCTCCGCGTTAAACTTCAACCTTGTCAAGTTTGATCAGATGTACTGAACAAAACATTTGGAAGCATTGGATCCTATTTGACCAATGCATTATTATTATGTCCATACTGTAACACAACCAGATCATGTTTTGGGTCTTATTTGTTCCACCGCAACAGGACATTATTGCTGCTAATTGTGTGAAACGATGAGACTTCTGAGTAGAGTTGTTAAATATTAAACACCAGCAGCATTCATTTAGCTCTTCAGAGTTCTGCAGTTATAAAGCAACATATAGAAATAATGACGACACATAAAAATGAAATAGAGAAGTACGTCCTAATCCCACACTCGGAGATGATTAAAGCTTTATACAAAGTTGCAGTAGATTCATTTTTATAATAAAACATACGTTTCCTCAACACAAGATCTCTTTTTTTAATCCCATTTTCTATATTGCGGTTCTATTTTAAGGGCCAGATGGTGGTGTGCAAAACGGCATACTTTCTCTAATATGTGGGAAACAAAAATAGTAATGGCACATCTGATTATAAAATAACCAAGCACATAACACTTCCTACAATGTGAAATGATCATCAATTCAAACCTACTGTAAGAGCTAAATCAAAGAACGAAGATCAAACAGAGCAACGGTCTTCGTTCATTTGTTGAAAAGAATATGGAAGACGATATCAGGGGCTCCTGTTGATGTAAATTGCTTCAAAATCGGTTTGTTTGGAAGTCAGGGTGAGGTATGACTCAAGTAGATGGATCTGATGGGCTTGTCACGAGCGCGTTTCACACTTTGCTCAGGTCCAGCTTGCACAGATAAGGTGAGCGGAAGGAACCCAGGTAGAGGTGGCCATTGTGTTCGTGGGCCTCGCTGATGTAAGCCGCCACCATGCCGTGTGGGTCGTGGAAGCTCCGCACGCACGTCCCGCCATCCTGCAGCTCCACCACCAGACTGTAGCGCGGCACAAACTTCAACAGCGTGTCTTGACTGAAGAGCTGGAAATATTTGATGACAGCTGAGTAACTCGCCTCTAAAAAGCTAAAAACACAGTAAACAAGCAAGATCTCCAAAAGCAGGTACCTTAAATATGAGCTTTTTAATCCAGGGTCTCTGCGACAGAAAGTCAAGCATGGAGAAACCAGGGTTGGGTCGAACCGCAGACATGGCCACCCAGTAGCCTCCTGAAGAACTGCGTCTGATGTTGTCAGGAAATCCTGGAAGGTTGTCTATGAATGTATCCATGCCACCTTTATTCAGACCAGACACGTGGACTCTGTTAAAGACACACATCAGATTCAATGTGTACATTAGTAGTTATTTAATAATCGATTAAAAGAAGTGCCGCTAGCGTTAGTTGTGTGTTTCTCTCATTTAAACGGACCACCATCACCGATCAGTCAAGATCTCCATAAAATATGAAAAACTTCCATGTCACAGAGACCACACTGGGTTCATTCACCGTGAGAGGAAACATGACATGCATCTCGAAGTCCTGGAAGCTTAAGGATTGAGCCGGTTGCCTTGGCAACTGCATGCCCTCATCATTCATCCAGGTAAGGCCGAGGAGAACAGTCTGTGCCTCGAGCACACAAGATGTTGGGTCACAAGACTATGTCATTCAAGAATTCTGAGGATTTACGTGTTCTACCCGAGTTGATAATAAATAAGCCTTAAGGTAGGAAGACAATGTTTAACTAAAAGATTAGGTTATGTGGAGAAATAACATTGCTAGCATTATTTGTGTCACTAAAAGGGACCTTAGTGAAAAACAAACACTCAGTACATTTTTATAATAAATTGTTTCAAGTTATACCGAAATTTGCTCTTAAATAATTTCCAGTAGAATCAATAAGAAAAAAAAGAGTCTTGCAGTACTATAAGATTGAGTAAATGATGTCAGAACTTCAAAATACCTCCTTATTCTTGCCATGGTTGTTTCAGCCACCAGAACAGATTCCTCATCCGGGAAGAGCTGGATCCCGTTGGGGAACCTCAAGTTCTCCATCATCACAGTGACTTCTCTGGTCTCTGTATCATACTCCAGCACACTGAAACATTAAAACCAATCATTTCCATCCAAATATTCAGTCATCCACAAACAAAAGTGGAAAACGCCAAAGCCCATAAAATGATTTCATGCCCTATTTACCGTCCATCTGCTGTGGCTTCCATGATCAGCTGCATGAAGTCTCTGCGCTGCCACCTGCTGCTGGAGTCAGTGAAGTACACCTTCTTACCATCCTGAGTAATGTCCAGATCATTCACAAAGCCCAGGCGTCGACCTCCGATCATCCTCCCTGTGCTCAACAGAGACTTCACATCACCTAGAAGCCAAAAACATGACATTTAAAAACGACCACATGAACAAATAGTGCATTTAAGTGATATACAGTGTTCAACCTGAGCGTTTTGTAACGCTGACATTATAAAGCAGAATTTATGGAGGTTGTCGTTTTTGCCCATGCTTTACCTGTGACAGGATTGACCTCGAACAACCCCAAATAGGCATCAGCCACGAACAAGGTGCCATTGGGTCCCACACGGATTCCTAGGGGACGTCCACAGGAGTGCTCATGTTCACGAGAACCTTTGAATTGGAAAATAAATGACTTTTGAGATTACTAATCGCCATTCTATATATTGACAGGTTAATTATCTCAATAATATTTGATCAACATCACTTAATAAAGTAACAGGTGTCATGAGAAAACGCTATGTTTGGAAAAATACAAGCCTTTACATATGAAACATGTTAGTATTCCAAACACAATATATGCTGGTTTCCACTCCGTCAGCATTTCACACTCAAGGCATATCCACTTTCAATGCACTCTCTTGATTTTATAAAGCCTAATGAAGATCTAAAAACGTACATATGGGTAAAGACAACGAAGCACAATACATCACTATTCCCTCGTTTTATTTTTGAGACATTCTTTTAATTTAGAAGTTTTTTTGTAGAGTTTTCAATAACAATTCTCATAACACAGTGTAATGCAGACAAACATGGATGTTTATATGTATTTATACTGCATGACTGATAGTCAATGTCTATTGATGACTCATTCTGCACCACAAATATTTTTGACCAATCAAGTGCCCTAGAATGAGCATGTCCCTCCCCTTTACCCCAAGAATGTTCTTTCAAGAACACTGTAACCGTCCAGCGATTTCACAAAATCTTTAATAGATCAGATGACTTCTTTCTGGTTAAAAGCCCTCTTGTAAGTGCATTCACATTTTTCAGAATGCAAATGCTAACAGTTTAGCATTAATCTGGCTGTTAAATTACACACAAGCTAAGTTTATGAAAGAGACCCAGTTATTGGGTCTATTGACAATGTTTTGTGCAACTAAACCACAGACTCTGTTGCAACGTTGAAGGAGGGAGCAGTTTGGTTTTTCTGGTGCTCTTACCACATGGTGACTTGCCAAGTGTTGTCAGCACATGAAAGTTCCTGCCCTCGATTTTCACAATCTTTCCATCGGCCGTGCCAGTGTACAAAACATCTAAAAAGAAACATGATTTACAGATGATCTATGTACATCAATATCCATCCACCTATATAGGGTTAACAAAGCTCAGTCTTTGAAAAATGAAGTGTGTGCATAAGAAAGCTGGAATACAACGATTAATGACGCAGTAAAGGTCAACTCATCTTTTGTTTGGCCTGCTGTCACACACTGTGTCTAAACTGGGTGAAAGGTGAAGTACTGACCGAACGGCTGTGTTAACACTAACCTCCAATGTTAGCAATGGATTCTGGGCCGATAAGCCGGTCCTCAAACAGTCGTTCAGCTTGTCTCAGTTTAATGTTGGGCTCGTAACAACCCGTCATGACAGGAGGCTCATTCAGACTAATGAGTGAAAGGAGAACAGACATCAGTCAAGAGTCACTGCGCACTGAACGCTGGACGTGACACCTACATATCAACACCACAGTCATCAATTATTAACCATTGACACAGAATAAAACCATGAAGAGAAATGAGAAAGCATTCTGGAAGTTGAGTTAAAGGGACAGGACAACCATAAAATGAGAACACAAACACAAACAGGGAAGTTTTGAATATATTTCTGGACAGACAACGTATAACATACACTGAAGCTATCAAGCTCCGTAAAGAATGCAAATACACCATAGAAGAAGTAAACACTTTTACACATGCAATATCAAGTTTTCTGAAGCCATATAAGGGTGAAGTTTTAGCCAATTCATGAAACCAGACCGTGTGTTTTTCCTGTAAAACTTCAACTCAAAAGAAGGATTCAATTATGAATCTGACATTTCTGCTTCTCTGGTGGACTCTCGTTGATGTTTGTGTTTCAAGGAGAGCTATTATTTGAGCTGTCTGATATTTCACCTGTGTTTAGTGTACAGCTGCTTTGGAACAACGCACATTGTAAAAAGCTCTGTAGAAATAAAGCAGACTCGACTTGACTGTATCCTCTCTGCACGTGCGTAAGTCCGCATGACGTCACAACTGCTGCTGTACTTGAGGTCACGGTTGTACATTTGAAATCACTGTGATGAACAGACGAATGTGTGTTTCTGGTGGTCGTGCTCACCTGAACGCCTCTGGTTGAATGGGAGACTCTAAGATGAAGACCACCACCAGCAGTGGAAGGAGCAGGAACGCCACGAGTGTGAGCAATGTCACGCGAAACACCTTCCCGCTGTACGTGCTGCACACACACACACACACCTGTATGTGACACACCTGAAGCTTTGCCGTACACACGCACACTCGTGTGTAGTGTAACTCACCCTGTGGTCTTGTGTTGGGGCTCGTGGGGTTCGTCTGTGAGGATCTGAGGTCTGTTTAACCTCCGGAAGCGCAGTCCCTCGGGCTCACTCATGCTGCTCGGCTGGTTTTGTCTCTTTTGTTGCGCGATCGTGTGAATCATTAAACGTCGCTCCGCTGGACTAAATGTTCGCTACTACATTGCAGTTGAGTCCGTGGCGTGCACGAGAAACCAGCGCGCTCCCGACAGCAGCAGGGATACGATTAGAAAGCAACAACGATCACGTGACTGACCGCTTCAACGTGACACTGGTCGTTTTTCAAGTTAAAAGTCTTGTGCATTTAAAGGGGGGGGTGTCCGATTAAGAGACGACTAAGAGAAATCGGACACCCCGCCTTTAAAGTTTAAAGATTTAAAACTAAACTAAAATCTAAAGTGCCGTGGGGTGCGTTTTAATGAACTACATCACTTGTTGGACAAATAACTTGAGCAGATTATTACGTTTTTTACGATTATTTTTATCGAACATTAATATATTAATTAACATGCTACTTTCATTATATGAAAATGACTACTTTAAAAATTGCAATTCAAGCATATGTTGTGGGGCAAGGAAGCTGATTTATAAGAAAAAATATTCCTCTATCCTACTTTTATACTGCTATATTTTTCTTTGCTAAATTAATGAGCAAACGACTTTTTAAGATTTATTTCTTGGAGAAAAAAAGGTTTTAACTGCGTAACTTTTTTTGAATTGTAACGATCGTTATGACTTTAGTTATGAAATTGAGCAAGGTCAAGGACTGCATTAATGTTTCTGCCTTCACGCTGCGTTCCGCCCCGACGGACACCCTGTTGTGACGCAGCAGCTGAACTATGGCAGCTGAGAAGGCCATTCTTTGTGTTCTTTTTAAAGCTGATGAAATCGGTATGAATAAGCGTTTAATGCTGCAAAATACATGTCTGTTGCGTATCGATTAATGTCACATTTGACTGACAGCACGATCCGTTTCAATTGCTTTAAGGTAGATAGTGGCCCTGTAGCATCTAGGTTGCTATGGCAACCTGCGCAGGTTTGCATCGGAACATCATTTTAAAATAAATAAAATCTCTATTTATGAAGTAAAATCTTATTTTCAACCTAAAATTACTGTAGACGGTCATTTTTTTAAGACTACTACTGTCAAATTCAAGATTATTCAGCAACAGGTGCAACTGACAGCACAGGACATAAACCGGCTGTGCAGGGAAAGACACGTTCAGCTGCTTGTAAAAAATTATGCAGTTTTGATTATAGCATTTAATAACTAATGCATTGACTTTGTGCTGACTGAATTTGCATGTTGAGATATTTTCTGTTATTTTGCAGATGGCAGGATCACAGCCTTGCGAGAGGTGCATATTCCAAGTGATGCAAATGTAGCGACTGTAACACAAGTAGGTTCTGATTCAGTTGCTGGGTTGGATATTGACATTTACCATTTGTAATAAAGGGAAAGTTCAGTAGGAGATATTCAATCATAATTGATTCACCCTCATGCCATTTCAAACCTGTATGAGGTTCTTCTGCAAATCACATAAAAAGTTATTTTGAAGAATGCTGTTCTGTCTCCTGACAGATATTGGCTCATTCTTTCAGCCTTGATGCGTCTCAGACAACATTTAAGGTATCTTGGTATATGTATACGTTTATTATTGGATAAAGATTGTGGTGTCTTTTTTAATGATCTATCCTATATAAATGCACATCCAATGACTTTGAAATCAATTTTCAGATCAGAAATAATCATGGATGTTTAATACCTTTAAACTGCAGGATGCTACCAAACAGCAAACACATGTGAGTTTGGATATAGTGGCAGATGTCTTGTCTGTTCATGGTCACCATTCTATGCATTTATTATATTTTTCATTCTTAGTCATCATTTTTACCAAATGTGGACCTAAATGCTTCGTTTTTCTTTATGTCTGGTGTAGGCCGTATGTCCTTGAAGTAGCCAAAAACTACCAGCATGGTATGATAACTGAAGTAACAATACAATTATTTGTGTTTAGAACAGCATTATAACACGTTCAAAACAGTGACGTTTATTTTTCTCATGAACACAGTTCATCCAAGACCCAGAAGTATTCCTATGACTGTGAACCATAAAACAATGAAGGCACGACTACAGAGCGTTGTGAAAAGAGTAAGATGTTTGACAACAATGATTGCTTTAAGCAAATTTACCATTTAAAATGACTGTCTCTAAATGTTCGGTTTCAGATGGAAAGATTAGAAGATCTGTTGCCTCAAGTCAAACAAAAACACCATGAAAAGATGTCAAAGGTAAACTATTGATATATTGACTGAAATTATTGTATTGTTATATATAAAAAACTGTTTCTATTTATCACAGGATATTGAGTTACTGAATCAGAAGTTGGTGTTTCTCCACCACAGAATGCAGGTAAATACTGTACATACAATGAAGACCTTCATTCAACACAACTATTCCTGCAAATCATAACTATAAATAGCACAGGTATAGCAATCTGCTGTGCCAGGATATTTGTATTTATAAATTATGACAATATCAGATGTTTAAAATACCTGTTCACCTTCCATTTATTTCAGGCAGCTGAATCTTATTGCTGGGAGGGGATGCTTAGAAGAGCTCCACTGTGGTGAATGAGTCGGATAGGGCTAAATAATAATCTTTTGTCTGTAATATGTGAGGTTTTTAATTTTCTGATCATAAATAGTCAGTATAGGATGTTATGTATATAAAAATAAGAAATACCAATAATTATTAGGTTTATTACAATTATATAAAAAAATCTTCTTTAACAGTGCACCTGAATATGTTAACTTGGTCAACATGAGGATGTTTGGTTATTTAGCTACATCTAGGAACAGATGTTTAGTTTACATTAAACATGACATTGGTTGATGTTGCTCGTGATGTTTAATACTTTCGATTAGCTAGCACAACTTGACACATCTTATTATTAATAGACAAGCCATAACCAGCACTGAGAAAAACACTTGCTAATAATATGTGGTCTTTTTTTAATACGGGGTATCACCCACAAGAAACACAAAGTGGTTTTAGTTTCCACTTTTATTGATTAAGAAAAAAAAGGTGTAATTCTGAGCAATGACATTTCATTTCCCTGTACAAGCCACAAAGATGTTTTGAAAAAGTACCAAAATATATACTCCAAAATACGTTGTATATAAACCTTAATGAATTAGATGGATACTACAAGACTGAATGGAAAACAGAAAACTCATTCTGCAGTGAGGACATTTGTACTTTTCCAGGACATTTCCATCTCCTACTTCTGGAATCATTTCAGAAGTATAAGGCGTTGATCCCAATGTAAGCCTTTACTCACTTCAGGAGCAAAGCTCTTAAAATGCAATATATGCTCTTTTAGATGCAAGGGTTCAATACAACAGTGGAGAAAGGAATGTCAGGGTAATTTCATTGTGGAGAGCTTTTAACTTTTTAGATATAGCCAATGATGTCATCAGGGAAAACAGACCAACATCTCATTCATCACATAATGAAAAAAAAAAGTATTAGATCAATTCATACTGGTGTCCAGAGAAAAGGTCACAAATACTCACAACTGATCCACTGTTTAAAAAGAAAAAGTTGGGAAAACCAGTATGTACATAAACAAGCGTATGATGACCTAGACAGTACGTCAGAAGCACAGAGTGACATTTACCTTTGCTACCATACAGCTGTGAACAATTCATTATCAATAGTAAACAGACCTGCTTAACAAATCAGAACAAAAACGAACAACAAAATGGCTGATTAACAGTTCTTTGAAGTGTTTAAAACTAAAATGCTCTTTCTCAGGGAGCTATACTTAAAATTTTCCCTTGTGGTGTGAAAGGGGAAAGTGTCCTTGAAATATCAGAACTGCAGTATTATTCAGTTTTGGATTTTTTGCTGTCGCTGCTATTCTCCTCTGCGGTGGTTTCGTCCGCTTTCCTCTTCTTGCTGCACTCGGCCATGTTGCTCGCGAGGTGTGGAGAGAAGGTGATGATGATACAGGTCATGTTGTCACATCCTGTGCCATCTCCTGATGTGTCTGGCGCTAGGCAGTGGTCCAGCAGCTAGACAGCAAACAAGTGACACCTCTTAGAAAAATCACTGGTTTCGTTTTGGTTATTGGTCTGTAATTAGCAACGCTCCAAAAATGTCAAACATGACAACACCGTTATTGCCACAACACTAGTGAAAGAAACAGTGCTTACCTCCTCAATAATGGCAGTCAGGGGCCTGTTTTCACCAGCATCTGTTTGGAGTCTCTCATTTACAAAGTCCACCACCTCCTGACTGCTCATTACATTCCTTAAAACAGAAAGTCAGCAGTACATTATACTAGAAATCACATGATACATAGTGAAAAATAGCATCATGACATCCATCTGCATGTCTAAGTGAAGAAAAACAGCCAAAAACAGAGCTTGCATTAAACTCTTAATAAACGTGTTATAGTTCTGCTCTTTACCAGATGCCGTCACACGCGATAACCATGAACTCATGGTCCTCATTGAGTGTCAGAACTTTGACGTCAGGTAGAGAAGAGATCATCTGTTCCTCTGGGGGAAGATTCTTGTTTCTTTTATAAAAGTGATCACCTAAAACACACATGAACGCATGTAAACAATAAGGAGAGACACAGTAAGCAAGGGATAATGTACAGGCAGCCAGTTATCATCGCTTAAATGAACCCAAACAGTGTGATCAGGTCTTGTGTCTCACTGAAGGGGCTTATTTTGTGAAATCATCCCGCTTTTTACACAGCTACTTGCCACACGAAAAATAATCTGGACATGAAATGTAGATTTATACCGCTCATTTATACCGAATGCACCATTTACTTTTGACTAAGGTGAGAAACTAAGTTCAAATGTCATGAACAAGCAATTTGGTTTAATCATTTGTAAATATAATGTCATATATGTTAGTAAAAGACATGAAATTATTTGCTGCATCTGGGTAACCGTGTGTTATTAGTTTTGAGAGGCCGTTATATGGGAATAACGAACCAGCTAATATCACCACTGGCCAATCAGAATCAAGCATTTCAACAAGCTGTGTAATAAATCATATTAATCACTGTAATGAATGTTGTTACCGATAGCTCTGGATAGGTTGAGTCCTCCGTTGACACGGCCGTCCATTGTCACCTTCCCGCCAGCGTTCTTTATTCTGACTAGCTCCAGCTCATCCTCAGGTTTGTGGTCATATGACATGTCCACAGCTTTTCCTTTTTCAGACACAACACATCTGGAATCTCCAGCGTTGGCCACTATGAGCTGCTTTCCCCGAATGAGAGCAACTACAGCTGTTGTCCCGCTGTCTGAACCTGGCTGCATCATCAAATAATGTGTTTTTTACTGTAATGCTTCAATATATATATTTTAGACGATCCAGTTTTAAAGGTGCTCCACACAACACATTCTTACCTCTTCTTTTCCATCCATGCCAGGTAAGCACATTTCCTCCTCTTCGTCAGTGTCCTCTTCCTCACCTTCTTCCGTGTCATCCTCCTCATCATTCTCACTGCTGTTTTCGCCATCCTCCTCACTGCAGTCCTATTGGACGAGTCAAACACATGTCATCAGAAGTCAAGTTTAAGGTCGAGATTCTTTGCAAATGAAAAAAATCTGAATCGTTGGAAGAAGAATCTCAAGACGTTAAAGCTAAACTCTTCCACACTCACCTCTTCGTCGCTACCCTCCTCTTCCTCTTCTCCCTCCTCTGACTCCTCGCTGTCCTCGAAAAACTTGGACTTGGTACTTCCTGGAGCAGGAGCAGCAGATGAAGAGCAGGAGGGACCAGCATCTCCAGTTGATCCAGGCTTATTAGAAGATCCTTCAGAAGAAGAGCTACTGCTGCCGCCGGAGGCCGGCGCTCTTCTACAGGCCCTCATCTTAGAGCCTTCAACTGCATTTTCGGCACCGGCTGCTTTCCCCTTCCCATTGCTGTCAGCTTTACAAGCCCCTGATTCCTCCTCGCCATTGATTTCCTTCTCTGCGCGAGTCTTCTCTCCATCCTCGCACTGTTTAGAGGAATCCTGCGAGGCCTTTTTGCCATTTTTGTTCAGGTTTTGGCCGTAGCGGACAAGCAGCTCCTCAATTGTCATGGTGGCTTCTTCATGCAGTAGAGCAGCCTCTTCATTGTCAACTGTGGAGAAGAGCAATAAGCTACATTTTACATTATAATATCTTCTATGCGGATAAAGGAAGGTAGGAAAACTTCAGGCTAGCGTGTGATGTAAAGAGTGTAGAAGATGGAATGAATGCACAATACAAACCCGATGACAGAATACTAACCATCATCTTCATCCGCTACTTTTTCAGTTGCTTCCTGAGGACGACCAGCTATCTGAACAAGCTCCTTGATAACTTCCTCTGTGGTGATTCTGCTGTCTATAGCCAGGAATGCATCTTCAAGAGCCTAAGAATGAGCATTAAAAAAATGATACTTTTCATACGACTTCCGAACAGGTAAATAGGATCTCGGGTAAACTTCAAACCTAATAGGAACTCATACAGGTGAATCAACAAAGTGTTACCTTTTGCAGCTTTCCATCCTTATACATCTTCTGCTCTTTAATAATGTCCGGCAAGTATTTGGAGCAATACAAGGCAACCTCCTCACCTGGGGAAACACAGAGTCTTATTATAGAAAAATCTAAAGGTACAGTTTGTAAAGCTGGCATTTAATAGCCAATCTTTACATTTGTATTGATTTATATTTTATTATGACAGCTTACCCCCATGGCCATCATAGACCGCAAACATTGCAGTTTCATCGTCCAGCTCTGGGATGCAATTGTGGGCGTCCTGGAAACACAAAGCACGAGTGTCACTGGCGCCAAAACCTCCACATACATGCCACACATCACATCCCGCTTAAATATCATAAACAATGTATAGTTACAAGCGAGTGTTTTACCTCCATAGACACTCGCCAGCCCTGCATGGCCGCGAACCCATAGCTCATGCGCTTATTCCCGCCGTCTCCTGTGCTCTTCTCCGTGTTGGGTTGAGACAAGTAAGCCCCCATAATACAATGCGGATGGGTGAAAGAAACACGAGCGATATGCAAAAAGCCGACTTTAAACACAGGTAGTATTTGTTTGTGAAGTAGGCAGCCGTCACATCTCAGTGTGCAGTGACCGTTAGATGCGATTAAACCGGTAACTGTACGTTAGCTGCCGCTGCTGTTAGCCGTTAGCACTGCAGATGTTGATGGAGTTTCTCAATGAACACTCACAGATGAATGAAGAGACTTTCACAAACACGCATGAAACACAGAGGGGAATCAAGCTTAATGCGGTTTAAGTCTCTTTTAAAACACACAAAAGCCCTCAGCACGTGTGGGCCAACATCATCAACAGACCACCAGAGAACCCATTTCACAGAGGGCGGACTTAAGCACACCGGAAGAGGAAGTCTACTCGTGATCTGTCTGCGCGTGCGCACGATTCAAATACAGTCAGCGGTAAATTAGACAAAATCTTCTGGACATTTTAAGGAATATATTTAAAACTCTTCTGCTATTAAAACAAAACATTTCATATAAAAGTACAGAGAGAGGACTTGTAATAAAAAATAGTTTTAGGAAAGTTGCATGACTCTTCACGTGACCTGAGATTTAACACGTGATAATATTACGACACAACAGATTTTATGTTCAATTGTTAGTTAGCTCATAACGGCGGCTGCCTACCGTCACTAAACATCCCCAAAATAAAGCAAAACGTCTACTAAATTATGTCAAAATGTACTTTACGATCCGAGGATTCATGATAATAGGTAGATTCTAAAATACATTCGCAATTAAACTTATGCAAAACATATGCAATTATTAAAATGACATTTATGCTACCGGTTGGTAATAAGTTAAATAGAAATGAGTGTAGATTCGTTTAAATGGCAAGACAGGGAAACTGCGCCCTCTAGAGGAATAGTTTAGAGCAGCACCTGCAGACTCTCCTGACCCCAGTGCAATCACAGGTGAAAACTATGTCCAGCATTAAAGCTTTACATTTGATGTGTATGTGAATCAAACTTTCAGACCATCTTCAACAGCAATCCCCTGGAGAGGGGGATAAACCAGGATTATGCCTTTCATAAATTAGGATGTGTTGATATTCAATAAAGACACGGAACTTCACTTGTGTGTTTCACACAAAACATGTTAGCTTTATTCCATGCGACCAAACAAAAATAGAAACATAGGCGAGTTGTCATTTAACGTAACAACTCAAAGAAATTAAAGCCACTGGCTCATTTTCACTGATGACTTAAAATTATAACAATAATCAGTCAGTGGAAGTTGTTTTACTTCACAGGCTTGAGCCCTGTCTGGGAAACACCCTATATGTTCTCACTTTTACACAGTTTGGATGAAATATTTGACAACGGAGTGAGGAAAGACTAATGCAGAAGAAAATATATGTAGTGCTGCTGTTTCATTTCGCTCTGAGAACAACATCAAACTAAATATTTACAGATACTTTATGAAAATGCACAGTGAGTTGAATGCAAATTTACAGAGTATTCGCATATATTTTTTACATGTAGCAATACAACATGACATTTGTTAATCTGCTGAAAACTATTTTAAATATATCAAATGAAATGTACAGCCTTAAATGAGTTATATTTTAGATTATATAAACTCATAAATCAATAGATCAATATTTTAATTATTTTCATCAAAGGATAAACATTGTTCCATGTACTCCTGTTATTTTCATTCATTCAGCTAGGGTTGTTATATAATTACTACATCAGGTATAAACGGTATGAACAACAGTAAGGTATAAACGCCGGAAGTGTCGCTTCCTGATGTTGTTGACAGGAGGCGCTAAAACACAAATCATGGCAGATATTTACATGATTTTAAAACACCACTAGAGGGCGACACCTGTTTCTGCAGGGGCCACAAAAACATTGATCTGATGGAATTCCGAGTTGATTATTGAATTATTTGCTTATAACAGCTTTGATTATAATAACATTTGTTTAAATATTTAGCTTTGCTAATTTTGAACTTAACCGACACGAGTTTCCGATACACAACCGGAAGATCCAGAATACTTGACATTTTCTGTAAGGCTGTGTGTGCATCTTCAACCCTAAACGCACAGGAGCAATTTGTTTATTTAAATTTTCGCTTGTTTATTTATATTAGAGACAGGACGACACCTTTAGAATTTCTACGGCTTGACGCCTCCTTAGTTTGGCCAGATGACTTTTATGGACCTTCTGGACCTCTAGACGAGCTTCAAGCGACCTCAGCTCCATCATCTCTCAAAAGTCCAGAGCTGAAATCAACAATCTCTGTGACTTTTCACCAAATCCCTCAGAGAGGGCCATCCCCCCAAAGCCGGCTGAAAAATGGGAGTTCCTGCTGTGATTGACGTTTGGAAAGAAGCCCGTCCAGATGGAGAGGTGTGAGAAAGTCCCTGGGCAAAAGAGCCTGAGGGGGAGGAACATTATTCCCTCAACTGCTGAGTCACATGAGCTTCTTTGTTTGGCCCGGAGCAGCTGATATGTCCAAACACGCGCACATGGCCGGAGCGTGGGACTGATGCGACGCTTGCCCACCTAAACAAACAATCAGCAGAAATGAATGACGCTAAATGAGTTCAGGAAAAAACTGAGGGCTCCTACTGAGACTCGTTCCAGCATCCCAGACTGGCACGGGGTCACCCATGCAGCCAGTTGCCCAAATAAACCCTTAGAAACCCCCTGTCTGCTTTTTATAATTAGGTAGCGTCATTATTCATGAGGCTCTGCGATATCCCCAGACTAATGAGATAGACACCACATCAGGCCTTTTCCAGGCTTACGTCTCTGCTGAAGTGCCCTAAAACCTATTTGTTCACGTTGGGAGGAGGAGAACAAGGATCTCTCTCTCTCTTGCTCGCTCGTGCACTCTCTCCCCTTTTTTCTCCTTGATGTGAACAACTGATGACCCTGGAATGCACGACCCCCCGGGGATTAGGGTTTGCATGAGTCTATGGGTATGAAACACTGCCATCTGCCACCGGGCACATTCATATACTCGGCATAAGGCCACATCGTTTGTTGATTTAAATGGAGAACTTAACTTTCCCAGGACAGTATGACCCTAACACCCCCACCTCCTGTGCGATACTGTCTGCGAGCGAGCGGCCCGGCCGGAAGAAAGAGGCGTATTTGATGGGATTCTCGTTACCACATGATGATGGATCTGCTCTTCACAATATGGCTGTGTGTCTGTGGCCGCGGTGGGATTCGGAGGGTGTGGGAGCATCTCCACAGCCGATTGCTTGCTAATGCTAATGATTTGGACAACGGTGGTAAAAGCATCGTCGCCTGCGGCACATAGTCAAGCTTTTTTGCCATTGTTTTGCCAGATGCAAGGGAGGTTTTTGAGTCCTAATAACAAATTCGAACATGGTCTCTACTAGTCTTAGAGAAGTTCACAAGCCGAACCGTGTATGTGTCCTTTGGTGTGACGTAGCAAACATGTGAAGATGAATCTCTCTTATCACCGCTGTCCTTCTGAAACCTCGGATGTCCTTTTATTGCTTAGATATTTGCAAAACCCAGTGACAAACATAAAGAATGACTAATAATAATGATTAATGGCAACAAATCAAAACCAAGCAGCGTTATACTATACATTTGATGTTATAAACAATACAAAATAATATATTATTAACAGTTTGCTTTCTAAATATTTGTTGTCACACCATAGAACACCTGTATAGTTTATTTGTCAACTACCCATTACCAGTGGGTAACTAACTTAAAGTAACAACACTTCTTATTTAACTACGCTGTTCAACACTGTGTCCACCTGAAGTATTTTCTGAGGATGTTTTGTTAACAGTTACACTGTGAAAACCCTGTAAAAACTGTAATTTTTGTATTTCAGAAATACCGTACGTGGAAAATAAGTATAAGCACAAGTATCAAAAACTCACGACATCAATGCATTTAAAGTAAACATTACTAAGTAAAGAATTCAATTGATTCATTTTATTGTGTGTTAGAACTGGACACTAATCCTAAAAAGTCAATATTTGGTTTTTTACATTGACCATTTTTATTTAGCTACTTTTTATTAGCTTGTAGCTAATCCCATTTTAACCAAGTTCTCCAGCATTCTTACAATCTTTACACAAATCTCTATTCTCTACTACACTGCTCAGGTTCCTATATTTTCATGTATTTATTTATTATTCATTTTTTCTTTCTCATTGATAATATTACATTACAATAACACTACTATCTCATAGCCTCCACTCAAAGAAAATAATCTTTTTTTTACGGATTTAATTTCCTAGTGCATGTATAGTACCCAAAACTGTGGTGCAATCACGCAAAATCATTTTTCCTGTTTGATTATTTATGTCATTTAGTTTTTGTTGTAATCTACAAACACTAGACCGCAAACAATATTATTGGAAGCTCTGAAAGGCTTCTATTCACCGCGCCTTGACGTGCATTAGATTCCTGACGTGAATGAAATGTTTGAAAGCTCAGTGTGTTGATGTGTGCTGATAATCCAGAGAGCTGTTAAACACGTCACTATGGCATCACTCTCATCCTCAAAAGAACAATCAGTTTGACACCTGGGCTTTGTTTAGTCCCATCTCTTCCCTCAACACTGCTTCATTTATCATACGCTGTCCTGGCGTCTCTTCTGTAGCGTGACATTCGCTCTGGCTCTAATATGACATCTCTACTGTTTCTTCTTCCACTTCGTACGAGAAGGTCGGGAACACGTGGTTCGACTCTGGCCACATCTCACGCTCACAGTGACGTCTGACATTCTGTCTGAATCGCATTTAGAGAACCAGACCCATGATAATGCAAGAGTGTTGCGTGAGGTGCGTCTTAAAGGGGATTAAACAGCGACAGGCCCAAGTGTCTTGCTCTCGGGTTGTGATTGCTTTAAGAAGCGGACAGGAATGATGGCCAGGCCTGCATCTGCACACAGAGAATGTCATGAAAACTTTGCGGCGTCAAAAGTAGTATATTCTACAGTGACATTTTATAAAACACATTTTATAATAAGTAAACCAAGGTGCAAAAAAACATAACACTTCACCTATAAATCTATTCTGCAGATTGTACACCAAATGTGACAAAAGCCTGCAGATTCCATCTAAGTCTGGTGGTTTGAAGGCGACGCACTTAGAGTCACATCTTCATCTGTATTTGTTCTTAGTGCTTTTCACAGCAGAACGCTCAAGAGGTGCGATCACCATATGGGCCAGAATGAGAGCAGTTTGTATGAACCAAGCTTTGCTTACGGACGCTGTGAGTTTGTCTCAATAAATGCTTTCTCACCTTCTCAGTGTGTGTTAGTGTGGGAAGAAGCGCTGGTGAAAGTGGTGTATAGCAACATTCCAGAAGTGAACCATCTGTCCCACACAGTCATCACCCCTCACACATTAAGCACTAATACAGCAGCGGTCTGCTTACTAGAACATGATCCAGAAGCTTTCCCAGTATGAGTGTTTCTATCAACTGAAATATATACTAGTATATGAATACTGGAGATATAATGATTGGGCCGTGGCTCT
Organism: Barbatula barbatula; assembly: GCF_947034865.1. NCBI lineage: Eukaryota > Metazoa > Chordata > Actinopteri > Cypriniformes > Nemacheilidae > Barbatula > Barbatula barbatula. The sequence goes on from NC_136777.1 coordinate 15,947,078, forward strand.
CTATCTGCACCATGGGAAACACCAGGGCTGACGGGAGCTGTTAAATGGGATATTACATCATGTCTAATAACTAGTGTGAGAAATATGTTACTTTTCCATTCCTGTTGCTATTGTGTTGTTGTTTTTTACCCGAAGAAAGTGTGACAAGAGGGGTCCTTAGACTATCTGTCTGAAAATGACGAGGAGGACTTATGGAAGGTTTCACAATCACAATAACAATGTAGAAATCCGACTATTGAGTCTCAAAAGGTTCTACTTTTGGAAACAGATTTTACATTTGACAAAAAGACAGCTGACCAGGTTTATTGGGATCTGAAGGTATATTGTACACAAACGTATACATTTGTTTACTGTTCGGACACTTTTCTCTGATTTTAATAAAATATTTACTTCGGCAGATCAGCACAGTGCTAAAACAACACATTTCTAGCACCAAAACCAAACACTCTTCAGGACTGGAATAATACTACGGAAAAGGGGACTTCCACCTCCCACAACCAGTAGCTTACATTCCGGATACAGGAAAACACAGCGGGCTACATTCAAACAGACGAGAAAGAAAATGCCTCTTCCGGTGGATTGCGGTTCTTGAAACAAAGTTACTTCCTGGACCTCAAAAACAGGCAGAATGCTTTTACCAGCCCAGATACACATTGAGAGCAGATTTTTAAGCATTAATGAATGTGGTTGGGGAACCTGCAGCTAACATCGCTTCTAACAGGCACACAAGGTCGAGCAGACCGCGGCATTCAGCTCAGAGCGCAGCCGAGCACAGGACTCTGATAGTGGGTGACTCTATTATCAGAAACATCAGAAGTAGAAATACAACTACATGCTGTTTTCCTCAAGCAACCGCCTCTGATGTGAAAGGGGAACTTCTGAATATTCGAATGAAGCACAAGACTGCTTATAGAATCATCATCCATGCTGGGAAGAATGATATTGGTAAAGAGCAGTCAGAACTCCTAAACAAGGACTTCAGTGAACTCATTGAAACACTTAAACATCTTAAAGTTCAGTCGTTCGTCAGTGGACCACTCCCAGCACTTTCGCTCCCTAAAAACAAATAATTCCTGATCAATGAATTAATAACCACAAACAACCTGGATTTGATGGTTTTAATTGAAATATGGCTAGAAGACAGCTGTAGTGCAACAGTCCTCAACGAAACAGCCCCTCCTAACTTTACTTTCATGAGGTGGAGGTGGAGCTGCTCTTTTTAAGGATGACTATAAATGCAAGCAAATGTCATTTGGTCAGTACTTGTCCTTTGAATGTCTAGGTATTGTGTTGAAAGGTGCCCCACGCATTTTATTTATCATCATTTACAGGCCTCCAAAACAAGAGTTCACAGAACTTAGAATTTGACTGTTATGCTAAAACTGGGGATTTTAATATTCACATGGATAATCATGTGCATGGACTCACACACAATCGTGGCCACGCTCTAGATTTACTCATCAGTAAGGGTCTAAATATTTCATCCATTGATATAAAGATCTGATCACTTCTGTATTATCTTTGATAAATTTATCTCTCCTACCAACGAATCAAGATTTGTCTCTGTCAGGAAGAGATGCATCAATGAGAACACAAGTGTGCTGTTTACGAAGGCAATATCCTCAACACCAAGCCTCTCTGCAGACTCTGTTGATCTTCTCCTTGATTCCTTTAACTCAAAAGTTAACAATTGATGATATTGCTCCTGTGAAAGTCAGTGAGATGGCAGACAAAAAGCACAAGTCAACAGTAGTACAGAGTAGTAAAGACAGTCTTCACGCATTCAATGCGGAACTTGGCACAGCCAGACAGACCTTCTTCTCAAACCTTATAAACAGTAACTTAAACAACACTCACACTCTATTTGATACTGTTGAGAGACTAACAAACCCTCCAAGTCAGATTCCCAATGAAATGTCCTCCGACATGCGATGAGTTTGCATCCTTCTTTTCTGAGAAGATCAATAATATCAGAAAGGCGATTAGCACGTCCGCAAGTTATACAGACAGATTCGACCGCAATCACAAAAACAAGCTACTATGTCTGCTTTTGAAGAAATTGATAGCAACATTTTGAAAGAAATAGTACAGCACCTCCAGTCATCAACCTGCTATCTTGACACACTTCCCACATCTTTTTTCAAACGTGTGCTAAACTGTTTAGAAGTAGATCTGGTAGAAGTGGTAAATGCCTCACTAACCCTGAAAACTGCAGTTGTTAAGCCCCTCCTCAAAAGAAACAATCTTGATAACACAAAAGTAAGCAGCTATAGACCAATATCAAATCATCCTCTTACAGGCAAGATTATCGAGAAGAATGCTTGACAAAATGACAACATGATGATAACATTATTTTTTTTTTCACAAAACTAAAAATGTCAATAAACTGGTAGTGTATGTGATCTGTTCATGTTGCTTTTTCAAAGCGGTGAAATGTTTGGTAAATTTGCACCAAAATACCATACAGATTGATTGGACTCGCTGGCTTCCCACAACAAAAGAAATGAGGGGCGTTTTCTCCTCCCTTTTTCAAGTTGATGAGTCAATTTTTCAATTCTAAATGCTGGATTATATGGTTAGTTGCATTTCATCATTCGCATGACGGCTGTTTTGTGACCCTTCTATCTGTGACCCTGTCCGGAAACAAGTGACTGGCTTTCTCACCAGTTGAGACCATTGGTCTGAAGGACCCGAAGGATAAAAAAATAAATTAAATAAACACCATCCATCTTCCTTTTACCATTCTCGGACGTCTCAGCCTATACAATGTGAGGATATTAAATTAGTCCTTTAAGGTTTGGAATGAATTCGGTTAAGTTGCTCTGAATAATGAACTGCCTAAAATATTTCAACCCTTATTTTTGATGTCATTTTATATTTATGTCATGATTGCTCAAGTAATTTTTTGGTTAAAGCTTGTTGAGAAACATATTGTCGCTGTTTGACTGAAAACTCATCTGTCCATTTTTAAAGATTTGTTTCATAAATTACAAATGGTCAACCTTCATGTCACGTGTGTGGGTTTTGCAAATATTTAAACAAAAAAATTGTATTAAAAAGAGCTTGTCAACTCTGACAACACAGTGTTTCATTATTGAAAAAAGCCATATTTTCTTATTATTTCAGGTCATGTTTGGAGATACGAGCTTTGAGTCCGACGACGGCGATCTGTAACATTTCAGCAAATAAAATATAAAAACACATTATGTATTAAATATGGTTAGAATCCATGGTTTAATTCAAGCTCAGCAGGCAGCGTTCATGACATAATGTTAATTGTCTACAAATATCTGCTAGCTGTCTCATGTCTTGTAAACACGGGTAACAGTTAGCTGCTAATTCTATTCCAACTTCAGCAGAAGACTCTTTGATCTGCAATCCTCCAGTAAACACACAGACCCATAAACACCTCTCTCAAGTCTTCATCTGCATCTGTACTGAGCTACTTCCTATTTGTCATCTCTAAAGCTTTAATGTGTGTTGGTATAGTGTGACACAGCGGCTCTCAGTCGTCTGCTGTAATGTGCTGTTATCAGACCTTCAGTATAGAGCAGAGACACACTGCTGCTATCTCTCTCAGATACTACTGAGCAAATATCTGAAAATTCCTCTGTACGACAACCTCAGATTTTCACCCAACTGATTTTCAGAAGCATTGATTAAAAAGACTGTATTTGCTTTCTATCGGTAATCTAACTCAGGCCGAGTTATTTCTATCTACATACACCGCAGGTCCTCTTACATGAAATTCAACATCAAGGTGTTTCTACAGTAGCCCTGAACAGACAAACTGATTTACAGAGCTTGTTTCATTAAAACGTTATCTCCTTCAGCAAAGAAGGGACAACGTGAAGACATCTTAGTTCTGCGTCAGCCACCGTAGTGCTTCAAAAGGGAGGGGAGGAGTGAGCCGTTGGTTGCAAGTCACAACCTCAACACCAGAAGTCGCTAGAATCCTCACATTGCTACAAACGAGTATTTTTACTTTTCACTTTTTCTAACATTTCCACCCCGAACTCTGTCTGAATTTTGACTTGCAGTATAAACTGCAGCGATAACTGTTAATGTGGGTTAATCTGCTATTTAATGGTGCAAATAGAGCTGAAAGGCCAAAATGTTTCCTTCATTACAAGATATAGCGGAGGACATCCATTTACGTCTTGGTTTTATGACTCCATCTCAAAAATCCTGCAGAATTTCACAAATGATGTGAACAAGGGCTCTAGAGTCTCACACAAGAACATATTAATAGACATGCATATTTGTTTGTTGAGAAGTTGTATAATACCCCAAATGTAAAACAAATAAAACCACATTCCCATAAAAACCCGCTGTTTAGACATCTACACAACCATACAATGGAAACCGAAATAGAATGAAATCCACCGTCAAAGTCTTGATGTTGACCTTGCCCTACGAGCAATGACGAACCAAAATGTCCCATCCAATTTTAGGTGACAAAGCAGTTTGTTCAGATATACACGGCACCAATAGAGGACCCTCCCAGTCTGAGCGTTTTACTAGAGAGTACTTCTCTCATCGATTCAACCCATTCATTCACACCATTCAACCCACTTGTCCCCATGACATTTACACATGCATAAAGATACATGAGGCATGAAGTGCAGTTTAGCGAACGGCTCTGTGTCTTTACATGCCGTGGGGCTTTGCATTATGTTGCCGCCGGCTATGGTGTAAAATTGAATTACCTGTTACAATGCATGCTATACACTGCGATCGGCATGGCTTTCTTTTCCCACAGCGTGGCATGGGGAGGGGTGTCATGGCTAGAAAGCAGACACCAGCTTGTGGGAAAGCGATATAATTCAATCGGATCACAAAATGGGCAAGACCCGTTTGTTCTGTCATGGAGTACTGCGTTGAATTCAAAGTAGCTGGTGTGTTAGTTGTAAAGAATAGAAAGGCAGCTGGATACACTCATTAGGTTAGAACACTCTAACCAAGTTCAAGTTAACAAACGCACATCGATAACACGGCGATCCGGGACGTTTGTGGTAAATTAAAAACAGCAACTGCCCAGTATCTGTGTGTTTTCATCTTTAGGTTGAGAGCAACAGTTTAAGCACTAAATGATACCACGGTCTTTGAAATACCTGGCAGAACCATGTAAATACCATCAATTAGATGTGTAAACAAGAATTATTATGGTAAACAAAAGAAGATGAGATCTCTGTAATAACTCACTAGACATCGACGAGATTAAATGGACAGCAAATGGAAACGTTTGCTCACGTCTTCTGTGTCTCGGATATTTCTCCTGAGGAAAAACACCCAGACATCTCACAGATGTCTCCATTAGTTTCAGAAGAACAACAATGTCTCAAACCGAGCTCAGGTTTGCCAAGTCTGCGATCAAAAGTCAATTTACGATCTCAAATTGTCTCTCTAATCCAGATTGTTGGTCCCATATCTGCAGCAATCGACAAATCCATAGTCTTCGTGGATTTAAGAAAAGGTCTCAGTTGTTTCGGGCTTCATTTCTCCTAACTAAGCAATGGTAGCAGAAACATCTGAAACAAAGTTGGTACCAAACATACCCTGAGGACTCAAATCTCCTGAGTTATAAATCTGAGCAATAACACTGTCCTCTGGGGATATGCATGTATAAACGTGTCATTTTTTACCAGGTTATTCTCTGGACTCCATTTCCTAAGAGAGAGAAGGAGAGAGCGAGGGGTCAGATATGCCACAGCAGGGGCTGTGAGATACACAAAGCCCTTGTTAGGAAAACATCTCATCTGTCCTTCTTCTCACCATCGGCTTCTGTCGTCTTATCAGCGGCTTACGTGGCTAATTATTAGCTCATTATTAGTGTTTCCTGAAGCACGGCTTTACCTCCACGGTCTGATTGACAGAATTATCAGTGAGGGGAAAGGTGGAGTCCAGGAGTCAGGACGGTCAGTTTCTAAAAGCAGCCGGTAATCATGTGATGTCAGATAGCTCTGTTCTAATGCTTCCTCTTTGACAACATCTCAGACTACGCTATCTGCCCCGCCAGGCCTGTGATGTTTCATTCAAAGGATTTGTTTATTGCAAACCTCTGACACTTAAAAGGATAGTTCACCAAAACGTGACAATTCTGTCATCATTTATCTCTCATTTACTGACTCGTTCCACCCTTATGACTTCCTTATCTGTTTAGAAAACATGGTAATGTTGGGAAGACTGTATACGATGGCAGTGCATTAGGATTAATTTGAATGATTAAGAAACCACCCAATACCTTTATTAATGGGACATTATAAGGAATAGCAACCAGGGTAAAAGCATACTTCAACAGATAAATGTACATTAAATACAAAACACCTTGTTCGGGGATTTGGGTGTAAGAGCCTTGGTTTTATTCATATTAATTCAAGATAAGCTCTTTTCCACCTATCCGCAGATATTTTGGACCTTCGGATATTTTCACCACTTTTTTACACTGTTAAATAATAAAAACAAAAATATTCCAATAATAATTTGTTATTATATTAAGATACGTAATAATAATAAATACATATTTTAACAGAGGTCAATGACAAATATTAACCATATTCTCTTCACGTTGCCTATAATTGGGATACAGTAGACACCTGTAATGTATTTTCTACTTAAATTCTTATGGCTGTATTGATTTAAAAACTAAATAATAATTTACAATTTGATATCGATTCGTACCATTTGAATGATTAAATAATTACGAATTTCCATGAGATTGTGTTCAATATTTTCAGTAGATGTAAAAGGCCATGTAGGCCTGTATAATACATTTGAACAAGAGACCTTCAGTATTTTTAAAGACGCTATATGTTGATAGCTGCTGTCATTGCTACTGTTAGTTACCAGGAAGCAAGAAAGTCAGGAAGGATGGATTAGTCTCCGTTAGCTGATCTGACTGTGTGAAACGTGATGTTATGTCATTGAGAGGTGAATGCTCGGGTTCCGGTGTCTCTGTGACATATCACCGGCTCTTTCCCAAGTCTCTGGGAGGTGATGGGCCATTTGTAGTTAAGTACCGAGTAAGGTGAGAATGCAGCTCATTCACACCTTGTGGGCAGCAGGAGCTCTGGGAACATTTCCCTAACTCACCCCGAGGGTCCATGAAACATTATGGCGTAGTGTCTACACCCTAAACTCTCTTCATCTAAACCAAACACGGACCGGGTCACATTTCCACCTGAAATCAAAACTGGAGAAACCAAGAAATCAGAATTCACTTAGAGTCAGAGTTCACCAACAAATGAAAATGTTGTCATCATTTACTCGCCGTCATGTCATTTCAAACCTGTACGACTTTCTTTCTTCTGCAGAACGCAAAAGAAGATATTTTGAAGAAAGTTGGTAACCGGAGAGCACTGGACCCCCTTCACTTCTGTTGTATGAACACAAAACCAAAAATACCTTCCGAACAGGTTTGAAATGACAAGAAAGTGAGTACAAGATGAATTTTTATTTGTGGGTATACTATAACACCCAAAAACTTGAAGCTTTTGCTAATTTAATTCATGCAAAATACTTTATTTTGAGTTTGGGGTACATTTTCCAATAAGATTCATGTGTGATACCCGGTCAGTATCTCAACATCTCACCGCTAAAAGAAGCACGATTGTGCTGATAAGAGAACAAAAGAAAACACAGGCCTCGAAACGCTCTCCCCCTTTGGCTGCCGTGGCTCTATTATCACCTGTCTGTTTCATTACAGTCTGTATTAGAGAGACTTACAGAATAACACACAGGTCTGTGACACCTCCTCGCGAACGCTGGATGAGCCGGCCACTGTTTAACACACTTCTGTGAAGAGGAAGTTGTGTCACGTTTCAAAGCAAACAGCATCATTTCACTTACCTGTCTACAGACTTTTTACTGCTCTATTCCCAAACTCTGGACCAGGTTCTCTTATCCTCCAGGGCTCTTCTCCTTCGGTCTGAGAAAGGCATAAGTTATGACACCTGGGTAGGGGAATGTGGAAGCACCAACCTGTTTCCAATATTTTAACCCCGCAGAGACAGTTACGCTCTGTAAAAGATCAGAACATCCGGGGTCACAGCATGGAAAATCAGCATCTCCTGCTGTCAGATGTCTGGGGCTGAAGCAGAGAACTCTTGAATGATCATATTTTATGAGGGAAGACCTAGATTTCTGTTCTGTACCCATTGGTCTCAGCTAATAAAAAACCTGGAATTTACAATTGTTTACACTACAAATTAAGTGAAAGGCACTATTAGCGTGGCTTAAGACATTTTTTGTTCAAAGTGGCTTTTATGTTTATAAACATTTTGTAAAACAGTGTGTAAGTTTGTTTTGTCCCTTTGTTGTTTTTGAGTATTTTTACATTGATACTGTTTGAAATTGTATTGCCAATATTTTTATATATTTAATGATATGCTTTATACAACATACTTTGCGAAATATAGATTATTTGTTCTATCATTTGAAATGTAACCCAACACTATGCTTACTGTACCCTAATTTGTACACAACCGTAAAACTATATGTTAACTATATGAGGCGTAGAGTTTAAAGACTGAATTCACAAAAATATGGTTTTTCGAAACAAGCATATAAAACCACTGCTTGTGTTAGTGTGATAGACATCAAGACCTTTAAGTTTCCGAGACAAAAGCCTCTGTTACATTTTCCCCAATGTGACAACTTGCCCCATTCTCTACATCCATCTGCAAAATCTGCTCCTCAAACGTCTGAGAGCTGTCAGAAATGCAAGATCTCGAGGAATAAACATTAAACGAAGGTCCTTTCTGAAGGTCCACGGGTGTCTGCCTTTGTCTTGTTTTAGTAGGCCAAAAATGTGCGACTGCAATTAGCATGACTGTTGAAAAAAGCCAAAGCAACGTCTCCGCAACCTCTGGACTCACACTTTCCTCTCTCACCTCTTTCCATCTGCACCAACGTCCCTTTAAGATCAAGGTAACGCTTTCTTTTCAACCAAAGGCCGTAGATGGCCAGCATGTGAAACACGGACAATGCAGATGTGGCATCAAAGCTATTTACTACATCCAAGCGCAGGATCAAAGGACAGCCCTGTGGAACAACAGCCATGACTTCAACCATGAATTATCATAATGGACACAAGATCATCACCTGAGATCCACACACCTCACCGGTCCAAAAAGCTGAGGGGGTCACGCAGAAACAGGCAAGGATCGTGACCTCTGGTTGAGCGCTTTAACCCCAGCCTTCACGCATATGTGATTGACATAACATCAGAGTAAGAGCACGACTGTTCAAGCTGCCATCTGTGAGGAATTAAAGCCTTCACAGCTAAGTGTCACTAAGCCGAGTGTGGAGAGAACCTTCCATTGGGGGGGGTCGTGGGGTTGGGAAGGCACAGGGCCATGAAGAGGGTGGGAAAACAAGTTTTGGGCATGAAGAAGGCAACACACATGTAATTTGCAGTTATTGAACTTCACTGTTATGGCCATGACTCGGCCCAGGAGGGGGTCACTCCTGAGATAACTACAAAGCCAGATCCTACGGCGGACCCGACTCGCATCTCCGCTCAAGATCTGCTAAATGATCACAGCGCCCGTCGTAGGTGTGGCAGCTCCAGATGTCGCAATGAACAGGGTATACAGCGCACGAAAACAGCTTCCTATCAGTCCCAAAACATTCTTGTGAAAAACATAATAAGAGGTAACGGTTGAGGGAAAAGACCAGCGGTTCCTTTTCTTGAATTGCATAAATCTTTGGCAGATGAAAGCGGCAGGATTTTATCATGCGCCCCATGTCATTATGGGTAATTGGGGCTTCAGGGTAGCGGAGGGGTCACATTCCGAGTCTCAGTCAACTTTTTTTGTAAAATACAATTGTGGTGCTAGTTTCCTATATAATAGTGCTTTAACGACATGTAGACGTTTGTCAAATCCTTAGTTTGCTAGCTTTACAATTGCTGCTGCAGCAAGACAGTTTCCCTTTTAATTTAAAGAAACAACATATATTATTGTGTAACAATGTAATTTTTGCATTAAAATATCCAGAAACAACTAGCACGGCGTTGTATGTTTTGTTGGCTGGGGTAGTTACATTGTTTCAAATGTGTGCAACATTTAAATCCAGAGAAATGTACAAGATTAACAAGTGTAACGTCCCTCTCATTGCATTGGTTGTCAATGGTGTCAAGAGTTTCTTCGAGATCTTCGGTTGAATGAGTGCATCATCCTGGTACGTAAAGTATGCACTACTCACACTATTTTCACTATAACATGACATAGAATAGTGCATGGATTTGGGAAGCATCAATTGTTTCACTGTAATAAAAATGCAGGCATCAGATCAAAAGCTTGTGGTTACATTTAAATTAAACCGGCTCAGTTCTGGCTAAGTTCAACTTTACTAAATTTAAAGGAAGATTCTGTTGATATAAATGATAATTTGCTATTGTGCTTACTGCAAAATCTGGATGTAACCAGTCACTACAAACATTTTGATTTGAGGCTTAACATTTTTTTGTGTTTGAATATGAACCCTTTAGCATTAGCATGACCATACTGTGCCTTTAGGGAAATTTTACATAAATCCGAACATTGTTTGATATTACGTTTATATATTATTTTAAATTTAAACCTATATACATACCGTACATACAATTAACTCTTATGTTTAGTTAAAATGACATTGAAATATGAAATTGGAGAAGTTCCAACTAGTCCTGTGCCCACAACAAATAAGGCAAACGCCACATCGGTTCTGAATAAAAAATATGAAACAATTTCTAACCCAGCAGACTGACCTTCGTAAGAAGCCAAAAACGTTCTGTCAGGACAAAATGTGTGACAAAAGGCCATTAGAAATACATTACACAACTGTTTGTATTTGACTGAATAAAAGTGGGCTGCTGTTCGGGCTAGTTTTGGATATTTTTGACACACAGACCTGGAAACCCTGTTTGTGAGAATAAGTCTAATATAAATATGTATGTGTGTTTAATGTTTGACATAACTTTTAAACGTATGTAGTTTCAACTTGTTACTTAATAAGACGCTATTTTATAAGTCAGTTTAAGACAACTTCAAAGTTCACATTACTTATAAAGACAATACGATTTTTACAAAATAATTGAGGGACTAAAGTGTTTAAGTTGAATGTTTACAGTGTATTAAAGGCCACACTGGGAAGTCATCAATGATACTCATGAAAATCATGGTTATGCAGAAAAGCAAGCGCCTGTTTGTGAAATAGCCACAATTTCCTACAAAAAACAACAGTAATGCTTATTTAAAGCAGCAGGGTTTGAGTCTGTTCCAGCATCTTTAGGAACAAAGCTTTGCCAAATGTCAAGAGGGGTGTTAGTGTAAAACGATAATAAGAGGCTGTCCAGTCATCCACGCTGTTTTTTTCTTACTCGCTCACTTTTTATTGTCCTTTATTGCCGATTGGTTACCCCAAGAGTCTCACATTCAAATGTCTTTAACTCATCATCTACAATGTTGCCTAAATGTGGGGGGAAATCAAAGTGGTCTAGATGTGTTTGTTAGGGCTTGTGGATGCTGGGGAAGGGCCGACCACCACATGCAATTCTGGGGTTTGTTCCTGTTGCTTTGTTTTGAGAGATGGGTTTTTTCAGAAACGATGGGACGCACAGGCTCCAGTAAATCACAACTGAGCTAAATTTAATTCTTAGCTTGTCTGAGGATGTATGTGTGCCGCCTTGGCAGCATTTTTCAGTTAGGAGCAAGACTGAAGGGAAAACTAAAACCAGGAGGAAAAAAGTGGAGTTGTCAGCCCTACTGTTTGTGCCTCATCCAACAGACTGAATGCATGTGTGTACCAATGAGGTCTGAGAATTAAAGGGAGAAATATACACATGGTCATTACTAATAACCAAAAACATCTTGTACTTATACAACAGCCTATGTTCTGAGCCAATACACTGTCCTTCTGAAAGCTTTTTATAAGACAAAATGGTTATGAATGGATATGAATGTAATTCCTGAATGGGGAACATATGAAAAGTGATACGTTTATCTTGAAGCCTTGAAGCAGCATATTTTGATTTGTTATTTTATAGTTTTACTTGAATCAAGGAGCTACATTTTGAACAATTATACATTTGTCATTCATTCATCATTTTAGTGAGTTTTCCACAGTGGCACCCAGAGGAAGAGGAAGTGGCCACCCTTCCACTTGTTCCCTTCATCCCCCTCTTATCCTCCGGCTGACTGCCTGATGTGGCCCATACATGAAACTACATGGGTCACCACATGAAATCAGAAAATGTTTCAAAGGTGAAACAAAAGCACAGCAATTTCCATTATAGGACTAAGCGATTTATAGTCATAACAAAGTTTCATGTAATAAGCATTTCTAGATGCACCTTTTGGTACCATAAAGAACATTTAACGTCCGATTATAAAAAGAAAGAGATGGTTCTTTGACTAAATGGTTCTTTGTTGAACTGAAAATGGTTCTTCTATGTCATCGCTGTGAAGAACCTTTTAAGCACCTTTACTTTTAAGAGTGTAGCCATTCCAGTGTCTGTTGAATTGAACCAAAATCAAACCTCTGAAGTGACAACATCATCCACCATCACCAATGCCATGACAAGACACATAAAACTGTTATCACATCAAAATACATTTTGAACTTTTCATAAATACGTTAATAAAAAATGTTATTGCTTTGTTTCATTGCTCAAACAAAGAAAACAAGAATATGAACTTGCAGTATTCGAGGTCTGAAAAAATACAGAGAATCTCTTCTGTTATTTTAATTGTCTGCAAACAAATGCAAATAAAAACAATATTTTTACATTTAAATGAAGGTGCTTTACGATGCCATAGAAGAACCTTTTATGTGTAAATGTTTTCATAAAGAACCTTTAATGTCCTCAGAAGTTCTTTGTGGTTAAATGGTTACACTTTTAGAAATAAAGGTGCATTCATTTTTCTTCACAGAGATGCCTCAAACTAACTATTAAAAAAATGTGAATGAAAAATTTGAAAATGAAACATTCAACAAAAAAGGAAATGTATAGATTACACCACAAAATATTGAGATATATGTGGGATATTGTTGAAAGCTTAGATATATTGATTTGGTATATTATTATTGGCATATTTAATTCATTCAAACCCAGCATGAGAAAACACATCATTACATATCAACATTTTCAGAAAATCAGGATGCATCACAAACCTTACTGCTTACATATCAGAAGTAATTCGTACCTTTCTTTTATTTGCATATTTTCTATTTTCTTAAAAATAAAGGTGCTTTACAATGCCATAGAAGAACCTTTGTGGTCTAAATGGTTCCATAAAGAACCTTTACATCCGAAGAACCTTTCTGTTTCGTAAAAGGTTCTTTGCGGAAAAACAGTTCTTCAGATTATCAAAAGGTACGAAAGAGATGGTTCTTCAAAGTTTTAAGAGCGTGCACCTGCTTCCAAAACTTTCATTTCCCAGCACAGATGCTACCGATACAACTCTCATTTCCCACAAGACTTTCACAGATTTACTAATACGCGTTAAAACCTCGTCCTCTTTGTGTGAGGAATTGTGTTTTGCTTCCACAGTCGTCTGCTGCTGTTCAAGGTTGTGTTTCACCGGTCCCTAACTTCTTTCTCAGCTCTTTTGTGCTGCTTTGCCCTCGTCGGGTGCTGGCGGTTGTGTGTGGAGACATCAGACACTATGAGAGCCCCTCATTGACCAGAGATTTCATTTCAATAGCAGGCCGTTGATCTATCCACCTGGGAGTGCTGGCGGTCCAAAGTGATGTCATAAAATGCAGCAACACCACAGATGCTGAACGGGTCGAGGGACATCTTCAATGAGACGCTGATGGCGGGATCTTGTATATAGTCACAGTACAGCGTTCTGCTTATTACAGGGAAACGTTTCCACGTGAATCAATGAATGGACATGAAACATCACCAAATAAACACATTTGAGGAGAATGTTTGTTTGGGTGCTCACTGTTATTGGGGTCCCTCAAGAGGGGTCAGCTAAATGAGAGCAGCATACACAGGTCAACCTCCTAGTGACCCCGTTGGACATTGTGAAACACGTTCCTGTGCACACACATGAAGGGTGGAAAAGGAAACTCTTGCGGGAAGGTTTCCAGGGCCAGTTGGCTGAATGGTCCGATCGCCGTGGCAACGGGATCACTTCATCAGTGGAAGCGAACAGATGGTGGGTGTGCAACAGGCAACATATGTTCCAATGAGCCGAGGCCATTACTACAGATGGAGGGTGGGAAGGAGGCAGGCTCTGAAACATAACCTGACATTTCCTCCTCATTTGGCACTGCATTGTTACGTATCACAAAGAGAGATTAGCCCCGAGCACTGAATAGCAGCGCAAAATCTCTTTAAAGGCAAATTACTCACATTTCCCCACACACTTTACTTAACCAGGCTGGGCCGTATATCATGCGGTGGGCCGGGACAGAGGTGGACCGCGCTGTTCACTCTGACTGATATACAGCTGTCTTGTTGAGCTTGGAGAGATTTTATGCCATTTCTGAGGAGGCGGGGCGAGCTTCTTTACAAGATGCCTCCACATATAGCAACAGGTCACTGCAGATTCAACTGCAGGACTCAAACTGATACGCTTAATGGGATAGTTCTGTCGTTGACTGGATCCCATTGACTACCATAGTATGAAAAATGACAGTGGTACTCAAAAGTGCCCCAAATTCTACAAAATATCTTCTTTTCTGTTCAACAGAACAAAGGAAATTGGGGTCCAAGAACTGTTTGGTTACAAGCATTCTTACAGATATCTAACAGAACAAAGACATGTGTACAGATTCGGAACAACTATCCATTTAAAGTCAATCATTTAAAGTCAGGGTTATTTTCTTCATGCATTTACAAATATAATCTCATTGCCGAGAGGAGGTTAATTCTTAAGAATTTGTATGACCCACTTTAGTGGTGGGCAATTGATCGTAAGCTTTCAAACAACTTTGCCAACTTGTCAGGAATTTGCACGAGTTCAAGCTTTATTTACTTAATGTCGTTCCAAACACATGTTTTCTAGGAAACACAAAGGAGGAATGGAAAAGTGTTCAGACTTGATTTTCAGTTCATTGCGACCATGTCTGTAAGGCATGTATAGATAAAAAATTAAGTTATTCCACATAACTTTAGCTATAAGGTCTTTTAAAGCCGTACGAAAAACCTACATTTTAGTGTTACTCAAACCTCACTTAAGCATTATGGATATGGTATAACCTATACATGATATAGTTGCTTGTGTGAAATTCAGCCATTAAATAGACATTACGATAAAGTTAAAATCCAACAGACTTCTCTAGAAAGATATGACATCATGTAGAGTAGGTCTGTGTTGAAATGAATGTGATTTTTTGCTATATAACATTTCTTAAAGTTATAAGTCTTTGTTACGTTTATGATTTGCTAAACAATAGTTGTTCATGTTTCGATTTTCAAACATCTCTTTATATTTCGTCATCTTGATTCTAAGAAAACGTCTGTTGGGTTCCTGGGGCTTCATTTATCAACAGTGCGTGGAAAAGGATCAATATTTTGTCATTTGAATGAAAGTAAAAACGTATTTATCAAACGTAGGCACACAAGTAAGAAATCCTTGTTGATAAATCCCACATGTTCTTAAGCACGAATGCTCGTTCACGTTCATGGTCATTTGCATTCGGAAACACCTCCAATGAACCATATATGACAACAACACCTCCCTTTATAAATCAAGTGAATACATTCTGTGCTCTCACTAAACAGATCACAGAAATCTTTGACACACATTATTTGCTCAACGCACGGTTTGCTCAATGTGGTTGCTATTGTGCATTTCATAATTATTTATAGGATATTTACCTGTATATGTATACATATAAAACAAATTTGGTGCAATTTTATTATGATTTGGTAAAGTGATGTAGTAATAGAAAAGCAATCAAATGTTAAAAAAATATTTATATAATTTTGTAATAATGATTAATATGCAAACCTTCTTTTGTTCTTTTTCATTTAGTTTGAATGTTTTTATCTATTTGTTTGTGTTCATTATTGTTTTGTTAAGTGCCTTTACATTGTGCTTTCAACAATGTTTGCCCATTTATCCAGCAAAGCGAGATCAGCCATGACACTAAAATATTAGTATTATTTCTCATCATTCTTTTATAGCTTCTGACACCAATTATGCAAATGTATAGCTTGAACTATGAAATTACTAATTTGGTATTTGCCAATAACACAGTTGGCACTTTCTTTTTTTAGTATCACCGTTCTACCACTAGAGTCTCTGCATAACCATGCTTAGAGGTGTTCTGCTTATATTTATACAAGGGCTGTCAACGTTAACGCATCTGATATTTATTTTTCAGATTAATGCATTAAAATGAACACAGTCATCGGTGACCTTAGAGTGTGTGTTGAGATGTCCCACCCATTTACTCTATCTGAGTTCTAGGGGGCAGGGTTTATGTCAAATTAGGCTGTCATGATGTATCTACTGCAGGAAGTAGCTCTTTGTAGTCCCAACGAGGTGATGATTGTAGTCTTTAAAAAGTGATTTTTGTTTAGAAAATAGCTCCCTTTACAGTGAACTTTAGCGTTGTGACTTCGGCCGATGTTGTTTACGGTCAAACATCGATACTGAAAAGTGAAATTCCATCAGACCTCCCCTTTAAAGTCAGCATGAAACGGAAGTCATGATTGCATTCTTTTCTGTATCGTGACATATATCCTATAGTGAAATTGCTTCTAAAATAAGAGAAGATGTATGGCGGCACTTAATTCCCACATGGAGAACGGATTGGATTGTTGGTTTTACTAAACAACATGGAGACAGTTTTGCGAGTTTGCGGAATCTTGGAGGATTATTCTCCAACAGACTAACCATGGGCATCCCATGAAGAAAGCTCCATCCTGGAAGTGATGAGAAGTCGTTTCGAGGGGGGATATTAAGTGCACAGATAAGTCACTTACAAAAATACTACAATATCCAAAAATATAATGAATTTTCAATTTTGATTTCATGCAGTCTTTACGCTTACATAGAGTAAGATTTTTATGACATTCAAAGTCTAAGTCTGTAAACCGGAGCAATGTGAGTCATGTCAGCCAAATTTGTCTCTATTCAAAAAATACAAACAACCCTCAGGCACAGAGTTATTTCTTTGAGCAGTTGTCTATTTTTCTTTTGTGGGTTTGTATCTTGGTGCTGGTTTACATCCAATTACAGCAAAAACGAATCTGGGGCCAGTTCCTGAGTTTTACAGTCCACTATTCATAGCTCCTGCCAGAAATATCAGTGGCTTTATGTGTATTCATTACATGTGAATATTTTTAAAATCCTGCAAATGTAGAGTCTCAAAAGAGAGATAATACCTGATGTTAATGTAATATTAGACTGCTATTTTTGTTTAGATCAGGAAGCAATTACAGATCCTCGGAGACAGTGACAGTGGGTCATTTTTGACTAGAGAAACTGCTTTGGTTTGATTCAAGTCCCTGTATTCATGTCATGAGGGGGTTGTTATTATAGAAAATAGATCCTAGCAAATATCATCAAGCAAATATGATAATTATTATGGTTTGTTTTGGGATTATAACAGTAGGAAAACCAGGATGTAAATTACTGGAGGGGTTATGAGCACCCTAAGGAAGTGTAAAATCTCAGAGATGGGGGTCTTAAGATGGCCTTACACTAAGCAATTTTTATTCTTACATACACTATTATTGGCACCCTTTGTAGAAATGAGCACCCTTCCTTGCTCATATTTACCAAGGGTGCTAATAATAGTGGAGAACTGTGTTTTCTTGGCAATGTGTGCGCACATGCTTTAGTTCCGCCCCCTCCCACCACATGTTTTCAGAAAAGATCGTAAAGCTGTATCCGTCTTTTATAAATGTGATCAAACTAAAGACTCTGCGAAATTAACATGAGATATACAGAAACTGTCTGAGTTATTGCCGCTTTAATAGTCCCGTGTCAGGCTGATCGTATAGTATCTGCTCTCTTCCAGCGACAAAACTCTTCTACGCCTTTGACTCATCTAAACTTCTGATTGGTCTTTACATTCATGCCCTGTGTATGACTGGTTGTGATGCTCAGCACTGTTTTGTTCCTGTAGCTCAGTGGTAAGAGCATTGTGTTAACAAAGCAAGGTTGTGGGTTTGATTCCAGGGGATTGCAGATACCTATGTTAAATGTATAGGATAATTTGGTAAAAAGCGTCTGCTAAATGTAAATGTTCATCTTGACATTAAGTTTGCCTCGTCCATTACTTGCATAAAGCGGGACAAGTTATCTCTTATTTCTCAGTGGGAGAAATACAAGTTGTAGCGTGTGAACAGGCTGAAATGCGTCTGTCTCAGGGTGAATGCGTTAGACTTGAGAGCCCTGAACGTACACAATGCCAGTTTAAAAAGAGACACCTCATGAGATCTCTCAGCAAAGTAAACCGGTGCTACGCAGACAGACTAACAGACAGTAAACAGACATTCACCAGCGAATAAACTATGATTATAATAAATCCTAATATTAAACTAGTGAACTAAACGTATGGAACTGACCACGCTGTTATGATGTTTTCTGCATCTCTTCTTCTTTTGCAGTTTTTGGCAGTTGGCGAACCAACTTTCGTGCGCTTCTTCCTCTTTACGAGATTGTTGGTGAACAACCTCCCAATTTAGAAAAATTATGTGATTGGTCAGTTTTACTGTCCCTCAAAATGAACACAGTCTAGAGAAATTAGTTCTAAAGAAATGTAAAAAATCTTGTAAAAAATGAAATTTTGGAGTGCCAGAAATAAACAGTTCTTCCTGTAAAATAAGATGTTTTTCCCGTTTTTTTGTAAATTTGCTATCTTTTGCAGTTTTTCAAAAATACATGAAAATCTGTAAAAAATTCTTGACATTATACTTGGGAAAAACTGATAACAAAAACAGGAAAATTCTGTAAAGTTATGTTTTACAGTGTAGGTATATAGAAATGATATATTACATATAGAGTATGGAAGTGTAAAAGGAATGTTCAGTAGATTAAAAGCTAGAGGTAAAAAAATCTGGATTTGGGTAAATCTGATAAGTAATGTTTGAGTTCATCTTGAGATCTTCAATAATATAGATGTTTGATTGCATACTTGACAAATCTGAGCTCATTTTGAGACATTGTTGTCATCTCCTCTGAAACTCTAATGGAATCATTTGTGAGATTTTTGACTCTTTTTCTCATGAGAAGTATCTGAGACGTGGAGGATAAAAAGTTTCCATTTATTCTTTATTTAATCTCATAGAAGTAATTAAGACATTCAAGATATCTCCACTGAGCAGATCACCTATCAACCACAACAACTGATCACAGAATCTGGAACGTCTCACCCATATGGTTTCTGTTTTTGGGGGTCTCTTTGCCCACAATCTCTCTTCTCCATCACAGCCCAGACCCACTTTTTGAACCCGAAGCATCAGCCCCGCCTGCATTCAATTCCATACGGAAAAAGATATTCATGTGTGTGTGAGTGAGAGAGACTGAGAGGCAGATAATCGCTGGCTCCGTCGTGCCTGCTGTTTCTCCATTCAGCTCTCTCGTGCTCTGTGAAGGAAACAGCGATGACAGGGTGCCAAAGTCTGGCTTCTTGTGGCAGCGTGTGTCTCAACCTCCACCCCACAGCGCCTGCTGCACCAAACACTGAGGCTGCGGAGACGACCGCCTCCCACCCTTAACTCCAGCGTCAGCCCTCGGAGCCACGACCGCACGGCCATGAGAATAGAGGCTATATTTACCATTAGCACACACACATTAAAATGTAAGCTGTAATTAAACAGATGAAAAGGACAATGTGCTGTAATGTTGCTAATCTCGTGCTTTTATTTATTCAGTTTAAAAATGAACCGGGATACACAATCAGCATGTGGCCTGTGCCAAGACAGAGCTGTCTGAACAAACAGGTTTAGAAGCCAAGCATAACACTACTGCGGAAATGATTGTGTACATTTATAAATAACATGATATTTGCAGAGGACATATCTTTACCTCGTCCTTTCCAGTCGCCTTAGGAAGTAAGCTTTAGAAGAGTTTGGTGGCTCTCTAAGTCCATTTCTTTGAGTGTTGAGGAATGCTAGTGCACTCCTAATACTTAAATATAAATGCAAACAATTTGTCCGTAAATGCACTTGGTTCGCTACTGAACTAGACTTAAATTTGCGCTGCATAAATGATCTCAGAAGGAGCCTAAAATCTTTCCTGTAGCTCAGTGGTAAGAGCAGGTGTTAACAACGGCAAGGTCGTGGGTTTGATCCCAGGGGATTACATATACTTAGAAACAAATGTATAGGACAATGCTATGTAAGTCGCTTTGGATAAAAGCATCTGCCAAATGCATAAATGTCAAATCTCTTTACACAAAAGCGCCCGTTAACCTTGTAATTCTTTCCTAGTCTA
Source organism: Barbatula barbatula (assembly GCF_947034865.1). Taxonomy (NCBI): domain Eukaryota; kingdom Metazoa; phylum Chordata; class Actinopteri; order Cypriniformes; family Nemacheilidae; genus Barbatula; species Barbatula barbatula. The sequence continues at coordinate 15,967,468 of NC_136777.1, forward strand.
ATTTAATGTTTATATAATTAGGCTAGAAAAGAAAATACTTTAGCAATGTGATGAAAAGACTAAACAATTTTCTTTATATTTCTATTTGTCATCATCAGTTATCAGAAGGGTAAAGTGTAGATGGACCTTCATCTCATCTCAAAACGTGCATACACGCGTTGAGACCTGCCGTGAGATTTGATCGGAGCAACTGCTCACGTCCGTATTTAAAAATGGCAGGTTTTGAATGGAAGCCAAGTTTTCTGGAGTATGATCGTTTGATAAATGAGGGCCAATGTGTTTGGTTTTTAAAGCCCCTTTAGAGTCCCTTTGGCTTTATGGCCATTCTCTTCAGTTTTGCTGTTGGAGCGCACAGAACTGAGCTTTCTGATGGAAAGGGGCGGAGAACAGCAGCTCATTTGCATTAAAAGAGACACACACCAAAACACCTTTTTTTCCTCAAAAGCAAAAATAGACTTGTAGGGCAGAGTATAATACAAGATCTGTGGTGTGTATTGAGCTGAAGCTTCACAGACACATTCTGTGGACTCCCAATATTGATATTACCTGTTGTTATAGGGCTACATTAGAGGGCCTGTAATACAAATGCTTCATGTTATTGCTGGTAAAAACTTCTGCTGTTTTTTTGAATAAATATTTTGTGCTATGCCTATACTGTCTGCTGTAGGCATGCCAAGCCAAATCCTGTGTTTATCTAGCACTGTTTTTCATTCCTTTGGGTTTCATTCTTTGTAGATAAGGGGAAGAGCTGTGATTTGAGCACTTAAGCTGTGGAACTTTCTCCATATCCTATTTCCGCTGTTTAACAATACCTAACAGAGGAACATATGGCCATATGGATACAGAGAAGAACGACTCGAGATCATACTAATAAAAGTGTTCGACATATAATCAGGTACATTTCTTACAAATGTCACGATTATGTTATCACTTCAGGAAAGATCTTAGCTGATCAAGGGGTTTTTATATGAAATAAGACACTGACTTATTAAGCATGAAATAATTAATGACAGAATTAATTAATGACTAAATATCCATACAATCTTAAACATTTTGATCACAAGATGCCAAACCAACAGTATTCTCCAGTCACCATCGCTGTTTATACATGAGGATAGTAATTCATGTCATCAGCCACTGGAAAGCAGTTATTTAGTTTTGAGATTGAGGCCATCTATAGCAAAATAAAGAAAAGTCAATACAGATGTTAAATTACAAGTAAAATGTTGATAATTTTAAATGACTAAAGCTCAAATAACTACAGCAATGACAAAAGGAAAATAAAATTTCTGGTGCTGAATGCTGATTGGACAGTAGTATATTCACAATATAGCACAGTGAACATATCTATAATGTGTATAATTGTGCATAATGGACTCTACTTAAAGGTGTCACATGACACTGCTAAAATGAATATTATGGTTTGTTTTAGATGTAATGTAATGTGTAAACACGATTTAAGGTTCACAAACGCTGTATTTTACACATACTGTGCATGTTTGTTATTCCTCTTTGCTCCGTCTCTCTGAAACACGCAGATTTATTACAAAGCTCATGGCTCTGAAAAGCAAGGTGTGCTATGATTGGCCAGTTAACCGGTGCGTAGTGATTGGTAACGCCTCTTACCATATTTGGAACATCAGGTTCCTCTTTATTTGTGATGACAGGTACGCTCGTCTTACTTGCGTTTACATTTGGGCGGTCTTAGTCAAATCATACCACCAACTGATGTAGATTTGTGGGGGTGTGGCTACACGAGGCGTTTCAGGCAGCTCTGGGTGAGCATTCGCTTTTAGATAGAACGCATCTTTTGTTCTGACACTTTAATATTTGCAATTTTACGTGTCTAATACATGCATGAGCAACTTACACATAACACACCAAAGACACAGAAAAACATGTATTCTTGCCATATGACCCCTTTTCACTTTCAGTTACAATTCACATGTCTTTCAATGACTATAATAACAATACTGTGTGGCCAATAGTGACTTATTTAAAGAAACAGTTCACCCAAAAACTAAATTATGCCTTTGAGGTTTCATTTCACGGATGCCAATGAGCAATGATTTTTGCATGTCACATGACCAGTTATCATTCCAAGTCGAATATAAGCAATTAAAAATAAGAGATGAGATTTGAGGCAGAGATTATGATTCTCAGTGAACAAAAAATCCTTTTGATAAGATATCATAAGAATTTGAGTTAGACGACATTTATGATACATCAACATCATTTTTAAACAATAAGCTTGATATTTATAACTATGATTGTTGATTTCATATTAATACTTCACATATGATTATTACCATAAATAATTCGGCACCAGTATCTTGGTGACACTTCAACATATGAGGTGGTGGTTTTGCACCCGTTATATTCGGCTGCGACTCTCTCTTTCACTGTCTGCCTCCCAACACATGTGTTCTGAGTGTAATTCATTGGCCAAAAAAGAAAAACACTAAATAAAATAAACAATTAATTCGACTGATGGTATCATTAATGTTTAGTTTCAATAGATTAGAATAATACTGTTTGATCATAACATTAATGATGTGAATGTCTGATGACAGCCCTATTCTCTTTAAATATAGAATCAAACGTATAAGAAGTTCAGTTGAACGTGTCCAACTCACCTTGGTGCCAGATGATACCTTCCTCTGTTTGAATGTGTTGGTCTTGGCCTATAACCTACGGTAAAGATAAAATATCCAAACTTTATTAACATGTATTCAATTCTCATCTAGATTTATTGTAACTTCCATCATTGCTTTTCCATTTTAAGTGTGCAACGTGTGTCCCGTGTAATGTTCTTTACCTTGCTGGTAGCGTGCGGGACCTCCAGGCTGCTGGCTGAACTCCAGACATGCGGTAGATTGAAGCTGGGGTCGTCTTTCTCCACGCAGATCATGAACATTCACGGGCCTCGCTGAGGGAACAGAAGAAATGTTTTAAGCAGTTTTAATTGAGGGTTTGACTCTCTCAGAATTAGTATTTGCAGCGGAGCATCACTGGAAACACAAAACGTGCAATTCTCTAAAGCACGAGCGTCACCGCCGCCGCGTCCCCAGAAGACTGAGGCAATGATTACTGGCCGAGACGCAAATTAAAACCAGACATTTTCATATGCCGTCCACCCCCGAAACCTTCCAGCAATTGACACTTTAAATTATTTGAGATTCAAAACAGTCCTCGTAGAGAAATAACAGGACAAATTAACTCAAAGATTGGTAAGTCGAAAAGATATAGAAGGAGAAAAACTAAGTGATCAGAATCACCAGCGGGAAACATAAGCTCGCATTTTCTCTGCTGGGCTTCGGTTGCTGTCGGCTTTGAAGGGGGACTGGGTTACTCACTCTCTTAAAAAAAACATTTCTTACCAATTCTTCAGACTGTTATGTACTGTTGTGTTGAAGACACAAAAAGCCAAAAAAATACACATAGAATACATTTCTGCTTTATTCTGTAAATAATCGAAACATAAGCATCGACCCACTCGGCCATAATCTGAGTCTATTTGCCTGTAAGACACAACATGAGCACTTCATAAACTGTTCAACATCAAGGGGGAAAACCAGATGGAGACAATTTCACCATAAGGTCTCTTTTAATCTTAGGACAGAACCACAAAACTCTGCATGGCAGTAAAAAGCAAAAGGGGCTCAAACGTTTGTAACAGTCACCACTTTATAATTTTGTTGTCTTGTTATGTTACTTAATATAGATCGCGTCCTATATAAAGCAACCCAGAATTATTCTTGTTATGACCAAGCATCTAAAACAGTGTGCCGGTCAGATTGTTTTCACTGTGACAGAGCAGATGAAGGGTGTTATGCTGGGTATTTATTTGTTTACATGCAAGTAACCTGGACATCTCCATGTGTTTGAGTCAGGGCCACACAGAAAGTGTGCCCACAAAAAAAAACTCAATTCAATGCCAGTCGTGCACATATTGCACATATTTTTACACTTTCCCCATTGCTTGTGTTTGTTTATGAAACACTTTTTACCATTGGACAAACTATACATTTCTAAATTACAACAGAACATGTGCAAAAACATAGAGGTAGGACTAGATGCTATGGCAGGCAGGGCTTGGTCAATTTTAGGGTTTTTTGGGGGGAGGAAACAGTTATTATTTAAGCGATTCGATGTTAGTGATGCACATTTTTGGGCCATTTCTATGATGTAAAGAAGACTGGAAGGTGGAGAGAGATGAACGGGATCTGCAAAGGACTTTGAGTCAGGAATAGACAAACAAGGCTACGGGCTTAGACAGAAAAAGTAACATCATTTTTAATAATTTTCCTTGAAATACAGAATTTACGATCTCTCCAACTGTGACTGAAATTGAAAGTTAACTCCATGTGACAGAAGTTAGTTTAGTGTGATGTAGTGTGTATGGCCGCACCCTGGCTGTACTGAAGTCTGCGTGGTTGGCTATGGACGGAGATGCCGCGCCTCCTGCAGGCTTCCAGTACCACAGCTCGAACGGACACGAACAAAGACATCCAGGACGGCTAAAAGACAACACACAAAAAACATTTAATAGACAACGTAAATAAGATATTTGGAAGAATGCTTGTATCCAAATGGTACTATGGAAGTCAATGGGCATCAATAACTGTTTGGTTATGAGCATTCTTCCAAATATCTTTCTGTGTTTATCAGAACAAAGAAAATTGTACAGATTTGGAACAACTGGAGGGTGTGTACGTTTTTACCGTCCCTTTAAATGTATAACTCAAAGTCTCAATTCAACATGCGGGAGTCTGTATTGTACGTTGTGTATTTACAATTTATTAAAAACTTCAGAAGCACTTCGCATCAGAAGAATTTTAACGTCTTTTCAAATAAGGCATAACAAATCGAAAAGTATATTATAACATTATGATTCTCAAAATGAAAAGTAATTTTTTATCATGTCTGCATTTTTATTACCTTTGTTTTTCATTATTACTCAATAATTTATCACAAATGATGCATCATTTAAAAAACTAAAACACTCGACGTTTATGTTCTGAACTACAATCAATAAAATGTTGAAAAACAGTATATATACTGTATATGTTTGTTTGTCTTAAGTTTTTTCGTAAATAGTCACACACACTATATGTTTAGCACATGTAACTCATTTTCTATACTAGCATTACATTAATAAAAGACATGTATGGGATTTATCTGACCTCATAAATGTACTTAAATCATCTCTATTGAAGTTTAAATGTATTGTTTTCTCTTATGTTTGTACAAAAGCAACCGCTAAGAGCTGAGAGTTAAAACGAACAAAAGTGAACAAATCTCCAGCAGGATTTGTTTGTCAGTTAGTTTCCTGGTACAATGACACTCATACATTTTTAGGTGTGGCTAGTGTCCAAATACTTTATGGAGTTCTTATTTGTTTTTATAGAGTTTTAATGTGAACGAGTGTTAACCATGAACATCTTTCTCTCGGTTACTTCCTGTTTGCATTATTGCAAAGCAGTGTTTATATGCATGGATTAAAAAAATGTATTTAGATGTTGTGGTCCTTGGGTTCTGCCAAAACATTACAGCAAAGTAAAACAAAAGAGATTCTGTAAATGTTTTCCGGTAATCCACGGGCTAGTAAACAATAGTAAAACAAAATCGAGTAAACAAAATATGTGTGGGCCATACAATGATCTGATTTTAATTCACTGTGTTAATAGTGTTTTTTCATTAAAGCTGGAGAGTCCTTCATATTCAGGATCCAAAACTATTTGAGATCCAGTCGCTCAACCTTCAGTCAGAAACGCACATTGATGGAGGCGGGGGCTGTTTGAGATGTTTAAAGCAGGTGTAAACAGTAATCTGTCTCAGATGACTATTTGTGATCGGACTTTCTGAGTTGTGTAAACAAAACCCAAGTCGCTTTTCTGTTCTTACTTTGCCTTCCAGAAGTTCCTCATTTGGACAGCCCGAGTGGGATTGCAGATATTTCGAATGGAAGAGCAGGCCATCGAAGGTCTTCCATGGCATGAGTTCCTCCATTTGAAAAGGGAAACCGCAAGCGCTGTTGGCTGCGAGGAGGTAGGTCAGACCCCGCACAAAGAGAGAGCCGAGCTGAACGGCTCTGGGGTCCACAACAGGGGTCTGCATTGAGACAGCCAGTAAAAATGACAAATAAAAAACAGGGAATAGGGGTTTATGACACCTTCAAAACATAAATAAGGTCACGATGTGCAACAATTCCTGTAAAAGCAGAACATCTTGTTACATCATGTAGAGAACAACAAAACACATTTTAGAAAAAAACGGGGCATGTTAAGCGTTCATTCACCCAATAATGCATTTGAATGAAATTCACTTACTATTTTACCTATATTACTTAGTTTCTTCCATGAAAAAACAAAAATGCTCTCTTAAACACTTAAACCACTGCTTGGTTTCATTCACAAAGTTTCGTATGACTGCAGAATACTTGGATAGAAGGAATAACAACAGCAAATTTCCATTTTTGAATGTTCTATCTTGAAATCACTACAGTTTTACAGTCACCTTGTTTCAGACTCATCATGCTGTTAATACCCATTGTGCATTTCACCAGATGGGGAGGGAGGCCGGGTGTGACCCTGTAGAGCTCACCTGAAGTGGCAGTCCGGATAATGGGATGTTTACCCCCATCCAGGCCCCCACCTAACTGTCCGCTGGTCACCTGGTCCCCCACCCCCGCCGGCACGAGATAAGAGAGGGACTGATTAGCTTCCGTGACATCAAAACGGAAAATTGGCCTGCCACCTGCTCGGCTCTCAAACACAGCTTAGACTAAAGCAAACAAAAGGGAGGCTGGAGATAAAGCCGAGGTGACAGCAGCAGCCCTCTGCCCGCGCCTTCCAGGCGCACGGATTGAGAACCGGGCCGCCGTTTCAAACATTGCTCCGTTTGTGCAGGCGACTTCCACTTTGGTTTAACCAGAGCGTTTAATGGCATTCACTTTTATGCATACGGTTTTGAGAGAGGGGATTGCTTTGATGAAATACTTAAGAAGCCACGTAAAAGTCTTAGCACCTTTAAAGCCGCTAATTGCTCGTCGTGGAAGTCAATAGGCCTCGGGACAATGCTGATGCCACCCCGCTGTAAAGGTATAGAGTGGGACAACAAACCAGAACAGCAGCTGCTCTCCAGCATTTCAACAGTGAACAATGGAAGCTGCTCTTGCCAGATGCCTGAAGGACTCCTGCACCCCCTGAGGACACGGAGCTCAACGTTAATGGCCATCAGCGGCATCACGATCGGGCTCTGCACCTGTGCTGTACCTTAATACACATCTGCTGAATGTTACTACTGTAAACAGCAATGAACGACAGGACAGGACTTGCCTAAATATTGGTGTGGCACTTAGAACTTGGATGAACTTTCACTTTTAGATTTATCATATAAACACGATGTATGTAAACCCCTTAGTTCCAGAAATGGTTCTAATGAAACTGAAAGGATTTTATGAAAATCTTATTACTAAGTAATTACAGTTTTTGTAATTCGTTCTAGTTATAAAAGTTTAGTCATTTATTTGTTTTTATATTGACATGTAATGTAAATGTATTCATATTTAAGTTTTATTTTATATTTATTTTCACGACCGCAATTTAAACGTATTTTAAGTTATTTCTGAGGCAACAATTCTAATTGTTTAGCTTTGTTTAGTTTGTGATGTTTTAGTAAACTAATTAACTTATAATCATCTTTATGTTGTGTTTGCCTCGCTGGTCGCACATCAAACAATGAAAACGGACACACAAATCGGTTCCAGTTAGAAACATTTTTATATGTGCGCTGATTTAAAAACTAAATAAAAAAATGTGCAAAATCTATTGAATATATTCGAACTTACTTAAATGCGTTAAACAGAGTTTTTCTCACTTATGGGCAGCTAATCATGATCAAATAAGGAAAATGAGATAACACCATTATGAAAAATCATCTGATCCTCATCCTCAGCAGTTACAGATGCTGTGTTGAGGCATCCTCCGCTAGCATTTACATTCCCTCACTATGACAAAGCAGCACAGGGTGAACAGATTAGAGGGGGGGTATCAGGCAGCCCCTGGAGACTCTCCTGCCATCTGTCTTGCACTTACAGCCTCCTAATACACCCCCCAGCCCTTTTCACATTTCAGGCAGATGTGACAGTGTAACTCCCGATGGGAGGCAACAATAGCGTGTGTAACAGGTGCTCCCTCCACTCCGTGGCACATGGGAGGCAGGAGAGCTTTACACACTTTCATCTGGCCAGCGGCAGGCTGTCGCCGCCGCGCCCTGAGCACACACGCGTCTCTGGATCAGCCGGCAATCTGACACCTGTTGCTGCACGCACCCTCTAAACACACAATCCCTCAACGTTCCCATTCTTCGCCCGACATACTGCGGACAGCATAAACTGAGCCGTATCACTTCACTGAGCCAAAATGTAAACACACTGGGCCATATAAAAATACTGGGGCCAAGTTCACAATGACAAGCCACAGAGAGATGCAGATGCATGCGGAACTCATTTAATGTCTGTTTCGTTTTTATCAAAATATACTCCACTATTTGTGTATTTTTATTATTATTAGGGCTGTTCATGCTGTTCGATTAGCAAAAATCCGACTTGTTTGAAGGCCATATCTTGACAAATTCAGGGGGCCTAAAATGACTAGTGGCATCCCTAAAGATGAGGCACGACATATTTAACTATACTGCCTACCCATGTGGATGACTCGAGCAGATTCTGGAATGAAGTTACAAGTAAAATACCTTTACATTTTTCCCTCAGAACCTCTTTAATGAATGTAAATAAACTATACAATCTGAACAATCACTACTACTTAATAGTGCATTTGTATTGTCAACAGGGTGCAGATAAGCATCTGTGTCTGAATACAACAAACACAGAGTCAGGGCAGACTGGAGGAATTCACACCAGACCGACAGTTGCAGACGCAGAAGGATCCGTAAATTAGGAGGTGGCTTCCTGGATATCTCCCAAGAGGCTTTAATTTGCCTTTCTATCATCCATTATCTGTGCCGTGGGGAGGGCTCTCAATCCAAGGACTGCACAACCACAGGCCGCCCTCAGCCACCATGTCTGAAATAGCACGCATAGACGGCTTAAATTAGGGTGGGAGCTGAAATAGCCCTGTGGTCGCCGGCGGGACGACGCGGAGCCCGTCACCAGAGCATCGCTCTCAGGTTCAGACCACAATTAAAATCGCTTTTGGGAGGAATGTCGCAAAGCAACCAAAAAGTCTCTTTTTCAAATAGAGAAGGAATCCGATGCATATCTCAAAAGGAAAAAGACCTTGTTTTGATGCATCTCTACAATAGAACATGGCTGGTGGCGGTTTTGTGGAAAGCTCCAAACTAACTCTAGTTAAAACAGGTGAAAGTGTCAAATGAAATGACTCACCCTGATCTGTTGCATGTCTGTGAAGGACTTGAATCTGACACAAACAGCTTGGCTTAGATATGCATCTATGTCTTCCAGAGAAAGGTGTCTCGCCTGGATCCAAAACCAAAACAGTGTTTTATTTTACATGCACAGCGTGAAAATCACACTCAAGTATACAAAACAAGTCATACAAATCAATAGTTAAGAAAGACATCAACACACTTGTATGCACAATGCAAGGGTAGCCAAGTTGTGGACACATCGATTCTGTGATAAGGACTATACACAATAAACAGTGTTTTAGATACACCATTAAACTCTTTGACATGCAACGAGTCAACATCATTAATAAATAAAGGTTAACGGAACACATGTGGTGGGGATGGACCCAAACAAAGGCGTTTGTTTACATTCAAGTGAGTTGTGTGGCATCAACGATGAAAAGCTAAACACACCCGAATGGCGATGTAGGTTACAAGACAAATCACAGCAATCAAAGAAGCCTCAAACCGCTGAAGGTCTTCAGTGAAGCCGTGCAGGTCAAAGACACCCAACAGTGTTGATACTTGAACTCTTTTCACCTCTGGACCCGTCCTGAACCACAGTGCCATTAGATCAGGGGGCTCTTCTGTTCACACACAGCACACGTTACATTTGAGGAGGGGTGCATGGTGTGAGAAGAAATGGAAGCATCCTATACAAACCTAAATATTCTATAGTTCTTACAACCTTTGAAAAATTATTTTGTGACTATTATCATTTATATTATGAATATCATGTATACGAATTAATATCATGTGAATCGTACAAATACACTACTTGTCAAAAGTTATTGAAAACTTCTTGTTGTCTCCAAAAGATTGATTTTTGTGCTTTGTGTTGTTCTATGAGCTTTTGTGTTTTGATGAGTTTACTATTTTTCTAAAATGTGGAAAAAATATAAATATGTGAGTGATAAGTGTTAAAAAACTTTTGACCAGTAGTGTATGTATTTAAAAATAATAATTAAAAAACAAGCATTAAGACCATAAGCAGATCTTATGAAAGTTTGTGAGAAAACAACAACATTGGACAAATTCATTCAGTCACAAATGCACTGGCATGTAAAAGAGTTACAAACTGCCATGCAATTGTGTTATCCCAAAATTGTGTGAAATGTTAAATAGAAATGTTGTAATTTCTGTACATTTACATTGTTTTTTATATCATGACAGGCCTGACATTTAAAAATTGATATTTACAGTTTTTCATTTCTACTGCAATTCACTTTTTCATATTATTTTCATCTCGTTGCGGTGCCGACACACATAGATAATTATATTCACATCACATGTCTTTTAAATGAGGAATCTAACAGAATCAGGTATTGAATGATGCTTACCAGCACCTGAAACAAAGGATCTTGAACTTAAACTGTACCTTGATAGCTGAGGGGCTTTGGAGTGACTTTAGCTGGTTCCTTAAGAGGATTTCCGGGGAAGACAAACCATTCCTTGACTGACAAACTGTTACTGGAACAATCTTTATTAGACACAAAAAGTACACAGAAACCAATATCAAAATAAACACAGAAAAACAAACAAATAAAGCAAACCGAAAGCCGCACTGAAAGGGAATGGGTTGTATTTTATGCAATAATATGAATGGCATATATAAGTTATACTTAAATTACACTACACTTTACAGTTTGATATCTGAAACGTTTGCCGCCTCCTTTCCCAATAGCACGTTCAGCTCATTTGCCCAAACCAAAAATGGGATGATTCCCAGAATACTACAGAGACAGGAAGAGTTGTGTCTTTATGTAAACAGGACAACCACTATTTCTAGACCTTAACCAGTTGCCTAGATTTAAGACAGGAGAAGAATAAATAATACGGCTGAAGCAAATAATAATTGTCTGAAACTGTGTTCAGCCCCAAAGTATTTAAAAATATGAAAAAATCTATTTAATAAGTGTGTTTTAATGCTACTTCAATGCAGCTGCTATTCTTTCAAAACAATTCAAATGGAGCTTTTCTATTGTTTTATTTTATTTCCGTTCATCAATTTTTTAAAGACTGCACTTAAAAATTAACACTTTTTAAACATTAAAAACTATGACAACACTAACACTTTACAATAATGTGCTATAGATAACATTAGTAAATGCATTAGCAAACAATGAACAATTTAGTGTTTCAGCATTTATTAATCCATATAAATATTCGTTCATATCAATACAGTTATTCATGAGTTCATGTTGCTTTAACTCATGTTAATTGTGACAATGTTTGATTTTAATAATGTATTAGTAAATGCTAAAATGAACACGAGTTAATATTAATAAATGCTTAAGAAGTATTGTTCATTGATAGTTCATGTTAGCTAACGCATTAACTCATTGTTAACAAATAGCACCTTATTGTAAAGCATTACAATATTTTGTTTAGCTCAAGAAATAAGATAAGCAATTCATTTCTAATGCGGGTGAAACTCACCTGGCTGTGCCGGCAGCAACAAACCGTAGATGCGTTCTCGCACAGACAGGTATAAGATGGCCTGTGATGGTAACTCAACTTCATCCTCATCTTCCAATGTGTTACTGCACTCCACGACTCCATCATATAACACATTAAACACCGTGTGACTTTCCGCATGGATGTGCTTTTCTTTAGCTGCCTACAACATGGAAATCCATCATGAATGTAAAATCAATGTCTTATGCTTTCTGTCATGATGGCACAAAGTCTGTGACCACTAGTGAAAACCAGTTTTTGGGATTACAAATAAAACTACCATCATTAAGACAACAATCACGATGAATGTTTTGTAATGTTTTTGTGCTGTCTGTATGTTCTGTATGACGTGAAAGTTGATTTAGAAACTACAAGATATCGTCTCATTTTCACTATACTATTGTTTCGACCTTTTGTTTTTCCCCAGTGTTTAAATAAAGTTTTTCAAAGTGCTCTCAGATTTTGGAACAGCACTAATAATATCTTACCTGTAATATATCCCGGGGTATGAATTTCTCCATCAAGCACGCCGACTCCGGAATGGTGCGACTGCACTCTGACCAAGGGGATTTTTGACCAGGTAGCAGATAGGAGCACATTCCTTTATCCAAAATCTCTTTCTCACTGTCATGTAACGGCACGGAAAGCCCAAATGCTCCCTCACTGGGGCGATGAGTATTTATGAAATCTGCAAAAGCATAGATCTTGTCTCCCTGAACCTGCCCGTGTTTCTTTCTATACGATGCCAAAGCAATATTCCGGAGTCGCTGCATCTGCTGCTCAGACACAATATCGTTCCCTACCATACATGCCAAGAGAGGCAGGTCGGTTATGTGAAGCTTCAGGACCTGGCATAACCTCTCTCTGGAGTACAGCACTGTTGTCATATTGCTTAAATTGAGTTTACTTATAGACATGTATGGGACTGTGTTGTAGATGATAAAATCTGTATCTTGAGCCAGGATTCCCATGCAGTTGTGAGAGAGCGCATAGTCAGCAATCTCATAATCTCCCTCACGGACGGAGCACCATGTCTCTTGGCCGAGTGTTTTGAGGGCAAATCTAGAGAAGGTTGCAAGTCCGGAGGGAAGGCAGAAGAGGTCTCTGCTGTTTGGCTGCTGATTGTGACTCTTAATGTACTGAAATAGTTTAGCTATGTCCCGGTTGACTCTAAGACGCCTCTTCACCCATTCGGCCCGTTTCTGTTCCTCAACCGTTCCATCGAAAAAAAAGACTAAGTGTACACCTGCGGCAGTAAACGCAGTGATAAACTCCTGCAGGATGTGAATGTACTCTTGCCACTGACCGCCGTGGACCCAAGCTTGACAGCGGTACCAGTATCTCAAACAACCCATTCCATCCACCACAAGTGTGGCATTGCTGTCCGGATAGGCTTTGCTGTGATTCAGTGCCATCTGTTTCAGGTCTACAGGCACAGAGGCATCTGGATGGCACGCCTCCATGAAATACTGTAAGCCCTTAACTCCCATATTCACTCCTATGTGTTTTATTATATGACACCGACCTGAAACACATTAGCAGAGACATTAACAGTTTGTGAACAAAAGGGCATCTTGAAAATAAACTCTTTATATTCAGTTTATATTTCATGTGGTTCTTGATTTAATCAGCTCGGGAGAATCCATTATATATCCATAAATATAAAATGGTTCATATAAATGAACGATGATCTGTATGTTTACTGTGACTGTGACCGCACGTATGTGTGACGCCTAGGAATTTCAGCATCAATGCTGCACTGCTACCGGAGGAGATATGCGAATGTAGACGCAAGAAATACCGTAATGCTTTTAAAGACACCGAAACGGACTCACGAGATGAGATGAACAGCCTAACCTGAACTATTACAGTCAGATAGTGTTACAGGAGAACTTGCAACAGAGTAACCGAAGCCGCTTTGTGTTTACATTGTTTCCACTTCCGCTTCCGCGAGCGACAGGCTCAGCGGCCAATCGGAATAATCCTTTAAAACACACCCGTAAACACAAGAGACACGAAAGATCACAAGACAATACTAGTAATGAAACATGGTTTTAAAAGAAAACGTCTATGCTGTGCACGTGTATCAGTTTTTTTCTGTATGTTTTGCAAAATAAAAAGTTGCTTCTCAGACAAAATGGCAAAAATACGCCACAAGACTTAAAAAATGCGTGCGTAATGAACCAATAGACAATGCGTAAAATGAAGAGTAGGGATAAGAATAAGCAGCAGGTCCGTAGCCAGCCATTTGAAAGGGGAGGTTCTTTTTTTCAAAAAGTGGAACTTTTCGCAGTTTTTCTCCTCCTTTTGAATTTAATTATGAGGTTCAAATACTTCATTTTGGTGACCTTTTTTGCACTAATTTGTGCTGGATTAGCTTGTCTGCCTGTATTTTAACAAGCACGCTTTTTGATGCACCTAAAATATTTATTGCATTGTTGTCAAATTGCTGTAACACTTTTGTCGGTCCATACACAGTTCATAAGTTTAAAGACCACACTAACAACAGAATAGATTTAATGAACTTTACTGAAATATTAATAATAATTCTTCTCATCATCATATCTTGACTCTCTGTTAATGCCTCTTTGCTATGTTTTATTATTATAATCACGCTACGTTTATATGGAGGGATGCACCGATACCACTTTTTAAGGATCGAGTACGAGTACCGATACTTTTTCCCTGGTACTCGCCGATACCGACACCGATGCTAGTTTTTTTAAGAACAACACAATGAGACTAATGAACATATCAGCATCTTTATTTTTAACAGCTTCAACTCATATTAAGAATAAATAAATTTATTTTTTGTGCTTATCAAAACTTTTCAAAGCCAAAATTCACAGTGTCCAATAACCCCCAAAGGGCAAAACCAAGGACATAAGCATACAGATTGCCATGCGTGGGTCGTCATCATTGATTTTGAAAGCGCGAATGAAGCGTTAAGAGAGAGTGATTTAAATGTTAAGTCAATGCAAAGACGCGATAGACCAACTTGCGGTGCGATTCACGCGAATTGAGCGTACGCGTTATTCGCGCGAGTTGAAAAATCTGAACTTTGGCGAAACTTTGCGCCGCGTTAATCAATCAGGCGCCTGCCTACGGGCTTGAGCAGACAGTTTTAAAGTTAGAATACAGACAGTCCAATAAATTGTGCGCATAAAACATGAGATTGATTCATTGTTTTAAAAAAGCCCTTTCCTCCATTATAACTGTAGCCTGGTCACGCTATTAAATGAACACTTGTGTTTTCACATTTGGTAGATGGAGGAACCCAGGAGTTTAAGGAGCACAGGTTTTTCTGTTTCGGTGAACTATTGATTTTTCTGCTGCTTTGAACAAGTTTCTCACATAAACAAAAGCACCCTAGGGAAAGAGGCAGATGTTCTCTAAAGGACGATGGCACGCGACAGTCCTCAAGCCTGTTGAAGAATTCACCCCTCCTGTTCTCTCTCTTTCTCACACACACGCACGCACACACACTTGGTTAAGTTTCATCACTACTCTTAATCAGCACATACACAATTGCTCGTGTTCCACTAGAAGCGATTTATTTCCATAATTTCGCAGACCGAATGCAGTTGCGTTTCATTCTCGCTTGTTGTTGCGAGTGCGCCACCCGAGCCATGCACGCGACACATCCTTTGTTATTTTAATCAGTACAAGTCTTTGCTGCGTCATGTTGAGGAACCTACTGTTATCTCTCTGCAAAGAAAAAGATCAACTATTATGACGCATTACGCGTCTTTTTAACAGCCCACTTAATGTATATTAAAATGAAAGTGTCTTTCCTCCTATATATTTTTTTGTGCATTTGCGCTCTACTTGGTCTGACATTTCTGTGCCGCCTCGCAGACGCGCACACGGGCCGTTATTGTGAAGACGTACACTGATGCTGTTCCCACGGCCACTTACTCCAGCTTCCCTAACCATATGGCCCAGCACCATTCACGCGCTGGTTCTTTAGCGAGCATGCTTCCAGTAATTTGGAGGAAGGCTGCGTGTGCGCACTGGCCGGAGAGGCAGTAGAGACATGCAGTTGCGATGTGAAAAAACGCCATTTGGTTGGGAGCAGATGGTTGGCTTGGGGGGCTGTCCGCGTCTTCAGAGAGAATCCCCGAGGGCTCCCCTTGTGTTCAGAATCAATGAAAATTAAAGCGCAAAGAAAAGATGAAGAGTCAGACCTCGAGTCCCGGCTTTGTTCGTCGGAGCTACTGGTGGGCAGGAGTTAAAGTACAACAGCCCCCTATAGAAACACTTAAGTTAAACAGTCTCCCCATAGTCCACCTTCAGAAAGGAGGAGGAATGCGAGAAAGGAGCTTTCTGCTTGATTTCACCAGGACAGAATCGCGTGGCATAAATTATGCTTGAAAAGAATAAGCGAAGTGGGCATAAATCTGAGGCTTTTCAGTTACGCTTTTCTGCCGTAATCGGGAAATGTGGGCAACGTCAGTGTGAAGAATTGTGGGGGAAAGTATGATGATAGCTCCGTGACATGCTTCCACTCTTATTTATGGTCAACGGTTCAAGAACTATCTTGGTGGACGGGCAGAGCGATTCCCAGAGTGTGTTGCAATGACACCTGTCGCCTGATAACATCGGGAAATGCTTTTAATAAAAACAGTGCGTTTATTATGAATTAACCACGCAGTTAACAAAACAGGCCTGAAATATGTGTTATCATCAAAATGAATTTAAACCAAAACATGGAACCAAAACAGCAGCCTACGCAGGATGATCAGAAGCATCGCACCGAGTAACTGTGTCAGTGGCACAGATGCTTGTTAATAAATCTGATCTTCCATATTGCTGCATTCCTCTAGATTTAATGAAGGCACTAATGAAGACCACCCTCATACATACACAAACAAATGCTCATTCCATGCGTGAGCGCGCATTCGGAGATGGGGCGCACGATTAATTTAACAATATGAATGATTAAAAAATACGTCGGAAAGAGCCTAACACAACTTCCTCGTCAAATTAAACGCAAAATAATTGATAAAACACCAAAACAACAGAAGCTGGTAGGTACTTTTGTCAGAGATGACGTGTAGAGAGGGGAGCTCTTTCTCCCTTCTACATTGTGAGGGGAGCAGGTGCTGTCTGAATTACCATACAGCTGAGAGCACAGAGAGAGAAAAAACTTATTCTCCCCTCACACAATAACAAAGTGCCTTAATGACAGCCACGCGAACGACACACACCAGTTCAGCTTTTACAATCCAGCTTAGAGATAACTATGAACTTATAGAGTCACCAAAACTTTCAACTGAAATGAAGTGTGGTTGAAAGAAAGTGCCGAGGCTGAAAAAAAGTCAACTTTATAAACTTTGTAGATAACATAAATGATATTTT
Source organism: Barbatula barbatula (assembly GCF_947034865.1). NCBI lineage: Eukaryota > Metazoa > Chordata > Actinopteri > Cypriniformes > Nemacheilidae > Barbatula > Barbatula barbatula. The sequence goes on from NC_136777.1 coordinate 15,984,718, forward strand.
TTTTGCAGCTAATTTTGCGCAAGTTCTCAACTCGCTCTACATAGGTACAAATATATAAAATGATTCATTTTTAATATACATTTAAAATAATTTATTTCACCCTAAATGCCATCAAATAGCTATAATAAACGTCTTAAATACCAACGGAGATGTTGTCAATAAACAGTCTAACTGTACGACATTTGTCTCCATAATCAGGAACGGGCCATGCGCGAGCAGTGTGTGATGTAATTTGAGGTTTTATGGGATGTACAGGATTCTTAAGGTTAATTTTTCCTGTATGTAAATGAGTTTTTTCTCTCTTTCACTCTCTCCCTTTTAGCAGTCGCTAAGAGTTGCACATTTTACAGCTCAGTGACCATTTGCCGATCTTTTTCTTGGGGGGTTGGGGGTGGTGTGGATTGAAAAGTGTCCCCTTTGTGACAACTAGAGCCAGATTGGGGAGTAGCTCATTTGCATCTCATTACCCTAGCAGGGGCAGTCTGTATATAACGGGCTGCAGGAGGACTGGGACATTAAACACAAACAGTCAGTAAATCTCTTACATGGAAACAAGAAGAGAGACGTTTGGATCAGTGGTTTTGGATCATCTCAACGCATCTCAAAAGTGTACAAACGGACAATAAGCAATTCAAGCTCAGATAACCCAATGACTGCTTTTTCCGTTTGATTTCTTCAACTTTTTATACTGACCCCAAGTGGACTGCAAACTTTTGACAACTCGGAGTAACTGTTTTTTTTTGGAAGGAATTTTCTGCCAAGTCTCCGTTGGTTCCTCTTTATTGTCGTATTTGGAATTTAATTGCTTGAAAATTGAAGGAGGACTTTGATGGGCTTGCAGATCAAGTGAAGACGATAGAGCATCAGCCAGAGCTCCCACTGTGTGGAGAACTTCGGGGCTCAATGATTTATTGAGACACGGTCTTATATCGTTGCCTGGCCCGTGGAAGCTTCACAGCACAGTAAAGATCTTCACCATGGGACGACTTATAATAGCTGCTTTCCTTTGCGTCATTATAAGCCAGGTAATGAAAATCAATGTTTGTTTTACTATTACGCGCGAGTCATTCTGTCACATTAAATATGTGTAAACACGGGGAGGAGGAGTCCTGTGATGGCAATTTAGTGATTAATTTATTTTCCATTCTATTTCAGTGTTTATCTTCTGGGGTTTTCGAGTTAAAACTGCAGGAGTTTCTCAACAAAAAAGGGGTGGCAGGCAACGCAAACTGCTGTAAAGGGTCCGCGTCCGCAGAGGGGATTCAGCAGTGTGATTGCAAAACCTTTTTTAGGATTTGCCTTAAACATTACCAAGCCAACGTGTCTCCGGAGCCTCCGTGTACATACGGCGGTGCAGTCACCCCTGTGCTCGGGGCAAACTCTTTCCAAGTGCCTGAATCAATTCCCGACAGTTCATTCTCCAACCCCATTCAGTTCTCGTTTGGATTTACATGGCCGGTGAGTAATTCATATGTTTTGGTAATATGATGGTACATGTTTAGAATACAAAAAACTAATAATAGCAGTGCGCAGGCTTTCGGTTTTTAACGGTTTTGGTGGGGTGGGAAAAGTCACATCCCCTGGGTTGGAATATCATTGTCAGCCCAGTGTGAAATTCCGAAACCTTTCATTTTTGTGCAATAAGTACGTGTGAAATCGGAGAAATGAGGCTTGAATCCCCAGGGCGATCACACCTTACGCAATTCACATCTTCCGTGATATGTAAAACCGAGCGGAACCCACGCGTGGAGGAATGAGTGCCTTGTCCAATGAATACCTTTGTGTTATTTTAACGCGTCCTTTCCGATGTTTCAGGGCACCTTCTCGCTCATCATCGAAGCGCTGCACACCGACTCCAACGACGATCTGGTCACAGGTAAGACGAACTGAAACCCATTCACAGAAATAACCGCATCACTCTCACGCAACGGGAAGACTCACTAAAACTTTTCTATAAACAGAAAACCCAGAGCGTCTGATCAGTCGCATGACCACCCAGAGACATCTAACGGTGGGCGAAGAATGGTCTCAGGATCTTCAGGTGGGTGGGAGGACGGAGCTGAAGTACTCGTACAGATTCGTCTGCGATGAGCATTACTACGGCGAGGGCTGCTCGGTGTTTTGCCGTCCCCGCGACGACACCTTCGGTCACTTTACCTGCGGGGAGCGCGGAGAAATCACCTGCAACTCCGGATGGAAAGGACAGTACTGCACTGAACGTAAGTGATGTTTATCGTCATATGTTTGTGTTTTCACTTTGTTTATGCAAAAGTTTCGAGCGGATGTGTCTCGGTGTTCCACAAGGAAAACAACAACACATTTCATCACTATGGTTGCAACAGGCGTTTGTGTGATTCAAATGAGGGACGTTGGCCAAATAATGGCACGCGTGCCATAGATTAAATGTGATGCCTGATTGGTTACTTGGCAGTGCGCTCGACGCTGATTGGCTCAGCGCAGTGAGGTATTGTTGGAAGGGGGCAGCTGCACAGTGAAGGTAGACAATAGAGCAGCTGTCCTGCACTGGCACCATGTACACCAGCTGTCCACCCTTATCTGCCTCGACTCTGGGACGTTATGGGGAGGGTGGGGGGACGGGGGTTTTGGGGTGGGTGGGGATGAACAGAGTAAAAAAGGGACTTCTGACCCACAGTTAGGGAAAAAAGGAGCTTTTGTTTGGGGAGCTTTTGTACGAGTGCAACTGTGTTAACCACAGTGTCCTTCCAATACTAGTGAAGTGAGCTTTTTTGGTAACCCACAAAGTAACCATCTTGGTTAAAATAGCCTAGAATAATAATGTTCAGAAAGAGAACTGCTATTTAAAATATGCATTTCTCTCTACAGCAATCTGTCTGGCGGGCTGTGATGAAGACCATGGGTTTTGTGACAAACCCGGTGAATGCAAGTAAGTTATGGAGACATTTACTGTCCTCTTAAGATTTTAAACACACAAACTTTCTCGCTGTAGAGGTTACCAACATACTAACCGTTGCTCTGTAATGTTTTTAGATGCCGAGTGGGATTTAGCGGAAAGTACTGCGATGACTGCATCCGTTATCCTGGATGTCTGCACGGTACCTGCCAACAGCCATGGCAATGCAACTGCCAGGAGGGTTGGGGAGGCCTTTTCTGTAACCAAGGTGAGTCTTTGTCCAAGAAATAACTGAGGTGTTTTTGCAGTTAAAAGAGGATCAATAACTTGAATATTGTTTTGCAGATCTTAACTACTGCACACACCACAAACCATGTCAGAACGGCGCCACTTGCACCAACACCGGCCAGGGAAGCTACACCTGCACCTGCAGACCTGGTTTCACTGGGGCCAGCTGTGAGATTGAGGTCAACGAATGCTCCGGAAATCCCTGCAGGAACGGCGGAAGCTGCACTGTGAGTATTTATTCATATAAAAATTATGGCATAGTACGAGTCAATGTGAGACACGATCAATGTGTTCAATGCAACCTCAAATTAATGATTTCTTTGAATCCACAGGATCTTGAAAACACCTACAGCTGCACATGTCCTCCTGGTTTCTACGGACGAAACTGTGAGCTGAGCGCGATGACTTGCGCCGACGGCCCCTGCTTCAACGATGGGCGCTGCGCTGACAACCCCGATGGCGGATACTTCTGTCAGTGTCCGATGGGCTATGCCGGATTCAACTGTGAAAAGAAGATCGATCACTGCAGCTCCAACCCATGCTCAAATGGTAAGTTGAACGCTCCCGGAACTACGCTTCAATGGCCTTGTCTAATCGGAATCTGTTGTCTAATGCATTTTATTGGCGTTCTTTTCCAGGAGCCCAGTGTCTGGATCTAGTGGATTCGTATCTCTGTCAGTGTCCCGACGGTTTCACCGGGACTCACTGTGAAGACAACATCGACGAGTGCGCTGCCTATCCCTGTCAGAACGGTGGCACCTGCGAAGATGGGCTCAATGACTACACCTGCACCTGCCTGCCCGGATACACCGGCAAGAACTGCACCTCTCCGATCAACAAGTGCGTACACAACCCGTGCCACAACGGGGCCACTTGCCATGAGAGGGACAGCCGCTACGTTTGCGCTTGCGTGCCAGGGTACGGCGGACGTAACTGTCAGTTCTTGCTGCCGGAGGGACATGCCGTGGCGGAGGCGGCCGGGAAAAGGTACTCTTACGACGAGGACGATGAGGAGACCTTTCCTTGGACGGCGGTTTGTGCTGGGATTATTTTGGTGCTTTTGGTCCTGGTCGGAGGTGCTGTGTTGGTGGTTTACATCCGTCTAAAAGTGCAGCAGACGAGGCAGCACGTGGACAGCCACAGTGAAATTGAGACCATGAACAATCTGACCAACAACTGCAGCCGTGACAAAGACTTGCCCGTGAGCGTAATTGGAACATCACAAGTGAAGAACATCAACAAGAAAGTGGACTTTCAGAGCGACGGCGCGGGCGGAGAAAGGAACGGATTCAAATCTCGATACTCTCTTGTGGATTACAATCTTGTTCACGAGTTGAAGCAGGAGGACTCGGTAAAGGAGGATTCGGAGAAGAGCGAAATGTCTAAAGGCGAGGCTCTTGATTTGGACTCGGAGGAGAAACATAGAAAACATTTAAAAAGGTAAATGTTGGTCAAAGATTGACGTGTTTTTATTTCATTTTGTTGTTTTTATACAGTACTAATGTATTTCTTTCATCATTTTCAGTGATGCTTCAGAGAAATGTACAGAATCTTTGTGCAAAGACACAAAGTACCAGTCGGTCTTTGTTTTATCCGAGGAGAAGGATGAATGTATTATCGCAACCGAGGTGAGTCAAAAGAAACCAGCGCTCGCAGTCGCAACATCTCAACGTGCTTGATTTCCGAAATCTCACCATGTGCCGTTTTCTGTTTGGCAGGTGTAATGCCCCAAAAGCGCCGTAGCTCGTGTTGTTCTACAGGAGGTTTTACTCCAGTAATGCTGCTCAAACCAGAGGGAAGGTTTCCTCCCTCGTGTGACTGCTGCTGTGAAACTCATGTTGAAGGTGATATTCAGAATGAGCTGGTTCTCAACTGAAGTCAACACAGTGACTGCAGGAAAGGACGTTGGGCCACACTGGCCCGGACTTTCAAAGTTTGTTTCCCAGGAACGTGCCAGATGGACTCGCTGCACTTCCTGTAGGGACGATTTTACCTCATTGCACTATGATGGGTTGTATTTTATTGTATTTAAAACACTAATGAATCGAATACTGTGTATGCATATGCACTGACTGCAGTGTGTATCTGTATGCTCTGGGATCCATGATGTGGATCGGATGAGAAGAAACACTGCCATCAAATATGTTTGTAACTGATAAGTTGTCTCTCTTTTATTTAAACGTTATTTGTGATCACTGTGTTTGTGGTTTCTTTTTATTTGTGTGAAGTTTGATGTAATTTAAAATCTTGTTCATTTTGCAAATTTCTCTATTGTAAATAAGGCACTTCGGGTCGATGTGACTGTTTTCTGATGTAAATGTATTTAAATTCGCTGTGGAAACATACAGGAGTTGTTGTATGATTGTTGTCCCTGAAGAGAATCACCTTAATATTTTTCCAAATAAATCCTGTATGAAATTTTACGCAACTGGTCGATTGAGTTCATGAATGGCAAGCTACGATGTGATGTGAAAAAAGACCGCTCTTTTACATCGCAAATGTATTATATTTTCCTTTTGGAATAAGTGAGACAAATGCACACCCGGTAATCACAAATTACAGCCTTCACTTTGATGGCAGGATATTTTTGGAACTCTTTGGCTCTTGACAAAAACAAGAGAAACCACTTTTTGTAAATGGTTTGGTGAAAGTTTCTCTTTGGTGGAACATTTTATGTTGAAGCTGTAGCCAAGCTCATTAAGTGACGTAAATAGAGCAAAGCGAAAACGAGGAAAACACCCTCAGTATCTTAATACGAAGGAAATACAAAAACCCAACAGGAACTCTTATAGCATTCAGAACATCAGTTCACCTCAACCTCCTGGAAAGTCATTCTAGAGCTGATCTCTGATTTTCATCTGTGATATAATGTTTTATTCTAGAAGGCACATAAATAAAGACCATCTCTTATCTAACATGGTTATCGGTGAGCACATGGGCACCTCAGCTCTGTAAAGCAGAGCCGTCTTTGGTTGTGAGTTTAGAGAGGATGGAGTGAAAAGTATTTGCTGGTATTACCCCACTGTTGGACAGTTGCTTTCACATACCACGCTAAGCTGTTAACGTAACTTTTCACTCACACAATAGGATTTCGCTGAGGTGGAAAATATCAGGAGACAGCCCTAAAGCACCTCTTTTGTTTTCTTTATTGACAGGCCGGTGGCACTGCTCAGTATATCTTCCATCAGATCTTTTTCCAGTTGCAACAGTGTGCTTGGTTTGAAATAAATGGCAAAATGCATCTGTTACAGTTTTCTTTCAGTATCATCAGAACCTGGGTTTAAATAGGACAACAGGTTCACATGGTTCTACATGCTTAATAATATAGATTGTGTAAATGATGTTTCTGTACAAAAGCTGGTGTAGGTGGTATATTGCTCTGAATGTTCTGTATCAATGAATCATTCTGCATTAGCATTACATCAAATGTAGGTGCTTGTTAGGTTAGGTCGATGTCAGTATTTACACAGAAATACACTTGTGGTATGTGTGTATTCACTTTGGTCTTGTCTAAAAAAACACAACTGTTGAACTATTGTTACCAAATAGTGGGGCATGTTGTCACACTGTATGTCATTTGAAAATGTTCTGGGCTATAAAGTGTTTTTCCACAAACAATGAAACACCAAAGTGGCCAAAACATTCAATTTTGTTTTAGAACAAAAAACCCTGTAAATTTGAAGGGCATTTTTTTATGCGTATAATCTATGGTTAGGGGTTGGGTAGGATAGTGGCTGGGTAATAACTAAAGTCATTCTTGTTTCAGGATATCTTTCCTGTTAAAACAGCCTGACGTTATCATTTACTAATAAATCTAGTATTAAACTTAGACTTAAACCCAGTAAAAAACTGAGCCCAGCCCACAGTTACATTTCATTGGCCCAAAATCCTATTTCTGTTTTTTTCTGCTGAAGGGACCTTCAAAAAGACACTGTATAATATAACAAGAATTAGAAAGAAAGGGATCCAAGCACTCTTATGAGCGCCACAAACAAGCACCGTACAAATCCATCATACATTAGGTGGCGCTATAACAGAACCATAGCAAATAGCTCAAGAAACATTAGTGCTAAATGATAGCTTAGAAAATGCATGTCCATGTTGAAATTTCCCCTATTTAAGGCAGCTGCCAACAGCTATTTGGATTCATTTTGTATAGAGTGTGATGTTAACATGCCACAGTTGGCCATACTTCCTGTCCACCATTTTGAATTTCAATTAAAGTTGACCCTTTCAACTCATACCGTAGGCCGTCTAATTTGCTAACTCATGACAAAGGTTTACACATTTGGAATACCAACAAAGCAACATGGATTCTACGCTGCATGTTTACAGTGCATGGGTTTATCTATATGGTACGTGGAACGCCCATATTTGGCATAATTTGTTTAATAATAAATGTAATTTTAAAGTTTTCTTTCATCAGCAGCAATGACATACAGTATACAGTATATGCACCTGCACCTGGTGAGCGTATATTGTACTCTTTGTCTATTTACTTTAGTTTGTACATTACTTTAGTTTCAATGTGCTTTATTGTTTCCATGTGATGTTTACACAGAGAACTTTCTTTCTGTTCAGGTTAATATGTCTTTTATATGTGAGTCTACCGTGACATCACAAGACGTTTCATGGTGAAGAACATTAACATGACAAGAGATGAGATGAATTTCAGCTGAGCTGAGCCGAGCTGTTTAACTGTTTCCACTTCAAGGGCTGCTCTCGTCACAGATTATAGTCTCTCTTTCTGTCGTTTGCTTCCTTTATTCTTTGTTCTGGGAAGCGATGAGAGATACCAGTGTATGACATGCCTCGGAATCGGCCTGTATGCTCGATCTTACTTCTGCTTGGCGAGGTCCTTATAAAGCTATTTTCTGCTGCCAATTCTTTCAATGGTGAGTTACATTTTGACAGATTGTGGCGAAAGTGGAACACGAGCTTCAGAAAAGGGATTTCGCCGCAGCAATGACCCAGCCTTTGTTCAGGCGTAGTGGTCACCTGTCAGCACTCACAATGCCGGGCCGCCCCCTTTCAACTTCTGCAACCTGGACCCTCAGATCTCATTTGATCCGGCAGAGGAGCGATTCACAGTCCGGCAAGGGAAGTTTCGGGGGAACAAAACTGTTCCATCCAGGACAATCGAATGCCAACAAAAAGAAGTCAGTGGGTGCAATAGCCACCGTTGGTACATAGAATGTCAGTAACATGGACATCTGGGAGCAGAGAAGAACTTGCATCTTATGCTATTAAATCAATTCATTTCTGTGTTTCTCTACATAAATAAATCACATTTGACGCACCAAATAGAGCTTTTAACGACAGAAATCATTTCCTACCGTAAATCAAATGGAAGTAAAATCATAACATTGATTAGAGAACTTTATTTTCCTTGTGCAGAAATGCAGAAGCACAAGAGCTATAAATGTGTGTGATGGTATATATCACAATAAAATATTTTTTGCTGGCTATTCTTTATTTGATATCAATTACTTATATTTGAAATAATATAAATATAAAATAATGTAATAATGGCTATTTCTGGATAACACATTATTTTATTTTCTCTTTTCAGTTGGAACTTCATAGATTGCAATGAAATCTAACTGAATGTTTTTTTTTGTTGGTTCAACTTAAAAATTGTTGCCTTCAAATTTTTATTAAACTTAAAAAATGAATAAACTAAATTAATTTTTTATTGAGTCGAGTAATATTTTTAATTAACTCTTTAAATCAACAAAGTAACTTATTTAAAAAAAAGGAACCAACGATCTTGTTTTAAAGAACGTTTGATTTCAATCATTTATTTTAATATGATTTCAATCTTTAACATGGCCTTACATTCTTAAAAATGTAAAGTTTTAAAAGGTCCTTCACAGCGATGCCATAGAAGCAAAATTGTTGGTTCCACAAAGAAGCATCCAGTCAAAGGTGCTTTAAAGAACCATGCCTTTTATCACCACAAAGGACCTTTTGTGAAACAGAAAGGTTCTTGGGATGTTAAAGGTTAACTATTTAGACAAAAATGTTCTTCTGTGACATTGTGAAGCACCATTGTTTTTTTTAAACAATAATATTTTTTGCATGTGTTTTTTACAGAATGTTTGCTTTTATTTAGCAAACAGTAAAGCAAAAAAAAAAAAAAATGATTAAGCAATTAAATTAAATGAAATAAACATATATGTAGCAAAAAAACAACAACTGTGAATTTAAAAAAAAGAGGCATTACATCTTTAATGTCACACAGTTGTTTTTATGTGAAAAGGACAAATCTGCAAAATATTATGCAAAAAGGATTATTATAACCGATTGAACAAGCACATTTGAAGATGCTGGAATTCCATTCCCTTGTGACGTGTGTATTTACTATAGATTTGTCTTAATTACATGTAACTAACCCTAAACCACATCTTAATCCTAACCCCAGTCCTATTGTAAACATATGTAGGGAATTATTACTCCATACTTTAAATGATAGCGTACTGTAACACAACACACCTCAAATAAAGTGTAACTGAATCTGATGGAATTCCTGATGACAGCTGCAAGGAAAATCACTTTGCAGACAGAAGGAATTATGAAATTTGAATAAAAAGTTACGAAGACAAACCTGAAGAACACGTACCTCTAAAATATGCACAATAAATCCATAAATTATTTTGTTAGTTTTCCTTTAACAGTTCAGCGCTATAAACATTCTCTACAACATGGCTTGGCCTATACCATCACAGCAACACACATTTCAAATGGGATTGTGAGACATTTAGCAAATGATACAATTCCTTACACTAGCTTGGAGGTAAAAATCTCAAGGAATGCGTTCACTGCAAACATGTGGCTGTCCCATTGAGGACACAGGGAGGTCCATAGCATCTGACTTATCCATTGACACAGTGGTTTACCAAATGGACGTGTGATTTATACTTAAACAATCTGCTAAACTATTTCACGTGTCAGGTATTTATGGAGATGAAAATGGGTTAGCAGCATAATCAGTTGTTTTCACAGGCACCACAATGTTGAATTTATTTTTAAGTGTGATGTCTTTCTAAAGTGTTACACAGGTAGGTTTAGAGGACACCTCGTGACCTTCTCCATTCTGTCCCAAAAGTGCCCCTTGACATTGGCCAGGAGAGACCACCCACCCTGGAGAAGACAGTGCACCTCAGGCCCTGCAGATCATCAATCACTCTCCATCTCGACGAGGGACCTAAAGACCTCTTGACTGATGTGAACCCTTTTCCAAAATAAAGTCACTGATCTAGAGAGGGTGGCTTCTTTGTTTTTTTAAACACACAGAAGGACCGATGCTTGTCATGTCTAAAGAAAAAAAGGGCAATTCCAAAGTTATGGATGTGACAGTTTCCGTCAAAACTTGAAATATAAATTCTGAGACAGTGTATTTATTTCCAATGTATTCAATCACCTGTATATATATTCAATCACCAATGTATTATAAACCCCTGTTGATAGAATTCAGACATCAGAACTTAGTCTCTGCACAAGTTTTCTCTTTTAAAGGAGGGGAAATGAATGCGTTATGGATGTGGATATGGATGGACGAACGTTTTTGAGAGACACCAAACTTTGTAGAATTTCTGTGAATTAAAATGTGCACACCAACAGCAATAACACCCAACAAATAGTCAACAAAAATATTTATTTCCATTTTATGTGTCGATTTATGAGGAATATTGACTGTTATGGATGTGACAAAAAAGTGCTTTAAAACTTTAAGAGAGACTTCACATGGGTATTTAACCCACTTATAAATATTGACATCTGACCTCTCTATAGAGTGAAAACTTTCAGTACGGTAAAAAGCCATACATCTTTTAAATAAAAAAACAATGCAAGCTATTTTTCATGTGAGTGCTTGGGCCTTGGGTTTTTATTTTCAAAAGAGCGAAAGTGTGAAACATTGAGAAAAGTTTATTATTAACATCTGCTGTGTCTTCACAACCAATAGCACGGTGAGCTTCGCTTGGTGCATTGTGGACATTGTCAGAAGATAAAGGCCCGAAGCGCTTCCCCCCCACGTTCCTCTTTTTCCAAAGAGACTCCTGGAAGTCTCATCATGGACAGATATTTATAATGTCAATGGCTTGTGAGATAGAAACCAAAGTTAATAATGTGCATCCCAGACATTACGGTCCAATTCAAGTGCATTCAAACATTATTTTCCTGATTTAAACAGCATCCCAAATCTTGTTTCAAGTCCCACTTCCAAAATAGCAAACCCGTACATGATATTTCCAAGAACACACTGGTCTTCTATGGCGAGATGATCACTTCTGACAGTTGTTGTGTGGTAACAGGTCTGTAGGCATGGCAATAACTTCCTCAACATCGTGGGAACTGCCCGTGGAAGACAATGATTGAATTCACAATGGTGCATACAAAGGCCACCTTTGGGAGAAACCATATCCCACGGCATGCTGGGAAAGAGGAGCAATAGCAGCAGATGTTGTGAAGACTATAAGCGACAGATGCCTCTAAAGCCAGCATTCAGCCAGGACGAGCCGAGCACACATCCCCGAGTCCGGCATAAAAAAGAATTAGAGCAGGGGGCGAACAGAACACGCAGGCAAATAATAGCAGAGGAGTTTCTCCCTAAAAAGAGAGACGGCGGTAAATTGTGAGGGGATTGATGTTTGTGTACTTATAATTGTTTCTGATTGTTCTAAACGTTCTTTGTGAACATCTTTAGGCGCCGAAGTTACGCTGTTGTGACAGTGACTGGCGTAAGTGTTTGGGTACACATGAAAGAACCAAATATTGCAGCAAATGGCATATATTTTAGGTTCGAAAACCTGAATAAAAGGGACAATGCTGGATGTGACTAGAGATGTGGTGCTTGGACACCTGTGTGAACTTAAAGGGCCAGAAAACTGAAAGTTCTGTCATTATTTATTCATCCCCATGTCATTCAAAACCTGTATATGACTCTTTCTTCTGTAGAACACAAATGAAGAGGTTTTGAGAAAATCAATGTTGTTTGGTTTCCCATGAATTTCAAAATATCTTCTTTTTTGTTCTGCAGAAAAAAGAAAGTCATACAGGTTGGAAAGGATGTGATGGTGAGTAAACGATGAACGATTGGTGGCTAAACTATCCCTTTAAAGGGCAATGCATTTATGCATACTCATTTGTTTGTGAATTCCATTATGTTTGATGTTTTACTATCTATTCAATGATATTCATCGTTTCATAAATTTTTTAATGTGGCATAAAGGTCCAAAAACATTTTGGGGAAATTCTATAGGGAATCTTTTCAGGCGTCTTAATTTGACCAAATGAACGTCTCGTAGCCCCAATTGTGGGTGATGTTGAGCTGTCCTTGGTGACATCTCCATTTGAAAGATTTTCATGGATAAAGAGCTATAATGACTTTAGGAGTGGATCACTTCAATGAGTCCACCAGTGCAGAAAGTATAAATATGCATACACAATATGAATTCTTCCAAAAGAGCACAAAAGCCACAGCAAAGACAGCAGAGACAGCAAGAAATGCAAATGAAGACCATTTGAAATGTAGTTGTCACAAAGAGTTACTAGCGATTTATTCTTTATGGCTGTTTTATGTTGACATTTGGCCTGTGTGAACCAAAGTCAAGAGTCGAATGCAGCTGCTGGTCTTGAATATGAAAATCCATCAGTGACCTGTGAAGGTCACAGCATAATGACTTAAAGAGACTTGAATTGACATAACTCTCAGGGTTCTCAGCCGATGGACGGCAAGGGTTGGCCAAACACGAACCGCATACAGTACGACTCCGACACTTTGACTTTCCCACTCCCAATAAGCTTTAATGCGATTCTGGGTTGCGATTGGTTGTCAAGAAGGGGCGTAGATGTGCGACGGTCTTTTGAGACAGCGTCGGGCAGGATGTGTGGGAATGGACAAGTGGACTGACGCCTGATTAATGACCCCAAACTCTGAATGCTTTGCTCTCTTCACATGATAATAGTTTTCAATGTCAGATTGGGAAAGTTGAGGTTTGTTACTCTTAGGACAATGTATGACAATTCTTCTGGGTCAGGGACAAAAGAGGGAAGCCGGCTAACAGGCTCTTGCACAACACTTGGATGAAACGGGTGGAAGCGAGATCTTTGTGTTTACTGAACACGACCATACAGAAACATCTTGCTGTGATCCTCTTTACACACACTTTGTTTGAATTCTTTCTGCGCTTATGAATAAATATTTGAATGGAACAAAGCCATAACGGGATGATGATGGGGTGTGGGGCTGAGCAGAGTACTCTTGGGTACAAAAGTTTGAACCAAGCTAGAAAAATAGTACAGACACAAATCACAGTTTGCAGAGGATACCATCATTTTACTCTCATTATAATAAGGGTTGTAACAATTTGTAAAAAATAAAGGGGGTAAGCTGTAATAAGGGTGAGTAGAATTCATGCCATGCAAATTTAGTAACTGGCTCGCTTCCAAAAACCTAGTCCATGCATTTAAGGGGATCATTAGATACGCTCTTGAAGCGATGGCAATACAAAAAAATGAAAAAACTTAATTCATAAGGTTCATAAGACTCAGTGTTTATAAACTTTAAAGGAAAAGTAATCCCATAATGCATTGAGACAAGGTTAAAAAAATGGTAGAAAAACGGTTTTTTAGTTTATTATTATTTGAAAATATATCATTTATACTTAAAGGAACAATATGTCATTTTTACCACCAAAACGATGACAAAGGTGTAGCTTGATGACGCTGAAATGTGTTGGATGACTAGTCTTCATTTCAACCGCCAATGGAAATTAATCTGACAAGGCTCTCAAATGAGGTTTATAGATAAGATTATGTAATTATTATGAAAGTTTATAATTGTTGTTATATAAGCGTAAGTATACCGTATAAAAGGGCGTGATAAAAATAATAGCAGTGGTGTGCTAAACACGGAAAAAACAACGAGTTGGATTTACTTATTTTTGTATGCAAAAAATTAAGTAACTAACAAAAAAATAAGTAAATCCTACTAGTGTTTTTTTACAGTGTAGACATTACTTCCTCTTTATTTTCATTTTCAAGAGACTCGCTGTTTTGCCATGATGTGTGTTCGACTGCATGCAACACTGCGCAGATTGGTCTGCATATAACTGAAAATGATTGCGAGAGTCACTCTTCAGTACTGCTTTAGAATTGCTGTTATGAACGCCAATCAATCTGTGCAATGCCTCATGAAGTCTTACATATTGTGCCTTTAAAGCTGCAATCCATTCACCTTTCTATCCTCAATCATAAAACGACTGTTTATTTTGGGTATTTATCTTTAGGTGGGTCAAATGACGTCAAACTGACATTTTTCGCTAAATCAGAACCAAAGCTCAAATGATCAGTTGTGAATCGGGTAAGTTTTGACAGCTTTGAACATTGATCTGTTCATGCACTTGATTAATAATCAAATGATTCAACACAATCTCATGGGAATTCAAAGCTATTTTATGAGGTGACTAATTTGTATGAATTCCCACAGTCTTATGCGTACGATTTGCTTCTGCAGCAGTGACGTAAGGTTTAGGGGTGGGGTTAGGGGAGGGGCTTCAGTGATGCTTTTTCAAACATTGTCCAAATTAGCCACCTCTTAAAATTCCCACATGAGATCAGGTTGCATTATTGTTTATTTTAAGCCCACCCCTAAAAAATTACGAATTGCAGCTTTAATGTTACTTAGGTTATTTAGTTATTTAATGCAATTTTTTCAGGTATTTTAACTCATGTCTCAGTTAGTCCTCCAAGTTGTAGACTTTGTATAGTGTTCCAAATCAGCCGCTTCTGAGAGTTTCCTATGTGAGCAGCAGACAGCAGGACAGCCCACTTTGGTTTGGATCAGGATGGTCTCCAGGTATCTCCCGACAAGCCTCTGAACGCATTTATGTGCATGTTAGTGCATTGGATGGGTGAAAGAAAAAGTGGGGACCTTTGACTCCAGACTGCCTGCTCCGCAGTCCAGCCCACAGGTCTACAGACCGCTCCAGTTTTGCGCCGAACAGATGGTGAGCGCCGCCCAATAATGGGATGACTAGCATTGCACCGTCCTTGCCCTGGTAACTGCTGGGCTGTGCTGGCATTTTCTCATCCTTAACCCCCTCCCCAACAGCGACGGCAGCCCCTAACACTCTCACTCCTCGAGCATGTAAATAAGCTGACAGAGAAGAGCTGCTTTCATCTAAATATGAATAGAATGAGAAGAGGCCGCTCACAGGGAGACAGAGAGAGCGAAAGGGGGGCAGGGCCCGATCTCCACTCCTCCCACCAGACTTCATTAGGAAAACATTACACTTAGACACTGGTAAACAGCTTCTCCACAGGATCTTTATCAGGACTGTAATATTGGATGTTATTTTTGGTCAAACCAAAATGATCATGTGTAATACTAATCGTTCACCGTGATCATTGATCACAAAAGAGTAGTACTGTTGTTGTTTTTCATTCATGACTTTTTGAAAATACATTTCTAGGACTTAAGATCAATTAATGTGTCTGAAACCAAGTGCCATGCATATAAGCTTTCTGTCTGACAGTTACATATTGTTATCTTATCGGCATTCTATTGCCACTATAAACACTACATTCAAATTAGATACGCCACATTTAATGTAGTTACACAATAAATGTCAATACATCAACACAGTCTATATTATCACACTGAAGAGCTTTATTCACAACCATAAATAGCCTTCAGTTTGGTAATCTTGTGTAGCGGACCTTTGACTGTGGATAAAGCTCTGGTGTTTTTATTGCAGCTGGACAAGAACCGCCCACTTAGACAGCAAGAGCCGTCCAACTGACATGAAAAGCCATCAATCAAACAATGCTTTATATGCCATTTAGGGGTGGAGTTGTGTTAAATCACAATAATACACTGACATGAATCAAAAATCTAACTGAAATAATGTGTAAAACACATACAGTGATTCATCTTGTGGCGTTGTAATTGTTGACACAAAGCATTAGATATGCAGTCAAATATTGCAGGTATACAACAGCTCTTAAAGGGAAACTCCACCCAAGAATGACAATTCTGTCATGAATTAGTCCCCACCCCAAGTTCTTCCCAATCTGTATATATTTATTTGGTCAGCTGAACACAAAGAAAGATATTTGGAAAAATGACTGACATTTCTGGGACATCATTGACTACCATAGTAGAAAGAATTGTATTGGTAGTCAAAGATGCCCCAGAACTGTTTGCTTTCCTGGATTCTTCAAAATATTATGTAAAATCCTTCTATGGAAGTCAATGATGATTTTTCCAAATATCTTTCTTTCTGTTCATCAGAACAAAGAAATGTATTCAGGTTTGGAACAACTCGAGGGTGTGTAAACGATGACAGAATTCGCATCCTTGGGTGGACTGTCACTTTAATGAACATAAAACAGCTTAAAGTTGGCATTGAATCTCCGATGGTGTTTTTTTCCCTATTGTGAAAGATAAAAACTGACTTCTGGAATGAGAAAAAATGTAGGGCGAGGCTTCATTTCATCCTTTAGGGGTCATTGGAAGTCTGACTATTAGACATTGGGTATAGTCCCGCCCTCGCTTTGAGACATAAATCCTTATAGTAAACACTGCAATATGTGATTTTGATTTCATGTTGACTTTTATTTCATGTGTAGCTTTTGTCAACACAAGTCTGCTCTTTAAATGGCAAGGTAACATGGAAAACGCCATAGGAGAGTCAAACCTCTTTCCAAACATTTCATAGTGATGGAAGAAGCTTCCAGGCAAACAGCGATGCTTCCTCTTGTGGTAGAATAACAGAGAGTTGCTGATTAAGATGGGTTTTGCTGAGGAGTGATAGCAGACGACTAGTGTTAGAACAGCAGGAAACTCTGCCTGTTTCCTCCCTGGAGTCACAGAAACAGGATAAAAACAAAGCCATTGATTTGTTTATGGATTAGAAGATCATCGCTTACGTAAGGCTCGTTTCACACCTAAACACAATGTAAGTCATTTCTTTGAACATTCATTTATCTTCGGTTAAAGGGCTTTGCTAAAAACCCTTAAGATAGCAGTGTGATGTAGAGAGTCAACAATCACCTTACAAACTAAGAGCAAACCAACTTTCTCATTTGGCATGGGGCACCTTTTGGTATGCAACTTTGTCCATGTGGCCAAAACAAACAGCTTAGAAAGCAACAGTGTCAGAGCAGATCAGACAGGCACGTTCCCCAGCCCGGAGACCTCTGCTCGCTGTCAGGAGAGATAAACGTTCAAACTCCCAGAGGTTTTAAAGAGAGCCACTGACAGGGCTGTTCTGCCTGCCCTGCCTAATGGGCACGGGACCCGGGGAGAGTCGACGGGACGGAAGCCCCGCATGCCCGGATTTGTCATTTGCGAGATTTAATTTGTCCGAGAATGAGCCGGAGTCAGAGGTCAGTCGGTTGGAGAGCCGACCTGCTGGCAGGTTGAACATTCACGGGGGGTTAATGAGAGCGCTCGCGCCGATGAACGGAACAAAAGCAGACGGATTACATGGGCTCATTTGTTGACTGGAATCAATAACACGCGGTCACTGGGACTCACAGCTCCACCTATGCGCCGGGCCGGCGCAGGACTTTATTCCCCAAACGTCACGCGCACGTTCGCTTTCTTCTCTTGGTGCAGGGACGACAGAACACGGCGCATCAGGCGTCATCGCCCTATTACAGGCATTCATCACATTCCACTTGGCCGCTCACATTTTGCTTTCTTTGGCTGCTCACCATTAATAACAGACAGGCAGCTAATGCATCAAGAGCAGTGGCCATATACCTACTAAATACACATAAACATAACATTTGTTAAAAAAATTATCTATTACTTTAAACACAATAAACAATAAATATATTATTCAAATGAATGCGCTCAATAAATCATGGCAATGCATGATTTAACATTATTAACTCATCATAGTTATATACTATTTAAAATTAAATATTAATTTATGATTTTGATTAATTCAAATGAATCAAAATAATACACTTGAAATAGTAATAATCTATACATAATTATATTCACTTGTTTTGATCAATTTATATTAATTGCTTTAAAAATATTATTTACAGATGTTCATCGGTCAAGATGTATGGCTTAATGCGTTGTAATAGCCATACACTACTAGTCGTTAGAAACACATCACATATTTTCAATACAAAAAAAACTAAATGTAATACTCATTTTAACCTAAGGAGGGGTGCCATGTACTTTTTTGATGATGTAAACTGGTTGCACGCACAGCTGGGCAGCCAAACTAAACACAGACACACTAATCAGTTCTTCTGTAAATATGAGGTTCTGTGGGAAAAATATATATATGTGTAATGTAGCCTAACATTATTGTCTTCTCTCTCTCGGTCATTAGCTGACGCGGGCTAATATTCACATGTGCTCTAATACAGAATAAATAACCAAACCTCAAGCATCTTATTATTGTGTTTATCAGTATATTCTCATAATGTATAAAGTATATGATTATGGTGGATGATGATGTGTTAAACTGTCTTAAAGACGGTCGTTTAAAGCGATGATTTAATGCACGCTTACCTTGAACAGACGTTTTACTGATACTGAACGCGTTCTTCTTTTATGGCAGGCAGCCTGGCTTGTGTCAAGAGGACATACCGCCACCTACTGTCCCTGTGTGTTAATATGTCTGATCTTATGTTTTACGCGTCATAGTTTACTGTTATATAAGGAAAACGTGTGTGCTTCAACAGGTTTAGGTTGCAACCATTTGACATCACGGATTTTGACGTCAAAAGGGCGGCCTCCAAGTAAAAATATTATTTTATAAAAGTTTTCTTTTTCAGAATTATAAAGTCAATGACACTGTTCATATATGAAGTAATTCATCTCTCTATAGACACGGATCCTTCACTGCACATATACTACTTCAAATTGTTCTCCCAATAAAGGTAATAAAGTAACTTGAACAAAGTTTAGTAGAAGAAGAAGACGCATTAGTTTGAGTATAATGAACAACATTAGACTAAATGTGGTACCAACAAAGATTCTTTTGATGGCTGTCCTGAGATATCTAAGTGATTGTCCAAAGAGTGTCAAGAAGTTTGACCAACTTGCCAAAGTGTGTAATCTCAAATAACAATTCTAGTGTTGGAAAGTTCCAGGCATGCATTACAAGATTTTCAAATCGCAGGTAAAAAATATTAAAATGATTGCTATTTTAGTGTTTGCTGGCTATATTTTTATCATTGTAAGTTACCTTTAGTATTCAGAGTTCCTTTTTTACTATATGGTGTTTAATGATGTTTGATGATTGTTACCATGATTGAGGCTCATGAGCTCAGTGTTGAGGTCTGAATAAATATAACAACAGTGAGGTCACTACTAAAATGTTAAAAACACCGACAACATGAGAAATCACTTATGTAGAGTATGTAGAGTATGTATGTACGTTTATATATATATATATATATATTATGTAGATTGTGTATAATCATAGAACAATATATATTAACATTATATAAAACATAAACTTTCAAGTTGGTTCAACTACTTTGTTTCAGTTGACAGTTGACAGTGACATTACTCAGTTAACTTATTATTACTTGGCCAAAAGTTGAGTAAACTCAAAAAAGCTTTGCAGCGAGTTGCCTTGAAATCTTAATTATTTACAGTGTTTTTAAAAAGTAAGTTGAAATGACTTGTATAGAGAATCAAAAGCATAATTTCAGCGTCATTTTGATCCCAGTTCATTCATATTCTTATTTTTGCCTTTTTTTTGTTAATTCAGCATAAAATTATTAGTTATCACATGAATTTGGTGCAATTTGATGTTTTGTAAAGTTGATTCAACTAATACTTTAGGGCAGCAAAAGTTAAAACAACAAATAATTGTTCAAGTGTTCATATTTCAAGGTTTCTTTTTTAATAGTTTAAGAGATTTCCTACAAAATTGCCACAATGCAACTTATATGTATTTTATCTATTTTTCTGTACAGTAACTATAATTTATTTCCCAGAATCTCAATTGAGAATAGGGAGAAATACAAAAACTTGCTAAGTTAGAAAATGTCAATGCAAAACATCATTATATAACAAAATCAGCAGATTCACAAATACATATTCAGAATAATTGTATATATTGTAAAAAGGAACGTCAGTGTAAGTTTGTGTGTGTGACCTTGTCCCAGCGGAATGCTTGTGATATTGTTGAGGCCGATGAGGTCTGGCTAAAAGTTTTACTGAGGAAGTGCATCAGGACCTGGAGGAAGCCCTTGCCAGCATCCGCCCTCTATCTGCTGCACATGGAAGGGGAAAAAGAAACGCTAATGTAAACAGAAGCACAGCCATAAACTGTCTGATTCAACCTGACACAATGTAGAGAGTGTTTACCTTATCACTCATGAATGTTGATTGATTTTTATTTGCTTTTATGACATCATTCAGTTTTCTCCTGTTCGCTTCTGAAACAAATGTTTATTAATCACACTTAGAAAGAAAGCTAGAAAGAGTGAAAGAGAAGATGACATGCTATCAGGACCTTTAGTAGTCTGCCGGTTGTTATTGTAAAGCAGGCTTATACCTCACAGCAGGGAAAGCGTTACCTATGCCAACATTGTGTGCCGCGATTGTCAAAAGTGCCAAAAGAATTACTGCATATACGTGCTGAAGAGTAGAACGTTTTGAACCAACAAAATCAGGAGAAAAGATTCTGCGGTTTTGTTAAAAGTAAATAGCCTTCACTTTAACACTTCTTACACAAAACAAAACAAGCGGCACAATGAAAAGTATGACGCATAATAAAGTGTTAGGCTGTTAGATGAGCAAAGGTCATGGGTCTGATTCCAGCAAAGACATATTCAGATCATGTATAGTTTGATATAGCACTTTCAGTTAAAGCATTGGGGAAACTCATAAATATAAATGTGAACGACTGAATTTGCACAGCAATATCGGCACAGTCTAGTCTGGTTTGTGGTGTCAAATATTTAACATTTTTAGAGGTACTTTAGGCAAATAACACCGATATCCACAACAATAGAGTTTGGTTACAAAATGAGATTACTCTGTAATAATTTTGTTGTGTCAATTGTATCGTATTTTGTTATTATGGCTTAAATCAAAACTGCAGTTTGATCGATATTAAAAAATATATTCTCATTCTGGAACCAAACTCTTCATATATTCTGCCAAAGTTATATATAAAGAAATCTGCTTTTTGTGATGGACCGAAACGTTACACACAAAATATCAAGAATTATGTGTTTCTGTACAGTTATTTTAGCCTTATTGTGTGATGATGTTTTTATCTGATAATTTTGTATCATTTATTGGTTGATATGAACACAATGTTTAACATTAGATATAAAAAAAACAAGCTGTTTTTACACTAAATGTGCAGTTGTATTAAATGAGTCAACTGTACTACTGCAAGTGAAAACTGCACGTTTTGACAAAACAAAAAATAAATATTAGGCTCATATAAAATATGATCAATTTAAGTCTTGCAAAACATGAGTTAAGAATCCCAGTTTCAAGGTGGAATAATAGAATAATAGTTCTATGTCTATAGACCACTTCAGAAAACATACAGTACACTGATCTTCCTGTTTCAGCTTTTTAAACATATGAATAAAATACAACAAAGAGAACATTTATCACCGAATCAAAATATTAAATAAATGTCTTTAAGATTTAATTATATATATAAGATTTACCATAAAATAACTACAATACAATACAATACAACAAATTCAATCAAATAAATGTGCCAAATGAAAAAATGTAAATGTGCTTCTGGACCAGTTTTCACCTCTGGTCTATATATGCAAAAGATATTATCTATCGTGTTGTCATACCTTATGGTGCCTTTATTAGCAGTCCCAACTACTATTCTAAACTGTACCGCATTTATCCTGAGGCGAAATCTGCAGAATGGGCTAAAATACAGTAAAATGAGTAGAATACACTCTGAATGACAGGGTCAGGTACAACACTGTAGACGTGTTACACAAGGAAAATGTACTGTATCATCCCAGAAAGGCAGACTTTCTCGAACCCTCTGCAAATGTGTGCAGGGACGTCAGTCTGAAAACCTTATCTCTATCAGACGAGGGTCTGTCCAAATTATTAGTCAGGAACAAGACGGTTTCCTTGGAATCTGTGCCCATTTCCTATTTGACAGTCCAAAGAATGAGCTTTTCCTTACTGTGGCCATTCCCCCCTCATATCCGGAGACCACCTTTTCCATTCAACAGTATTAACTGTTTCAACATCCACTCCACGAACAAGCAGTCTGGCTCACAAATGATCATCTCAATCCATCAAAGCGTTGAATTTAGTCAGTAAACATTTACAAGTTAGGCTGTCGTTTAAGGAAAAATATACAAATTGATCCCAGATAATCACTTAAATCAGAATCAGAAAGAGATTTATTGTACTCAAATGATTTGTTGTTTTTGTTAGTTCAACTTAAAATGGTTGCCTTACAATTCAAGGTAATCAACATAAAAATATTAGTAAACTCAATGAGATTTAAAAAAGTTGTATCCGAAGTCAAAGTACTGTCAGCACCCACAGCCCAATGGGCAGCAAGGTCAACAAAAGAGCTTCGGGCGACCCGAGTTTAAGTCACACCTTGTGGTCTTTCCCCTCTCTCTAACCTTTTCCCGTCCTCTCTTCACGGTTCTGTTGAATTAAAGGCCTCAAAGGACAGAAATAAAGAAAAAAATCGTAATAATTTGAATTCCCGTATTACTAAACATAAATCTATTCGTTTTTTGAAAGTTATTGGGTAAACAATATAAAAAACTGATATTACAAAACAAAATCCATCCATTTGATCATTCTCCAAATCCACTTGTTCTTTGCAGGGTCGTGGAGGGCGGGAACCTTTCCCAGCATCTTGGGCCGCAGGCAGGGCACACCCTGGATAGATGGCCAATCCATCACACAGCCAAATCAATTCCTTTTTATAATTTATGGATGAATAAATGTTTTTCAATATCACCTTTTGGTGTAGCGAATGCATTCAATAGGGTTTAAATACAAACCACATTTTAAAAAACCCAAAACACTAGCAGTTCACCTTTAAACACCTCTCAACTAGGCCTGTCTAAAAACTACAGAAACGTTTTGTCAGGAACTGCTGAGGCACAACATCTCTTGGATCCCGTCCATGCACTCTCTGGTCAGTTTGATGGAGCCGGCTCATTGGCTTTATAAAGTGGAAAGTTTAATGAAGTAGCCTGCGAGGGAATAGTGGGGACAGTTCTCTGTGCACAGATGGCTCTTTGTAACTCCTGACACCTGCCAGCTGCCTGCTCTTCAAAATGATGGTGCTGGGGGGAGAGAGGGGACACCCTCTCTTCTAAGCTGCCTACAGTGGCTGAGGTTGACCCCCTAACCCCTGGTGTCAGACAGGGCCAGCGAATGTTTTCACTCCTCCCAGTGGGTCTCCGGCTCTTGTCTATGGCCCCTCACAATCCATGCAGTGGCCTGGGAGTCTGCCTGCTTTGGCAGTCCTTTGTAAATGTGCCGGGGATTAGATGCCCCGTGTTTCTGAGTTCATTATGAACTCGATTAATCGCTTCTGGGCAAAAGTAATATTGATACTGTTAACAGCACACTGCAATATATTGAACGGATAGGTTTGATTCTGGATGCTGATTTGTCAGCTTTCCAGATGTGCTGAAATACAATTATGTTACATATAATACCGCAGCTATGAAACAAAACAGCCATGTGCGAGCCAAACCCAAGTACAATTGAAAAGCAGCTAACAGCGCATTCGATGTAAGCATTATATCAGAGTATGATCTCTGGGATTGAACCCACAACCTTTGGTTGCCAACACAATGTTTTTTAAAGGACCAGTCAAGTTAGCGGCATCTAGTGGTGAGGTTGCGCATTGCAACCAACGGCTCACTCCACTCTTCCCTTTCGAAGCACTGCGTGCGGAGCCTGACGCAGATCAAAGATGTTGTCACGTTTTTCCGCTTCTTTGCTAAAGTAGATAACGTGTTTATGAAACACGTTCTGTAGGGCAGTTTGTCCGTTTGGGGCTACTGTAGAAACAACATGGAGAATTCCATGTAAGGGGACCCGTGGTGTATGTAGAAAGAAAAAGCTCATACTGAGATAACAAACACATAACGCTTCATAATATAAGGTCTTTATACATCTCTGGACACATGGTTATGTTATTATTAAATCGCATTTCTGTCAATAGATCATCCAAAAATGTACACATTGGACCTTTAAAATGTGCCAAGTTTGCGACTTTTAAACATCTCTGCAGCACTTTACATTGACCTCACGTTCATGTTGGCTTTGCTGGTGTAATCTTTCTTGAATTTGAAAGGAATTTGAGAAAACAGACAGCCGTACTCAAAGTGAAACAGCATGTTTAAGCTGTCAGTTATGTGTGACACCTGTGATTGAGAAAGATGGATTGCCTCGTGCGATGTAAATTGGGTAATTGCACTAAATGGCACTAAGTGTTTTCTTTGGCAAGTGTTTATAGAGATTCGCTGAGGTCAGCAATGGTGAGTGTAGAAGAGTAAAGCTGAAATCATTTGAGTTTGGAAGTGAATGCAAATTGCAGATTCATGTTGTTTCAAAGAAATAAAGTTAAATTGAAACAGCTAATATTAGGGCTGTCAAACGATTCATCACGATTAATCGCATCCATAATAAAAGTCTGCTTTCACATAACATACTGTATTTATCCACATACATACATGTATACATATTTAGGAAATATTTGCATCAATCATTTAAAATATATTTATGAATTTTGATCATGTTTATTTCTTAAATATATGAATGTATGTATATGTCTTCAGAAATATAAATGATTAGGCACAGTGCACAGACATATATAAATAAACAAACTTTTAATGTTGATGCCATTAATGGCGATTTTGAAGTTTATTGACAGAAGTAAATTCACCTAAATGCACTCGATGTTTTCCTTTGCTTAATGTAGACAAAATGTCTTTACTGGCCTTTGATTTAATCCAAAGCAACTGACAGTCTGTATGAATTTCTTCTGCAGAACACAAAAGGGGTTTTTTTAAGGAACGTTGGTAACCGAACATCACAGGACCCCATTCACTTCAATTGTGTGAACACAGAACCAATATAAGCGCATGTCTTCTTTTGTGGTAAAATGCATATTAATGTAGTAGAGCAATGTAAAGTCACTCGTTCATTAAGAAATGAACTTAATAAAAAGTAGAAAAACTTTAAGACATCTCTGTG
Organism: Barbatula barbatula; assembly: GCF_947034865.1. NCBI lineage: Eukaryota > Metazoa > Chordata > Actinopteri > Cypriniformes > Nemacheilidae > Barbatula > Barbatula barbatula. The sequence continues at coordinate 16,010,106 of NC_136777.1, forward strand.
TATTTTTGTATCTTTGTTTCCCTTGGAATCGACCTCATGACCTTGGCGTTGTTAGCACAACAATCCAGCAGTTAAGCTGCAAGAACATGTGTGTTACTGTTCAAGCCTTCGAATGAACAGCTTCAACACATCTTCTCTCCAGAAACACACCACTGCTCCGTTTGAGTCCTGCAGGCCGCTGCTGGGATGTGCAACAGATGGCATTTCTAAATAAGTGTTTTGATTGTGAAATAAGTCAAAGTTTTACGAGTTTTGAATCTACATAACAACAATGGATCAAAACAACATGAAACATCTGGAAAAGATATTTAGCAATTGCTCAAATTACACAGTATCTGCGTATGTTGCAACTTTTAAATATTTACATAAACTGTGATTCTTTGGAAATGGCAAATACATACTTTACGAAATCATGATCGTCAATATTCAGGATACATTTTGTCACAACACATCCAATTGGGTGAAATCCCACAGGATGGGTTAAGATCCCGAGTGTGTAAATTCAAGCTACTTGAATTACATCTTTAGTGTATAGAAAGCCAGGAGGTGATTTCACTTCAACAGCTGTCATGCCCGAGTAAAGAAAAGAAACATTAAGAAGGCCAGAGTCCTGCCAAACTAAACCAAACCTTCATGTTACGAGAGTACAGACCGTTTCATTGGACGAGCGCGCTTGACCCCAGTCTGTGTTTGGCTTGTGTCTAATAATATAACTATGAATATATTAATATTCCATTTATTTATGTTCATATTAATTCATATCTTTTATTGTATAAAAGTTGTATAAAATAAATAATTTGTTGAATTTTTATGTATGTTCATTTTATTAAACAGTTGTTGAATAGGTCCTGCAGTTCGGTCGCATTTAAAGAAACCGTACGGTACACTGTCATCTAGCGGTTGAGCTTGGTATCGCAGTTTAAATTCAAAATATCCGAGAGACAAGTTTAGCCAAATAAGACAGATTGTCATCAGGAATAATGTACAGGAGCTCCACTGTTTGTGAATGTGTACCGGAAGTTCAGTCAGGGGGTCAGAAAAGTGCGCATGCACAGTAGCGTTTCTTAAATTGTTAAGATGAAACCGTCTATACAAATCTACCAATACTAAAGATCTTCAGAGCTGAACCTCTCAATAACTGATCTTTTGTAGACCGCCACCGCTCACAATGGTAAGAGATAAAAGTACGAGCGGTGAGTAATGGATGGGGCTGTCAGGCTCTTTGGCTTCTCTCAGAAGGGGGAACGTTTCATCATGAGCTCCTATAGTACTGCTGTGTATTGCCATAGCCAGCTGGCATGCTGCATCCTCTTCTGCAGATCCCATCATCTTCTCACTGTGGGTCAGTGTAAATTAGTTCTCCCCGAGGTCAAAGGTGACGCTCCTCTTCCCAGGAGTCCACCCATCCAGAACAACATTCCCTTCAAACAGGAAGGGAGGGCATCGTGCATATGTTGCGCTCACTCAGAGGGCCACATGCAGACCCGACAGGCTGTGACACTACAGTTTAGGAACTGTGAGGTTAATGAATCCATACCTTTTGTGTGTTATACGTCTTTTAAGCTTTGGTGTGCAGAGGTTCCAATAATGTGCAGGTGATGTTTGGAGAGTGTGTGGTCACTGGTCAGTCGTGTTAGAATGAGCATCTGTAGCCACTTGATCCAGAGGAAGTTTAGCATCTGCATGTCCGTGTTTTGGTCTAAAGAAACAGCCGGTGTTTATACTCAGCAAGATGCTGTCGGTAACCGTGTAGCTATTGAATAACTGCTGCATAACATTTTTTTTATTTCAAAATAGTTATCAACATCAATGGGATTAAAGGATCTGGAGAAGATGGACCAGCACACACTGAACTCATCTCAGCATCCCAGCAGCGCAGACGTGGAGTCCTTTCTATTGTGAGGAGACAACAGGTGTGCAGCCCGTGAGTTTCTCTATTGCCTAACTGCTGTTTTGTGGTTATACGGTTTAGTTGCGTGGAAATAGGAGGGAAAGTATGATAGAATAGCTCTTGTTACTTAATCTCGCACTCGGTGAGCAAGGACGGTAGAAAAGCGTTTCTTTAAAACTTGTCATGGTGGTTTTCTATTGCGGGTGGGTTTAATAATTGATTCCCAATACAAGCACTACTGTGTTGTCTGACCACATGTCAGTGTTGAACATGAGGAGATCGGTAACCACAGTCCTGCTAACAGTTCAAAAGGACATCACCTGACAATAACTGTATTTAGGAGACTGTCATGGTAAAAGAATACCTCTCAGAGTAAACGTGTCTGTTCTGTGTTCAGGTTTTGAGATCACTTTGAAGACAGGTGGGTTATAACTGTTATTTTATTATTTCTATCATTTTCTACATTTTAAACTTTGAATTTAACACGTTTAAAATGATAAATCTGCAAAAGAACCAATTGATAATATGCAATGGTATTTATGCTAGCTACTGTTTAAAATCCACATTTCCTAAAAATATTTGCTAAAGAAAGACACATTATAACAAGATACAAAATCCAACATCATCACCCTTTCTTCATTTTCACTGCAATTTTTGTTGCATCTGTTTTTTTCATTTGTAAATATTACAAACAACAGTTAAAGTCATAGTTGAAAATATTGTCATCGCTTACTCATCTTCATGTCACATCGAATCTGTATGACTTCCTATCTTCTGCGGAACACAAAGGATGATATTTTGAAGAACGTTTCTAACACTCATGTGCGATATGAATAAACATATACAGGATATTTATTTATATGGTTCCAATTGTTTTATTTAGTTAACTTGACACATTGCATAACAACGTCGGCTCAAATGATTTAAGATGTACAAATGTGTTATTTGTTGAGGTTAAAAATCATAAACTTAAAAAGATCTAAATGTAATATTTCATCCAGTTTTTCAAGACGTAGGCCTATGTTGGGAACGTAGGCTATTTTACGTTGTAAACGCGTGAAAGAGGAGTTACCGCGCCCTCGTGTGGTGGCTAAGATGAAATTGCTTATTTTTCATACGTCAGTGAATAGTGATAGAAAAAAACTATTTTTTATCATTGACATAACACGAAGAGTTCTTCAAAAACTGATAAAAAACAAAAATCACGTTTTTAAGTAATAAAATTCATAGTATTTAGCCTGGGTAAAAAAAAGAACACAGCAAATTTCCTAACAAAATAAAACAATTCTTTTTGAGAAATATTAATAACAGATTTTTAAGTTTTCCCCAAGATAATTTAGGTTGTTGTTAAAATGTAAAATTGTGAAAATTTTACTTTTACAAAAAGCCGTGTCAGTAATAAGACAACAATCCAACATATTAAAACTGTATAAACGTCTTAATGACATAATGATTTTAGAGATTTTCATTCAAAGCAGAAAAACTTCCAAAATAAGTCTACACACTTCAGCCTTTAAAGCCAATAACTGAGCTAAACACCCATGTATACTTCATGTCTATCTCATGAATACTTATTTCTATTGTAATAAGACGTGTTATTTACGTCTTCATAAAAACAGCCCAGAACTACACATAGTGACTGCTGGCTGCACACGCCTCCTTTTCTTTCGGCTGGTGTATCGTTTTTCGTATGAAGGGACCCTTTGAAAAGCGACCTGAAGATGATCAGATCCAGTTCCACAACACAAACTCGCAGCCGCCAGACATCACCCTCGGCTCGGTCAAAACAAGCAGACTACTCAATGGAAAGCTGCATCCTTTGTTTTGAGACTTTCACAAGTGTATCTTTACCAAAGAGCAGGCTGGCGTGTCCATTGTGGCGCATACGCACCTATCAGGTGGCACAGCAGACGTCTTACACGCAGGTCGCCCTCACACCTGTTACCTGCTGCTTTTCTATCCACCTCCACGTGGCATCTGCTACAACACAATACAAAAAAATACAGTTCCCATTCAGTGGGCAGTGAAAGCCGAGACTACTGACTTGGGTCATTATGGATTGGTTTAAAAAACCTCTGCTGCTAGGACAACATCAAAATGACCTTTCATTAAATGTGAAATATTAGTGAAAAGAAAAACAGCGAGACAAAATATTTTCTTTATAACTTTATTTTGAACAACACAGAACTACAAGAAAACAAATGCAACATACAAAACATTGTTTGGGCTTTTGGAGTCGTAAAAAATAGAAATGAATAACAAAACTGTCATCAAAACACAAGGCGTTAGAAACCTATTTGGATTTTTTGGGTGTTTTTGTCGTTCCTTTTTTCTGAGGTGTGGGCACCTCTTTGTTGCATAAATCACAGACCCAGCAACCTGTTAAACAAGAAAAACAACATGAAAAATGACGTCAAGCCACACACATGTACAAGAAAAACCCAATCCGATGAGACATGCTGTGATCCGATAGAGACTCACCGAGAGGAATGGAGTCCATGCCCACACAGAAGGTATGGTAACCCCGATCACACTTATCACAGAACATCATCTCATCCTCGTGATGAGGCTGCTGACAGACGGTGCACGTCTTGCATTCCATGCACTGCCACGGGTACATCTTGACATGGGACACCAACTCCATGCTCATATCCAGACAGGACGGGTGACCTGTACACAAAACAGGCCTCTCTTAAGATCTCTACATACACGCATACAACCGAGATGTTTTATCCAACATTGCGACTTTCAGGATGCTGACACTTTTCATTTAAAGATGACAATGGGGAAATGATTCAAGAGAATACATGAAGTACTAAAGAGAATGTATTTGGGGTTAGAGTTTGAAAATGTTGACTTACCGCTGTTTTGGCACTGGGAGCAGTGGATGAGGGCTTCTGGTTTGCCTTTCTTGTTGGCCTCCTTACCCTTCTGACATATGCCACAAATAGCATTGGGAATGACCTTATGCTGCAAGGGCAGAGTAATGCTATAAACGCCATGGCAACCAAGGTCATGTGACATAATTCTCGATAAACACTATGATTTTCAAATTCATCTTTGTATATTTATAAATATAGACACATGTGGGACAGAAGACCAAAACATGAGCAACAAGGACAAAGAAAAACTTGAGGATATACTTATGTACAAATTATGCACATGTGACTAAAACATAACAACATAAAGACAACCGTTCTAATACAAGGTCTTTTTGGTAGTTGCCATTTTGTTAAAATAATACGTACAAAACAAACAAAAACACACGCAAGAACACAACTTTAAATGGATAAAATGCCTTAAAGGGACAGCTCACCCAAAAATATAGGTTTTGTCATCATTTATTGTTCCAAACTTTATTTGTTGTGATGAACACAGAGAAATATATTTGAAAGAATGTCAGTAACCAAACAGATCTCATCCCTCATTGACTCTTAACTCTACTATGGCAGTAAATGGGCGATGAGATCTGTTTGGTTACTGACATTCTTCCAAATATATTTCTCTGTGTTCATCAGAACAAAGACATTAATACACATTTGAAACGTCTTGAAGGAGAGGAAAGGATGACAGAATTTTCATTTATGGGTGACCCGTCCCTTTAGATGTAATCTGGATGCTTTCACTCAGTGCTCACAGTCACAAGCATTAAGAAATCCCTCTACAATCTAATTTCTTTAAAACCTCTTTATTAAAAAGCTTAACTGTGACGTTTCTCTATATATTGACATGTCAAAGGCCCTGCTATCCAACCCTTATACTGAAAGGGCAGTGATAGCAGTACGAAAAACAAAAAAAGGCTAATGGAGAGAGGCCGCCGGCTTAAAGACACAGATGTTCAGACGTTGGTGAAGCTCACAGCCTTCATACTGTCACATCATTAAAAAGAGAAACCATAAGTCGGGATTTCATGTATGTGAAGTTAAACTACAAACACTTTTAACAAGACAAAAGAAACGGAGGAGAAAACAAGCCAACAACATACTGAACATACAAAAGCTGTACCTACCACACTGTAAAGAAATGAATGAATGACTCAAACAGTTTGATAACGCTGTGCGAAGTCTAACCAATATACTCTAATTGTATAAATACATAACATCACATTTTACATTTTGGAGGAAATTTGGGGTTTTGCAAGAAAAACAATCATCCCTGTTGTAATACTCTAACGGAGAAAACACTTTTTTTTTAACTATATAAAAGTATTTAAAAAAACTGCATTGTGGGAGACAACATCACATGCAATGTGCTCATCATAGTGCACATTTTGGCAAATGTGGGAGCTATTACATGCACACAAAAGACCTGCATACTTTGTACAGTATGCATACTGCAGTAACAATGATAATAGTAGGGAAGCATGCTATTCTGAACACGACGTGGGACTACTATCACTGACTGTCTAAACTTCCTGAGACAAGATTACTACTTGGGAATTAAAAAGAGCTTTTAGTGTGCATCGTTAAAGCGCTGATATCAACTATTTGGAAAAAGGAAAAAGTAACAGACATCAAAAACTATTGCACAAAAACGCTTACTACCCACATGTACTGTCATTCCAAATGCTTGTAGTGATACTCATTGGACAATATACAGTACTAAATGCATACATCCCTTCATCAAGGAATGAAGTATAATAATATATTATCATTTGAAATAGCTATCTATTTTGCATGGCTGGTGTTAAAGGTAAACCTTTTGTTGAGACAGCAAGCATATTCTGATGAATACTGAAGACAAAAGCGTACACAAACTAATCGGGGGAACCCAAAAGAAACACTGATATAAAGCATAAGGTGCACACAAAGCCAGTGTAGAAAACCACTGACGTTCCCTTTAACATAATCATTTTATATCAAACGACAGTTTGATAACCAGTTTACTATTAAAAGTATTAATGCGTCACTATTAAATCAAGTTTAAAGGTGCACTCAGTCGGTATGTGTGTACTGGATTTATATTGATTTACAAAATATTCTTTTTAATTTGTATATAATTTTCATTATAAAAGTTTGACACATAAAGAAAAATGAAGCATGCTACATTATTACATGCGAGTGCCATTCAATTGTCATCTTGGAAAAATATGCCATGTTATGTTACATAATGCTGTGCTATGTGTTAAGTAAGGTATAATGTACAGGCAGCTGGTTGTTATTGCAAAAATAAGCCACGACAGTGAGATCAGGATCTTGTATCACATTGAAGGGGGTTATTTGGCGATAACAGCTTGTACATCATCCTGCTTATTACACGGCTGCTTGTCACATGAGATGTGAATTTGAAATATTATATTAGTTCATGTTTACCGATTATGCAGACCCCCGTGAGGTAAAGCTGTTTACTTTCAGTTATAAGGTACTAAAGTCACTAACAGGCAATTTGGTTAAATCATTGTAAATATAATGTCATCAAAGTTATTAAAAGGCATTTTTATATTTAATTTGTCAGAAAAAAACGGTCAAAATAATTTGCTGCATCCGGGTTTCTGTGTGTTATTAGTTTTGAGGGGTTGTTATCTGGGAATAACGTACCTGCAAATGTCACGACTTGCCAATCAGAATCAAGCATTCCAACGAGCCGTGTAATATGTTGTGTGTTATGTTATGTTGTGTTGTGTATGTTTTATGTTGCACTATGTGTCATGTTGTGGTATGTTCTGATCTCATACATCAACCAATCACAAATAAATATTATTATTTTTGTCACTTGTTGTTGGATTAAGAATAGAAAACAATATTTGTGAGCCTTTCATTTAACTCGTGTTAAGGTTCTTCTATATGATCAGCAGAACGACAAAGAGAAAAGGAAATGTCCTCTTGTAAACCATGTGACAAAAACAAATAATAAAATATATAAATATAAATGTAAAATATGTCATATTTCTATTCAATCCATGATACTATATCTTATATCCTGTTAATAAAATCTTAAGTAAGTATCTTTAAAAGTGCTATTCATTGCTTTCATTTTTTAAATGGGGGAATACTGAGTGCACCTTTAACATTCCTTCAACGGTTTTAAATCTATGATCTACAAGTTAAAGTAAAACACTATGCAGTATTTAGCAGCCAAATAAAACTACTCATTTGCCTTTCAATTTAACTGACAGGCAGACCATCAGGTAGAGTCACAGAGGTATTTTAAGCCATATAAAGTACTGTTCAATTAAAGTAAATAATATGTGTACCACAGCAAAAAAGCCATAAACTAACAGCAGTACCACACAGGAAAGGTTATTGCTCCAAAGGTCTGTACAGAACACAGAAACTGTCACTGGGTTTCCGGCACTGGAAAAATGAGTGCTGCTATTAAAAAGAAAAAGAGGTTCCATTGCAGAGTGCAGTCCCGATCTATGACCACCAGGGGGAGAGTGTCTGAGTGCATGTGTGTTTGATAAGAAAGAGGACATCTCTGCTGAAAGTGCTGGAAAAGAGCGGTGTCGAGAAGGGGAGAAGAGAGATGTTGGGTTATTTAAAAAAGATCAGGGGCTTTTTTCTTCTACCTTGTACCCAGGGACAGATTTTTGTTGGATGGTGCGAGGCGTGACGTCTTTGCTCTGGGCTCCTTTGCTCTTGACTTTGGATTGAATTCCACTGTCTTGGCTGTCTCCATCTGATGTGTTTCCAGATGAACTGTCCTGAAAGTCCACAACAAATGAACCATTATGAACTTAAAACGTGTGATAAATCCTCCCCTTCAGTCTGAAATGCCTGTTTCATATCATCGATTAGATGGATTAAATCTGTTCTGTTATATGGAAGTGAAATTTGTTGTGAAAATAGTTTGCGCTGGATTTTGATTTCCTATATCACACTGGATATCTTGGACTTGCACATCATTGTTTTTGCGTAAACATGATGTTCTACATACTCAAAAACGGCATATTTACCAAACGTCAGGCAGACAGGATATGAATTCAACTTACAGAGGAACCTTTGGTTTTCTTGCCGTCTTCTTTGCCCTCTTCTCCATCGTCAGAATCTCCATCGCTGTCCAGAGCCGGCAGGTCAGGGTCCAATGGAGGCTCATATAATGCCGTGTTCAAGGGCAAGTAGCGGATTTCATTTGGAGAATACCTACAGACATACAGTGACTTCAGTTTTTCATCCCTACCTGCCAGTAGCTCACAACTCTTTCTCAGGTGAACAGGATGATACATTATTAGAGTGAAAGTTCAACCAAAAATGAATGTTCTGTCATCATTTCCTCACCCTCGTGTAATTTCATACCTGTATAAATCACTTTGTTCTGATGAACACAAGAGAAAATATTCGGAAGAATGTTAGTCATTTTCAGTTCCGGGACATCTTTGACTCCCATAGCAGGAAAACTTAAATGGTAGTCAAAGCTGCCCCAGAACTCTTTGTTTTTTTTTCAAAATTCTTAACAATATCTAATATTGTGTTCAAAAGAACAAGACCAAATACTATATTTCTTCCTACTATGGTATTCAATGATGTTCCAGAACTGAAAATGGCTGACATTCTTTCAAATGTCTTTCTTTCACTGTGTTCATCGGAAATAAGAAATGTATACAGCTTTGAAACAACCTGAGGGTGAGAAAACGATGACAGAATTGTTATTTGTGGGTGAACCGTGTCTTTAATGCTACAGATAAACCAGAAGCACTGATGGGTTTAACAATGGGCAACAGATGAATTATTACAACATTTACCTTTTGTAGTACTCTTGGAACTGCCCAGGGATGAGGGCAACTGGGTATGGACCCGTTTTGGATTTTTCTGGAGGGAGGACTTTGTATTTTCCTTGAGGTACCTGAATAATCTAAAAAAAAGAGAGAAGTTGTAAGGATGTTGTTAAGCAGTTACAAGTGTGTTCTGACTGGTTGCTAGGTGTCGCTAACTGGTTGCTAGGATGCTATGGCTGGTAGGTAATGCAATGATAAATGATGCCCAGACACGTTTCTGGACAAAGGGACATTTGGACCTACTGGATTGGCAGGATTCATCATGCAAACATAATTATTGACTTAAATGTATTCATCTAAATCATTATTTTGAAAAACAAACATTAAAGATTTTAAATGTATTACTGCAGGACATTCTTTTTTAATTGATGTGCACTTTCATAATGAAATCAGAAAATACACTTCATCAGAGAAGGGCCGCCCTCTTGTGGTGATTCTTCTCTGATGACATCAATTTGAATCCTGGCCAGAACATCACTTGACTCCTTTTATAAAAGTGATTATTAGGTCATTTGACCCATCTATACTATAACAGTTATGAGTAGAGAATAAAGAAAAGAGGAGGCTTAAGGCACATTTCCATGTCATCATTTGTCATTGTTAATATTGCATCAAATACCGTACAGTTGACTTCACACCGAGGTATTATCGTACAGTGAGAATTTGACATTGTTACATCCCTACACAATACTGAACACATTTACCTTTTCAGGTACATGTGGACTAAAATAATGATTAATAAATAAACAATATTGCACACATGCAGTTTATTAAATTAATCTAATCAAATTAAATGAATATATCCCATTTTACATGTGTTTGTAGATCAAAATAAGCTCTTCTCTCCTCCATACGCTCTCGGTTGAAATTACTGTTGAATTCAGCAGCTTTTTTAGCAGCTTTCTTTATGTACTCGGGCACTTTACTGGCCTCCACTTTCTGAGGGTTTTGCTGCTGCAGTTGCTAAAAAGAATACAGTCAAAGCATTAGAACACACAAACACCAAACCAAATCATTATTCCTGCATATGACTCTATGATCTTTAGCTCTATCAACAAGCACAAAGACATGTGTATGTTAGAAACACACCAGACAAATACTAGAATATGAATGAATTAAGGGTGCTCCGAGCGATCTCTTAACGGCCGATCAAATGACACATCGTGTAGACTGTATGTGTTTTCAACTGCCCTGCTGTGCTGATCGAGCGGCGAATGAAGTCTGGACAGTTCATCTCAGCTGTTTCCCATTCATTAGCTTACTTGCAAATGCCTGGTCTGTTTTGGAAAACGAGTGGAGACTTGCCTTGCAGATGCATCTGTCACTCAGCCTCCACGTCGTGTGCATGCATACACACAAGTGATGCAGTCGTATCCCTCAGAAAAGCGACTAGCGTCTAATTGGATAAACATTCCCTTTCAGTGAACAGAATATGTCTCTTTTGGTGTCTTCTCTGTTCAGTGAGCAGCAGAAACAGCACATTCATGACCAAACCGCAGCTGCTAAGTGAGTGAGTACAAACCCCTTCTACAGGCACATGTCATTGTTATTGACTTGACATAAGAACATAAACATTTGACTGAAATTATAATTTTATGTCTGACAACCAAAAATATATAAATGAATAAAAACAGCATTATTGGCAATGCAGTTGTTTTAAAATATAGTTCGTTTAGAGTATAAATACAAATTCAGCGTGATGACGTCACGAACATGATATTTAGCACGTAACACCACGTAGTGGTGGGTAATAATAGATTATGTCGGATTTCTTACGAGCCTGTCCATCAAAATGACAGTCAATTAAAAAGCATAGAGCAACCTCTGGTACACACTGCAGATAAATTTGGTTTGCCAGAAGCTGTCAAGACCAAACAACAAACATAAAAGTTGTTAAAAAAAATTAACATGGCAAAGCTGCAAAAGAGAGCTCTCCAACAAAATCAGCGCATCTGTCAGAGGTACTTAAAGGCTAAAATACACTACAAGACTTTTGCTCAAATTTTCAGTCTGGACTTGATGTAGAAAGTCTGTGCCAGTCCACAGATTTGATCAGTTAGTAGTGTCTATCTGAAACTTTCAAAAAGACTGCAAGTGTATGATGTCTAGTTTTAAAAAAATTTAAAGGTTGATGGACAAAAAGCAAATCTTAGCTGAAAAATAACAGATAGCAAAAGGTTTCTATTCTTACAGCTGCGAGACACCAGAACGTTGTCAATCATCACGAATGCGGACACATGGAACTATCAGGTCCTTCACTCCCGCATTCAAATGGGGTTGACACTCCCAAAAGTTTGCAGTTTGTACGTGTTTGTTTTATAGTTTTATATAATTATTAAACAGGAAAGCTCTGTTATACTCTAAGCTTTTCCTATGGCTGCTACCATTTGTTTACTTTCTAAAAAGGGAGAAGAATTTGCAAGTTGACAATTTAAGATTACTTTCCATCTCTCAATTCATTAAGTAATATACACAGTTCTTAGAAATTGTTAAACAAATATTTCTACATGATAAATAGAAGGGTTCATATAGATCGGTCATCGGTGATCGAACCGGCCGAAACTTTGTAATAAAGATCTGTTATCGGTGATCGGCCCAAAAAATCCTGATCGGAGCACCCTTAAAACTATAGTATATGACACTCACCGCACTCAGTGTGCTCACAGAGTATTCTTTAGTTATCCTCTGCCGCTCTTTCTCTTGGAGTATGACGGAGTACTCAGCGTGTTTAGCAGGATACTCCTTTATCATCAGATCAATGACCTCATCACTGCGTAAGGCAGTAAGACCTGAAGAAGACAAAAGGAAGCAAGATGTTAAGAATCTTACATTGTTATCAAAATAACTTAAAGATGAAATTAAGCCTGAATAAACAAAATTATCCTCACCTAATGTACACTGTGTTTCTGTAATAACATTCTGCTCTCTCAGATACAGTTTCTCTTTGTGAGACAAGTCTCTTCTTTCCAAATCTAGTGTCAAGTGAGAAAAAGGTTACCGTATGTGACTTTTACGCATTCATGTGTCGGATTCAGTTCAATAGCAATACCTGGATATTTCCGTTTGAATGATGTGACTCCTAAATATTCGCTGACTTGCTCTTGTAACATATAATACTCTCCTGTGTCATCTGGAGGCCATTTGTATTCTGTCAAATTTTCCGCAGGGAAATATGTTGGTCTGTAATAAAACACAGCAATATAATCAGAGTGTAACCATCACGACTTTAATAAGATTGATGTATATTTAGATAGTGTAAATGTGCTCACCCCAGCTCTTGGTTGGATGCGTCACAGCTCCTGGAACTGTCCCCTGAACCCATCCTGCGTCTCTTTGGAGCTTGACTGCCATCGCTGGAGTTCTCCTCAATCTCATCCTTAAAGATTATAATATATAAACAAGAGTCAGTCAGTTACATACGACCATCATCCTCTCCTGTCACAACAGACCGACAATGGCCATCCAATAAATAAAGTGTCTTAAAAATATAAACGCTGTATACCAATGTTTTTTTTCTAGAGATGACATTCTGAGCATCACATACGCTTATTGTTGTCTTCACTGCGGCTAACATGCTAAGAGTAAATAAACAAAGGCGCCTATGCCGCCCATTAACGTAGATGTGGAGTTCGCATATGGAAACATTCATAATGAATAGTCTAACATGTACACCACGCATCCATTAGCACGCACAGACCTTCATTGATTGCGTCCCAGGAGTTGCAGGATTGCTATCACAAGGTCTTGGCAACAGTACAGCGGCCATGTTGATGTTCATTCTGCTAATGAAAGAGTGTCACATTCCGACTGGAGGGCAGAGACGAGAACAAGAGTTCCGACCACAAAACAAAAGTCCTGTTCCGAAGCGATCATCCCTTTGCCATAGTGGTCCATTCACAGAGTAAAGACCTCCTGGTGTGTAACGTTATTGTGGAGTGACGTTTTGTATGGTGTCCGTTTGAGGGCGATATATGTCGTTTGGACGCGAGTTATGGTTTCGCACCGACGGTTTGACTGGACGCACCGCATCTGTGTTTCTTGATCATTCTGGCTAGTGTCTAGTAATATTTAATTTATATATATATATATGTATGTATGTATGTATGTATGTATATATATATATATATATATATATATATATATATATATATATATATATATATATATAATTTTATAATAACATTTTATTGGCTACAAATGGTATTAAATAAACCATTTGTTGCATTTTATTGTATGTTGTCAAAAATGTTGTGTAACTTTGTCTCATTTAAGTTTAGCTTCTTCTGCCGGTGACCCAAAATAATACTGGCTAGACATACTTTGAACTTGCTAGTTTATGTAGTTTAGTTGTTATTTATTTTCGCTCGTTAATAGAACAGAGGGACTCCATTCTTTGCAGACATGAACCGGAAATTAAGTTTGGGCCACGAAAAATATGATCTGACACGAGCTAATATTGTAATACACATTGTTATTATGTCACAATTATTATAATTTAATCGAAACAGAATCGCATATCATGTAAAAAATTGACTGAAAAATATACTTGACGTAATAAATAAAGCAATACTTAGAAAATGATATTACAATTTCACTATTCGATAAATAATATGCTTTTTTCCTCCAAGCACTGCGCGCGCAGTTTTGGCTGAGACGCTCGCGCCTGTGTCAGTAACCGGAAGTGAAAGCAGCTGCTGCTCTGCTGCTGTGGGCGAAGCACTTCATTGAAAAGTTCGGCTGCCTCTGACAGCTCCTGGGCTTTGAGAAATGGACAGTCAAGGAAGGAAAGTGGTTGTGTGTGATAACGGAACAGGGGTACGTGCGAAAATTCATCACCTTGCATTTGTTTATGAACTCGTTTGGCTATTGTGTAAAGTTGAAAGCGAGAGAAACAGACAGGAAGTCATGAAAGCTCAGCGCGGCTCTGAGGAATGTCTGACAGCTGTGTTGAATGCATTCACTCTGATCTCACATTATATTCTCCTCTACGTGTTATTCTATCGCGAAAGGCTGCACAGTTCATATTTAACACGGAATAATTAGGTGATACACGTCTGTATTAATGATGATGATGATGATGATAATACAAATATAACGATGATACGCGGATTCAGTCTATTATAAAAACCGATAGGCTTATTCATGCAACACTCATTATTTTACATTACATTATTGTCATTATAACTTCTGTTTGAAACTTCCTCGCTGAAGTGTGTAACTCGACGGAGATTTACTCGCATTACATTTAATGTAACAAATGCACAATATCAGTTGACCTGGAGTTGGGGGCGTGGCCTTACCTTTCGGCTCACCTTTGGTGACGTAACCAGGTTTAAACTCTCGTTGGTGCATCGTGGTGAAGCGAGATAAGGCGAAGAGATTTGATTTACTGATTATAAATCATGTTTAGTGGTGTATTCAAAATAGAGAACCTACGTGTCCTCTGTGAGACAGCAGATGAATATTCGGGAAGTGATGGATTGAGGAAGTCACAAACTAAAACCACAGCCAGCTCAAGTTAGATGAGTCTGAAGGTCTAGAGTCTATTTGTGAAATAAAGTTGATGTGAGAAACAACACAATGGTTTTACACCAGACAAAAGTAGACGGTGTTCACTGGGACTAAAATGCAAATAGGTTCTCTAGAGAAGCATAAAGTGCATTAGTCGGCTGTTGTAATGCAGGATCATAGTTACTTTAACATGTTTTGTTCTTCTTTCATATTTCCTCAAGCACTGAACATTCATTCACGTGAACGTTATTGCTACTAAGATCCACTAGATGCCACTTTTCTCGATTCGAGTCCATGATTATAGATATAATACGAATCCTAAAGATATTTCTAAAAAAGATCAGTAAATATCAACATAACATTACAACGGTGAATACAAAACATGAAACGAAGGGCCACAGACATGTATATAAAACGTTAAACACACTTGGGTATATTGAAACAGAACAGGTTATTTTACAATATACTCAAGTGTGTAATATCTATAGGATTTGTATTTATTCTAGAATCATTGACTCGAATCGATGGAGCGCTTGTGAATCGGAATCGGCACATCAGAATCGATACCCAGCTTTTTATGTTTATCAGAAGAATATAAAGTAATTACAATACAAAACACATGAGGGTAGGTAAATGATGACAGAATTTTCATTTTTGGGTGATCTATCCCTTTAAGAGGCAGTATCTGGTTAGAACCTTTATTTACATGTATTTATCATTTTCTCAACATTTGTCTCATATACCATCGTATTTTATGGGTAATGCTTTGGGCAAAAAAACAAAGAGAAAACACACAATGAACGAAATCCATTTGTGTACATTTAAATGCGTGTACACCTGATTTCCTCAAAATGTGTATATTTTTGTCCTTTTTATTAAATGTGTTTGGTCTCTCTCTCTCTCTCTCTCTCTCTCTCTCTCGCTCTCTCTCGCTCTCTCTCGCTCTCTCTTTCATTTCTTTAGTTTGTCAAATGTGGCTATGCAGGATCCAACTTCCCCGAACACATCTTCCCAGCATTGGTGGGCAGACCCATCATCCGGTCCACGGCCAAAGTGGGGAACATTGAGATTAAGGTGAGGTTCAGATATTTCACTTAGCTCTGTACATTATGTATTACAATATTACAAATGATATACGATCGCTTCAGGATGAATCTTATGCATTTGGTAGTTTTTTTATTGTCTTTAAGGAAAACCTCATTCTCTCACGCCTTTTGACCTTCTTTTTCATACTTGAACTCTTTCCTTTGTTCTTCTCGTGGTGAAGTAGAATAACAGAAAGATGGTAAGTGCAGTCCGGCATGTGCTCTGTCTAACACTTGTCTCCCGCTGGGGAGAGTGTTGCACCGTGCAGTATCTCAACAAGTATCCATATAGTTGCCTTTTAATGGTCTTTTTATTGCGTGTCTTATACGTTGTGATGAGGGCTGGGCAATAAAGCTGGAAATCTCCGTTTTTTTATAGACATTTAACTATTTTTAAAAAGTATCTTCTTTGTTTTGAATGGCTTAAAAGCTTGTGTGTGATATTTTATTTTTCTTCACAGGACGATTGTTTCAACCAAATGGCTTTTGTAGCCAGTAAGAGTCAAGTGTAATGTGTAATGCAATAAATAAAATAAAAATAATCAAACCATGTTTTTTTCATTTCATTAAATTAGTACATTGAAGAATGATATTTTATGTTTATGTATATATTACATTGCAACACATTACACCATATAGACCGTTTTATCGGACGCGCGCGCGCACCTGAACCCCAGTTAACTTCCGTTCCGGAGTCTAATAATATAACCATTTATATTTGATTTCACTTTTGTTAATATTAATTTATACTATTATTTTACCTTTAAAAATAGCGATTTGTTGAAATTTGTTGTATGTTCATTTTATTAAATAAACAATGAGTTTTAAATTGAATAATAGAATCAGTTTACATTATTGATTTAAAGACAGCATCTCTCTTGTAACACCCTCATAGGCGACAATAAAGCATTTTGTGACTTACTCTTTCGGATAACTAATAGTTATAATAAGTAAATCAATCCCTAAATTTATACTGTTACTTAATTTTGACATGAAAATAAAAACGTCTGTATTGTAAATGTTATAAATATTGCCCAGCCCTACCCTGATCTGTTTCAGTGTTGAATTAATCCGTTTTTCTAACATTCAGGTTTTCTTTGGTCCGGCTTAAAATACATTTCTCACCCAAATATTCACCACAGTGTAGTGCAGATTGAAATCTTACTCTGCATTTTGTCTGTAAATGTCTTTCACAGAACATGGCAACCATTCAAAGCCGCACTAGACATTATAGCTGAAGATACTCCTCCTCCTGTCCGAAATCGGTTTAGCAGAAGTTGGCCTCAAGATGTAGGAAAATGTTAATGTCTTTGCACTTTATGTCGTTGCCATTCATTCTGTTTCTCTCGCTGTTAAATAGACTCTGGAATCTTAAAATAATGTTTGAGGAACAAAGAAAGAACCAATAAGAAAGCTCGAACAGATTGTGGTGTGTCATAAAGGGTGCTGATCATCAGATACTGTTTGTCTTGATGTGGTTGGGTGCCGAATTGCATTTGAAACTTTTGACACATAGACACACCCTGAATCAGTGCTTGTGCTCGCCTCCACAAACATACATTAAAGGGATAGTTCACCCCAAAATAAAAACAATGTCCCCACATTCACCCCACATAGTCCAAACCTGTACGACTCTGTGGAACACAAATGAAGATATTTTTAGAAATATCTCAGTGGTTCATACAATGCAAGTCAATAGAAACCAGTGTTGTCTGGTTACCAACATGCTTCAAAATATCTTCTTTTGTGTTCTGCAGAAGAAAGAAAGTCAAACAGGTGCGGAATGACATGAGGGTGGATAAAAAATGAATTTTTGGGTGAACTCATCCAGTGTTATTAGTGGTGTTTGCAATGGAAAGTATTGTTCATACATACTTAAAGCGGAAAACCTGTCCCACACTGTTTGTACTATGGTTGTGAAGGATTCCTCAAATTGTGTGACTTGTTGAGAAGAGCCGTATTATTATTTTAAGCGGTCAGACTTGTCATCTTTGCCGGGCTGACGGTAAGTAGGAGAAAATGAGTGATGTTTCATAGTCTAATTTAGAACAAGAGTTATATCTATTAGGCTTGCTTTGCTTGAGATGGTAGGCTTTAGGCAGCCACTTGAATACCCTAGTAAACACCTAGAACATTAGCGACTGTTAAGAATACCTTAGCAACCACATAGCAACACCCTGACATCGGAATGTTGAGTTTTGCATGAACAGACACCACTAGTAAGCAGGATGAATATTTTTTAATAATACTAGGGACAGGTTGAGACTGTGTATGTTAAGGCCTTTGGTTTGAACTTTGTGACTAAGTGAATGTGTGTGAGGGATTTTATGGGGTAAAGGGTGTGACAGAAAAGCCTGTGTTAATGAAAATGACTAACAATGTTTGGTGCATGGAGATTCTGTGCATGCTGAACCCGCTTATAAGAGTGAAGCATCTGTCTGTTTGGCAATTTCATCTCTGTGTACCGTGGTTGTGCTCTTCATGAGCTTTACCAGAGGCTTCCCTGCCAAATAGCTCTATTAAAAGTGTGGATTTAGAAAGCCGTGGCAGATCTGGGATGTAAGATTCTCATAGCTATGCATTTGTAGTGGAAATGCTGAGCTGCCACACTGGTGCTGTACATGCTGGATGAATAATGGATGATGAAAAAGTTTTTTGCATTTGGTTCTTTAGTTGGGGTCCACGATGGCTTTTCTAAATTTTGTCCTGTTTCCCCAGGATCTGATGGTGGGCGATGAAGCGAGTGAGCTGCGCTCGATGCTGGAGGTGAACTATCCTATGGAGAACGGTATTGTCAGGAACTGGGATGACATGAAGCACCTGTGGGATTACACCTTTGGACCGGAGAAGCTCAACATCGACTCGCGCAACTGCAAGATCCTCCTCACAGAACCTCCAATGAACCCCACCAAAAACCGTGAGAAGATCATAGAGGTGTGTGTGTGTGTAATCACATTTCAGCCCACAAGCAAATAAACAAATGGTCTTTACTTTATTACATGTAAAAACTATAGAAGGAAAAATTATTTTAATAAAATCAGTACATGTTTATATCAGGATGATTAAGATATACTGGATAAATACTTCGCTATTTGAATATTATTAATGCTAAATATATAAAGCATTTGAATATTATATTAAAAATATACACATATTTATTATTTTGCATTCCACTGAATATCAATCAAACTGCGGTTGAGTTGTTTTGATTATATAATAATAACAATAAATACAGCTTAAAAACATGATAACATAATAAACCTTTCATTTTTTACATTTACATTTAGTCATTTAGCAGATGCTTTTATCCAAAGCGACTTACAGATGAGGAAACATTGGAAGCAATTATAACAACAGTTTTTGTAAATAAACTTTTAAGTTATATAATATAATATATAATGAATTTGTATACTTTATTATCATCACATATAATAATTTTCTTCAAGAGACATTTGAACATAATATTCACATTAATATGCAAATTAAAAACGGATTTTCTGATTTATGAACTACCTGTCTGACACTATGTCCGCACCATACACATTAGAAAAGGTATTTTTTCTTTTTGTCCACACGAGCAGCAGATCACAACCTCACAACACTCACTGTCAGATACCAAGTCATGTATTAAAACCAGAGATAAAACCATGTTTGACGAATTGTGTGCATTTAGAGAACAAACCTCTAAATATTTATTCGTAGTGCTTAAATCGGTACATTTGGCAAAGATGGCTGTGTTACTCATAAGAAAATGTCTTGGTCATTAAGTTCATCCCTGTTTGTCTTAATACCCATGGTCCTTTAGGTCATGTTTGAAACGTACCAGTTTGCAGGCGTTTACATCGCCATCCAGGCTGTGCTTACACTGTATGCTCAAGGTGAGACATGAACACAAGTTCCTATTCTTAACATTACTGATTAACAAAGCATCTATCTAGTGTACTCATACATATCACTGAGCCACTATCAGTTCACTACACACATGGGACATTGTATCAATGTTTGTCTTTTGGACAACACCCAGGTCTTCTGACAGGGGTGGTGGTAGATTCGGGCGATGGCGTGACCCACATTTGCCCCGTGTATGAGGGATTTTCTCTGCCCCACCTGACGAGAAGATTGGACATCGCAGGACGAGACATTACTCGATATCTCATAAAGGTACAGCTCTTGCATGGAGTGATATTCAGACACGACTCCCAAGACTGATCTTTTACAAGACGCCAAGACACAATGCATTTTTCTTAAAAGTATGTACTTTGTGCTAGCATTTAATAGCATAGTGGATCCTTAAGCATAATAACACTGTATTTTGTAATTTCAATGTAACCTTAATAAGAATAAGATCTATATTTCTGTCGTCACACAGTTGCTCCTACTGCGAGGTTACGCCTTCAACCACTCGGCAGATTTCGAGACGGTGCGCATGATGAAGGAGAAGCTCTGCTATGTGGGATACAACATCGAGCAAGAGCAGAAGCTGGCTCTGGAGACCACAGTACTGGTGGAGTCTTACACGGTCAGTTTTATGTGACTGGGAGAAATTTCATGAAGCGTTTTAACGCAGAGTTACATGCTATAAAGGTGTTAACAGCCTGAGGGGCAGAAGTATCCATCTCGCTGAAATGTCTGAGAGTTACAGTTCAAATGTCGCAGTATGTGAGGCAGGAGTTTTTCTGGCAGGAGTTTTTAGTGTGTGGTTTCACGGATTCCCGCCGGGACACATAAGTATTCTGTGTTTCCATGGTAATGCTCTTTTTGGATGGGAATAAGCAGAAGGGAAATTCTCAATTGGCTGCTTGATGCGCGATCACACCTCAAGGGGGCACCAGTGAGGTGATGTATCTTAGGGGAATGAGTTGTGTAAAGGCAGTGAAATGTTTCACCCTCATTTCTTGGATTTCACAAGTATGGTGATGGAACTTTCCTTTTTCTGTTAGAAGACGTGACAAACGAAAGAATCAAACGAAACAAGGAACGCAGTGTGGTGTCGCAGTTGCTTAACCAGCATTTAACATCATTTCCTGCGCGGCCGCCGTCTTTCCCCAGCTGGGAAGCTGTGCATTTCCTCTGGACACTCCTCAATGGGCTCTTTATATGCTCCGACGCAGCCTGCAACCATTTTCGCATTAGTCATCACGGTTAGGTTTGGCCGCGTGTTACTCTTCAAACCTGAGACTTTGCTCATTCGAGGCATGTCGAACAGGAACGTTCAATTATCAAGGCACATGATTTAAACTAGTGATGCATGTGATAAGCAATAAGCAATGTTGACACGAGGAGGTGTGGTTATATAGAGCCGCATTTATCCAGGAGGTTTCATAGCTGGAATGCTTACTGCCATTGATGATGTGTCATGAATACAGATGAGTCAATGAATGAGTGGTGTAGCTAAAATATGCATGAATGAAACAACACACGGTAATGAAGAGCAATATTTAGCATCAAAGTCATTTGTAAATATTCAATATCATTTTGCATTTAGTAAAAAAAAATGATTTGTAATTGATTCGCAACATTCATTTCCTCTGGGTGTGTACGCAGCTCCCTGACGGCCGGGTTATTAAGGTAGGGGGCGAGCGCTTCGAGGCTCCAGAAGCTCTGTTTCAGCCCCACCTCATTAATGTGGAAGGGGTCGGGGTGGCTGAACTTCTCTCCAACACCATTCAAGCAGCAGATATTGATACAAGGTGAGTTCACATTTCTAGGACACTTCTTGTATTTCCCTTTTCACGGCCTTACAGCTCTTATCTAAACTATAGATAAAGGAACGGTTCACTCAGAAACAACAACGCGCACACCTTCATTCTAACCTGTATGACTTCAGTAAAATAAGAAATGAGATGTTAGGAAGAATGTCCAAGTGCCTTCTTTCCATACATCGAAAAGCATCATAAAAGTTGTCTGATTGTCTTCTTTTCATATGATCAGCTTTGTGTGAGGAACAGGCTGGAATTGAATTGGTTATTACTGGTTGGTTCATTTAAAGGGATAGTTCATCCAAAAATGAATGATAAAACGGTCAGTTCTGGTCCTTGATTCTGATTGGCTGAGCCGAGTTCAAAGACGTTATAAATTCCCCCCGATTTATAACAGCCGACCGCATTACTTAACCTAAATATAATTCTATTTACTTTATTTTATGAAAACTTGCTACGCATATGGAATAACTGTTTTATAAAAGCAATAAACCCACGAGGCAGTGGGTTACAAGTGCATTTCATAACAGCTAAGGGGGTTTAATGACTCTTCTTGGGGAGAACTTCTTCAAAGCTATTCAAACCTATAAGACCACCACCCCGTTCGCACCATCGTATCTCCACTCGCTAATGCAGATCTATGTTCCTGCCAGATCACTGCGGTCTGCAAAGGAACAACGACTAGTGGTACCATCCCAAAAAGGAAAAAAGTCACTCTCCCGTACCTTCTCTGGATCTGTTCCACGTTGGTGGAAAGATCTACCAGCTGCTACAAGATCAGCAGACTCTGTTGCCACCTTAAAAACGCATCTCTTCCGTCAACACGTCTCTGATTGATTTATCCTAATTCTTTCCCTTTCCTTCTTAAAAAAATTTAATAAAATACTAACCTCACTATTCTTAGCTTTGTATTCTGTGCTAGGCTTTAAAAAGTAAAAGCGTCTGCCAAATGACTAAATGTAAATGTTTATTGCTTTAATCTTTCATCATTTACTCACCAAACCGGTATAATTTACTTTATAATTTATAATAGATTTTTTTCGGTCGAACACATAATGAGATGTTTTGAAGAAACAAAGAGTTTTCGGGCACCTTTGACTACCATTTAATTCTTTCTACTATGTTAGTCAATGATTTCAATGACATTTTTGGTAAAGTATTGGATATTTGACACTTAGTTATTAATTATCTGAATGGGAAGAAAGCATGCAATAGAACATACATGTAAAGAAAACGAAAACTCGTTTTTTTATCTTGTCTTGTTATTTTATAAATGTAATACTTCTTATATAATTGAACCTCACTATAAGTTTTATTTGTCCATTTACCCCCTTCTCTATCTCTCTCTCTCTCTCTCTCTCTCTCTCTCTCTCTCTCTCAGGGCTGAGTTTTATAAACACATCGTTTTGTCAGGAGGATCCACCATGTATCCTGGTCTGCCCTCTCGATTAGAGAGGGAACTTAAACAGCTTTATCTCGAGCGGGTACTGAAGGGTGATGTCGACAAGCTTTCTGTAAGTTTGCCCATCTACATGTGGCATACATTTATAAATTCCACTTATAATTTTAGTTAGGGTTGTTTTTGCTGCTGTGCCTTTTTATACATGGACTATAATGTCAACACCTTCTTCGGATGAGAAGTAAGTAACTCACACGAGGTGTGCTGTTGAGTCCAATATAGTTTTTATCTGCCCCAAATAAATCTGCAATACATAACAGGGCCAAATGAAATCTGTGCTGAAGCGTGGCAGGCAGACTGTTAAGATTGGTGATGAAATGATCAGGGTGATGAAATGTTAAAAATAAACTTCAGGCTCTTGTTTCTATTACTGGAGTCCTTCGGTGGCACATGCAAGCTCAATTGTGTTCATCTGTCTGGTTTCGGAAACTTTGGCTTTTCTTGCAGCTCAGTTTACCCATTTTGTATTTATCTTCAAATTTCATTAGTTAGAGCCACTTTAAAAGTCAAATGTATGAAATGTAATGCATCCACAGCACCAGCAGGTGGGGTTGCATCACCTCCTCCTGCACTCCGGTGTGAAAACAGGCCAGTCGAGCAATTTTTGTAGTCTGGATTACACACAGACAACCCAGCTGGGCTCCATCTCATTTAGATTCTGGCCATTGGCCTGGAAAAGCATTTTGGGGAGCCTCGGAGCCGGCCGCATGTCAGGCCACTATATATATATATATATATAGATGATCAATTACAGATGGCATGCTCGATACGGACGAACGGCGTGTCTGTCTGCCTGTCCCGAAACTATGTTTTAAAACAAATTAAAAAGCCATTTACTTTACACGAAAGCCTCCACAAGAGCCTTTCAGCCACCTGTTTATAGTCTGTTGGGTGTCTGAGAGTGGCCGAACGCAGATCAGCTCCAGAAGAGTTCGCATACACTGTACACCTCATTATTCTCCCGTTCGGGTTCGCCTCGATTCACGACCGGACAGTGCGTCTTTTAATATGTCTTGAAGGGATCCATTCAAAGGGTCTTCTGGTATGTGGGTCAGTGTCCGCGCTGTTCCCCTCCTCTGAAAGTCTTTTCAAGCGTGTCTATTTAATACCCCATAGAAATTCAAGATCCGGATCGAGGACCCTCCCCGGCGCAAGCACATGGTGTTCCTGGGTGGGGCGGTTCTGGCTGACATCATGAAAGACAAGGACAACTTCTGGCTGACTCGGGAAGAGTATCAAGAAAAGGGTGTGCGTGTTCTGGAGAAGCTCGGCGTCACCGTCAGATAAACGTTTCCCGTAAGGCCGCATCGCTGACCCCCGCTGGTGCCGATCGATCTGTTTCACGTTGCTCATCTCTCTGTTGTTCAGCCTCTTATGCCGGCGATTCACGTCATGGATGTGGATTGATGAGTTTGGATTGGGAAGGGTACTGGGGATATATTATCAGTTTCAGGTTTTTTTGGTTTGGTCCTCCGCCCCCTGCTGAATGTACCAGTAACGCAGTGATGTCATCAGCAGTCAATTCAGTGTTTGTTACTGCTTGTGTGTGCATAACATACATGTACATGTATGTTTGGATGGGCTCATAATTACTATGCAGTACATTTTCATGTTCCCATCATGTGTCTTAACATATTTGATAAACTATTAAAAGCATAGTTTTAAAAATGACAAATGTATGAGTTGTTTCATCACAATTTCACACTAATGAAAAAAACTGCTTTATAGTATAGAATACAAAACGTGATGACACAAGGATCCAGAACTACAGGAAAGTTGGAGTGCTGGGGGAGGTTATCAAGCACAGAAATACTACGTCATACATCCAAAGCATTTTATATCAAGTTGACTATGTGAAGCATGAGAACCCAGCACGTTTAACAGTGTAAAGAAGTCAGAATGCATGATACCAGATCTTTAATGATGTCATCCTCTAGAAAGAGTTTGTCTCGCTATCAACTTCCACCCTTTTACCGCAATCGGTATTAAAGTAAAAATGTCCAAGTTTAAACTACAAATCAACTTCACGTAAGGAACTCATAATCCTATAAGCCTCTTCTTGCCATCGAGTGAATAATAAAGTTATTGGTTTGGATTCATTAGATGAGGCTCAAAAACAACATGTTCTATTTGTTTTAAAGGTACTGCATTATGGGAATGATGACATTAGTGATTAGAGCGAGTAACTCAAGAGTATAGATGCTGTTAATGGCTATGACAGGTATTATCATCACTATTGCATTAGTGCAAGAACTGTCCATTCAACACTGTTTACTGTGTGTCAGCCAGGTGACTGAGGACCTGAACGCGTTATTGTCTCCAAATGCTTTTTTTTCAGTCTAAGCACAACTTGAAATGAGCGGAACCAAAACGTACCACAGTTATTTAAATTCCAGTGTGGTAAAGAAGCTTTAGCCCTGTCTCTGTCTTATCTGCCTGTTTTTGTCAAATGCTCATTCAGAAGAACAAGAGGGAATGTTTTTAATAGATTGGCTTGAGAGTGTGTGGGATTTTGATAAGGTGTTTAGCAAGCTGGCCAGTCTTTTGCTACAGATTGCCGTTGCGCATACTGCTTCAGCAGTTGAGAGATGAACTTTAATGTTGTTTATATATTATATTTACAGAATATGTAAAGGAGGGGGAATTAATTTGCTTTTCTTAGCTGTCCAATTGTTATTATTATTGTTGTTTATTTACCTCTTATCTTTTTTCTTCTGCAGTGCTGTGTCTGGCTTAGAATAAAAGAATATTGTTTTCTATTGATCAGTTGGACTTTATTTGAATAAATCAATACAGAAAACTCTTAGGTTTTAAGATAACAAGGTTAGACAGTGAATCTGATGTGGTTATTTCATTTTGTTTATGGACATTCATACACTACGTTACAAAAACGTTGATAATTGATTGTTCTGGCTGGCTCTTATGATACTGTATATAGACACCACATATGTGTCTGATATTATTAAAAATATATATTTTCATCCAGCACCAAGCACTGTTCAACTGGATTTTATCTCCGTTTTTGTTTCATAGCATAACAGCCTAATGCTCTTTTCAATTAAAAAAGATATGATTTATATTTAGCCTTGTTTTTGTTTGTTTAAATAAGGTCAATTTAACCTTCTGTAAATGTTTTTTCTCACATTTCTGATAAGCATTTTCCCATCCAGCCAATTTAGGATTTAGTTAAAGGAGTTTTTTAAAGGAGCAATGTGGAGCTTTTAGCAACATCTAGTGGTGAGGTTCTGAATTGCAACCAACCGCTTATTTCGAAGCGCTCATTCTAAGGTAATAAAGAGGTTGTAAGGTCTTTATGCACCTCTGAAGACCATCATATATATTATTTTGCATTTCTGTCAATAGATCCTCCGAAAAATGACACACTGGACCTTTAAAATGTCACATGGTCAAAGAAGAACTAGAGGGAGAGATGACCAGAGCAGTTAACCTTTGTTAAGTGTCCATGAATGTAGCATGAATAAGCTACCTGATTACTTCATGCCATCTGAGATAGACTTTGATAAGATTTGCCGGTTGGTGTTAACCAAAGCTAGCCGTAAAGCATGTGTCTGAAAAGAAACTGATTTAATGAAGAGTTCTTCTAAAGGAGCCCTGGTTTAAAGTAATCAATAAGGAATTTGGACTGTCACTGGTGAACATGCGCCTCAGTTCTCAAAATACTTCTCTGGTCCCTTGATCAAAGCACGTCTAATCCTCAGCTTTCCCTCCGAGTCAGGAGATACACTGATAAGAACTCTGTGTTTTCCACCTTTGACCCTGAATACACTTTTTGGAGGAAGTGGTGCACTAAAGTAGCACTTAGTACACCTTTGTTTAATTTTGTATTCCTGGCAACGTAAGGTGAAAAAAATAATATATATAACAAAAAGTTGTATCTACTTTCCAAGATGTTGCATATTCTTGCTGATACACTGTGAATGATTCTAGGCTTTACCGCAGCTCGGTGGTTACAGTGTGGCGCTAGCAACGTCAAGGTCCAGGGTTCGATTCCCAGGGATTGCACATACTCAAAAAGTACAAACGTGTAGTTTCGTGCAATGTCGCTAACAACGTCTGCCACATGCATACATGTAACGTAAATGTGAGGAACTGAAGACAGCTGGCATGAGGTCATTCCATTGTTTTGAATTGTTCAACTTTGATGAACGCAGGTGTATGGTGGCATGCGTGTCAATTTAACCAGAAACATCAAAAGATACACAGCAACATACAAACCAGGGATCTATATCAAATCATGTAAACATAAAGGTTACAGTTATAAAACAATACCATCAATAATGCAAAAAGAAAATATCCATAAAAAAGAAAATCAAATTACAGAACACGCATAGGCTTAAATGACAACGTTTTCTTTTTTTGTTTATATTTATAAGTATGTTGATCGTTATTTGTAGTTATTACGTCCAGTCAAACGAAACGTTTCATAGGTCATTATTACATACAATTACGTTGTAATATACGTTTAATACACTGGAACATACGGAATAAAACGTGTCTCAAGAGTACATGCCACGGCAGCCCCCTGCCTGCAACGTGACGTCATCGCTTCCGCCCTCTCTTTCTCCCTCCCCCCGCGCGCGCCGTCGCACGGGCTCGCGCTGCCGCTGCACAATAATCCAACATGGAGTGATCCGAGATGGGGCTCGTCGGGGCCACCCTCAGCAACATCAACGCGCACTTCAACTAAACGATTCGTGTTCGGAAATACAGCGCGTTTGAACGAGCCAGCCGTGGGACGTTACTCGGGGTGTCTGTCGGTGTTCTGTATGTGTGTAGTTTTATTCCGAGATCCTCCAACATCAGCAACTGGTTAGATCCAGTGAAGAAAAGAAAAAGCCATCAAGACGGAGAGAGAGAGAGAGAGAGAGAGAGAGAGAGAGAGAGCAAAACAATTCAACACCACAAAGAACTACAAAACACACTCCCGTTATAGCTGCAGGAAACGCGAGGGATTATTTGGACAAGATTGGCATAAAGATGACCGAGGACACGAGTGCACCCGCTGTGGGATGTTTTTCTAGGTGAATCGAGAAAAATGATTGAAGAAACACACCCAAACGAGTGAGTACCTGGACGCGAGGCTCCTTCTCGGTTTGCTGTGCACAATCGCGCTCGCGTCGTGTGGAGAACATCGGTCAGATCGCAGTGAAAAGTTTGCTGAAGTGTTTTGCGTGGAAACGTTGAGTGTCGTTGTCAATGGACGGGGGGATCGGGCCCACGGACAGACTGCGCGAGGGAGGGAGGGGGGGGGGGGGGGGGCTCGGAAATATTTTGTAAAGGGATTTGATGTTTAAAGGCTCTTCCTTTAACGTTCTCTGCGTGTGTACACGTCACATGTTGTTTTGCGCCCCGGGGCATTTTCGTGCGTTTGTTAATAAACATGTTCGCGTGCTTAAAATTGCATTTGCGACGAAGTGTTGTTCGTGTACCGAAGGAGTCTTTTGAGCGCTCGGATAACTTATATCCGCCATTTGTTTGGTGTTTTTTGAATCGCCCTCATTTGCATACAGTGCTTCATTCATAAAAACACCATTTGACTCTGTTGGCACGATGACAACGCGAATAATGCGCGAGGAAATATCGCCAATGGGCGTTTGCTGCCCGGGCTGTTCAGTCAGTTTAATCGCCGTAAATGACGTTTAGCGCAACATTTGTGACTCACAGATATTCATTTGCGTCGTTAACCGAAGTGTCGCGTTTAGCGCGAGCGTGCGGGCTTTAACGTGGCTTCGCTCGCGGTCGGCCAACGTATTTTCCTGTATTCGTGTTTATTTGTCTTATTTCTCGTCACATGTTCGGGTTTCATGTCCTTTGGGGACGGAATGTCACGGCCGTTAACAGCGGTAAATGAATAGAGCGAGCGCGGCGGAAGGGCGAAGGGCAGAGTTGTTGTTTGCGCTCATTCATAAAAGCTGTAACCTTCAGCCGCTCCATTCATGATGACTGCGATGACTCCATCTCGTGCGATAACACAACACTGTACCTGTGCGCAATATAATGCCTGTAGGCCACTGTGCACAGGTGTTAGCACATCCTGTCGGATAACAATAGAAACCAAAACACAAATTACATTTGATACACGGAATTGTATTTTTAATGGTCTAGGTCAGCCTCCACTGGTAATGTTGGTGGGTTGTCAATAGTACACAATTAAATCCCAAACCAAAACACACTACATAAAGGACATCTGTAATGGTTTATAAGGCCGTTTGTAATGGAAACCATTAGAATTGTTTCATCAGTGGGATTGTTTCACAGATGTTTTAATAACACCAAAAAAAGTGATATAAGATGTGCATTGTGCAAGTACCGTTATAGGTCATTTTTAAATATTCACTGACACACAATTGTTACTATAGTAGTGTACAATAACAACATTCATCAAATGCACAAAACTGTTCTTCAGTGCAACATTTTTAGATTTCACTGATGTGAAAATGATTGGAGTGACTATAATACTAGCCACTTATGATAAATGTAATAGATCTTTGACACAAACAAAACACGTCTGCACAAACACAAGCTCATGAACGGTCATGTCAATGCTATTGATCTTGGTAACCATGTTACCAAACTAACGCGTTAGACTCTGCCAGTAAATAGTACTGAAGACAACAATGTGAAATGACTTTGAGAAAAGGTCACTCCGGCCATTCCCAATCCCCAGTGTCCTGTGCAGGAAGAATCGATTTAAGATCCTCGTTTCCACTCTGACTCGCAAAAACACTTGTCTACAGACGATAACTAACACATTTTCTTGGTTCCTTTGAAACCTCTATGATACAACACATTACATTATCTATTTCAAACTATTGTTAGTGTTTACTCTAGGCCTACTTTTCTGTTGTGGTGTTTTATTTGATTTCCTAAGAAAGATCATGTCATAATACTTTTAGTTGCTTCTTCCTCGCTTACATTGTCCAATATTTTTGACGTGCTCGCTAGATCTACAGAAATAATTAACCCTGATGTCTTAGAATGACAAGGCCTCAATATACACGGACAAGCTTTCCATTAATTTGATTTCATATCGATCACGTGGCCATTTCATTACTTCTAAGCGGATATGGAGCATTATGCAGGGCTGCTATACTTTCCATAGTTTTTTGGCTGGAAAAAAAGAGCTTTAGAGAAATCTGCTTATATTTGAAGCGATTGTGTTTCTTGAAGTGTTATAAACCAGGGATTGACTGTTAATGCGCTATGAGGAGACGTGGTGAACTTGTGTTTATTTATTAGTAATAGGTTTTGTATTTGAACGAGCTTTTGTTTGGTTTTCTGTTCTGTGTTAAAGTATAGAATATGGATGCGACAAACGTATTATTATTATGATAAAACGCTGACATAAAATATTCTTTGAAATTGTTAAAATTGATAGGCACGTTATTTCGCATCCAGAGATCTACTTTTGAAATTGGTCCAGTCTTTTTAAAAGAAATTGAATTATGATTAAGCTGATGGTGACACAATTAAATTCTCAGTCACCAACAATTATTTCACATGCACCTTTGAAATCGATAACTTAATTTTAAAACCTGAAATTGAAATCAACAAGTCTGTGTCAATGAAATGCTTTTTGCTTTGCTTTTATTTTTTTCCCTTCCTCTGATGGAAGTACAAAGAGTGTTATGTAACCGATGCATGAATATTGGAGCTGGCAAGGATTTCTGTTCACATAACAGGGCAAGTTAAGTGAGATCTTGCTCTGTATTCTAGATTGAGCAACAATACAGTGACATCGCTTGTATTACAACC
The DNA here is from genome assembly GCF_947034865.1 of Barbatula barbatula. Taxonomy (NCBI): domain Eukaryota; kingdom Metazoa; phylum Chordata; class Actinopteri; order Cypriniformes; family Nemacheilidae; genus Barbatula; species Barbatula barbatula. The sequence goes on from NC_136777.1 coordinate 16,041,241, forward strand.
ATTCTCAGAAATATCAGAAGAAAAATAAGAAGGCCATTTAGCCTTCAGATATCCATTCCTAGTTCAAATCCTGCTTTTCTTATTTCCCATTAACAGTCATCCTGTTGATCTTATAAATGTGTTTCACATCCTGTGGAAAAGACGCAAGGGCCAGATGCTTCTGTCCAACCTTCCCGGCTGTTAATTTCTTATTTAATTGTTTCCTTGAATGTTTTTTTTTCTGGTCAAGCCAAGCAAGAAAACGTGGTGGTTTATTTGTTAAAGACACTCTGCGGTTGTAAACCGGCCTGTCCAAACATAGCTGCCGGTCCTTGGGAGAATGAAAGCGTTGTCAACTTCTCACCCCTCTGTGGTCCTGCTGAGAAGAGAACACAGATAGCTCTTCCGTCACAGTCCAGACAGGAAGCCATTATCTGCGCTTTATTGAACCTGTTGTTCTTTTTCATTCAATGTGCCCCTCCCGAAAAGCGTTGCGGAGCCAAATGAGGTCTTGTGAATTTCAGTGCTCTCATATGGAAATGTGCATGCGTCCACTGGAGGTCCAGTCAACTGCACAGGTCCTTGTATTCAGACAGCTTCCACAGTCCAGTGACCGGCCATTCAGATGGCTAGAGCTGACTTTTATGCCAAGACGGTGGAAAGAAGCGGCTTAATGTTTAAGCACAGGTTTTTTTCATCTCTACGTTTCTCATTTCTTAAACAGTTTTTGAGCTGAAATGAATATGAACGGGAGACCTGGATATGGACAATGGCAGTGGTATTACGTGCCACCATTATTTAGTGCTCTTTGTGTACCTGCTGGCCTTAAGGGATGGTTTTCCCCTTCTCGGATTGAGAATTTGGAGTATGATACTGACAGGAGCTCTATGGCTGAATAGGACTAGACTACATTCAAAGTGAGTTGCTTGTAGGTTGTAGGCTAAATGATTTTTTGTCTGTGCATCTAGTCTTCTTTCAGAAATATGTTACGCATTGTATTTAGGAAATCAGGGGACACGTAGACCCTCATTGGTGTGTGTCAGAAGGCCTCTTGCAAATATCAAATCACTTTTCTTTAGCATGGCAAAGTAACTTAGTGTTGTCAAATGGTGTAACTACAAGAGAATGATATTACACCACTTGACATCATCAAATCAAATGTTTTATGGAAAATGCTGTACGTTAGTCAGAAACATATGAGACCAACTGATGCATTTCTAGTAGTTTAGAAATGACACACTTTAGCTTTGAGGGTCCTTTGTTTGAAATGAAAGCAGTGTCTAGCGCCAAGGTGGCAAATAGCAACCAACGGCTCACTTCACATTTACATTTATGCATTTGGCATACGCTTTAATCCGACTTACATTGCATTATACTATACATTTGTTTCTGAGAATGTGCAAACCCTGGGACCGAACCCATGACCTTGGCGTTGCTAGTGCCATGCTTTTACCACTGAGCTTCCCTTTTGAAGCATTACGGTGGCTGACACAGAACTAAGACGTTGTCACGTTTCACTTCTTTGCTGAAGAAGGTAACATATTTACGAAACGCTTTGTAGGGCAGTTTGTCCGTTTAGGGCTACAGTAGAAACAACATGGTGAATTCCATGTGAGGGGACCCGCGGTGTATGTAGATAGAAAAAGCTCATACCAGGGTTCTCAAGTCTCACGCATTGGCCGTGAGACACTCGCAATTCAACCATTAGGGCTCCTCCCCTAACTGCATGTGATCTCACTCCAAGCTTTTGATAAAACTTGAGAACTCTGCTCATACTGAGATAACAAAACCCTACGCTTTATTATGTAAGGTCTTTATACACCTCTGAACACATAGTTATGGATACTATATTGTATTTCTGTCAATAGACCCTCCTTCAAATTACCCACTGGACCTTTAGTAGATCATATTAACTATTCAATAAAGCTCTTTGGCCATAATTATATTGCCTAAAGTATACAAAATGCCATGCATTTCCAAACAGAGCTTTGGTATTCCCTGTGGCTCCGTTGTGAAGTTGGCTGTGACTCGAGGCAGGGTTACAGAGACCTTATCTTAGGAAGTAACAGTCTGCTCTTATCATGTTTGGTGCAACTGTTTAACCCACCTGCCAAAATGGCCAGAAGCCACTCGATCCCACATATTTCTTTATTTGTTTTTCGTTTCTCACTTACAGTTTTTGGTGTCTTTCTGTGTGTGTGTGCCCGCCCCGTGGGGAGCCGGAGGGCTTGGTTTTTAAAACGAATGAGTTAATAAACCACTCTGAGTATTTAGACACGTTTTTTTGTATGACTACCAGAGTCTTTTGTGTGTGAATGAAATGTAAACATGAGCTCTCGCTTCACTATGAGGCCTGTGTATTTGTGTCTGCAAAATACATGGAGGGCTTATATGAAAAGGATTGTTTATACACATTCATGACGTCCCAAACCAATATGAATTTCATTCTTTTGTAAACGTTTCTGCTGTTCTGTTCCTTACTAAAGCACGGCACATAAGTAGCGGGTAGTTAAGCTAATACACTTTATTACTTGGTTTAAGATTAGTTTATAAAAAAATTTGTGTTGTTTTTTTTCAATGTGAAACTTTCTTTACAGCCTATCATTTGTGGTCTTTTATGTCAAAATGAATTTCAGAAAGAAATAAGAGTAAATGTGCATTACAAGGATCTATTGACAAATATGCAATATAATGTCCATAACTATGTGTTCAGAGGTGTATAAAGGCCTAACATAATAAAGTTTTATTACCCCAGAATGAGCTATTTCTATCTACATACACCATGGGTCCCCTTGCATGGAATTCTCCATGTTGTTTCTACAGTAGCCCCAAATGGACAAACCGCTCTACGGAACGTGTTTCATATATTTGTTATCTCAAACGCAATTACATTTATTCCCAGTGTAAGCCACCGTAGTGTTTCTAAATTATAATTATAATTGCATATTGCTTTAATAAAGGAGTAAAATATGAACTTTTCTTAAGTTTTCTGCAGTTTTTCTATAGTTTGCAAATAGTTGTAATAGGACTGAGATGTTTTAAGGAGCGGAGAGCACAACACACTGAAGCTGATGGTTGTGTCCCATCCCCCAGACTTCACATGTTTGTCCTTGAGAGAGAGAGAGAGAGAGAGAGAGAGGTGTTTCAACACTCATGTGATAAATGTCATGTGTTCATATGTCTACTGAATCAGGGCTTTACATTAAGCATCGTCATGTGGTTAGTAAATTTGTCATTAACTTTTTTTAATAAAAAAATTATATTTCATTTGAAGTGTCGATAAAATAGTTTTTGTATCCTGATTGGTCAAGCGTTATACATGTTGTCCGGCGAGGCGGCCACCTTAATGTATTAATTGTCTCCATGACTGCTATAGAATAAACGCAAGCAGTAGTTATCAGTTAGTAGCACATACCACTGGTGCGTATGCCAACATATGCCAAAGATCGAAGAAAAGTATTAAACGTCTGTTGACATCAAGTGCAGTTCATCACATGAATAGTCAGGTAACTGACAAATTACATTAATGTAACATACAGATGGATAAATTAGGGGCATCGTTTTTAGTTTACCTAAATGTGTTAAATTCTTTCGGTGTATTCAACCTTTTACTATACAATAGAGGTATATTTGTCCACATAAATTACCTAAGTATACTATAGTGTTTACTACAGTTTATCAATTTACTAAAATGGTACTGCAATTTACACGCAGCGCAGGGACACGACGGCCCAGGTCTTACCGTATAGACATCTGGTCAAGCTAAAACAGTTAAATATTTTTTATTAGACATCACGTTTCATTGTTTTGTATTAAAGGCAGAGTAGATCAATTGGAAAATGCTAACGTTTGCCTGCTAGTCCTCGAGCATGTGCGACCTGACGCGACCCGCCACCAGTGCAGGCTGTGTGTGATAGTCAACTATTGTTAAGTTTTATTTTATTTACATGTGTTGTGTGAACATGAGGAAAAGTGTCCTTAATACACCATAAAATCATCAACACAAGACCTTTTATTTTGTTTTAATGTTTAACACATACATACAATTTCTGTTGGTTCAAATGAATTCAGATTACGGTCTGTCATTTTAGCCCCAACCAATAACAAAGCTTCTCTGTAGACTCTGCCTCTTTTTAAACAAGCAGAACCAAATCTCCTGTCGTCAAGTAACTTATTTGTCACTATCAGTAACACCCCTTCATTTTTTTCCTTGCTCTCCTTTGCCTTCCCTGTTAGAAAATGCAGATTTCTTCGTAGCACTGTTATTACCCCTAAATATTTACTAGGAAAATCGGACAAGCGTTACTGTCGACGGCTGGACTGAGTTGGGATTTCATTTTGTACACATTCGGCATGCAGGAAACAGATTCTGGTTAATCTAACTGTGCATTTCAATTGAGCAAATCCACAAAGTTGTTTTATCACAAGCCAAAGGAATAAAATGAAGATTCCTGTTAAAGCAAGAAATGCAGTGATGATATAAGAGAAAATCCCACATGAAATTACGAGTTAAATAAATGTTAAATACGCTTTGTCTGATGGGATTGTGTCCTCACGGCAGTATGTGACGTGCCGCAAGCTTTAACAGTTAAAGAGAATATTGATCATTATCAGTGATTGATACATTATGATGATTTAATGACACCTTTATATATTCTGTAAATTTTGACTCATTGAAGTGCAAGAATAAGAAGTGTTTTTTCTTTTAAAGTCAAAATAGACATTTCTCCATTCTTCCCTATAGATATAAATGGGTAGCTATGGTAACTGGAGTTTATCATCTTGCAGTCTTTCATGGGTTGGATCCCCGTATACCGATAACATTTTTATCTTGTACTGTATGTCGTTTTGGGACAAGCATCTACCACATGAATTGAATTCCCCCCTTGACTTCCATTCAATGGACACTGAAACCACGGAGACATTTCTCAAAATATATATTTTTTGTGTTCCACAGAAGACAGAATCAAATGCAGGTTTTGAACGACACAAGGGTGAAACAATTGTTGGGCGATCTATCCCTTTAACGTAGAGGAGTCGATTTAAAAAACCTGTCCATCGTTGTTCTTATATAAGCTTGAACCAGGTTGCACACAAACGCTTCCCATTTAGCACTCAACTGGTCTTTAGAAGCAGCACGGATGATTGACGGGTGAGAAGTAGGTGTTACATACATAACGCACAGGCTCCAAGTAAGCGCTCGGCGTGCGTGTAGGTGTGTTGTTTGATATAAAGAGGTACAGCAACAGCGCTGGTTCATGTGCGGCTGAGCCCACACCCTCTGTATGTGTGGGTGTACTTGGTCGTAGCTTTAGCTGGAGCTTATGCTGGTTGGAGGTTATATTCTCCGCACGTTGGGCTGCAAGAGAGCCACAGCGAGAGAGAAAAAGCACTTTCTGTGCTGTAGGCCGGGCGGCTCGGAGGACAAATGGCTGCCTGCGGATGACTCATACCCCGGCGTTCTGAGTGTTTGTCAAGGAGACTGATTCATACAGAGATTCACGCTTTCTCCGCCATCAGATCGGATGCCACGGACATGCCGAGGCCGGTGGCACGGTTCGGTCTCCGTCCTTCTGAGACGGTCACCACGCCGACGCTGTGAGCGCTGATGCTGCTGGATACGCAGAGATGACAGAGGACAGCCGGTAAGCCCGGTCAAGGCTAGTTTTTCTGGATTGTTCTGCTCTTGCGTGTCTGCCGGATGTTTCTGTGGAAGCTGATACAAAACAAAAGAGGCTTCTTTGAATGGCAAAGGTTGGCGGTGTCTGTGTGGTATGTGTGAAGAATGATAGTTGACAGGCTATAACATAGACGTCTACAGATCAGATTTGCATGAACGATGTTGAATGTTTGAAGTAAGCTATGAGAGGCCATGGGTTACAAGGATTCAGGGGAAGGCCATCAAAAAATCACACATGCTTGAGTGGATTATTGCTTTTATGTCATGATGTCAGCAACAATATTATAAATCAGACCCATGTTTAGTAAATTCAGGAAAAAATTAAGTAAACAGACCGTATGTCAATATTCTATCAATATCCTGTTTGTGGTTCCTAAAAGCATCCTTCCTATGCTTTTATAGTGTGTTTGTTTAACTGCATTTCACAAGCGCTTTGAATGGCAGAATTCCAAATCAGATAATATTTAACAGTTCCTGAATGTGACAATATTGAATGAAAAATAAAAATAGCTGACAAAAATGTCTTGATATGCGCAGTCGCTTTAGATAAAGTGCCATATGCCTTTGTGGTAGTCTTGCTCTCTCACACACACAAATCATCCAACCACCGTGTTTTAGGGTCATCTTTGTACGTTGACTGAACTCTTTTTAAATGTTAAAAATAAGATCAAATCAAAAGCAATGTAAAATGTTCTAATAATGATAGAAACGAATTCTCTGATAACATTCTGTGAGTTTTGTGGAACCGTTATTGTTTGTCCTCTTTAAAATCCCAGAAAAGTCTCCGTCAACTTTATACCATGTTTGATCAAATCACATGAAGACATTTATATATATAATACAGCATGCACCTGCATTAAAGGGATAGTTCACACCAAAATACAAATGTGTCATCATTTGCTCCCTCTCCAGACATGTATTATGTATGTAACGCAAAATAAGATTTTTCGAAGATTGTGTGAAACTGTACAGTTCAGGAGCACCATTGACTAGCATTGTAATCGTTCCTACTGTAGTAGTCAATGGTGCCTCTGAGCTGTTTGGTAACAAGCATTCTTCCAAATATCTATTTTTGTGCTCAGCAGAAGAATGAAGTTTATACATACTTGGCATTTTTGGGGAACTGTTCCTTTAAGGTTTTTTGTGAAAACTTGTGTGGGGTTATGCTAATTCAACTGGCTGTATGTACAGCTGGCTAATAATCTGTATGCTAGGCTAGTAGGCCAAGTTGTTAGCTTGCCAACTGCAATGAACAGGAAATGCTTGATTTCAAAACTCTTAGCTTCAATTATGTAATGTTAGAAATGACAAATCTGTACATTAAAGCATTTAGCAGGCACTTTTATCCAAAAGTAATGGACATAAACGAGGTAATGAATGAGGTGAAATGAAGAGGCGACATATAATGTGATAGACGTTAGACAGATCATTTTTAATCTTTTCTGTTAGTAGAATCACTTTGGGGTTCAAAGGGGACCTGATTTTGAAATTGTTTCCTTTGGAATAGCTTTTTGACACATAACATTCTTTAAGGTATCTTTTAAATACCATGCTATATGAATTTGACAGTCATTGCCATGTAATGGCATCAGTATTCATCTGTTAGGTTTGTAGCTCCTATCCCATAGTTGCTTGTATGTTTTGAATTAAATAAGCAAAATTTACTTTTTCGATTGGAAATTCTTTGGGAATAACGTTTCAAGCACCTCGCCGTAACCAGGACCACCCAGGCTATATTTGCCCTCACAGGAGAAGATTGCGGATTGAATTCATTTGGAGCCATGCTGTCATAATTTTCTGACTTGTCCATTGTTGATCTCATTGAGACTCTGGGAAGAGGTGGCTACATATTATTTAAAGCCATTAGGACGCGGACAATTCCGCATTGTACGGAAACCATTGTGCCCTATTGTAATGCCGGCGCCCCCTGACTGTAATCGAATAGACGTAACTATGGTGAGAAAAATCGGTCTATGCACACTCACTGCTGACTTCACCATAGCCTCCCAGCCAGCACGACAACCGAAAAATCCCAGCAGCCATTGGGATTTTACTTTGTAAATCAGAATTTTTGAGTCTCTATGGCCCTTTTACTTTAAGAAAACACATCAAAAGCGATAAGACGAAAAAGTGAAACGCCTTTTTACTGTAAGGAGTCTGACTCTCGCGTGCACGGGTGAGTAGATGTAGAAAGAGGATGGGGGTTGCTTCTCACTTTTCTTCGGTTGACTAGATCAAGATGCTTTGGAATGGAGGCTGGAATGCAGAAAGATGGATGTGTTCAGGTTGATATGAAGTCTCACCTGCGCTGTGCTCAGCGACTCATTTCTTGGCTGGTTGTGTGATATGGGGTGTGACGCTGGATGGAAGCCCACTGCCGCACAGATGGGAGAGAGGCCGCGCTGAGACGCCTTCCAGCCTGGGACGCCAGCGAGCAGAGGGAATCGTGGCTTTCCACGCCTTCGTACATTCTGTTGTGTGTGTGTATGTGTGCGAAAGTACGGGCTCCACATCGTGTCTGTTCAATGCCTTTCATTTTATGACCCCATTTTGTCCCCACAGAAGCCGGACGGTAAATGCTTGCTAAAGAAATTCTAAATAATCTCAGTTTGAAAAAGATGACCAGGTAGCCATCATTGTTAAAAGACAAATATGAATAGGGTGAAATTGTGTGTTGTGAGTTTCTATGATTATGTAATTTATTTTTAATGGAAATTAAAGTGGGAACCGTTACTAAACTGATGGTTGGTCATATTGGCCTCTTTACCCCGCTGTGCCCTCCTGCACTCACCACAGTGAAAAGTTGAGAAGATCAAACCATCTTTAAGCCGTAGACGGAGGAAAAAAGCAGTTTTTTGTAAATTTCCACATCACAGATGGATGGTGTGACTCACTCTCTCACACACCCCGACATAAACGCTCACACGTACTTCAGTGATATTTTCGCTCGCCTTTCTGCGTTTAACATCCAGGTTCTGTCACGCGTCCTCTTTTACATCCCTCATCTTTCATTGCGATCTGTGATATGAGATCAGATGCATGCAAACAAATATCATGTTTTTAGGTTCAACTTTAGTTTGAACTTTAAACCTATATATCATCCAATTCACTGATACACTAGTCCCGATGGATATAAAAAACACAATAATCCAAACCGTGTTAATTCAACACATTTCGTATATCGTAAACTATGCAGCGACCATAAAAACTTTGCCATAACAGTTACTATGGTTACAAACTCTCTCGCTGCCTGCCTTCATTCATTTTTATTTTAAGCGTGATTCACTGACCAAATAACAGGCAAACACAACAAAAAAAAGAATTTCACTGATGGTTTATTTTTTTTATTTTATAAACATTTTGACAGATATTGAGATAATATCGCGGGGGGGGCACAATAATGGTGCAGTGATAATTGGATACCGTGACAGCGTATGTCCCTATTTACCATTTGCTTTGACGTGAATATAAAACCATTTCAAAGCATCATTTCCTTTCAAATTCTTATTACCTGTTATTTAACATTTTTAATTTGCAGAATTGCAAAATCTGCTCATCAGTTTCAACCTAAAAATGATTGATGTATTAACATTTCAGTCGCACCAATAGCTTTTTGTCCTTAATATATTCCTGTAAAACCTCCAACCTCCTCCCCATAACCCCATAACCCCCAAACACCCGACGGGACGCGTGATGTGACCACACGACAGCTGCAGATTACAGAGGCATGAGCATCTCTCCAGTCCATCACTTATAAAGAACACGTCGTGTTATCAGGAGTTATGTTTGATTTGAATTGGTTGCAGATATTGAATGACTCTGGCATTGAGACAATCCTTACTGTAAGTACATTAGACGCTGCTGCTCCCGCAGGACTTCTTCACTCATTAATTCTAATCCCGCAGACGCTTTTTCTTTCTCTCTTTCCACATGAGGAGGCACAGAGCCAGTCACAGCGTCTAATAATTAGGAATGCCTGATCTCAGTGTTTGCTTAAATGGCCGATTTGCTGTGGATCTGAGAGATATTTGTCTGTTGCCATTAAACAGAATCAAACTGTCCATCTCTTCCCAGAGGAACCTGTTATTGCTCAGAGGTTCAGCGTTCGTTGCTTAGTAAACTTGGTGTTTTCGGAATAGTTCACCTAAAATTTCTCTCATAATTACAAATCCTCGTACCATCCCAAGCAATTGTTATTTTCGCAGTGATAACATTGAATCTCATTGGTTTTCTTGTGAATAGTTGTCATGAGAAGCAAGAGCCAATGAGATTTTAAGTTTGTTTATAAATATAAAAAATATCGTCTTGCAGAAAACATTTATTTGCAATTTTGTCACTTATGTTAGAAAACATTACGGCATTTTAGAATAAAATGATTGATTTGATTTATAGCTGCAGTCATATGGAATAGTATGCGGGTGGGTCAACTATGAGGAAATCCTTTTCTCCTAAAATCCATTGAGAATCAATCGAGACAACGGTTGTCTTAGTTGAGCAATAAAATAAGTGTGCACAGCTCACATCCTTTTGTACGACTTCATCTGAACATTTGAGGTAAGATCTTTTCTCAGTCTCTCGGGGAGACGCATGTGAGTCTTTTTCTCAGCAGTACTGAAGCGCACGACTTCAAATGAAAATTCTGTCATCAATTACTCGGCCTCGTGTTTTTTTAAGCTGACTTTCTTTGAAGGCTTTCTTTCATCTTTACAACACAAAAGGAGATGTTTTGTGCACATGCAGAACGTCTGAGCAGCTCTTTTATTCATTAAAACTAATGATTTGTGCAGTCAAGTTCCATGACCAAACACCCGTAAAGCACTGCTGAATAAAACATACTGTATAAAGGAACATGTGAATTTTCAGTTTCGGCCTTTAATCTCAGTTGTTCATATGTTCTCCATTAAACCTCCAGCCCGCTGTCTTGGAGAAACAATACAGAAGTAGTTTACGGTCCGAAAGATGGAGGCCCATGGTGCGTGTTTGACACGTACACGAGTCTCTTCCTCAGGTTAAGTGGATGGATTTAGTGGCTCTCTGGTCTTGAGACGGGCCTTCACCTCCTCAGACGTCCTCTCTGGTTAATTATTGAAGACACCGGTTCAGGTTACCATATAAGGCTGACTGCTGGCTTTCACAGCATACAGAGGAAGAGCACTCAAGTTCATCTGAAAGTAAACCTGGCTCGGGCCTTGTGCTAGTCTGAGTGCACGTGCCTCGGGGGAAGAGGCTTTTTTATTTATTTTTGTAGCTGTCTCGTGAATTTACAGCGTTTGGACGGACATGTTCATGCTTTGCGTGACGTCATTTTGTCTTAGCCGTAGATTCCAAATGTTTAATGTGATATATATGCTAGTAAACTATAGTTTTTAATATAGTAAACTGTTTAGTGTACTATTGATATAGTCTCTTTTTTTAGAGATGTTTTTTAGACTTTTCTCTAAATTAACTTTTGGTTCGCCAAAAATTTGAAATTCTGTCATCATTTAGCCGACTCGCCCTCAGGTTGATCCAAACCTGTATATGTTTCTTTGTTCTGCTAAACACAAAGGAAACACAAAATTATTGGGGGAAGAAATCTTTACTTGTATTGATACTTGAAATTGTACTCTATCTTTATTGTAATTGAATGTTCTCTTTTCTACCCTATGTTAAAACCAAATGAAAATGTAATTGTACCCAGGCACATATGATAATGAAAAAGTCATGAATCTTTTTCTCTCTTTCTCCAGTGACAGTTACATCGTGCGCGTCAAAGCGGTGGTCATGACCCGAGATGACTCGAGCGGAGGCTGGCTGGCACAGGAAGGAGGGGGTCTCAGTCGGGTGGGTGTCTGTAAGGTGATGCCTGCTGAGCTGACCGGCCGCAGCGATTTCCTCATCCACGGCGAGCGCCTCAAAGACAAGCAGGTGTGGCACCAATACCCACAATCCTCCCCCTCAGCCACCGCACGGAAATCAACCTGATTTACAACCTGAGCAGTTTTGCATGCTGTGGTATTTTCCAGGAAAAATCTGGCTGCGAACGCGTTTGCGATTTGCAAGACTTTCCTTTGTGACCTCTGTCAGTGGTGTTGTGGGCTCTGTCTCTGAAATGTCCCGTTTGTTTTGGCTGGCAGGTGATCTTGGAGTGTTTCGTGAGGAAGGATCTTATCTACACAAAGGCCACGCCCACATTTCACCACTGGAAGGTCGACAATAAAAAATGTGGCTTAACGTTCCAGAGCCCCGCCGATGCCCGCGCCTTCGACAGGGGGGTGCGGAAAGCCCTGGAAGATTTAATGGAGGGTGAGAACATTGCAGCTATAAACAAAACGCCACGTTAGATTTGGCCTAGATTTAAGGGTTAAAGGTGGTCATATTTTCTCACTCTTAAAAATGTTTTACATCCAGAAATGAATAGTGCTGTTGTCGCACGATCTATACAACAGAGGACCCACCTCATGAAGACCGTCACACATTTTTTTATGTACTGTTTGTGTGGTCATCTAAACATTTTCTGTGAGAGGGAATTCCTTTTCACATCATCAACAGCTAAACAAATCGGTTCGGCTCTTCCCATTAAAGTGGTCATTTTTTGGCCGGCAAACACTATGTATGCGAAACCAACCACCATGTGATCCAACACGTTTTTACACACATCTAAAATACAATTTCAAAATAACCTCTCGCCATTTCCTAAATGATTCATGCAACACAATGAGGTCATGGGACAGTATTGCATTTTGTGTGAAGCTCTTGCTGTCATGTATTGCATGCTGCATACCTTTTTAATAAAACAAATGTTCATTTTCAACACTTTTAGGGTCATTTTTCCCGTTTTGCGTGTAACCTACAAACACATATTTTGCCTGGCATGTACACCTTTGTGACAAGTCCCAGTTTTGTGGATGCTACAGAGCTTTACAGATAGAGACGGTGTAGTGATGTACTGTGAAACATCTGACAGTCAGTCAGTCTTCAGGGTCGTGTGACCAGGTTCGACTGTGTGCCTGTCAGCTTCCTTCTCTCTCTAGCCTCAAATACCAACATTAACCGACAGGATATGTGAAGGTCTGCCGGCTCACGTCTCCTGTTTGCGTGTGTTTTATTTTAGGTTCCACAACTTCCTCTTCAACACTCCAAAATGAGGCTGAGCTAGGGGATGACGATGTGTTCACGGTAAGATCTTCACTGATTGTTTATTTGTGCAGCATAGAGCCATCAACAAACATATGAGTGTATGTTATGAAAACATGTTCAATTTGGCATTGTACTCCAAAATCAAAAGGAAAATGTTTGTATGCGTTGTGTTCTCACAAAGTTTCAATTTCAAGGTACTTCAAATGAATGAATATAATTATTTGAGATTTCATAATTATTCTTAATGGTTATTTTTAATCTAATTTCTCTTTTCTATGATACGCGTTTATTTACATTATTGAGATATCCCCTCACTCCATTACAATAATGCAAATAAAAAGGTGCATAGAAACAATGCAGTGCTTATGGGTTTTTAAGTAGGCTTAATTTCTTTCAGCAAATGATTGTTTCTTTCTCAATCTTGTCTATATTTTAGGGGTTTTGTGGTATGACCCAGACATGTTTTTGACAGGTTATTCAGCCAAAGTTTAAAAAGCAGTGTTTAGCTTCTTCCACTTCCCTCCAGCTTTCATGTCTGCGGGTTTATTTGAGCGTCCCAGAGAAGGCCGAGTCCTTGTGATATTTTTACCCGCCGAGGCCGCTGTGGGAAAGATGGGCCTTTGTTTTTGCGAAGATGGCGGACGCGATAACGCGGCGGCTGGTTTCCCGTGGCGATTTTAAAGCGGCCGCACCGCCGCTTGGCTTTTGCCCACATACTGTCCTTTCGTGCCAGTCACAGGAGACGGAGAGCAGCAGGCGGGGTCAGGAGATTACTTCCTGCTCGCCCCAGTAAAACTATCATTAGCAGCTGCTTCCTAGCTAACTGCCATCCTGATTTACTGCCGCCCCGGGTGGAAGGAGGGGAGGGGGGCATGCACAGGGGAAGCCTCATGGCTCCTGTTTCACTCGCTGTCTGTCTAGCTTTCAGGCCAAAAGGGTAGACTGCTAAGCCAAGGACCCTGAGCTGTAAAGGAAACTTAATCCAGTGCTTCTTTCCGTCCTGGAATTTATGCTCCTCTTGTGCCGTCGGGCGCGTCCCCGCGTTCGGAAATCAGAGCGATGTGTTAGATTTACTGCAGAGCGCAAGCTCAGTTTTTTTAAGTTACTTTTTCGTTTCCAGACGCACGTTTCCATGTGAGGTTGTTGGCACAGTTGTCGGGTCGGGTCGGGGGGGATGGGGTTGGGGAGGGCCGGTGTTGATGACCTTTCCATATTGCCGTGCGAGGCAAGTGGCCGCAGACAGCAGCAATGCAGGTCTGGATTTACAGCTCGGGCGATTATGTGGAGGGGAGCTGTTCTCTGCTGGGATGGACATTCCTCCTGATGCTTCCTCGTGAGCTGCACTATACTTAACCTCAGCTGGTTTTAGCTCATTCAGACCTGGCAGAGGACTTGGTCTGCATCTCTGAATGCTGGGCATTTCTCAGGGTGTGTCCGGCCTCGGCTGTTTGTGTTCGCAACACCTCCATTTACATCTGATCAGAAATGTCAAGCAAAGCTCGTCTCTTCTTGCCTCAGCTGACTGAGAGATAAATGAACATAAAAAAGCCAAGTAATGTTTTTTTATATTGTTCACTGGTCAGTGGTCCGTACGCTTGCCTCCCAAGTGTTACATCATTCATTTCAATGGGCTGATGGGCAGAACAGAAAGCTTAGCGTCCAGTGAGTCATCGGCACACTTCAGCAGAGCTTTCCACATCCGTCCTCCAGCGTAATGTTGACGTGACCCCATCAAAGCATCCTTACATGAGCAGGGCTCCCTGATGCTATCTAAAAATGTCATAATGCCTGTGATGAGTCATCGCTTATGAAAGGAAATGAGTGTTTTTGTTTTGATTGTACACGGGCGAGCTCTGGTGTACTCAATGTTTTAAAACGACTGGTCTGATTGGTTACGCCACTGACTAGGTTATTAAAATGAAATATTTTTTCCTAGAAAAAGCTAAAGACTTACAAAAAGCATCATAAGATTGTTATTCAAATCATCTATGTGTGCGCTATTTTCCATTTATAACTATTTTTAATGCACCATTTGGTAACATGAAATAACAATGAGCAGTATTGCTATTCGTTTTTGTTCATGTTAGTTAATGCCAGTACAAATGTTCATTGTTCATTCATGTCAGTTCATTGTGCATTAACTGAACAATTAACTGATGTAACATTTGATTAAAAAATGTATGCACTAAGATTAATAAATGCAATAGAAGTATTGTTCATGTGAGCTGATGCAACTGATGTTAAATCCAGTAGGTTTATGCGCGCGACAGGGAAATATATTCAGATATTTTAAATATGAATACAGTAACTGGTGCTCACATGTCATGTGACTAATTGTGACCCTATAAATATAGATCCGAGACCAGCAGAACATCTGTGACAAACTGTCTTTTACACACACAAATCATATCGCATGGCTTTGAAAAACAGTCCACAAGTCATATGAAGTTCTTGTAGGATATTTTTAGTCTGCTGTTTGTCCCTTTCGACTGCTTGGTGGTACAAATCACCATCTATGTTTGTTGGAAAATTGTTTTACGAAAAACAATTTTGTGGGTTGTAACGTATTAACACTATACTCATTGTAACGATGCATTTCTGACACAGAAACATTGAAATATATACCCGTACATGAAATACAAACTATTCAAATGCTCATAATAACTTTTCACTTTCTGATTTGAGCTCAAGCAAAGCTAGCACCGTTTCTGTGTTCTGGCAACGAGCCTGATTTCTACTGTATATGAAGAGACATACTCGAGACCTTTCGGACTATTTAGATCATGTGATGTGTGAATTGAGGGGAATTATATAAATGATAAAAAAAGCTGCTTCCTGTGCAGCACTAGGGCGGGATAAGGGTTTAGCTGTATGGAGAGCTCACAGTCGGGACTCAAGGGGATGCTCAGGGGAAGTGGGATGTGGAAGACTAACAGTTCTGGGAAGAGCAGAAAAAAATGAGGTGGAAAGAATCAATGCTTCTTTATGCTAGAGTTAGAGAGCCTTCATTTCTTTATTCTCTCCAGGGCACGCGTGTGTAAGTAAAGGCTCTCAGGATTAATCACAGCAGTGGAAAAGGTGCCCTTCCACCCTCCGGGCATCCCGCCTCAGACGCAAGGTGCCTAGTTATGGGCAATTTGACTTGGAACTCAATTAGTTTCAGCATATTTTTCAATCCCCAGATTGTTGCATCCACAAACTGGAACCCTACAACAACGACTGCTAGAACCACCCTGCCCAGATATCATCGAGGGGGCACGTAGCCATACACAGCCATGCACGTGGTAGGCATTTGGTGCGATCAAATGCAATCGCTTGAGGTTGACCTGAATAGCAGGAATGCTTTTTAACTCTTACTGTGTCCAAATCTACAATCTTATCTACACTTTGACCTTTAAAGTCTCCAGGCCTTCAAGTTTGTCCCTAGCCAGTCATGTTTTGGCCACTTGTGCTCCTCAGGTTGGTCCTCTGTCAGCAGGTCCTCTGGGGCCACAATAAGCTGTGTCCGGTTGAAGCCGGACGTTAAGGCTGGCCCGCTTTGGATTGGTCTGGTGCGGTTTCGTGCCACGGGGTGGCCAGCCTGAATCCCAGACTTAATTAAGGGGGGGCCCATTTGTGAAATTACCCAAAATACTTGAGTTTCCCAAAGCTCTCTCTCTCTCCCCTCCCTCATTATCTCTCCACCCTCCCCCAGCGCGCCTCTGATTGCGTGTCATTAACGGTCCGGCATGGGCCCTGCTGCTGTGAAGGTATTCCTTTGAATTAGAGCCGGGCCACATGTGCCTTTGAACTCTCTGGTTATCTCTGCTACGCCACACACTTTAGAGCTTTTCGATAAGACGGCTGATTTCACAGTGGGGGCTTGTGATTTAGTTCAGTGTGCCCTGTCTTGTTCTTATACGCTCTGTTCCTGAATCTAATGAGCTGATAGCCGTTTAGCTGCGTTACCGATGCAATTTCATTCCATAAGGTTTGTAGCATATTTATGCAAAATTTTCAAAGCAAAGCGTGAAAGCATTGCGAAGACGGCAATCCAAGAAAGCATTGCAGTGTCTAAGAAGCAAGACTAATTTAAATGTGGGTTACATTATTATATTTCATTCACTATTGAAAATTTTAATTTACTTTGCAGTTTTTTATTGTTAGCTTAGCAAAAGTCTTTTTAACCAATATTTGTTTGCTATGTTTTTTGTTTATGTAATTTAACTTTGGTAGCTTAGCAATATGCTAATTTGAAACTCAGTTGGAATTATGTGTTACGGCTTGATTTCAGGTCAGTCAGGTTTGTTTTACCCAATATTTTGTTATGCTAAGTCACACATTATTAGCTTAGCAATATGCTAATTCTAAATAATGTAATACTGTTGTGAGTTACCGCCTGAAAATTAAAAAAGTAATTCAGTCTGACCAAAACATTAAATTGTACTTGATATTTCTGTATGCTATGTATGTTTATTTAGTTTTGCATTATTAGCTTACTATTACCAAACTTTTGGAATCACTTGTGAGCTAACCTAGAAAAAATTAGTTCAGTCAGACAAAATATGTTTAACATATTTATTTGCTAAAGGTATTTTAAATAAAAAAAATGTTTATGTATATTAGCGTTTTGCATTGTTAGCCTAACAATATGTTAATACCAGCTATAGAAATCCGTTACTGCTTGAAAATAAATAAAAAACTAGTTAAAATGGTGTGTGCTATTTTTGTGCTAGTAGTCTCCCATTATAAGCTATTTGAAACTGACTAAAATCTTTTTGTATCTAATATTTGAGTGTGCTATGTATTGTTTATTAGCAACATGCTAATACCATACTACAAGTTGTTTTTCATATCGTTCACTTGTTAGGTTAGGATGCCTATGTCGGCAGTAGAGAGTTAGGCAGCTCTGTTCGTCTCATAAGTTTTTGGTTATTTGTTTTTTGGTCCTGCAGTGTAAACATCAGAAATGGTCTGTGTTTTTAATTATCTCCAGCAGTACGGCCTCAGCCATCCTCCTCAACGTATTTTAAAATCAGCTCGGCTCAGGCTCTTGGCAGTGCTCTGAGGGAAGCCTGTATTATTTTTGGCCGGCAGTTCTGAGATCTTTGTATGAACATGAAGGGGAAAGGAAGGGCTGGCCAGGCCGGATCGTGGCTGTGCGAGAGCTCAGGCTCCGGGGTGCAATGGCACGGCCAGTTACCAGAGGCTTCTGTTCCGCTCGCCCAGCGGGAGTTCAGCCTCAAACATGGAAACACAGGAAAAAACTCTGTTTGACTGTCATTGCATTATCCAAACTCTGTGATCAAATCTCTGCTGCGCCTCTGTACGGGTTGGATCTTCTAAGTGTATGTTCCTGTGTTGATTTATTTTCAATTGAAAAGGAAGTTTGGGTAGGACATTTAAGCCCATGGCGTTTCTTCTAGTTTAGAAGAATTCATTTGCTTCATTTAAGTCGGAGGGAGAAAGACATCTGGGGAAAATACTTGACAAAATTCTCATTCTAGCTTTCATTGGTTTAAACAAATATTTAGTTACGCCTGTAGGTACAAGATGAGTCATCAATATTTTTGGCCCGTTTTTCCAAGATAACAAAAGATGGTAAAACTAAAATCCATGTTGTAACACACTTCATGTCGCATATGAATCTTTGTGTGTGAGTGTTTGTTTTGACTCCACCTGGCAGGTGGTTATTGAAGGCATCCGGTTCAGGCAAAGGAAGGATCACGTCCAGACTCACAGCCACTAATCGCTTCCTATCCACCCATCCGCCCTGCCTGCTGGCCTGTCTATCTGTCTGCCGTTCGTTCTGTCTGTGTTCAGTCCACCTCCGCTTGCAGCTGTCTACACACGCACCATTCTTGTGTCTTGCTGAAAGATCAGCTTAAAACCAGATTTGCTTGACTGATCTTCCATCCAAGGAAGATCCGGCCAGGCCGAAAGATCTTAAACCAGCTAAGACCAGCAAACCTGTTGGTTTAAGGAACCTTGAGCAGAAATGAAGTGAAGCTACACGTCTCATCCATCGAGTGTTAACTTCCACAGCGAAATATTTACTTCACGAATGAAACTAGTCATTTGTTTATTCACTATAAAAATGACATATAAAACCTGCAGTGATATCTGCCTGTTCAGTCTGTCTGTTATGAATCTTGCTCCCTTCAGGATTATTGTTTTACCTCAGTGGGACGAGAATATTTGGACTACACGCCACAAGCTCTGGACCAATGTGGTGATGTTATGGACCAGAGCTGTTGGGTCTGTGTTTGATGGCCTATATCCCAGCATACTGGAATCATTTTGAGTTCCTCTAATAACAGGGAGACTTTTTCAGAAATCCTGCTGCCTGAGGCCTGATTTCTTTTTGGTTTAATTGCACACTGAAGTAGAGCCACGTCACGTCGGATCGACTGCTCTCACGCGTGTAGGTCTGCGTGTTTGGGCGCATTATACGGCCGGCCGTGTGTCTAATGTATTACGTTTCGTTGTGAATCAATGCCAGTCGCCCATGAGGTCATGGAAAACTGTTTTCGCGGCGAAACACCTGCCTGTGATTGGGATGTCATCTTGACTTCTTGTCAAAAGACTGACCTCAATGTCCTGGACAGTACACGTACTGTTTCAATTCTTTTTCTGGTGATATGTTTGGAGGAACGGGAATGGAAATGGTGTGTTTTGCTTGCAGGTCTTGAGTGTTTCTCTGTCTCTCTTTTACAGACCGCCACTGATGGCTCTACAAATTCGTCTCAGAAGAAAGAACATGCTACACAACTGGTGGCCACCTCCACGTTCTACGAGCCCCATCCGCATCGCTGCATCCTACAGTACCGGCCGCCCGAGTGCTACAGTCTGGATCAGGTGCGTGAATAATAAAACCCTTTGCATTTATACTTAAGATGCCTAGCTGAGCGTATTCTAGATCAGGGGTGTCAAATTCGTTTTAGCTTGAGGCCTGGGTTCATTTGAGCAGGATGGTTTTTCGGTGTACTCATGCAGAGCACATGCAGACCACATGCTCTTCTGGAGTTAATGAAGTCCAGGATCAACTTTATGCTGCTTTTACAACTGGATAAAACAAAAAGAAGTATATAGGTTATACAATTGGCTACAGAAAAACCTTTCGATTATTATTGGCCAGGAATTAACATTTAGTCATTTAGTCATTAGTAGGTCAGAAATGAATCGGATGTAACATTCAACCATTAAAATGTATTTTTATTTAAAGGGCTGCAAGTGAATAACCGTAACAGGGTATCTAAATGAAAAAAGTAAAGCGTTTTCTTAAAAATTCATGGATAACAACAAGGATTTAATTCTAGCATTTCAATTTTTGCTTGTGACTTGTGATAGAACTGAAAACATTCAATGTTTAATTGAAACTTTAGTATGTAAATTCATTTAAATTAAATGTCCGTCATTGACAGTAGAACTGAATTTTACCATAAAATTAAAATGTAGAAAGGAAACAAGTAAGCTAAACTGTAAGAGTAAAACACACAACAAAGAGAAGGAAAACATTTAATACAGAGGTTTCATACAATGAATATACAATCAAATATTCATATAAATTTTATAAAAGAAACTGACCGCAAGTTAACTTCGGTCTGATGAACGTTTATATAAAATCCACCTACAAAACTGCACACTTATTGATTCAAGTATCTAATGAGAAAAATAATTGTCACGTCTTCATATATGATCGTGTCGTGTATCCGTGTTCATGGGTCCTCATCTCTTCCAGAAGTTCTCCAGAAACCTCTTTCCCTTCGAGGATGAGGAGATCGTCCGCATCAACCCGCGCGAGCGCTGGCTGATCACGGGCTACGAGGACTACCGATACGCCGCCGTACCGGACAAGTTCATCCAGACTGAGGACTCGGACTCATACGTTCATATCGATAAGAGCGAACCCTTAAAGCACGACTACAACTACCCGTACGTGCCCAGCTCTGACTCCAGCCAGTGCGACCTCAAGAGCCAGTGCGCGGGCACAGAGGGCGGCGTGGTGGCCTCCCAGCCGCGGGCTTTTAAGCTCAAGGGCAAGCGGAGGAAAGAGGACGGCGAGCGCTCGCGCTGCATCTACTGCCGGGACATGTTCAACCACGAAGAGAACCGGCGCGGACAGTGCCATGACTCGCCCGACCCTATCCGGACCTGCATCCACCGGGTCAGCTTCATGTGGTGCGCGGACAGCATGCTATACCACTGCATGTCCGACCCGGAGGGTGACTACTCCGACCCGTGCTCTTGTGACACCAGCGAGGAACGTTTCTGTCTGCGCTGGACGGCCCTGCTGGGTCTGTCGGTGCTGGCGCCCTGTCTGTGCTGCTACCCGCCGCTGCACGTGTGCCACCGCTGCGGCGTGGCCTGCGGCTGCTGCGGGGGAAAGCACAAAGCCGTCGGCTGAGCCCTCGCTCTCCCCCTCCCGAACGAACCTTATGTAGGCCCCTCAGAACGTTAGCACTGAGGAGGGCAGGAATGGAAATACCAGACACGGGCGGCTCGCCGGAGCTTTTTCTTTCGGTTCCGGAAAGAATTGGTGCATTTAACTGACTTGAAAAACTTTTCCTGCTCTTTTGTTTTGGTTTTATATGAAAAATATATATATATAAATATATATATAAATATATGTTTATATATATGTGTTCTTTTCTTCCCCTTTTATTGTGGATGTTTCATTGAATTCCTTATGAACGAAATCGCCCTTCTCGTCAGGTGGCTCCCTGAGTCCACGTGTCACGCATCACTTATGCAGGTACTTTATATTTTTTACACTGATTTTACTTTTCAAGAACTTGAATCGTCGTTTTAATGTCGTGTGTGCTTGATTTCGCCATCCGTTGTTTCGATTTCGTGTCGGTTCAGCAAAGGAAGGTGTTTATAGCTGTTTACCGACACTTATATCCCAAGCCCTTTAACCATGACAATAACAATGAGATTAGCGTGAGACACTAAATCTGTAGTTGAGTGGATGGCTTCGAATGTGTTTTTAGTGCGTTCGAAGGAGAGTGTGTCGATGCCTGTGTGTGTGCGTGCGTTTTGTAAAGGAATGATAACATTGTATCACAGCATAGTATTGTTGTTATTATATTTAAGCCAAAATTACATAAGCTGCATTGAGAGTATATGTAAATACTGTATACTCGTATGTATATGTTTAAAAATCTAATTATTGTAATCATCATCAACAGCCACTGCTGGTCTACAGTTTCCTTATTGTCGATGTAAGGGTGGCTTTTAAGTTTAAGCATATTTGATATCCAAAGATTATTTTTGTCATATTTATTTTCACGGTAAATTGAATCACCAGCCAAAGGGAGAAAAAAACGGAGAAAAATTGTTGGGCAGAGACTCGCAGCCATATGGGAAAAGATGAGTTTCCAGCAAGCCCACACTGCTTACTCTGCAGAAATATCCTTTCCTTGTTCACTAGTTTTGTCTTGTTGTCCAGAAAGAATGTCTAAGCAAGATACTGTGCACATTTTTTATTCGCCCTTTAAAAGAAACTATAGATAAAATGTCTTTTTTCTTCAAATAGATCTTACTATTTTGGACATTTGAGGTTTGGACATTTTCACTGCAGAACAAGACAAAATTATTGATGAAGTAAAAACTCTTTTGCAGTCTATTTGATTTCATATACTCGAGAGGGAACAACTAAACCTTTCCCCTTACTGACAGATGGTTCATTAATCAATAAAAAAGGAAGGAATTGTTGTCTCAAAGATGTTTCCAGCTCCAATCATGTTCTCAAATAAACAGAAACAGAAAAATAAGCTTGATTTTAGGGTGCTTCAAAGAGGGACGTTTGCCAAACCGATCTCCAGTTTCTTCATTACAATAATGCTACTTAACGCCTTAATTTTGTCTCGCGAAAGCGAGACCTTATGAGAGGACGGTAAAACGAATCAGTGCTGTTTCTCAAAGAAGTAAAAGTATTTTTCTATCGTATGAAAAGAGAAAAAAGAACATCCCAATGCGTAGGCCTTTATGTTAAATACAAAAATCATGCTCCAGTGTGGGAGTCAAAAGGCAAGGTACAATCTGTGAGACGGCCTCTATGTGTCGTCTCCGTCACCTCACTTCATGGGTAACCGGTCACCTTCCCTGGTCATGGTTTATGCTTTCTCTGAATAAATCATTGACCGACAGAGCATTACACTGCAAAGATATTCAAACTGTATGTGAGCAGTCACACGAATGTACAGTATGCGTCGAAAAGCCTCAAAATCAGGTTCTCAAATGACTCTTAAATATAAAGGTTCTTTACATTTTCTGTCGTTGTAGATTCAACCAGATGTTTTTTCTTTTATTTCAATGTTATGTGTTATGTTCATGTTGGCTCTAGTTGCATCTGTTAAAGTCAAAATCCACCACATTTACCTTCATAATGGACATTCCATATCCGCGCTACGATTCCTCTGTGCATATTATTCCAAAAAAGTACAAAGTTGTGTATCTATCAGAAATGTACTCCTCCCCTTTAACCACCTGACTTCTGGTATACCTACTTTTCAATAACGAACAATAAAATCCATATTTTTCTTGTTTAATATCCGGTTTTGCTTTAAAATATGTAACAGTAAAATGGACTAAAGGTAAATTGGGATTGAGATAAAGTGCCAGTACAATGATGTCCAATAGTCTGAGACCACTACAGAAAATGTTTGTGTGACAAAATCTGACCTTTTGTACAAATCTGATGATTTATTTCGGGAACCTTTATTTTTAAGAGTGTACAGAGGATACTATGTGTTAGACATCTAATGCCTCTGTCATTCACTGGAGTCTGTATGTGATGGGCAGCAGAGAAGATGCAGACCTCTGCAATGATGTGTCAGCTGTCGCTGTGTCCTTCATTCACCACGTGTCCTTTCTGTAACCGAATCTGTCAGCTTCTGCAATACCAGTGTCAGCCGAGCTCAGAAATGAGCCGAGTTTTATTTTTCTATCTGTGGTAATGGAACGTTAACCAAATGAATTCTGTATGAGCGTCTGTCCTGGTGGATCATCCACACCCATTTACCTGTCAAAAAGTGCCTGAAGTGTATTGTTAATCTATCTCCTTGTATATTAAAAACGAAAAGAACCAGAAAAGACGAAAATGAAACCCTGTTGTTTTGATTAGTTTTGTTTTTTACGATCCAAATTTTTACCTCTGGAAAAAGCAAAAAAAAAAACACTCAAAAAAATCTATATCATGTGTATGATGTACATTTTTATTTCTATTTTTTTTAACTGTTTCTAACATGTACGATCCATGTAGCTCCTGCTTTTTAGGAAAAGACGGGATGGGAAGAAAGGACTTTGTAAATACAAGTTGATCATATCAGTGCTACGTGACGGCCTGGCCGCTGTAGATCTACATGTTTGTCATAGGTCCCAATAAAAATGAAAGAAACCAGTAACCGGGCCTACGTTTATGATGTTTAAAGAGTGTTTGATTCATTCCTAAATCAAAATTGTGCCATTGTTTGCTCATCCTCCTGTCATCCAGGCCACACCCACAGTTGAAAACATGAATGAACCTCGCACGTGACTAAAACACCAGTGAGCTATAGTTTTGACTTTTATTGTGTTCTTCTTTATTCATGTGAATCCCCATTCACTTGTTCTATATACAGAACCAATGATTTGGGCTTTTTACATCAGAATACAAATAAAAGAGGGTTGGATGGATATTTTTCATTTGGGGGAAGGAGGTGGGGGTTATTTCATGTACAGTGGTGTTATATCGTGCACTTAATAACAGGTATCCATTAATGCACAAAGCTAATCTAAAAAGAGCTGAAATAAGTTATATAGATATTTTTAGATATGCACTCTCTCAACCGCACATGCAGTGCTCTTAACTCTAATGCTTTAAGCCAGACACTGTGACTTCAATGCTCGCATCTGGACCCAGAAGTCTTTGAGGCCCTTCTGTGGAGCCCGAACATGTGAAAGCCATACAAGACATTAAGCTGTTTCGCTCAAGATGTTTCTGAAAAAGCATATGGACGATTATCTGGCAAGAAGAAAGGGGGGTGGGGGTGGAATGTCCCCACAGGCTTGGCCTGCTATGCCGCTTGGTGACTGCAAATAGCATCAACCTCCACATGTGCAAACATTTAAGACGTACTTTCTCGTAATGAGGTCACTTTTCTTCTTGCTTTATAAGAAAGGAAACAATTCCTTACCTCTGCTCACGGCACTAGTGCTTGTTGCGTTTGGAATTTCGATTTGGATACGATGGCCACTAGAAGTGATCTGTTTCCAGATCCTTTGATTTAAAGTCACCATGAAATCAAACAGGAAGTGTGTTTTACACAGTGTTGCAGTGATTATTATAAATGATTTATCCGTGTACACCAATATATTTTTTTGCACTTGTGATCTTTAATCAAGAACATTAAGCTCCTCTTCCCCTCTCTCTTCACCACATGACATCAGCAACGAAAAAGAGGCAAGACTATACTGACAGTCCAATGGCCCTCCCCTGCAGGCTTAACTTACAATAAACCAATCAAAAAAAGGAGGGGCTAAACATTGTTTTCACGATATGGCAAAGAAGTCAATTGCAACTTCCGTTCCATGGTGACTTTAAAGGAACAGTTCCCAAAAATGAGGAGAATGTGGTTTACTGACTAAATTTGAGTAGATGAAAATAATACCAAAATCACATGGCATCCTTTTATAAATCTCAATGTGTATTTTGGTGTTGGACAGTTCAGGATTTTCATTTCAATGCAGGTGGATAATTTTTGACCGCACGAATCCGCCATCCTGTTTATCTGCGAGCACAATGCCGTTGGAGCTGTGGACGCTGGTTTCCTGTCTGGAGGCTGTGTGAGACAGCTGCTTCTGCTCTTTTCCTGTTTGCTTGTTTGGGCTTGTTTCCCCACCTGTTGTTTGTCTCCCGCTGTAGGTGTTGTTTTTAGAGTCAATCAGGCGGAGATACAGCCGCTCTTGTCTGGACTCATCAGTGCTGCGGTCATTGTTTGACTTCCTTACGCAACCTCAAGAAGCAGCTCATAGAAATGAAAAAACACATATGAGATCTTAACTCCTCAGTTATTTGAGCTTTAGTGGAGAAGAAATGCTAACTTTTGCTTAAAGGGATTATTCACCCAAAAATGCTGTCATCATGTCCGAATGTGTATAAATGTATTTGTTCTGATGAACTCAGAGAAATATATTTGGAGGAATGCTTGTAACCAAACAGATCTTGATTGACTCCCATAGGAAAAAATACAATGGTAGTCAAAAGTGCCCCAGAACTGTTTGCTGTACAAAATCATACAGAACAAAAAAAAATGTTCCTTCTATGGGAGTCAATGGCAAAATCTGTTTGGTTATAAGCATTCTTCCAAATATAGAACCAAGACATTTATGCAGATTTGGAAGAACTTGAATGTGAATCAATGATGACAGCAAGTTGAGCTCAGATTTATCAAGCCTGCAATCAAAAATCAATAAAGATTTCAATATAAACCTATATACTGTATATTTCTCATCACCAAACCCAGATTATTTGACCTCTACAATCTACACTACAGTACATTTATTTTATACTTCCGGACTAAAACATAAAATCCTAGTGATTGTTTTTATCAACCCCGTAACTATATTTGAGCATTCTATTAATCTCATTTACGATTTTCAATAAAATATTAATTGTAATGTTTAATGTAAATTATTTGTAGAAATAAATATTTTATAAACCAGCATACAATTTAATATAATATAAATAATAAATAATTAAACATTTTAAAAATATGAAATCATAAAACATTTAGATTATTATATATACCTTAATTTTCATATACTAACCTAACAGGTTTATGTAAAATTGCAAAAACATCTACTATGACGTATACTGTACATTTACTCTCTCTATATTTTTGTAATATAAAAAATATTCCTGGAGAAACAGGTGAAAATAACAGAAAGGATGCTCTGTATTTCTCCAAACTTCAAATTCTGCAAAGAGAACAAGTTCAGATTCACTTTAAAGCAAAACAACATTTCTGCATGTATTTAGGAAAAGTTCAAAAATGATTTATTTCTGTGATAACCTGAATGTTTCTCAAAGTGTTCATGTGTGTTGTCACATTGCTGTTGGATGACTTTATGTCCCTCCTGAGGTTTGATCTTGTTGAATTAAACAGACACTGGACTGGAATTTCTCTTTTTCTGTGGCTGTAACCTCAATATTTTCCGTTTCAGCACTAGTTTATAGTTTATAGTTTGTTTTTCATTATATGAATGATATGGGCTGCTTAACTGTCATGTACATAATGTCACAATTTATTGCCATAAGGCTTCATCAAGCACAATTTGACATCTCAATCTCTTTTAATACTTAAAAATAGTCATTTCAGACCGCCATTGATATATTCATAAAGTAGCTCTTTGTTGACGAGATTGGATGTTTCCCAACATTGACCTCAGTATTATCTCTCAAACACCCCCGCCTCTTGTTTGTGCCGACTATTATTTGTGTCTCACTTCCTCTGCTCTGAACATTGTGGTACATGTATCAGGATGTTATTGTGAACAGATAACAGCCTTGAGTCCACACATCCTCTGACTGGACAGGGAGGGGTGATCACTTTCCCACACTGGCCAGCCAAGGAAAAGCCATAGTGGGCATTGTGTCAGTCACGGTCTGCCTCTCTCCACGGCTGTTCTTCTGTGGGCACTGGCTCGTACGCTGAATGAAAGGAGGGACCTGAGCCTTATCGACTTCAAGCCATCACATAGTTTGACACAGACGAACGTCACCTAGCAACCACCCAGAATACCCTAGCAACACACTCGGAACACTTTAGAAGAACCACATGGCAATGCCCTGGCAACCAGTCACAACACGCTGGCATCGTAGTGTTTTGCACGGGCAAGCCATACTCACATTTCCTCAAGAAAATCCATCTATTAACTTTAAGGGCATGTCACAAAACGAGGTTACTTTGTCAACCAGGCCATTGAGTATGAAGTGTTTGAATTGTTTTCTGAGGCCTGTCTCAGCTTGTTGCCAAGAACAGGAAGTAAAAGTGTCCAGACCCTGATGAAACTTTCATCCGAACGGGAGTAAAGCTGGACTCCATGTGCTGTCCTAATAATGTTCTTCCTCTGCAAGCTCTCTTTGTCTTTTACTTCATGCACTGGATTCCTTTGAGAGTCAGATCGTACGTTATTATTCACCGTAAGTGAATATGAAATACATCCTTTATATTCCACGGTCCACTTTTAAAGCGATAGTTCACCCAGACATTATTTATTTACCATCATGAAGTTCAAAACCTGTATATTGAAATCATCCGAACCTGTATCTTTCCTCAGTCGAACGCAAAAGAAGATATTTTGGTTTTGTGTCCGTGGAATGTCAGTCAGTGTTGTTTGGTTATCGACATTCTTCGAAATATCTTCTCTTGTGGTCTGCAGAAGAAAGAAAGCCATGCCGGTTTGGAATGACATGAAGGTGAATAAAAGATGAAAATAATTTCAATATTGATAGAAGCCTTTGAAACTTTCTCTGCAGTGTCTTACCAAGAAGGGGCGGGGCCAACCAATAGACATCACTGACATGTTTAAGCATTTTTTAAAAGTCGCCAAAGTTCAGAAGGAACAGATTTTCATTCAATTCCACTGGGGAAGATGTTTCAGTTTGTTCGTCCAATAATCAGATTTTATTCTAAACGATAAAAATAACCATTTGATTCCTCACAAACCACAGTAAGTGTGTTTGTCACGTCACTCATTTGAAGTGGATCAAATGAAAGATGATGATGCAGTCTGAGTGTAAAACTCCCTCTCCTCACTCCCACGCTCCCTAGAATGCATGATATCATTTGTGGGACCGTGGAAACCGTGCTGCATGTGGGAGCTCGCTCCCTATTTCCTTTATTTTGTGTGTGTGTGTGTATGGGTTCCATTCCCTCCCGCCAAAGCTGAGCTCTGTCTTCCAGCCCAAACCAGGGACTGATTATTAAAAGAAAAATAATTGTTATAGGGACCGAACTCGTAGACCATCAAAGGGCTGCTTTTGATTCGATTTGGGCTTTGCGAGAAGCTCTGGGCTTGCGGATTTGACAGATCTTATTGGGGCCTAATTTAAACGGGCCCCAGCGTGTCTGCCTGCCTCCCTTTGTTTACATGGTTGAAATGTGAAACAAATGTGAACATGACACTCCCTGTCCTTTGTGCAGCTTCTCGCACAGTTAGTCTGTGTGTGCATGTGTTTCACTGCACATCTCGCCCGCCTGTGGAACAGCTTATGTACCGTCTCTCTGACCCAACGCTTACTCTGTGCACTGTATACAAGACCTGGACAATTTGACTTATCGTGATAGTCTCCGCATAAAGACACCGTGTGCTTTCTTTTCTCTGTTTGTGATCCAATATGTTATTCTATTCACAATTGTGCCTCCCAACAGCAATGAGTAAAGAATAAACACAATCTCCTAAAAGGTCAATCTACCTGTTACAGAACATCCAGGACATATTTCACCTCACAACCCAAGGAAGAGAACATGTAGTTTTGCTTTAAGAAAATGAGCTCTTAACATTTGATCTATGACGTTACGTTGTATTTTATTTTATATAAACGAGATTATATTTTGTTATTTTTATATTTATGTAAAATAATATTATTGCTATTCTCATTTTATTAAAGCAAAAGCAAAACGTCTACCTCTTTGTTTATTAATGGCCTTTTCTCTTATTTGGGCTTGAGGAGTTTATCATTAACTGTAATAACGGTACTAAAGTTAGTACAAGAAAAAAAGGTCCTTATTTAACAAACATTATAGCCTACATTGCAATATTAAAAGAAGTGCCATTATCATAAATATCATATGCTAAAATACATTCAAACAGTCTGAAATCATGAAAATTTGATATGAAAATATTTCACAAATATTATGTCGTTTTGCATCGAGCGTGTCAGAAACCAATTTCAAAACATGGCGCTCAAACATTTTTATGTTTGTACCGTTGCGAGATTTTCTCGTGTCCAGTAAGAATGTTATTTTTTTTATTTATTTGTGATATAAAGACAGCCGTCGTGTGATATACGGCCATGAAGAAACATTTTCCTTGTTTTCTCTGCTCTATCTCTATTCCAGGCACGGAAATTGTGTCTCTTCCTATGATGGTTCCTCTCTCCCCTGCCACATTTACATTTCCTTATGCTTTGTCCATCTGCCTTTGTTTTCTTTTTTACAAACTCCCTCCTCTTTTTCCCCTTTTTTCCAGAGGCCTTTTCTGTTTTTGTTCTGAAAATGACTTCCTTCCTTCCTTTACAAGCAACCCCCCTGGGGCCGAGGGGAGGTGTGTTTGACAGTCTGGTATGTAATTACGGCCCCCTCTCTGCCTCTCATCTCAAACTTCGTGGACATTCAAGACATCTATGCTGTTTCTTGTCAACACTTTATTTCAAATATGTCACATTTCCTGAATCTTGCTTGATCTTTTGAACTCAGACTTAAATGTAGGATATAGTCAAAAGGTTGGACACACTGGAATTTCCATAAGGAGTATTATATTATATCTTATTCAAAGAAGCCAACTTTATGAGATACATCACGGGATGCTCCCGAAATAACATGCATGCTCAATATATGAATGTAGACAACGCGTTTAAAGCAAGGAAGCATATAAGCGTATCGATTTTCAGACACAAGGAGGAATAAAGTAATTTTAAAACTTAAAACTGACTTTTCTTCCTTGAAAGTTTGTAAATCCAATGGTCTTTGGCTTTGTTTCGGGCATGCAGACAGCAGTGAGATGTCCTTGGGCGAGCTGTTGGGCTTGTGCTGTTGCTCAGGAGACCAGAGGAACATCTGTGTGGAATTCAGTACAGATCTGCCACATCAAAGACTCTGGTGCCTCTGCTTTAATAATGAACTGCTCTCAGCTCGGTCCACGCTCAACCGATGCACACACATTTCCATTTGTTATTTCCCAAATGATTCCTCAAAGACCAATGCCATGTGTAGGGAACAGTGTTTTTATTTGACTTACATTAATGTGAGTAGTATGAGCAAAAGTCATCACGTTAACCTCACAAAAACACACACTTTCCCCAAAATGTACACATAAATATTATTTTAAGATATTCATATCACCTTTCGCACCAAATTATCATTACCAAAATGTATCATGATATTTAACCTTTTTTTTCTTTTTCTGTATTGCAGTTAAAGATCAGTTATTTGTTTAATCTTTCATAAATTACCTTCATTATCTTGCTTAAATGTCTTGAAATTTTTTTTTTATTTAAAACACGACTCTCTTATGTCCTTCCTTTGATTTTAGAGTGATATGAAGATGTTCTTGCAAAGTTTTGTGAACAACCTAAAACAGTAATGCAGTGTTTGAATGAATCCATGTTCTGTAGCGCCACCCAGTGGACAACTTTAGAGGTCGCAACAAATGTGGAGACAAAGTTTGACTAGCAATGTCCATTATTAAAAAGGCCAAAGTAATTACCAATGAAATATTTTAAGCAATGTACATTCTTATATGTATTATGTTGCTGTTTTAACAACGATAACACAATCAAATAATGCATTTTTTACAAAGGTAGTCAAACTTAACATTTTCCTACATGAACATGAATTGCGATATAACTTTTTTTATGTCAAGTCAAGTCAAGTCAGCTTTATTTATATAGCGCTTTTTACAATGTTCATTGTTACAAAGCAGCTGTACAAGAAAACATTGACTATAAGTAAAATATAAAAGGTTATGGAAGTCAAAACACAGGTCAAATATCAGACACACAATAAATTTCTGTATGCAGTGTTAATGAAATAAGACTATCAAATTAGTCATTATGTGTAAAAAATGGTATATGTTGAAGAGCAGTTAGAGGAAAGCGCACATTCATGACAGTGAGTGTGTTGTTATGTGAGGACTGGAGGATAGCCGTGTGTTATGTATAATTACACTTGGAGTCGCCCGCGGGCAGTGAAGAGCTGCTGGAAATATGTCGTTTGACTGGTCCCATGGCAACAGTTGGGTCAGAGAGGACATATTTTTTGTTTAAGCCTTTTGAAGGAAGAAAAGAAAGTTGCTTTGAGAGGGAACTGCCAGGAGTCACAGCGTGCTATCACATGAAGGAGTGCTTCATTACACGAGTGCAGTGGGCTAAACACTAACAGTGAGCACCATAACCCATTGACTTTCTAATGCACCCTCGTGGGCCTGTTTCTTACATACACGGGAATGTTGCTGAAGGATTTCTCATCGAATTCCTCTCCTCAAACAACAAGAAAAGCGTGACAAAAACAATTCGACATTTTAGCTAAATGTATATTTGAAAGTACAGAGACAGAAGCAACATTGCAAATGTCTTGTTATTAATGATCCTGGATCTATGAGTTGATTAGAAGCGCAGTTTAAAAAAGATCATATTTAATGTCTAGATTTGTTTTACAGCAGGATCATAAGAAAGATGTCACCTTGACAACACGCAGCTGTGCTCTCAGCCGAGGTGAGCTCAATTTCAATGTGCATAAATTGCCCCTGATGCTCTTCACTTGTTTATGAGGCTGGCGTGGACTGGCAGAGGCAGTGTGGAAATTCAATTTGGATCCAGTGCATGAGATTCATGTAGTGGAAAAAGGCAAGGGGAAACTTGACCTTGTTTACAGCCGACTGCTGCTAATCCGCCTGTAAATAATGGGTGATTTAATTTAATTATAGGCTACTGATAAATTCATCACACATTTGGAAGACACTTTCATCCAACGCCACTTGCATTCAAGGGAATATAACCCCTAACCTTTGCCACAGGATGCGCTACCCATTGGAGCTGAAACTCTAATACAAATATACAATCATGTGACATGATGAAGGCCATGCTGTTACGCAAATATCAAAATAAACAGTGTACAGAGCTCTTTTTTCTCTAATGTTTTGGGTTTACCTCCATGTGTTTGTATAGTACCGCTCAAACAAAACTTGACCAGCACATAACTTTGATATAATACACGTAACACGTTATTCTATTTTAATGCAAATGAACGCTGCACATCCTTAGTGTGACCAACAGGGGGAGGCAGAGTCTAAGCAACCAATAGAAAATCTAGTGTCCAGGGGCGGGGCCTCATTTATCAACAGTGAATTGTGTGTAAACATAAACACACATCTGAGCATGTTTATGCAGAAAATGTGTTGGTAGAACAGTGTAGTACAAAAAGAAAGTTCCTGTGTGCTTTATTTGCAAATACTCAATTAGTAAATTCATAGTTCAAGCTTGGTGTGAAAAACTATAAAAGACAATGATGGGAAATGATTTGAAATGTAGTTACAGTGTCACGGCTGAACTCACTTTGCTGGATTGAAAGCACAACGTAAAAGACGCAATTAAAGCCACAATATGTACATTTGGTCCGCTAGATGACGCACTTTCAAAACAACAACTAAAAGCGAAGCTAAATGATGAGAGCGGAATTATGGGACATGTGGTTTTTACCATTCGGAAACGGATGTAGATCGCCCGTCATGTTCACATGAATTTTATTTGATGTCATCGTTATATAGTAGCTTGCTAGAAACGTGGAATGTAGCCTACTGCTACATATGCGGCGGTTATCAGATGCTGTATAACCACTTCCGCATTTGAATGTGCCTAGTTTCTCTAACCGGAAACTGAGGGTCATGCGGAGCACCGGATATTAAGTCACTGATATGCGACGAATACAAGGGAGACAAGGGACGGGACATTATTTCAAATAGGAATTTCTCTGGATTTGCACATTCTTGGGAATCTTCAGGATAATGTAAGTACACAACTACATGAAATATATCACACTGTGCAAGTGATATTTCATAACACAATTCTTTCATATTGGGGCTTTAACAGAGCAATATATGACGATAAAAAATGAAAAATAACTAAAAGTGGTTTGCATATTAATCATTGCAACATTTTAACATCTTATTGCTCTTCTATTACTACATCTCTTTACCAAATCATAATAATATTGCAATTTCACCAAAAAAAGAACTGCAAATTCGGTTTATTTTTGGAATATTTTAATTTATGACAGACAAATCTCCTATAAATAATTAAGAAAATTAACAATAACACGTGATTTATAAAGGGAGGTTTCGTCATCATATGGTTCATCGGGTGCATTTCTGAACGTGAACGAGCATGGCCCTTAAAGTCCCTGTGAATCGGAAATTGCGATAATTATTACTTCTGTATTCTGACAATTGATTGATGTGTAAAAACAGCTGTTGCATTGATTTTGAAATGAAATCGCCAGCAGACTGACAGCGGAAGGGGAGGGTTAACGGATGCTCCGGCCCAGAGCCATCGAGAGAGTTCTGTCAACGGAAGTCTAAGGGGCCGTTTACACGAGACCGTTTTCAAGTGAAAGCACAAAATAATTGATGCGATTTGGC
The DNA here is from genome assembly GCF_947034865.1 of Barbatula barbatula. Taxonomy (NCBI): domain Eukaryota; kingdom Metazoa; phylum Chordata; class Actinopteri; order Cypriniformes; family Nemacheilidae; genus Barbatula; species Barbatula barbatula. The sequence goes on from NC_136777.1 coordinate 16,075,400, forward strand.
TGTCTGTTTACACGGAAACTGCGTTTTTGGGGACTGATAACGCTAACTTTTGAAGAACTTTCAAAGTGCAAGTTTTTGAAAACCACGGCGTTCTCGTTTTCTGTGTAAACCCCACAGTACACAAGAATGAGAAAACGACATCGTGTGTAGATTTACTACACCAGTGCTAGAACCACCAGTGGAGACTTATTATTTTATCGTGTAAACGTGGCCTAAACCGCTGGAGCGTCACGTGATTCATGGAGCCTTCAGATAGTTCTAGGAAGTTGTGTCTTCTCTTGAAATGCTTTATTTCTTTCATTTTTTATTCATTAAATGGCTTTCATCTGTAATGGGTTAAAAGTTCACCTCAGTTGGTCTGTTTAGTCGCAGCCATCCGAATGAGCCGATCTAAATCAATGATAAGATTGGCTCTCGCGTGTGACGTTATCACATGATGCGCGCCAGCTGGAGGGACATTCATTCGCTTTATCTTAAGATTTTTATCAAATAACATGAATTTTGTACTGATCAGCGCTGTCCAGAAACTTAACAAAACTACTATATATAGCTAAATCCACAGGCAAGGACTATTCTTATGTTACCTGCATTTTGTCATTTTGAAGTCAATCTGTGGAAAAGACAAGACGTCCGTTTTCCCCGAAGGAAAGGCTTTATGGTGGGTAACTTAAATGACACACTTCAATTTTAGGACGACTATTTCCTCTTTACATAAACTCCTGAGGGAGTATTTAGTCGTTTTGTCTTCTAGAGATACAAGCTGTTGTAGCTATCAATGAAATGTGCTGCGAGTTATTTGTAAAGTACATTAGACCTCATCAGTTGTCAACGTCCAAACATCTTTGAACCTAAAGCGTCCCGTGAATGTCGCCTGCAGTCACTGATGTCTGATGATTGATGGCGTATGGCAGGCTTGGCGTGGTCATATCTGTCAAGAGCGCATCTCAGGAATGTTGCTTTTTTGCGAAAGAGTAATGACGTGAGCTTTGAGGTCAACGGGTTTATTTACTGCCATTCTCAAAGTAGTCAAGTGATAAAGACATTTTAAACAAAATATATTTTGATCAGCTTTAATATTTAGGAGGATTTGTGGTGACCAAAAATTGTTTATTAGACATGGCGGCCTCTTCGAGACGCATGCGCCTGTGTACCTATGTGTTTCATTATATAACAAATTATTTTATATTTGTGTTAATGATAATTCATGTTAATATTTTACAGTATATCAATTGTATTACATTAAAACTACTCACAGTTATTGACTTTCTGTTAAAGTTACGTTTGCTCCACACAGCCAATGCCGCCGCTGAAACCAAACTATTATTATAATATTTTCTTCTACCATTGTCTACCGTTTATCTCTTTATCATGTAAAGTCTAGAATGTATGTACTGTACAGTACATTTGTCAAAATGTTCAAGGACTGTGTGGAGGTATCACAGCTGTTTCCCATAATACGGTGCAGTCGGCCTGACTTTCTGTTTCCAGGTTGAAAAATGAACATAATATTTATCATAAAAATCAAAGAAATCCTAGAAAACAAAGAATACTTCTGTTGAGTATTTGTCTTTGCACAGAAAAGGGACTTTTATACTTCTCGTATAAAATATTAGTCTAATATAAAAGCACATTCATCTTGATAGGCTAAGCCCATTCAACCCTGCAAGTGTGCGACCTGTTATTTTTGCTTCATGCTCGCTCACGTCTTGAGCCAATCAAAAGTCTGTTTCATGCTGGTAAGAGCCGTCCTAAAATATGATCCGGAGAATATGAGTAAATGATATCTTTGCTTGCAAAAACATTATTTCAGCACAGCCCTTTAAAAATATATATCCATACCTATCTGACCATTTGAGCAGAACGTAGATTTATCAATTCATGGTTTGAGCCTAGGTGAATTTGCCTTCTGCGCTGTGGCCTTCAAATGACAAACAAATGTGTCTGCCTCGCCTCCCGAATTAAGCCGGAGACAGTGAAGCGTTTTGAAAAGAATCCACTGAGACGACGTCCTTCCTTTAAGATCCTATTTAGAGGTGGGTTTGTGAGGATTAAAGGGTGTTTCTCTAGTTTTTATCTAGTGTTTGAGCACTTGATCAGAGATGCGTGCCGTAATCCGAACATCAATGCGGCCTCATCAGCGCAATGGCTGGAAGTGACAATGGGCCACCGGCTTGTTTGGGGTCTGTTGTGTGTGTGTGCTATTAAAGTTCCTGGCTGCTCGCTTTGATGGCTCTTGTCAAACGTCTAATCTGATCAAATTCACCCATCTCTGAAGTAAACGCTGCTTCAATAAAGATTACATGAGGGACGTTTTTGTTTTGTGAAGATTAGGTTAGGTTGGTAGGACATCGATAGGTTTGCTTATATGTATTAGTCAGAGCTTATTTTTTGTGTAGGAGTTCTGGTTTATAGATAAGGCTTTTCGGTGGGCACGTTCTTAACACGACGTCAGTATCAGGTCTGATAAGATAGAAAGACCTCACTGAAACGGGATTTTGACAAGGCTGTGTACAGATACGTAAACCTCAGTAGCGAGTGTGCTTGATTTAAATGGAAATAAAAATGATGGTTTGGTGTAAAACCTGCGATCAACATAATAACTAGATGACAGGCGTGTGAATCTGTGTATGACAAAGACCAGATGCTAGTAATCTTCCTGTGGGAGAGCGAGTTGTGTTTCAGGCATTTGTTCTTGAGCTGTTTAGAGCTTGATCTGGACTCGACACTGAATCAGTCTTTGTGCTGTCAGAATAGAAAAACATGGCTAGCGGGCATACATTTATCTTGCAGGTTGAATGTGGTCACGGTGGCATATCCAGTTATGGACGACGCTGAAATAGTTTTACATGCACGGATATAAAAAATTATCTTGTGAAAGAAAACAATTTGACGTGTTTCCATGCATATCAATAAACTGGCTACGCAGAAAACCACGTTTACATGGAAATTTGAGACTTGTCGGGTTTATGTTTTACGGGTTTACATGACCTCACACATTATCACCTTATTAAACATAATCGGAGTAATACTGTGCATGTAAACACACTCATTGATTCAGATTTGGAACCGATTCAACGGAAGATTCAACTGCTTCATGAAAATCATTTAACGTTGTTTTAAATCTACATTTTATATCAGATGCCAGAAAACATCTTTCAGATGACTTGTGTATGGTTTTGTCAGTCACATGGCGCTAGATAATTCCCTTGTTCGTAGTAATTATCAGTGAAACGACTGTTTTCTCAGGGAGGTCAGGGGCCAGCGGCCCACAGGGCTGAGTGTTTGTCCCTTTGGTGATCTTAAAAGAAGAACCACCCTCTTTTTTTTTGGATTCTTGGGAAACCTCTTACATATACACAAGGTTACGAGGGGGTTGGCTGTGGAGACAGAGGCTGTCCCAAGAGTTCATTACTGCACTGCTATAGTCTGATGGGGGGGTTGAGAAAAGTGTCCAGGTCAGCAGTAGGGTCAGTATTGTTTAGTCTATAGGTTGGTCCCCCCACAGGAGAAGAGGCACCAGTTTTCCGTTTCTAAATGCCTTAGATTTATGTACAGGACTTCCAGTCTGTGAGATCACACAGTCTCAGGCTCCAGTAGTTCAGATTGACCCCTTCATCTCAGTTTTTGAAAACAAAAATACACACACATTAGGGCTTCACAATATATAGAAATTCTCGAAGTAACGCAAATGTCATCGCAAATGTAGTCACGACTACATACAGTATATATATATAATAAATGTAGTGCGTACTGTGTATAGTAATTCTGTATATATAAAAACACATACATGCCCTCTTAAAAATAAAGCTGCTTTAAAGATTATTCACAACAATGTCATAGAAGAACCATTTGTGGTTCCACAAAGAACCATTCAGTTGAAGGTTCTTTAAAGAAACATCTCCGTCGTACTTTTTTATAATCTGGAAGTGTTTTGCAACTATTTTTCTGGCCGGTGCAACCAGTTTTTCTTAATGGTCGCACCGGTGCGACAGTCAAACTGATCATCGATATATATCATTTTGTGTGTTGTAAAATTAATGCACCTCCAGTCACTCCCTCCTTCAGGCATTCGCTATAGGTGCCCCCGCCACCAAAGACCTAAAATGCGCGGGTGCAGAGCTGGTGTAAAGATGCTTTTAATGCTATTGATGATGTAGCGGAAGGACCGACAGAGCCGAGCTAAAATAAATATGTTTAGTCTGCACAGTACATGACTTTCTCCAGCTCAGGCATACACGCTCTTAAAGGGGCAGCAGCATAATAAAGATCTCTTTTTATATCGCCATCCAATCTCCATTGTGGTATTTCTGTCCAGATAAATTACTAAAGTACACTATAGTGATATCTACTATATAGTATCTAAGAATCTTACTGCAATTTACTAGTGTTTTTTAACTTTACTATAGTATACAGTGTTTATCAACTTACTACAAGGGCACTACAATTTTCAATAGCAAACACATGATTCACTCAGACACGCAGAACAGCCAGATGACATTTGAATAACAGGATTCCACATCCAGTTATATGGACTGTTTATGTCACACACAAACAAGCACAACGACAAATGCACTTCACACAACACACAGCACTGTCTAATGCACCTATTCTTATTCTTATACATTTGTCCCACTGTACAGCCCTGAGTGTTACTTGTGCGGTCGGCAAGTAAAATTCTCTCAAAAAAAAACACACACAAAATAAGTAGCTGGAATCATTTCATATTTGAGCCATGAGCGATTGAGAGTACAGGGTTGAGAACGGAGAAGAAAATCAAGAATGAAATCATGTCATTTCTCAAATCAGCCGTATCGTTAGCTTAAAGCCTAAATATACAATCCTAACAATACGTCATAATGCGATTAATTGATGTTGAAAATGAGATCTAATGCATGTTAGAGTTGACTGGGCTCATGCGGTCGGGAGAAATCAAACAGAGCAATCAGGTTTTCCTCATGCATTGATGTTGAAAGCCAACATTCATGATGCTTGACTTACAAGGAAAACAATCAGCTTTATAGATAATAGGGTGTTCAGAGTTACGTGAACTATCTGTTGTTATAATCTTAAATAATTCGCCCATGCAGCTCCAATCTGGTGACATGATTAGATGTTGTTGTGTTTTAAAGCCATGAGGAATCAATCAGTCATGTCATCTTCAAGTTTGTTTTGGCCCTTTGCAGGCAAACCTCCAGCTGGACCATAAAGGTAAAATGAGGCTTGTGTTTCAAAACAAAACAGAACTTCAGATTCTATTGCTCGTTTAATAATAAAAACTTATGATGGATTTTCAAGCGTTGTGTTGTGGTGGAATGCCCAATCTGAAATCACATCCTGTTGCTTTGACGTTTTTTGTTCACGTTTTAAACGGGTTTCAAACTTGTGCCGCCTCTGTTTCTCAGCTCGCATGAAACTCTCCGCTGACTAGAACAAACATCTCGATCGACTTGATGTATCGTAAAGCTAGATGCAATACGAGCAATTTCAATTTCTTTAGTTAAGGATTAAAGTGATATAATCTGTCATCATTGACTCCCCTTCGAATTGTTCAAATCTGCGTATATGTTTTTATTCTGATGAACAGAGGGAAAGATATTTGGAAGAATGCTTGTAGCCAAACAGTTCTGGGGCACCATTGTCTACCATAGTAGAAACAATTACTTTATAATTTATTTTTATTAAGATATTTGAAGGAAATATATTTACTACCATTGTCTTCATTCCTAGAATGGTAGTCAATGGGGTCCGAGAACAGTTTGGTGACAAATATTGGAGCAACTAGAGAGTGAGTAATTCATGACAGGATACTCACTTTTGGGTGAACCGTCCCTTTGAGGCCTAGCTTTAATGCCTTACTTTTGCATATGTGTAAAAGGGTAATTTGCGTCCTGTCATAAGACATGTTTGACAAGCAAAAGAAGCTTTTATAAAACACCCTTCCAAAGTGGATACAGTTGAAAACAACACATTCCAAACACACTGCAATATGGAAACAATGTAAATTCAACTGACAAAAATGCCACAGACATAATATGCTTTGAATGTGTGTGAGCAATGTTGACGATTTCCTTTCTTAGGACGTGTAACTTGTTAAACCTGTACTAGCAAGTGATGGTGTGTTTTAAATAGAAGCATTACAGTTGGGATATGTTATGAACGCCCTAACATAAATTGTACTGGCTATGCAAATCCATTCATGAATATATTGTCTATTCAAGTAAATGTCAATATATTTTGACACTAAGTCTGTTTTATTTCCAATAAAATGTATACATTCTGGTTGGAAAGCATTTGTAAATGGTGTATAAAATCAGAGTCATCAATGCGTGAATAAAAGTCGCTGAAGGTTGTTTATATGTATATATATGTTTATGAGACAAATGCTTTAAAACGGTGCAAATCAAGCATTCACAGTCACACTAACTTTTTCTTGAGATGATCCACCACATGGGCTCTAAGTGCCTTTATTTCTCTTGGCATTGTATCTCTACTGATTTGCATTAAGTCACACTTCGTGGCATTTCTGGACACACCCATAACGCATCACCAGCGTTCAAACTGTTCTGTACGCGCATATCAGGAGGACTGTATAACAGGATCAATTGTTCATTTATTTGTCAACGTGAAAAGTACCTGTTGGTGAACATGTATTGTATTATGTCTGTTGGAATGATGAGTTGTAATTATAACACATCTGTGATGTTAAAAGGCAACTTGATATTTCCCAATAGATTTCAGTGTGATTAACCGAAACCTTCGCCTGTTTGATATTCAAGCAACAAATTAAGGAGGTGCAGATATTCGCCGTTTTTTTAAATCTCCTGCCCCAAGCTCCTGCGAGCTGAATACATAAAACATCTTGTTCCCTGGTGTCAGCACAATTAGCTGCTAAATAAAATGCCACTCTCTGTTGTGTGTGCTGTTTTAATTATACAAACTGGGTGAATTAGTGCCCCATTTAAGTGAAATAAACAGCCATGTTTGCCAAGACAAAATTTCCCCTGAGAAGTGTTGAAAGGGGCAAAATTAGCTCAGGAAATGCAAAATATAACCCCTTATCTTGGAGGTGAATCAAGACCAGATCTGTTTACAGTTTTTAGGAAAAAAGAAAGCCCAAATCAATATGGCCTCAGTTCCCGGAGGGAAACGCTCAGGGTTTGCGCGTTCTTAGCTCAGGACCAAAAAATAAATGTAGTCCTGGTTCGCTTAGGGTTCAGCCTTGCATTTTAACAGCAAACCTAAAGATATCGAACCTAACAGTTTATGTGTAAAGTCACAACGTGATTGGACAGCTTTTATGATTTATATTTTAAAACGGAACTTACCGGACATCCAAAAAAATGCTGTGTTCTAGGTTGTCACTTGATTTTCGGGTCGTATATTGTTATCACTTCCTGTTTTTGGTCCGTGTTGCGCTCATATATAAATCGAACCACGACAGAGTTTGTTTGAAAGTGGACTGAGAACCATCCTTTCGACGGGTATCAGTCCGCTTGTTTGGTGCGCCCTATAGGGTTCAGGTGGCAGCGTTTACACTTAGGGCACTTTCTCACCTTTAGTCTGGTTCATTGGGCCCCGCCAAATGGCAAAAAATGATACATTGTAGCATTTTTCAGCGGTGTTGGTTACTTTTCACATCACACTGAAAGGAACCAAAATGAAGTTACGTGACAACATCCACATCAGTCGTTGGCAAGAGAACAAATTTCTTTTTTAAAACGAAATAAACTCAACGTCAACGTCAGATGTGGCAACATTAGCCCAGTCAACTGTGCTAGCATCAGTCGCATCATTGTTAGCGGCGATGGCGATCTCAACAACATCCACCGGGTCAACATCCGGTTTTGTCCCAAGTATATTATCGAGGTCATATTATCGAATGTAACCTTATTCTATACCGAAAACGAAATCATTGTGAACATATAGAAACTAAATCAGAAAGCATGTGCGCGTTTTCAGACAGAAGAATGATGTTGTTTAGAGAAACGCTCGTATAAAGCACACAAACGCACACTGCCCTGTCATCAACACGTTCAGATTTCACACTGATCCTCTCAGGCATCCACACTGACACTGACACGGCCTGTTTGTGCTGCGGGGAAATCAGCTTTCTTGCAAAGACTCGTCTCTCGCAACCAAAAGCTTCACCGAAATCCTTCCCACAAAAATCAAGAAAAGAGAAACGCTACGCTCTCAGACCCCAGATGGACTACATTCCTTTCCTTCATCACTGCCAAACACATCTTCAGCGTCTCCCCCCAAAAATGGCACCGGTTCTTATTCTCCCTTGAGCTTTACCAAGCGGTGCTCAGCGTGCTCAATCTGCGTCACGCACATTTTCTTCTTTTGGACAGTCGCTGGCTTTATATTCACATATCTGAATAGTTTACGCTTTATTGGCATAGCACGTACTAATGAGATTTCTCCCTGGCAGTGATGTGCTTCTCTCTGGCAGCTCAGCCGTTTCCCCTTCAGACTGCTGGAAGAGAGAAACACTGCATGCCTGCAGCTACAGGTCTTGTTGCAGTGTTGACATTGCTCTCTATGCTGTATGTTCTTCAAATGGTATAAAAGAAGAGCTTCCCCAAAAATGAAAATGAAGTCATCATGTTGTTTAATAGAGAATTGATAATAGCAAATATTTCTCGTCTGTATGCCTTACAGAGATTTTGTAAATTCACAGGGAAGCTTGCATCAGGACTTAAACATTTTTGAATGTTTAAAAGATTTTGATTCAATTGATTTCAATCAGAAAGTTACGTCCTCTTGGGGTCGCATACATCATCAAGGTTGCCTCCTTTCATATAAAAACATGATTCAATTAACATTTATTTCTCTTAATACATCAGGAATCATTCTTCAACTTGAAATGTAACAGTTGTCTTTTTAAAATAAAACCTGAAATAATAAAGCTTGATGACGTATACAGGCGACAAATGCGACCTCCAGGGAAAGATGTATGGAAGACTGCTTGTAACCGTCATTGACTACCATAATAGGACATATGCCAATGATAGTCAAAAGTGCCCCAGAACTGATCGCTTTCCTACATTCTTCAAAATATCTTCTTTTTGTGTTCAACAGAATAAAGAAATGTAATCAGATTTGGAGCTACTTGGGGGTAAGTAAATAAATGGGTGATATAGGATAAGGATTGGATATTATATATAGGATATAAACTAAACTAGTGGGGTTTAAAACATTGACGAAATTCACATTTCACCAAGAAGATCTACGATTGTTATGACATCATTTTGCTCTTCAGCTTCCTGTCCAATTTTTCTGACCAATAAAAGTCTCTGAAATCTAGAGAATCTAGTGTCTGTTCCAGCAGGGGCCACTCGTGTGTCTCGCCATTCCTTGTTTCACAGGTAAAGACATGGTAATACGCATTAAACAAAGTTGCAGGCTTCAGCCACTTCAGTTTGTCTTTAAGTCTTAGCTGCCTCATAATTGGCAATTGGCTCTGTTTCTAACTCAATGTCAATATCGGCCCACCATTAAATGTGGGCCAACCATTATATGTCAGGGCAAGAATCAATAATAAAATGGCCCGTATTTCGAATCAGGGGTTTGTTTATATCCCAAAGCATTATAACTTGTAACTCTTTGCACATCTTTTCTAAAAATCAGGCCTACTTTTTGTGTGGTGGACCAAATACAGAAGATGAAATTCAATAGACCAAACAAAATCAAATAACTGTGCACTGTTTTCTTAGGCTTTCTTATAGTATGTCTCCAATTATATCATCTATTTCAGTCATGTGGTGTTAAAAATAGTTCCCAGCTGCAGTTGGGCTTTTTGCAAACTATAGTCTATAGTGGTCTAGCACCCCACATGAGAATTCGGCTTCCTCTTACTGTCCCTGGCATTCCCAGGCTGACAATCACTGGCACACATGCTCATGATATCATGCCACGCCTGGCATGACTTATCAGCCCATGTCACTTTCCATCCCCGTCGCGTTGTCTAAAGTGCTGCGGCTAACATGTCAAAACATATCTGCCTCCCCGCGGTGCGATCATGATGACACAATCGTTTGCTTGAGGAGACAAGAGGCTTAAAGAGGCGATCGCCGCAGTGACATGTCCCTGTCGGAGGTCGTGACCCTCACTCAGAGTTACGGTCCTGTTGGTAAATATAGAGCCGGCCCTGTGTTTCCTGTGACCGTACCGGCAGTCAAGCCGTCCCTGGTGCCGCTCACTGAGGGTGGCCGCTGTTAGCTCGAGGGAAACACATGCTTTGTGTATACTGTCATAATTTGCATTGGACTTTTTCTGTTGATTTAGACGCCGTTATCTGGCGTTCCTGGCACTCGCATCGCCTGGGGCTTCTTGCTCTGTGAGACACTTTCTGTATGTTTGTGTGTGTGTTGAGTGTGTGTAACTGTTACTATTGTATTTCCTCGTTTTTTATGGAATGTGTGTGCGTTTGTTTTTCTGTTCTCTTGTGCGAGGAATGGTTTTAGACGGCACACTGGGCCCACGGTTGAAGAACAGGTTGTGCTACAGGTTATACAGAGAATTTCTCAACCACTGTTTTTAATACATCCCTGTTTGTCATGAAATTGTGGCGCACATCTTTTTGCACTGTTGATAATACTTGTTGTTTTAAAATAAGGGAGATGTGTGCACATATTCACACTTTGTACTAGCAACAATTTTTTCATGGTGACATTTTTTTATTCATTTAATCAAAAATGAAAAGGGTATAAATGTTCAAACCAAAATAACAACGTAAATACAACCAATACAAATGCTCTTAAGTAGACTTTAAGATTTCACTTTTTTTCACCCGGACATCCCTGACCCCTAACATTGAGCGTCTTTTATTGGAGGCAGGTGCCAGGTGATGCTCTTGAAATAAAGCAGACTACGCTTCTGTAGAATAATCTGTCAGCAATATTTTAGTGTGGATGTCATGACTGTATTTGCCTTTGGTTTGACTCTGAGCTTCAAAGACCGACTTATTTTATGGGTTACCACCATAAAGCCAGAGGAGTTTTACCTGCACACATGGATGACGTTGGGGAATTCATGGTTCCCGGCCGGTGGAAGGGTTGGACGGGGTTCAGGGGATTTCAGAGTTGGCCCTGAGAGGAAGCTGCGTTGTTTACAAGGATAAAAACTGCCATCATTAGCATTACCAGAACACAGAGAAACTAACAGATCTTTGTGTTCAATGGCTACAAATAAGTATTTGACAATTCATTTTACATCATTGCAGAACAACGTAGAAAACCAATTAGCTTTTATTAAAAGATAGCTTAGCATAGATAGAGAGCAAAACATTTCACAAAATATAACATTAGATACACTGTTTAAAATCATCTGGACAGGCTGTCGTACATGAGGTCCATAGTTCATATGTCCATATAATATAAAGAATTAAATCAGTGGCTATACTGGTTTTACACAAAAATTGACCCTGCCTGGGACCAGCTGCGCAAAAACCATTGCTAATGTGAAGGTAGTTTTTGATTATTTTAATAATAAAAGGGATTCTCTTGATGAGCCGATTTTCTTTCTGTTTAGACCTGTGGCCAGAAAACCAACTAACTCAACAAGACAGACCTCTACATCAAATCTCCATTCTTCTCCTTCGTTCCAAGAAAATAAATGTAAGGTCCTACATACACAATAAAGGTGAAAACAGGATACAGATTTAGCTCACAGGTAAAAGCATCCCATGCTGCTCTTGGTGGATGTATCTGTTTTGAGCACTGGGTGGCAGTATCAACCTTACGGTTAAACAGCAGTGGTGTTCAGTGCAGGGGAGTGAATGTGTTCTGGTTTCTGTCCAGTATAGAGATGACTGGTCCTCCTGACACTCAAAAGAGAAGACGGGCAGTGATACAGAAGCTACAGATGTGACCAAATTTATGAGGAAACACAACAGAACGGTTCCCTTGTGAATCCTGTAAAACCATTGAAAAAAATATAATGATCATCATTATGATTTTGTCAATAATGACATTTAAGCACATACCTCATTTTTAGTACTTGAATCAAATATTAAAGAAAATATTGGTAACGCTCTATTAAAAGAATTTGTTAACAATTAGTTAATGCATTAGCTAACAATGAACAATACTTCTCCACCATTTGTTCATATGAGTTCATTTCAGCATTTACGTATACATTATTAAAATCAAACGGTGTCACTGTTAACATGAGTTAAAGCACCATGCATTCATGAGAATTATGTGGAAAAACATCAGTATACTATACTATCAGTATTCCAAAACAGGCTTAATGCCTTCTTTTTATTTTGACCTCATTGTTTGTAAAACCTCTGACATGAACTGCTGTTGATCCTTTCTGTCACCGGTCGATAACTTGGAAATATCTGATTAACTCACAATAATGTGCAGTAATTCCCTGAACAGCATCATACGCTAGTCTGAGAATGCATTGCCTTTGCACCTGTCAGATGGTGTATTGACCACTGTTAAAATCAATGTTACACATTTCAAAGACGACAGATTTATTTTCATTACACCATGATTTAGGCACGTTAAATGCCCACGGCAGCTTCTCTAGAAACAAGGTACGTGTAGCATAAGAGCGAAGGATACGGAGACATAAAAGACCAATCACAGAAATATTTGATTCCAGGTCCGACAAACGATGCTTAAGTCTGATGAATTAATAAAGGGGTGGCAGATGGGTCCCTGGAGCACCACGTGTGTGTGTCACGAAGACCCTTAAAAAAGATCATTACGGTCGCCCAAGATTAGAAAATAGCAAGGTGTGTAGCATGAGGCATAACTGCATGAATAAAATATGAACATCTCTCTGTGCTTACAGCTTAGGGGTCATTATCATCTTCATGAGGAGCATCAGCTTCACGCCAGACTGGGCCTTATGTTGTCATTCAGACGCCTTTAATCTGAACTGTGTTTTTTGAGAGCCAATTAACTACAGGCTCTGTTCCAAAAGTTAAACACAACCATTGTTAACCACAGAGATACCTGTATGTGTCAATCCCATATTGCCTTGCGACACGCTCCGAGAAAGAAATCCACCCAAATTGGACATTTTGCATCCACCCACCCATTCAGCTAACAAAAAGTAATGAGTAATAATGTTATGCATTTATTCACCCACAAAACCTGTACATGACTCTTTCTGTGTATTTTTAGATATGTCTCTGTTTTGTGTCCACACAATGGAAGTCAATGGGGTTCAGTGTTGTTTGGTTGCCAACATTCTTCCAAATATCTTTGTTTGGAGTGACATGAGGGTGAGTAAATGATGAAAGGATTTTCATTTTTGGCTGAGAATCAGAAACCAAATCCATTGACATACAGTTGGGTTATTTAGTGGTGCCTTAAGGCTCGAGGGTAATCCTTAGCCTGATAGTGAACAGAATAGAAAAAGAGAAGCAGAGAGAAGGGTAAATAGTCAAAGAGAAAGAGGTACTGCTATTGCCCAAAATGCACACATTTATTCTCCACCTCTTTAGGGAATGCTGGGAATTATCAGGTGGCGTCTTGCTCATGCGTGTCTATTTTTCTCATGCACACTGGAATGCATTAATCACATCAAATGTGATGGACATGTCAATAAGGGATTAAACATGGAAACATATGAAAATACTTTTATTTTATTGCATGACAGCTGGAGTCGAACTATGTCACGATGCATCCGCCCACCACTATTTAAGTCTCGTCTCCTTTTCTCAGTCTGAATAATTCAACACGTTTCACGTTGTGTAATGCCGCACGTCAGGTTTACCCGCATGAGACTGTGAGGCGCACAAGAGTGCTGTATAAACAAGGCCCGCGACCGTCTCAAACTTCAGCTGGGACTGAATCGAAAGGAGTGGCACAGATCTGCTGTTTGTCTTACTAATGTGAACGCAGCAACCGGACTCCCAGCTTTTCCCGCCCTGCCGAACATGCCAACAGGCAGCATGGTTGGAGGGGATGTTTATTTATTCATTTCCCTGCGGCTCTGTGGTTTCAGGAGACAGAGCTGCACTTGGCCAGGCCCTTCTCCCCTGACCCATTCTCACCATGCTCCTGCCAAACCCTTTAGATCACAAACTCATACACGTGAACTTGTTAAAGCACCTCCTTGGATTCATTTTAATGCAAGCTGTTTATCACGACAGTCTGTTGCATGAAATTCATACTTTCAAAATCCGAAGATTGACTTGCAAACCACAGCAATGTTCCAGCGCTATATTTCAGGTGTATTTTTACGGCTCCATGACCAAATGTGAATTGAAGAGACGTTTGACAGCGACAGTGTTCTCAGCTGGTCTTCACCGAGGGTTTTTGTGGTGGTCTCGCAGGTCAGAATGCATCGCTGTGCCTGTAAAGCAGAGCGCGTCTCTGTGATGCAATCCTATTCACACCTCCATCTCCATTCACAAGCGCGACTCGCTTTCTTCTCACAGGGTCGTCCTCCCAGGACACGCGCCATTTACAAACCCACGCATGCTATCAAGATGCTTTTATTTAAACCTATATTTAGACCTCTGTAAAACTCAAGAGCCTCAGGAAGTTTAATTTGCGGTTATGTTCTGGTTTTCAACTGAACCGTAGGCACTGAATCTGAAGATCCACAGAAGATAATTTCAATATGTCCCTCAACTTAAAATAAAAAGCAGGATTGGATTTATTCGGGGTAACCGAACAAGGTCAGAGTTTCTGAAAATACGACAGTTAATAGCAACTATAGCGCTCGTGCTAAAATCATTGGCTGACAGGACAGCTGTTTCTGTGGTTACCCAGCAACATACAAAACTCAAAGTGTCAACCAAAAGAACAGCGCCTTGCGTTTTTGGACATGAAAAGCTTTATCCAAAGCGACTTTGGATTTCTTTTTGGGGGAGGAAAAGATAGTACAGAAGAAGTCGAAGACTGTACTAATGGGTCAGGTGTTGATGGAAGAGATGTGTTTTTAGCCGATTCTTAAAGACAACTACAGAGTCCGCTGATCTGGCACGTGGAACACATATGGATAAAGTTTCTGAGTGCGATTTTTGTTCCTTTTGTGGGACGGCACAACAAGACATTGTTTGATAGCTGAGCGCGGGGATCAGGCAGGTACATACAGCGGGGAAAATAAGTATTTATCAGCATTTTTATAAGTAAGGGGATTTCTAAGTGGGTTATTGACACAAATACAATAAAGTTCAATTCTATCACACAAATGGCCGACAGGATTAATGTACGCTTTTCCGCCTCTCCATCTGATTCCTCAGGTACTTTGGAGGGGCAAGGAGGGCCATTACACAGTTCTTCTGATAGTTCCTCGCTGGCCAGGAAGGCCAAGGTTCCCAGGGTCTGCACCAATATTTATGATGGAAGGCAGATAACACAGGTGTGTCAATTTGGCCTAATCCTGCCAAATTCGTGAATCACGTGCTAGAGGTGGCTCAGTTTCAACCCTCATCCTGCTAAGAAGCCTAACAGGAAATGTTGTCCACCCTATGTCCAGTAAGGGCACTTAGAGTCTATCTAACCCATACGGAGCCTTTGAGAAAGTCTCATTCCCAGCTTGTTGTCTGTTATGGAAAGGCCAGACTGGTTTACTGCTTTCTATGCAACGTCTATCGCATTGGTTGGTCGATGTCTTCCCTCATGCTTATACGGAAAGAGGGTTTCCAATTCGCACAGGAATATGAGCCCATTCAACTAGAAGTATGGCTACTTCATGGGCTGCACTAAGGGGAGTTCCAATGAGAGATATTTGTGCTGCAGCGTCATTGTCTTGCAAATTGTACAGAATGGATGTGACTAGTGCAACACCTGTGAGCATAGCAGTCCTGACTGCTGCTATCCAGTGAGGTTTTAATGACCCTTTCGGAATGAGTCATCCTTTTTAGATGAGAATGAAGTCGAAACAGATCTTAAGTTATGAATACAACTTTGAATCTGTGAGACTGAAGGATGACCACCACTATTCTTGTCGCTCGGAACACTGCGGCATTCAAGGAATGAGATCGAGCCAGAAGTCCAGACCCGTTTTTTAGTTTGGGAAGTTCTGCCTCTGGGTTATGGGCACGACTAAGTTTACAAAAGGTTATCATCCCTTTTAGACCGTAGTGACGGTCATCCTTCGGTCTCACAGATCCATAAGTTATATGATATAGCAACTTATATAGACTCTCTGTTTTTGTTTTCATTTTGTTGAAGTAGTGAAAACAATATCAATCTGTTTTTGTTTTTGCTATTTGAGAATGTGAAAGAAAAATATATATTTTTGATAGTCTCTCATTCACCGCTAAAGAAAGTTTACCCAACTATGAAGACTTCCGCTACTCAGAAACCCGGAAAATTGAACGAGGTCCATTTTGGACCAGTAAAATGAATGCAACAGGATATTCTGGAAGCAGGGTTGCCAGATCTTAATCCCACAAAAATAGTCCAACGACCCCATTTCTTATAAAAAAAACACTACTACCTAAAATACTCACATTGTTATGCATTACACAATATCTTGTTTAAAATCACTGTATATACAGCGGGGAAAATAAGTATTTGACACATCAGCATTTTTATCAGTAAGGGGATTTCTAAGTAGGCTATTGACACAAATTTCCACCAGATGTAGCCCTCAAGCCAAATATTGAATTCACACAAAGAAATCAGAACATTTAAGTATATAAGTTGAGTTCATAATAAATAAAGGGAAATGACACAGCGAATAAGTATTGAACACACTTTATTTAATACTTTGTAGAATAGCCTTTGTTGGTGATCACAGCTTCTAGACGCCTCTTGTATGGAGAGACTAGTCGTCTACATTGCTCAGGAGTGATTCTGGTCCATTCTTCCACACAACTGGTCTTTAAATCTTGAAGGTTCCTTGGGCATCTTTTATGCACTTTGATCTTCAGTTCTCTCCATAGACTTTCTATGGGATTTAGGTCAGGTGATTAACTGGGCCATTCAAGCAGCTTGATTTTATTTCTTTGAAACCATTTCATTGTGTCCTTAGCCTTGTGTTAGAGATGATTGTCTTGCTGAAATGTCCACCCTCTTTTCATTTTCAGCTTTCTGGTAGATGGCAGCAGATTTTTGTCCAGAATGTCCTGGTACATTTCTCCATTCATCCTGCCTTCAATAATATGAAGACTGCCAGTACCCCTTACTGAAAAGCAGCCCCAAACCATGATGCTTCCACCCCCAAACTTAACTGTTGGTATGGTGTTCTTGGGGTGGTGAGAAGTGCCATTTCTTCTCCAAACATGGTGTGTAGAATGACTGCCAAAAAGTTCAATTTTGCTTTCATCTGACGATACTATAGTCTCCCAATAATCCACAAGCTTCTCCAAATGCACTTTCGCAAACTTTAACCGAGCCTCAACTTGCTTTTTGTTCAGCAATTGAGTCTTGCGTGGTGAGCGTGCATGGATGCCATGGCGGTTCAGTGCATTGCTTCGATTTCTTTGAAACAACAGTCCCTGCTGAGGCAAGGTCTACCTGAAGTTCTGCCCGAGTGGTTCTAGGCTCTTGGAGAACTCTCCTGACTATTCTTTGGACTCCTCGGACAGGGATCTTACGTGGAGCACCTAATCGTGGCTGGCTTATGGTGAACTGATGCTCTTTCCATTTCCGGATAATGGTCCCCACAGTGCTCACAGGAACATTCGGCATTCTGGAAATGCGTCTATAACCATTCCCATCAAAGTGCTTTTCAACGGTACGATTACGAAGAACTACAGCGAGTTCTTTGCTTTTACCCATCATTAAGTCTTTCCTGTGTGCCTTCTAGGAAATGAGAAGCCTTTATAGGCCATCAATTAGGACTAAAGCAGCTGATATCAATTAGTACTGATAGGGGCAGGGTTTCTCTCTCAATACTGACAGATTTCATCTCCTGGCTTTCTATGCCGTTTTGCACCTTGTTATCTTCATGTGTTCAATACTTATTCCCTGTGTCATTTCACTTTATTTATTATGACTCAACTTGTATACTTAAATGTTCTGATTTCTTTGTATGAATTCAATATTTGCTGTCAATTTTGTGTCAATAGCCCACTTAGAAATCCCCATACTGATAAAAATGCTGATGTGTCAAATACATTTTTCCCCCTCTGTATGTTATCATAAAAATCACTGCATACAAGTTATCTTGATTGAAGAAGTTATCATCTTTTTCATGCATCATTTTAACATCGGCAGCAGTTTAAATGTCGCCCAATTCTGTGGGAAAACCATGGAGTTGGCAACCCTGTTTGAAAGTTTAAAGCCAAAATGTAATGCTTGCATCAAGTGTAGATTTGTGTAGACAGGAATTCAAGTGTCAGATAAGTTTGCATAGACAAGTATAATAAGCAGTTATATTACAATAGTATTGTGGAAAAGTGTGTAATGTTTTAGTTTTGCTTGAATACATTTTCTGTATTTAAATGTTTATTCTGCTGTTGCCCCATAGACTTCTATTGTAAGAACATTACTGGGTTCATTTTGTACATACATTTTGGGTATTGTTTGGAATTTTGTATGATACCGGTGCCAAATAGCTACTTTAAAAAAAGTACCAGTACCTAAATCAATACTTTTGTATTGCAATTATGGACTTTTTATGTCTTTATTATGACAGGATAGTAAAGAGCTGACTGGAAAGTGTTGGCTGGACATAGGGGAGCGGGATCGGCAAAGGTCACTCGGAGACGGGATTCAAACTCATGCCGCAGTGAACGCACTGGCACTATATGTCGCCGCACGCACCCTTCAACGAAACATCACTTTTCATGAGGTAATGAACAGTATACATGGGTTGTCAGTGTATGAAGGTCTCATATTAAACCCATAACATTACTTTCTGTGCATGTGCTAGTGTTTTGCTCTTACTACCGGCTATCAGCCTGTAAAGCTTTACTCGCATATATGTTCAAAGCAACTGCAAATCACACTGAAACCTCAGAACAGTTACATAGTCAATAGCTGATGCCACCATGTTTTTGCCATATTGTTTTGTATGAATTATTTTGGCAGAATACATGGATGCTTCTGAATGCCTCTCAATGGAGTGCAGAGTTAGCGATTGGATCTCAGCATATTGCAATGTCAAAATAATCTTTTTGTACCAAAAATCATTTTAATTTTTTCTGAAAAAGTTGACAAAACACTCTTGTATTGTGATCGCTTACACCCTACTACAGAATAATAGTATTTGATGCATTTTGTAATGCAGTTTACCATGTGTGTCCAACCTTTGGAAATAGTTGTATTTGCATTGTTCTCTAATGTGACTCTAGTGTGTACAGTAGATTGTCTTATCTGAAATCTACACGGAAAGCACACGGTATGGAAATAGCAGCAATAATCTCTGGTTCCAGCCTGTAGTTAAGCTTGTACACAGTCGGTTTCACACACATGTACCTTTTGTATTACGCATCACATGACCTGCCTCTGATAATCACTCCCTGGTGTGAGACTATTGATTTGTGAAGCATAGATAGATGAAGATATAAAAACCCTTTTGTGGTCTTCATTCGGCTCTGGTGTTCAGATGTGCTTGAGATCAATGGGAGAAGGATCCATTCCTCAAGCACTTTAAAGTCAAATGTGGCATCGGTTGCAGTCTGGTCCAGAAGGCCCATTTAGGGTCAGTTAGCTGACTCATCAAAGCATGTGGCTTTAATATCAATGTCCTCATACGACAGGGTAGTTTACATGAGATGACACGTGTCTATATGTGAAATCTATTGTTGCTTTGTTGTGTGGGTACCTTCAATATTTACCTGATCTCTTCAGATGTGATCGATAGTGATGGTGTCCACACAGTGATGGGCAGTTTTATCCATGGCATGCTAATGAACAATAGAACAATAGTGTTTAATCTGCCAGACTGCTCTCATTTATTGAACATGTTCATTGGTTATGGCAAATAAATGCAAACGTCTCTTTGTCAACTGGCCTGTTTTGAACTTAATGCCACCTGTCCCTATTTAATAGTAACTATAAAATGAAGATAGGCACATTCTGCATCTGTTTATCTAGTAGATCCCGGGTGACCTGGAGTGAGGTGCATGCTGGGTCAGAGCTGCACTGTGGCTGTACAGACACCCGAGGCTGTGTGGCTTCTGGCGGGGTGAGAGCCATGCATGCCTTGGCCCAGGGGGACGCTCCGCAGCCCAAGTTCTCCTTACTTCCCCTGGAGCTGCATGCACGGGCATTAATTACACCCCAACTGACAACAGGGTCACGCTGCTCCCACCATTAACACTCGCACCAGCACGCCTCCAACTCCGTATGGAGGTTTACAGTACGGATGGATCCAACTGAAACTTCTGATTGGATGAACCGTTTGAGACGGTTGCAAAATAACCACTAACACACCCGTGACAGGAACTTTCATGTTTGGCTATTTTAAACACCTTACAGTTGAAATTCATTCACATTTCAGTTACCACACTGTTATCAGCCAATGCATCTTAACCTAGAAAAAGACATCATGTTTTAGGAAAGCCGTGCGTTTTGTGCTGAAAAGTTTAAATAAAGAAATGGAAGCCAAATGTACAAAAGGGGAAAACACAAAAGCATGAAAGATTGATTTAAAAATAAAGCGACGTCGTTCCTGTGGAACATGGTAGATGGGCTTTGTGGGTTTGGTAGTGGGGAATGTACCTGAGGCAGTGGGAAGTGTTAACATGAAAAACACATCAGAGGACTCAAGCATGTGACTCCTCACACTGTAATGAGTCTGAAGCGCACGCACACACACTCATGTTTATTTATCTACTTGAATGGGGACATACTATAATGTGACCCAACTCTACTCTACTTGTAGGCTATAGCTAGAGCTCAACAATATCATGAAGTAGATCAACATACATAGGCCCATTTGTTTTACCATCTTTAGGGGACTTTTGCTGATGTAATGTTTTTTTCCATCAACGACACCCTAAACCTTTTGTATTTTACACTTTCAAATAAGCATAATTTAGAATGTTTATTAATCATTTTCCATCATCTTAATGTAGGTGAATCGTATATCTTTGTGGGAACACTTCCTGTTTTCTAGATGGTCTGTCAGGGCAGTGGATCCTCCCCTCAATAGATCTCACTTCACTGTACATTTGGCTAGATATAAGATGTTAATGTGACAATAATAATTTTAACGCGAGTAATCTGTATAATGTTATCTGGTAATAACTGATCAATTGTGTTTAGTAACCTGCCCCCACAGGATTTTGCAAAGATTTAGGGATTTTTGCAGCCAAAAATGAAGTGAGTGCGGCTTTATTCAAATTTTTGCAATAAAAATTGCGGGGTTTTTTTACAGAAAAAGTTATAAAATACTACTTGAACTGGGTTCCTCTTTAAAAATACCACCTGTAAAATGTATGTTTTTCCTATGATTAAAAGGCATGCAGCAGTTTCATACTGAAGGTCTGGAAACCTTGGCTGCTTTGCGTTTAATGCTCACCCAAGAGGCCTTTGTGACTGACAGGTTAAGCGATAAATAACGTTTATGAGTTTATGCCATGAACCTTGCATACTTTTAAGAAATCAGCATTTAGTTGTTTGTGTTCAAAGTTAATTGACACCAAAATAAACATGACAGCTTTCTTCACAGATCAGATGGCTTTATGACATCGGTGAGGCTGACTTGACTCAAAGCCACTAGCCTGCAACCTTTAGCCAAACAAGCGTAATGGCTAATGCTAACACCTTCAGTGGAACGAAGGAAAGGAGAACAGAGGGTAGTTTTTTTTAAAAGATGGTAATGGCTGTTGTTAGCAAATTGTAAGTGTAACAGAGTCAAACCCTTCTACGTATCTCCCTTTTATAGGCTGTTTCTCAATACCAAGTTCGCAGAGTCCGGACTTGCGTCCTTCCAAGATATAATAACAATAGTATTTCCAAATGTATTACTTACAATTTTGCGTTCTCTCTTCCGCCAATACGGAACGTCAGTTGGATCAAACTGAATTCTGGGTTATGGCCCGTATCAAGACTTTGCATTGCTACAACCATTGCATGGTATTAGTAGACTATTAGGTCTATTGGACTCATAGGAAATATTGGCGGATATTTGTTTTATCACACACTGCTTCCTTCCTCTGTGGTTGAGGCTAGAGTTTCAGCCTAAGGAAAAAGAAAAGCGAACAGAAGCAACAAAGTGTTAATCAGTTAAACAACTTAGGGATATTTCCCCTCATTAGATGCGCATGCAATTCCCACCTAAGTGCTGAAATACTCAAATGAAGAGAGCCTGCGTAAAAGAGAGAGAGAATTTGGCATCCAGATCCTTACGGTTGTAACCCTCCAATTTCTAAATGCGTCTGACAAACTTGTTCTGAAGTCCCATCACTCTCATTTACGTCTGAGAGCCACTGGGCCTAATTACGGATAATCTCCCCGTCTATCCGCTAACCACATTAGTTTAAAGGCCCGTAGATTAAGGCCGCGTCAGCAATTTGAGAATAACCAAATCCAAAGCTCCAGCCTCTCCGTAATGCCATTATAGTCCTTTGAAATGATTTCAGGGGCCGGGTCTGTGGGGTCTTTCACAGCGTCGCCCAAAGCAAGTTATCAGTTTCCCCTTTGAAAGCCGGGTCATTCAGGTCTTGTTTGGAGCAGAGATAAGGAAAGACACCGGGGAAACCCCCCTGAAATGCCAGAATGTCAGGTTCACCATCAGATAAAGAAGCTGATTCCATCAAAGCCCTTTGAGGCTGTGTACGCTTTAGCCCCATTCACCGGAATGTAGCCTTCAGGTCTGGATCATACAGACCCAGGTATGTTGCCTTGAAGCGCTGCGCTGCTTTGTGTTTTGAATGAAACGCATCTCTGGTGCTAATGTGATTCTAATGTAAATCCCTTTCCTGGAAAACAGAGCTCCCCCCCACCCCGTCTTTTCCTCTCTGATCTGTAAATGAGTTTGTTTATGCCCAGGCAGGCACTTGAGGCCAGCGCTCCATCATTTCTCACCAGGGGAAGTTGTTGAGGTTACGCGGTTATTGGAGGCGGCCATTAAACGCTGGATTACTCCGAGGCTTTTTGGTTTAAGACGGCGCGAGGGCCTTTATTGGAAATTACATTTTAGTTGCGTTCAATTACCTTTACACTCATTTGTTTTACGAATGTTTTTTTCCCTTCACTCGGCAAGGATACGCTTTATTCTCTATGGGTGTTGTTTATGAGCCCGATACTATATTAAAAACGGACGGCTTTCACTGCAAATTACCCTTCTGTCGTGAAAAAAGAAAAAAACCTATGCAGTTTCGAGCTAATGGCTTTTTCCAGCAGTTTTCCAACACAAAGCACACTTTGTTTGCAATAACAAATCACTTTATCATTGGACCTGAATGACTGCACGAGGTCGCCGTTCTTTTGACCTTTGGCCTTTATTTTTACATGGCACCATTAGCACGGGCTCACTGGCAGGCATGATTACATCTTATTGTGAGAGGCAGTAATTTGATTGGTGGAGAATTAAGGCTTCTCCTCCTGGGTCATTTTAGCTCACTTCCTCTACAGTCTTCGGCTTGATTAAAAATTGATCCACGGCTGTAATGTGAATATATTATTGAGGCTATCTGTCACCACTGACAGATAATTGGGAGTACACAACTTCAATTTCGCGAAACTGTTCCACCTTGGATTGCTGTGGTTTGTGCAAAGGCTCTCTCGCTCTCTTGTTTTGAGAGTACTGCTTTAGTTAATGTATTATAAAGAATAAAAGTTATGGGGTGGAAGGAAAGCATATGGTTTGGAAATTGCTTGAGTTGTTTGAAATGTTTTTGGAATGGAAATGTTTTTTTTTAATAGGACGCTATGCCGCAAAGCTCCCCTTAATATACTAAATGTGGTTTCAACTGTAAAATAATAGTAATCATAATAAAAAGTTAATGTAATGACAATATAAAATTGTGTTTCTTCAAAATTTGATATATGAATTATTATCTGTGTGATTCATTAAGTTCAATAACAATACATTTCTTCTAAATTTATATTTTTATGTAAAGAACTACAGTAAAAAGGCTGCCAAAATGTTATAGTTGACGTTGAGACTGATATTACTGTCAAAAACTCGAAAGTGCGATCAAAGTCTTAAAATAAAGAAATAAGAAAGATATATATTTAATGTACTGATATCACTGTATTTGATTGTTTAAAATTAGTTAACCGATAAAGTTTCTTTAATGACCGATGACGATATAACACAAATGCAAGTGTAATGGTCAACTGTAAATATTTTGTACAAATTTCAAAAGATATCGATTATAAATTATAGATTGCCATTGACTCTTCTTGTAGTGTCATTTTCATGAATTGTCAATTTCCATGAAATGATTTAAAAAATTCTAATTCTGGGGTCATTTTAAATCGATTAATTTCAGAAGTTGTTACGGTAGTTTTAGTTCAGTCAAAAGTCAAGTTATATGTTGTTATGGTTTACAGACATCTGTTGGTTCTGTTTTGTTCTAGTCTGTTAAAACAAATATCAATGTTTCCTGGATATCAGTTGTATAGTTTCGAAGAAGTATTAAAACTGTGTATATGTGGATAAACAATCTATTATGACAGAGGCTCTGAAAATCTTTAAATGGATAGTTCATCCAAAAATAACAATTCTGTCATCATTTACTCACCATCAAGTTCTGTATGAATTTCTTTGTTCTGATGGAAATATATTTGGAAGAATGCTTATAACCAAACAATTTTGAGACCCCATTGACTCCCATAGGAAAAAATACTTTATATATTGTTTTCTGTTTAACACAAAGACTATATTTTTAGAAGTTCTGGAGCACTTTGACTACTTTTGTCATTTTTCCTACTATGGTAGTCAATGGGTGTTTGGTTACAAGCATTCTTCGAAATATCTTTCTCTCTGTTCAACCAAACAAAGACATTTATATAGATTGGGAACAACTAGAGTCAGTAAGTCATGACGGAATTCTTTATTTTTGGGTGAACTATCCCTTTAACACTGAGTCTGGAGCCAGCTGCTACTGTTTTTATATATATATAGCCTAAGCCTGCCATCCATATACATCAGGGTTAGTCAACCGGCTGCCTGCGATAAATAACAGGGAGACCCCTGATCTTCATGATTGATCAAGAAAGTCGAAAGTTTATTGTATTAATTTTAATTTATAGTGTTGATATAGGCTTGAAGAATTCTACTCTACTACTACTAGAATATTTATAAGAACAGGATCTGGATTCAAGTGGCTTATGAGAAAAGTGTTTTCATTTTATAATTGACAATAATGTTCTTTGGTCACCAAATGAAATGATTGTAATAACTATTTTCTCACTGTTTCCTTTGTGGAGCTGATCATTATGCTCAAACAAACATAGCAGTGTTTTCAATGGCAATACAGTATAAACACTGTTAGCATGTGAATGTGAGATGAAAGTAATGACATTTGGAGCTCAGTACAAAGATATGTCACCCCAAGACTGAAGATCTCATACTACTCATCTTTTAGGTAACTGACCGCCTTTTCATGCTCTCAGTCACCAAACTCCTCTTTCACTTCACATTCACTTTAAACAGGGACATTAATTAGATCGCCTGCGTGGTTTCCACTGATGGAGACAGGAGTCATGTTAACAATCAAATGTAATTTTATGGACAAGCAACTTGTGCCTGGCCTCATCTCTCAGTGCTGGGAAACGGCGCTTTCCTCACAAAAGAGCATTTCCTCCTCAATGGAAATTACCGGTAGAGATTAATAACGGCATTAGGCAGTAATGATGCTACGCTGAATGAAATATTTATTAAAGATCCCTCTGCTAGCAATTAGCATGGCATGTAATCGTTCAGCACATGAAATCAAGATGATTGCAGCGAGCCGTCCCACGACTGCTTCTGCCGCCAGCCCACGCCCACCACCAACAACTGCCATCCTTCAGCTGCCCTCGTGCCATGACAAAGGATCTGGGACCTGGGGCTGGTGAATATCCCACCTTAATTACTGTAATTCCACCATGGTAAGAAAGTGATCCGAGTGTAATTACGCATGGATTGAATGCCGCCTCTTTGATTCGCTCGAGAGAAATGAAGCCCAACCTGCTGTTGTGGGAAAGAAAGACTTTGTTTTCGTTTCAAGTGTGCTTCTACTTTTAATCTTCAGTGATGCTTTTTGAAAGATAGACTAACCCTTTTCTTGTTCTAATACATCCTACACTATAAACTCATCCCTAGAATCCGATTGGTTGATTGGAAAGTGGTCCATGGTTGAACAATAACATTAAGATGAGAACATCTCTCACTTGCCCAACTCGGCGCTGATTTTTTGTTTATATCGAAATCAAAAATGCAAGCAAAGTTTGTATAATTTGTTGTTTACAGGAAGAAACGAAACATTTACTAGCCGCTGCTGTCGAAGCGGGAGGGGAGAGCGTGTAGGTCAGAAATCAAATGGGTCAGTTTACGGCATAGATCATCACACAGCTAAGTCATCAACCGAGCCTGTGGAGCGTGCATAAGATTAATCAGCTCTGATGTTTAGCCATGCTCATACCATCCAATAAAGAGATGACAGAAAAGCCGGCAAAAGACGACTAATGCAATAGTGGCTCAGAAACTAATAACAGAGAAGACGGATCAATTTGCAATATTCTGTTCGCCATCC
This sequence comes from Barbatula barbatula, assembly GCF_947034865.1. NCBI lineage: Eukaryota > Metazoa > Chordata > Actinopteri > Cypriniformes > Nemacheilidae > Barbatula > Barbatula barbatula. Next base: position 16,101,963 of record NC_136777.1, read on the forward strand.
GTGCAACAAAGACCAGACATGAAAGTAAAACATTAAGGGACGCCGTCAATGAAGTTGCCAATCAATAAACAGCAGAAGCAGAAAAAAGGTCCCAAATTTCTCCTTCTGGTGAGTAACCAGAGGCCTTTGTACTGACTGATGAACAGTGCTGCTCCTGTCATATTTCACCTTCACCTGTTTGGTGTCATTTATCAAGACGAACCTGATCAAGGCGGTGCTCGCGCTGTTTGCTGTGCACGAGAACCAGGAAAGAAAAAGAGGACGTGAAATAAAAGAGCTTGTTTCGCACCCTGAAGGCACAAAATGTCAGACAAGAAAGTTGTCTTTGAGACGATAAGACGAAAGTTTAGGTTGACGCACAGGTTGAGAAGCTCGGTGCTTAAGAACGTCTTTCACAAATCTAACAAGAGTATCTGTTAAAGGGTCCGAAATGCAATTTAAAGCACTACTACTTAAATTGTTGTATGATGTGTTTTGTATTTGAGTACCAAAAACGAAATACTTATTCACACATGCAGTTCATTAGACTTAGCACAAAACTGTCTACAGTTAACTCAGTAACTTTTGTTGGTTAAACTCTACTGTACATGAGTTTAATAATAAATGTTGTTAATAAACAATAGGTGCGATGAAGGCAAACATAAAGACACCTTGTGTAAACTAACCAAAAAATCTCACTGCCACTGGCCAAAGTTTTTTCGATATAACTACTAAACAATATTTTGGTACGTAGAAAACGTATTTAAGATATTCACTCTGTTGGGCAGTTTTTCCCTGTAGAAAAAACTTGACGAATACTATGCAAGGGGACCCGACATGTATGTAGATAGAAATATCTCGTTCTAAGAGTACGTTTACACATTATATCTTTCCTTTGCGTTTTTGAAAAGTTTCACATACACAGGATAGCGTTATCAAAACGATCTGCATTTACGCGGTTCCGGGAAGACAAATAAAAATGCTGTATTATGCATGCCAGGCCAGTGGATGGTGATGTTGCGCTGTAAAGAAACTATGTGCACATACCCCGTTTAAGCTAAAAGCGCTTTTAATACACTTTTTTTCTGCGTGTATGTATGTGCTTATTGATTGTGTATACTAGAGGTCGACCCAATCATCGTTTTTGCCGATTAATCGGCACCGATAGCGGTAATTTGAACTATCGGAAATAATCCACACCGACAGTTTTTCCTGCTTGCGTTTGATCCAGACGCAGCAGGCAAAGCTCTACTGTGATATGCAGGTTGAGAGTCCAGAGTATAGAGCAAAACAGCGACCTCTAGATGTGGAAATAAAACTAATACTGGCAGCCCTGTTTGGTTTTGACTAGAGGTCTGTGAGGGACTGTTTTTCCGTCCCGCCCGCTAAATTTGATTGCGTGCAGCACATGCATAACACAGTCCTCAGATCAGGCTCCATAGTTGGTCAGTTAGAACGATGTCGGGGGTTGTGTTGTGTTCAAAATCTGAAACAGGAAGTTCATATGGACCAGCGTTGGACCAGCACTGCCAATGTCTTCTAAAATGGGCTACAATATTCCTTATTGAATTTCAGATATTATCAAAGTTACCACCGCATTGTATTTCATAACATAATTATGACGAAAATTCCAATCACAATTATTTTTGCCAAGATAAAAACAAATAAAAATAAATGTTAAATTGCTGCGCCGCTGTAGATCTATATCTCAATAACCGTTTCACTTTATTTATTTAGTTTTTGTTATGATTAGAAGCCAAAGTTGATGATTACGAATAATAACAATTAGTTACAATCAATTGCACATGCCTATTTCATAACATTACCTCGCAACCTTTTTCACGCTTCAGCCTAATTGTTTTCATACTGCAGTCCGAGAGTGTCAGGCGTCGCTTAGATGAAGCTCTTTCCTCTGTATGAATTCAAGTGGCACGGCGGCGATGAAAGTGTTCTGATACGGAGGAGTCAAGCAGAGAACCAGCCGAGCAGAGCAGCTCCTCTCAGCACCAATGTTTAACTCTCCCTACTTATTATGGGAATGGAAGGCCTCTCCCTCACCGAGAAATGTAGCGCTCTTCTCCCCCAGCAACCTCTTTCATGCTGGGTGCTATGAAATCCTATAGAAGTGCTTTTATCCCCTGAAGATACAGTACAAATCATCATTGGTTTTATCTCAGCTGGGGATGTCGATTTTCTAAATGAGCTTACTCTCTCCAGCTGCCTGTCAAGCCCATTTTCCCTAATGCTTACCCATCACCCCCTGCTTCTGCTCTGCCTAACACCTCCCCGCTCTGGCCCATTGCACCCCACCTTTTTTAACGGTGGGGTTCGGGCCCTTTCTTCCCGCTCTTTGTTCACTCTGGGGAGAAGGAGCAAACAGCGGGATTGATCCTACATTGCGTCTTGGTATTGTTCCAGAGCCTCGTTTTCAATAGGCAGTGCTGGGGAATGCATTGACCGGGTAAGCTGAAGGGGGCGAGAGTGAAATCGGGTGAGATTTTTTGCTTCAGTGTGTGTCGCTGTGGCTGGCTTTTTGTGTGCAGCGGAATGTCGCTAATCTGCCCGCCTTCGACATGCAAATGAGCCGAGCGGCCCCGCGTCATAGATTTTAAAGCCTGGGAAACGGCTCCTCCAATCCCTGGCCTGGCTGTAAGTGCGCTATAAAACACACTGAAGTGAATATCCTTCAAAGATTGTGGACAAACACGGAATCAAATTTAGTTTGGGGCGCCTTCATGGCGCTCTGTTTTTCAAGTTTGTTTATCATGGTCACATATAAATTACTTTGTCCTATTCCTTGATAGCCGTGTCAAAAGACCCCACCCTCAAGTCTCTGCTATTCTGTTCCCTTCTTTTGTGAAAGCGTATGGGATGATTTTTACTCATTTTACTGATTTCCAGGTTTTTTTTATATCTGTATAAATATATCAGTATATACAGTGCAAGATGAGTTACATAAATTCACCAAATCCATAACAAATCTGAGTGTATAAATAGAATCAGTGTAAAAAACTAAAAGATTGCAGTTGCCTATATAACTATTTAAGTGTGCTATTAGTATACTTTACTTAAGCTAAACTTAACTAAAAATAGAGTATAATTTGAGCCTACTAGGTTTATATACTTTTAGAAATAAAATATTTTGTGTGCTCATCAGAAATGACAATTAAGTATACTTATACTGACAGTATACTTTAACAATTATACTTTACTTTATTCTTGTCTTTTGGATGAGATATACTTTAATTCTAGTTAAAGTACAGTTAAAATGATATTTTAAGTATAAAAATGAATATCTAAATGGGAACATGCTGTAGTATTATAATTAAGGTGCAAAATTAATATATAAATAATCAACTATAATTATGATGTTTTATAATTTAAAAAAATTGTACAGTAGTTTACTAAGTCTATAGTTTCATAAACTAAAATATGTTGCTGCAAGTATAACTATCGCAGTGGTTTTCAATCTCAAGATAGATATTTTGTGGAATTATATTAAATATATACATTTTTCATAGATTCAATGCAATCAAACATCAGAAAAATAAGATCACCAACCAAAAGCATTGATGTTCCAGAATTGTATAACTTAATATGTTTTTGGTTGAATTAAAAGTTTTTTATTTGGGGGCCGAAAGCGATGCACTCTACACAAAGGGGGCCTAACAACGAAAATGTTTGAGAATGACTGATCTAGTGTATGTCAGTACACATATATAGTTGCAGTACAAATGAAAAGATAGTTGTAAACTAATTGTGTGCGCTGTGCTTTTAAGTATACTTTAAGTGTAACAAGAGTAAACTCACTTTTACTGCGTGTATATTAAAAAGTGGGCCAATTTATATTATTTAAATATCATTAAAAAATGATTAAATAATTGTATAAATACTCTACATATACTACTAAATATAACATTCTTAAAATTACTTCAAGTTAATATACCTTGATTTTAAAGGTCCTTTCTTGGTTTATGTACATGTAGTTTACGTACATACAAGGTGTAAAAACACTTTTATTTTGTAGTTATAGAATTCTTTTTGTCAAATCCCCTCCTGTCACCAGCCTTCTCTGATCTGATTGGTCAGCTGGTCTAGTCTGCTTTGATTGGTTTTCCGCGAATGAGGTTTGGGTAAGAAGAGTGAAGTTTTTGTGGGCAGTCCTAGCAAAACGTAGACTGGGACTAAACGTAGTGACATAAATCCACCGTTGTTGGCGAATCCGACCAGGACACGACTCGTTTGAGTGATTAAGAGCAGACTTCCTTTATTCCAAGCCAATAACTTTGTGATTCATTCACCTTCGGCTTTACAACTTGGCAGACTGCTTACATTCACATACGGCAACATTACATACGGCATGAAATAGTCATTTACATGATCTCGTAATATGTACTCTGTAAGAAGTATGCCTATAGTAAAGGAACGTTTTTTTGTGTTAATGGTAAACGTCAAACAAATGTGTTGGATTGTTGTCTGACTTTTATGTTTTGTGTTTTGTCCTTTACCTTTTATGGTAAGTGCTGTAAAAAATAACTTTGAGTTATAAACATAGTGACAAAAGTGTGCATGGTGTCACATTTGTATTAATAAACAGAAAAATCCTTATACAAACAGTTTAGATACTCAAGATACTCTGTATCTTGTGTTGTGACAGAATATCTTTGCACTGGAGGAATGAGGCAGTGTTTAGCAGATACTGGGCAGGCGGCACTGGTGCCACTGGCCCTGAAAATAGTGTTCCGATTGATGCAAGCGAGTGGGCACAGGAACAAAAGCGTTGGCCTGGCGCCTGAGACACAGTGTGGTGTAGTCATAGTTTAAATGAATGTCCTTTCGCTTTTGTTTCAAACGGGAGTTTGTGTGTGTGTCTTTGAACCGATGTAGTCTGAGTCGGTCTTTTCAGGGTGTCGTGGGAGGTTCCTGTATCCGTAAATAACACCTAGAGAATGGTGTTATTTATACCGAAGAGAGACATTTGCATCGAAATGGTCACACATATTTTTCATGTCTTCATAAGGCTATCATCTCATTTGTCCCGTTGTGTCACATTCCCCTTTGATGAATTTAGCTTTATTGATATATCTGTGGCTCTCCGCTCCGAGGAAGGTAGACTCTCTGGTTCTTCTCAAGTATCCGTTTTAAGAGAGTTTTCATTTCAACACTGCATTTTGCATCTACCCTGTGATTTAGTTCCGTGAACCTTTTAAACTAGCATTACTGAATATACTATAGGTAAATAGTATACAAACTTTTAAAGCATGCAGATGCTTTATTGTGCTTTTATAAGTTCTTTATATGAATTTCCATACAATGAAACTCATAAGACTCGTCTTGCTTTGTATGTCTCTTTTGTCAGAATCTTAAATAATCACCCACAGTATTTCCCCAAACATGTGAATGTACTGTACACATGTACTATAAAACCCATCTCCCTGTGGTTCAGAGTCTCAGGTAAAGTGTCTGCCTTTAAAAATGTAAGACTCTTAGAAGCCTCTCTACAAATTAAAAAGTAATTAATGTCTACCTTTAATGTTCAAGGCTTGGCTGGGATAAAACCGTTCCGGCTAATGTGCAGCTCAAAGTGGCTCTCTACTTGAAGAGTGTTATAGTAGAGTTGGGGTCCAGAGCGGTGGAAACTTCAGATCAACTCACACACTGCGTTAACGCAATTAGTCCCCGCTGGCCTAAATAATAAAGCCAGAATTCTACCTCCATCTTGTTCAATATTTCATATTTAATTCAGGTGCTCGGAGTGCCGCTACACCACTGTAGAGCTTTGCTCTGAAATGCAGGTATTTTTTTCACGGGAGCCTTTTAGAAGTCATTAAGTAAAAGCCACCCCATCTCACGTCCCATTTCTGTGATTTAATAATGAGCTATACCTGCCTACTTGCTAATGTTTCTTTTGCATATCAAAGTGCTGGTCTTTCAAGCTGGGTTCACTCCACATTTGTTTACAGTAGGTCGACCATTTTCGTTTTTCTAAACCTTTGAACCTAACCTGATACGTTTATCTTGTGTTTTGTGAGAAAACTAACGTGGAATGAAAGACATATGCTGCAATTAGCCGAAGAACATGCTCTGTAAAATTGGATGCGGTGACAATGCACTTGCTCGGTTAGAACGAATCGTTAACTTGCGAGAGTTAATGGACCTCAAAGAAAAGATGACTGTTCTAAGAAAAAAACTATTAACTGTCTACAAATGCTTAGTGTTTGGTGTTCACTTTTGTGTTAAGTGTCCCATGTAAGGGATAAAGTACAGGCAGCCGGTTGTTATCGCAGAAATAAGCCCGACAGTGTGATCAGGGTCTCGTATCATGCTGAAGGGGCTTATTTTGCAATAACATACGACATCATTCCGCTTACTACATGGCTACTTGCCACATGAGAAAAAAATACAGAAAAATATTATTAGCTAATAATTTACCGAATGGAGACCTTCTGCGAGGAAAAGAAGTTTACTTTAGTTTTTAATGTAAGAAACAATGTTCAGATTTCACAAACCATTCGAATCATTTATATATATGATGTCATTTTTTACATTTGCATTTAATTTGTCAAAAAAACCTGTCACGATGATTTGCTGCATCCGGGTTTCTGTGTGTTATTAGTTTTGAGGGGTTGTTATCTGGGAATAACGAACCTGCAAATATCGCGACTGGCCAATCAGAATCAAGCATGTAATAATAAGCATTAACAAATCACACTTTTCATGAGGCTTTGTTTAAAGGTGCTTTGTATCGGTTTGTAGAGGCTCTATTGACAGAAATGTAATATTAGTGTATAGTCCCCTTGCATGGAATTCGCCATGTTGTTTCTACAGTAGCCCTAAACGGACAAACTGCCCTATAGAGCGCGTTTCCCAAATAAGTCCTGCATGCCCTGTATTTTTGCATTATTTTCTCCTCTGATAAGGTTCTGTAGCATAAACTCTTCAGCATACATGTTTTTCACTGTTGTACTGTAAATACAGTACAGTACCATCATACACAATTTAAAAACCCGTAATTTAACAGATTTTCTATTTTTCACTTACAATGTATTTTATTTTATTTTTTTCAGGTCCATACATTACAATCAGTGAAAATACCAGTCTAACTTCTCATTAAGCCTTTTCACTTACAATGTCAAACATTTTATGATAAAAAAAAATCCCAAACACGTCAAATTACAGGAAAATATAAATTTTACAAGGACATTTTCCATTTTAATAACAGGAATACGGTCAAAAACTATAACATTTACAAGAAAAACAAAGAAAACCATATATTTTTTACAAAAAAACCTTTTCGATAAAAAACTTTGCAACAAAATTACAGATCCCTTTCTGTCGGTCTCTCGAAGTTGTGTCGACAGAATGGGGTTTGACTTGAGAACCTATCATCTCTGACTGACTTGAACAGGCCAATGGAAATTGGCGAATGAAATTTGCATGCCGGTCCCTGCCCCGGACATCCGGGTATAAAAGGGAGCCGGCGTGCTGCATTCATTCACCTTTTGTTCTTCGGAGCCTTCGCATCCTGATGCTAAGGCCTTCGCGGTTCTACTACGACTGTTGCTGGTCTTACGACGTGGTGCAGCGGACTGTCCCTTCTCCAGTGACTTCCCCTGGGCGTCTCGGCAATATCCAAAGCTTCTCTCTTCTAAAAGAGCAAATTTCTTCAGTGCGGCATGTCCCACTGTGCTCGTGGGTGCAACGCACTCATCGAGGCGGGGGCAGACACAACGTCTGCCTTAAGTGTCTGGGTCTCTGGCACGCTGAGGCAGCGTTTGTGGATTTGTCATGCCCGCACTGCGGGCGAATGGCGGTCACGAGTGGCTGTGTTCTTTCGAGAATCAGCCACCACCTCGGGTGCTTCCCGTCCCGCGGAAGCCCTGCCATCCGCCTACATTTACATTTACATTTATTCATTTGGCAGACGCTTTTATCCAAAGCGACTTACAAGTAGTTTTTACAGTGACCCATTACTGCAGAGCAATCAGGGGTAAGGTGCCTTGCTCAAGGGCCCTTCAGTCATGACCTGCTGGCACTAAGATTAGAACCGGCAACCTTCTGATCACAAGCCGAACGCTCTAACCCCCAGGCCACAACTGACCCATAGCCTAGGCGAGCAACAAGGGTGATCTGGGGATTACCGTGAGCCTCAATCCGTCTGCCACCGGCTCACGCCCCGCCTCGCTCGGTATGCCGCCTTGCTCCTCAATCACGCACTCGGACACGGGGCGTGACGATGATTAGATGTCGCTCGCAGCATCGGAGGGCGACCTCTTGGCATCCGACCCCGACGATTCCTTGGAGCTCCCTCCCACGTCGAGATGTCAACCATGCTTTCCCGGGCCGCCGTGAGTATTGGGCTGCAGTGCACCGCACCGCCCCTCCCCCAACGCTCGTGGTTGGATACGTGGTTTCTCTGGGCCGACCGTGACTCTAAGCCGCGGTCGGCCCCGGTGCCATTTTTACCGGAAGTGCATGATGAGCTTAGTCGAACACCTACACAAGCTGCCGTTCAGGTTGCTAACACAGAGGTTTGTCCCTGTCTCCAAGAGATCTTTACGAAGGTCGTGGAGGCTGCCCTCACTCCCCTCAGGGAGCAGGGGGTGCGCATACTCATACTCAGGATACTATCTTACTATCTTGACGACTGGCTCATCTTGGCACACTCACGAGATCTGTTGTGTACACACAGGGACCTGGTGCTCCGGCACCTAGAGCGTTTGGGGTTGCAGGTCAACCGAGAGAAGAGCAAGCTCTCCCCCGTTCAGAGCATCCTCTTCCTCGGTATGGAACTCGACTCTGTCTCTATGACTGCACGCCTTTCTACCGAGCGTGCCCAGTCAGTGCTGAGCTGCCTGAAGAACTTCAAGCAGCAACCAGCGGTCCCACTGAAACTATTTCAGAGGCTCCTGGGACACATGGCGTCCTCGGCGGGGGTGGTCCCCCTCGGATTGATGCACATGAGACCGCTACAGCACTGGCTACAGTGCCGAGTTCCCTGGAGTGCGTGGCCCTGTGGTCTTCGATGACCTTCTTACGGACAGGGGTCCCTCTTGGGCAGATATCGAGGCGCATCGTGGTGACGGCGGACGCCTCCCTGCAGGGTTGGGGTGCTGTGTACAACGAGCACGCAGTGTCGGGTCTGTGGACGGGCCCCCGCCTGCGCTGGCATATCAACCCCCATAGAGTTGTTGGAGGTGCTACTTGCACTGAGGAGGTTTCTACCCCTCGTGCAGGACAAGCACGTGCTGGTCCAGTCGGACAGCACGATTGCCGTGGTGTATACCAACCGACAGGGTGGTATTCGTTCGCGGCAGTTATCACAACTCGCCCGACGCCTCCTCCTGTGGAGCCAGCAGGTGACGCAGTATCTGTTTGCCACGCCTTCCCCCCAGTGAGCCTCATTGCACACGTCTTGTGCAAGGTCAGGGAAGAGGAGCATCAAGTGCTACAAGTTGCGCCATACTGGCCCAACCGGACTTGGTTCTCAGAGCTAATGCTTCTGACGACAAATCCCCCCTGGCCGATTCCCCTGACGAAGGACCTTCTTTCGCAGGGGAAGGGCGCGTTGTGGTATCCGAGACCAGACCTCTGGAACCTACATGTCTGGCTCCTGGACGGGACGAGGAGATCCTGAGTGGTCTACCCCCAGCGGTGGTGGAGACCATTGTTCAGGCTACGGTCACGAGGCGGCTATACGCATTTAAGTGGCGCCTCTTCTCGTCCTGGTGTTCTTCTCGGGGAGAAGACCCACGGAGATGCTCGATCGGGAGCGTGCTGTCCTTCCTGCAGACGAGACTCGAGAACAATCTCTCCCCTTCCACGCTGAAAGTGTATGTAGCCGCTATTGCCGCTCATCACGAACCAGTTAGTGGGAAGTCTGGGACAGTGGGACAGCACGACCTGGTCATTAGGTTCCTGAGGTGCGCAAGAAGGTTAAATCCACCTCTCGTGTCCGCATGTCTCCCACGTGCTCTCTCCTATCTGGCGAGACCGTGTGTGTATCTCTACTAAGCTCCTCCCTGCGGTAGGAAGTGGTCTCCTTAGCGCGTTCCCTCAGGGGGAAATGGCGCTTCCCAGTGGCCCTTACGGTGCCGGGCGGCTTCTCGCTGTTAGAGAACTAGGCCTCCGTCCGTGACGGCCGGCGGAAGGGGCTCCCATCTTTTTAAGAAAGCTCTGGACTCCTTCCCTTCCACTGGAGGGTTACAATTTACGCTAGCGAGAAAAGATTGTGACGCCGCACAGCGCTGTGGCGTTTTCCGAGGAACCCCATTCTGTCGACACAACGTCGAGAGACCGACAGAAAGGGAACGTCTCGGTTACGTATGTAACCTCCGTTCCCTGATGGAGGGAACGAGACGTTGTGTTCTTCATGCCACAATGCTGACCGCCCGCTGCAGCAGTCGAGGCACGATCCTCAGGCTCCTCAGCACAAAAGGTGAATGAATGCAGCACGCCGGCTCCCTTTTATACCCGGATGTCCGGGGCGGGGACCGGCATGCAAATTTCATTCGCCAATTTCCATTGGCCTGTTCATGACCCCATTCTGTCGACACAACGTCTCGTTCCCTCTATCAGGGAACGGAGGTAACATACGTAACCGAGACGTTTTTTATGGACTGTGTTACAGTGTGCCATTCTGCCTCACTGCCACGTCTTCCACATTCAGATTTCATTTCTTCCTTAAAAAAAAAGCTGATGTTATGCACTGTGTGGTCAATTTTTCAGCGTGTACGCTTGCCGTACACTCCTCCGAGTTTGTGTAGGGGTCACATTAAAAGGGAAGGTGAAAGCCGAGCAGCGGCTGGTCATATATCACAGTAATTAAAGGCCGGCCTAATGATGCAGGCTTCTTCCAGCATGATTCCTGTCTGATCACAGGACTGCTTCATTAAGAGCACTCAGCCTAACGAACTGGAGCTGTAAAGTAATTCTCTGCCTGCCGTCGTGATAAAGAGCTCCTCTGGTTGAGGGAGGAAAATATCATTATAATTGGAAATGCTTGACTAAAGTTATTGCAGGGCTGCTGAGGGGTGCAATGTTTTTGTGTTTGGAATCATTTCTCTCTTTCATTCGCTCTTCCTCTCTCTCTCTTTAACGCATTGCCAGAATGCCTCTAATGAATATGTCGGGGAGATGAGGGGGGTGGCGGTTAATTAAGCTGATTGTAGATGCAGTAATGTAACCGAAGACGCCCGGCCTACAGGACGGTCTGAGTTATACGAGCTGCTTATCTCATTCCACATGTTAGTGGTTGTGTTTTTTGACGCAAAATAGATTGGATAGTGTGGTGAAATCACAAGACCACACATTTTTATACTTGTTATAAAAACAAGATATCATATCTTTATAACATGTTCTTTTTAGTGTCATATCAAGGGAATGATTTGTGGGTGAGCTTTCGTGACTTCCCCTAAACAAAATCACAGAGGAGATCTCAATTTATTAATCTGATTAAATGGAAAGTACGTTTTTGTTTCATGTCATGCCATTAGAGTATGTCTCAAATGTCTCAAACTGAGCTCAGATTTGTCAAGTCTGCAATAAAGTCTCAAAGAAAATCTCAATATGAATTCAAACATTTTTCAGCAAATTTACCCAAATCCAGATTGATTTTATGTCTTCATTCTACATACATTTGAACACATTCATACTCTTTATGCATCGAAACAATTTCCTCATTTGTTTCTAATGTTATTTCTAAGCAATTGTAAGCCAAGTTGTTGAGTTTGGCCAATAGGCAACCGTCCAGGACACCCTATTAACCACCTAGCAACACGCTTGCATCCACAGCACTTTTTTTTCGAGGTTAATACAATTTGATTGATTAACAGTCGTGCTAGTCTTCCACTTCAGCACACATGTAGTACATGTGAGAATGGACACTTCTGAAAGGCCAGTCCGCTTTCTCTATTTAGAATGTGCACTTGTGTAGTGTAAGCTAGTAAAATGGCTGAAAACGTTAGCTGTGATTAGTTACACAATTCAACATTAACCTGTAAATTAAAATTCCTTGGTGCAATTTGATGGGTGATTTAATTTGGTCCTCTCTCTCTCTCTTGCTCGCCCGCTCGCTCTGCCTCTTTCTCTCACTCCGCCTGCCGCAGGCTAATCCCATTATGAATTCTTTATATAGCTTTTTCCCTTAATGATCAGCGGCCTGTGCTCCACTACTGATTACTATTGTACACTTAGCACTACATAAAGCAGGGGATTAATATGCCCCAGAAGGATTGTTACTATGGATCCCCAGTTGCCTTCCAAGAGATGTTTCTGCTGCTTCAATTGTCCATAAATTACGATCCCCAGTGAATTAGCCTCCAGACTGTGTGGAGAGGTACAGGCCAAGAAGAACATGCTCACTCCGGTCTCATACGAAAGCGATCTCCTCAATTATTCATGACCTGGCCCTTTTTTATTTGATAAGAATATTATATTTCCCCTCCTCTCTCCGTCACAGCCTGGCGGGAGGTAAGAATGAGCTGACCGGAGAAGCCATGCGAAGGTGTGAGAGAGGTTTGGCCGTCAGTAAGCGTGTCATTTTGCTCCTGTGAATGGGGATGTCAGACTGCAAATGTCTTTTTGCTCTTTGTTAGGGATTTATTAGGGATGTTATGTGGTGAAAATACATTCATAAGAATTCTGTGCATCGAGGGATAACTGATGTTAATTCCTGTAAAAATGTGAATTTCACACTTCGAATATACACATTTACAGTATTTTCTATAATCATCGACCGGTTTGATTGTCTTTGATTTTAGACTTAATGTATTATTAGGAAAATAATAAATCAAATCTTTTTAATGCTACAGTATTATTGGAGTAATATGGCTTGTTTAAAATGTCTACAGCTCAAGTCAAGAGTTTCGGATAAAAATAAAAACGTATTGTTATTGTGTGGGTATGTACTGTAAAATATGTCTCGTAACAACTATTTACAACAATAATCTCATAATATTAATATATAATTTGAGAAATGTATTTTATAACTACATCTTTTTTAAAGTAACCTGCCATTTTAAACACAGATGGCCATATAGAGACAAAGAGTCACACTCTTAAATGTTTTTATTTGATTATTTATTATTTTGAGAAATTCTATCTTATTAAAAATAACTTTATCATATTATGAGAAATGCACAAGTCAACATGACTTCATGACTTCTTTTTTCACAAAGATCAGTGACCCGTGTCCCGTGACGGTCTTTTTTCTGCTGGATTACAGTCAGTGTATCAGAAACACCACATGACTTTCATTATCTACCGCATCAAAACTTCACCTCTACAGAAGTCCATGTGTGATGAATGTAGGACCGACTTACAGACTGTCGCTCTGTAAGCTGTTATGTGCATTTTTTAACGTCTATGTTTAGCGTGCTATACATGTATTGTTCTCACTCTTCTTCAAACCTACGTTTTGCTACGGCTGGTTCTCTCCAAGTGGAAGAATCGGGCAAGCTACATTAAGTTTTGAGTCCAGGCCAAAGGAACAGCTGTGGGCTCACCGTCTGGCTGCACCCTCTGCCACAGATCCATCCTGCTCGTCACATGACCAAAACAAGACGTTCACCCTCAGGGATCGCGCTGTACGATCACTTATTCATTTCACCCTGATCTCCATTCATATCAAGTGCATCATACTGTTCCATATGAACGTGGGTGTATTTGATTTCCAGATGAACATTAAGATCATGACCTTAAATATGTTTTGGTCTTGTTAATCAACAGCATAGATGTAGTTGCATTGGTGTAGATGCCTGTCAAGAACATCCCAGAGTGAAAAAAGAAATATATATATATATATATATTTGCATGGGAATAAATACGACTTAATTCAGCTTTTATTTTTATTTAAGTTAAATTTTTAGCCATTTTGATCTGTACGTTTGTAATTTTATTCTTATTTATTTATGATTTGTTTCGTTTTGACCTTGCTATTTAGCTGTTATACATTTTGTTTTCACTTACTTCCAGTGAATAACCTTTTGCCTTTATGAAAGCTTTTACGATGTCGTATGTTAGAATGTATCATGGGTTTGATCCCAGGTGATTGCACATAGTCAGAAACAAATGTATAGTTCAATGTAATGTTAGTGGCTTTGCATAAAAGCGTCTGCAGTAAATATAAATGTAGGTACGCTTGCAGTTTTTTAAAATCATGGTATTACGGTGTTTCCTTAATGTAAAGAGTTTCCAATCAGAATTACATCTGACAATAGCGGAAAAGCCCATCAACATCTACTGTACTTATTTGTCATGAAAGAAAATTCTCAGGGAAATCTGACCTTTCATTTGGATATAGGGATGAAATATGACATGCTATGATAGGATATGACAGTTGATCTGGTCCCAGCATTTGCCCTCCGTCCCTCCTGCACATGTGGCGGAGGCTTCTGTGCCTCATTGCCTCCTCAGCATGGGTGACACAGTCTGCTGGCTCCAACTGACACCCTGATGTGTGACTTCTGCCGCCTGAGCCAAGCTACGGTTGCCAGGCCCTGGAAGAAGACCAGTGCCAAACAGCAGCTGGAGCTGAGCCGTCCAAGCTTCAGGCGATGAATCACTCACAATTAATATTTAACTCCTGCCTGCTCCACCAGAGGCCTGCAGGTAAGGCATCTCCGCCCACCTCTGTAAATATATGATGGGCTGCTTTTAAAGGATTGACGTGGCACCGCGAGGAGGTGGCTGGGTAATACGCACGCGCTGTCCTGAGCTTGCCTTTTCTTGTATCGGCAGACTTGTGGAAGCTGTTTCTTCTCTTGTTTCAGAGATCTCCGCCATGCACCTGCAGGCATGCGCTTAGATCTCCAACTAGCTACGGATCAAAGCCATAATGCTGGACTTTTGAAATACACGCTTGGATCACAGAAGCATTTTCGAGCCACCCAACTCTACATTTATATTCAATGCTAAAACAACATCTACTCCCCACAGGCTTGTCGTGCAGCAGCGTGCCAGCTGGGTAATGGAGTTTTCAGACGGGTCGACTCTCGGGCTGTTAACTATCTGCGTTCCAGTGATTAGTTCTCCAGCCTCCGTCTCTTCTACAACATACACACGTACACGGGGCAGTTGTGATTCACCTTTCCCCGCTGGTTCTCTCTCATTTGCATCTGTGTACGGTGATCTCGAGCTGTTGGAAAGTACATAAAATCTTACTTTATGGTTGGCTGTAAAAGTCTGGAAAAAGCGCACTGGGTTTTACAGTTTTTTAAGGTGAAGTGCATCATTTTTTCATGTGAATTTCATCCAATCCTAGTATTGTGTGAAGAGACACCTCAAAATAAAAATCTCAACATACTCTGCAAGAATGGTAATGCAGTTGCAAGCTGGGCTTGGGTTTCTAAATACACAAATATTTACACGAAATTCTCTCAAAAGATACTCTCATCCACATTAAAAATATGCGTTGAAACACCGGAAAGAGTGGATTTGGACACCATTGTTCTGTTTGTTGGAGACCTTTGACTTATCCAATGGCACCTTAGGAAAACTACCCACAAGCCGTGTCACCTTGAATAAAAAGTTGAATCATTGAATTATTTTGTATGAATAATGTCAGACGGGAGGCGGGGAAGACTATTATTTGCAATTCAGTTTGATGCCATCAGGGTCTCCAAGGCTCTAATATTGTCTAATATTTTTTTAACAGAGTTTGACCTTACATCCACCGCCTCTGTGTCAACAAGGGTGTCCCGCTGTTCTGTAGGGCACAGTGTGATGATTATGTGAAATGGTGATGTCCCCTTGTCTTCGGGTGCATTTTGGCCTGATGTGGTTGACTGGGGCTGAATGTATAACTGACCAATGGTCTTCAAGCATCATGGGAATCGCCATGGGGACACGCTTTTTTGGGATGATTTCCCGTCTGAAAGATTGAGGGACGCCTCAGGGAACTTCCCCTGAACCCCACGCTCCTCACAAAAGGGGGAACGCGACGTGACCGTCTTTGTCCTTCGCATAAATGGGGTGAACCACGGAGGCCAACTTTCCCCTCTGAGCCTTTAGAACGCTCTTTGTTTTACAAACAAGTCATTGCGATTATTAATATTCATATTTTTATAGACCAAAAGTCTCTTTGAATCAATTATTCTTTTCTTTCCAGAGTATTATACGCGAATGGGAGAGACATTCTCCTCGTGAAAGGTTGCTGTGTCACACCCCTGAAGAATCTGCAGATGTAGAAAACGATAATTACTTCTCTCTCTCGTGTAATTTTATGATTACGTGGCCCCTATTATACAGATGTACAATAGCATTGTGTGGGGTGAATCTCTGAGGATTCTGGGAGAAAAAGTGCTTTTCATCGGGTCAATATTATACATTTTAGATGAACCATATTCTGTATTTAAACCACCCCGTCGTAGAAGGGCCTGATGAAAAAATCTCTCCATTTCTCTGCTGCTGGTGTTCATTGCCAGAGTAGCTGTTAATGGCCTAATAAAACCCAAGCATCTTTCCCTGCATATGTAATGTATGAGGCTTTAAAAAAACGTTATTGCTCCTTCAAATCCGAGCCGCTTCCATGAAAGTGATAGACTGTAGGGGTCCATCTACGGTGCTGAATCAATGCCGCTCTTTTTAATGAGAGTTAGCTTTCTCCACCACGTGCTGAAAGGCACGGTTTGCTTAAATGGCAAGGAAAGCGGATCGGTTACAGGTGAAGACAGCCCACGTCCTCTTCACTATATCAAAAACGACTATGGCAGCGAGTTTTCATTTCATTATATGGTGAAATAGCAGAGGGTCAGGAACATTTCAATAGAGACCTTGGAGCTGATGTATTCCTGTATATTGCAGGCTTGCATGTTTGGGAGACAACCAAAGTTTTACTTGAGCCACAGTTCTTACATTTTTACATAAGATGTGTTACCCAACACATATTTAACATTTCAGTAAAAACAACTTTTTATCTGATGTAACCATAATTTGAATTCATGTTTTCTAAATTGCCTTCCACAAATGATGTTTTATTAACAAAGTTCGGGAGGAACCTAAGCATATAAATCAGCCCGATGTTCTATCAGCAGCAATCACCTATCAGCCGAGCACGCAATCTCTACTTAATTATCTAAACTGGTTCACCATCAGCAATCACCGTATCTACCCTATCAGCTCCTGCAAGCTCTATCATAAATAGACAAACAATCTTACCTGTTGAATCTTGCCAGATAAGCATCCCTCCTCCACCCCAGCTCCTCTCATTTTCTCTAAGTCCCGCAGGACCCTCGGTGGGGGTGTGTTCTGGGCTCGAGCCGGTTCCGAGCACTTGCTCTGAGCAGGGTAGAGTGCTCCGGGTTCGGATAGATCCGGCGAGCTCGGAGCCCACTCCCTGTACAACACGCCAAATACGCATAACCTGAATTCCCAGGCTTTACCATCTATCCCAACAAGGAGCTGTTTTACGGCGAGGGCGAACTCGTGAACAGCCTGTTGTTCTGGATAATAAAAAATGATTGTATCTGTATTGGTATGCATTAGAGCTGATGCAATATTCAGTTAGCAGTTTCTCTAGTGTACTCATGGGTGGAATGGATTCAGATCACACCCTCATACCATAAGACATGCTGGATCAAGGCAAACATAAACACAGATCTTGCACAAAAAAGTTATATCAATGTTGTGCTGTAGGTACTGCATGCATGCATCATACTATGTGAATATTACTGCATGTACTTCTGTGAAGTCATTATCATCGACACATTTTAGATGTTTACATGAGTGTTTTGTGGCTCTGTTTCAAAACATACTAAGCTTTATTGTATGAGGCGCCGCATAGTGTTTAAATCAAATTTCGCTTATGAATACATATGTAAAACACGTGCAATCACATATATAAATAACTCACATATGTAGGTACGTGTACTATCCATACCAATACATCATATGTTAGTAATGCATGCATATACATTTGTGAATAACTTTGTAAACTAAATGCATCACACATATAGACACTTGCGTATACATGTAAACTCGATACATGCATACACACCTATAAACATTTGCACATACATATAAACTTCCTGCATGCACACAACCTTAAATTCTCGCATTTAAATATAAACTTGTATACACGCATGTAAAACGCTCCCATATACTATAAACAATATTCCTGCGTATACACCTTTAAATCACTTTCACAAACATACAAACTTGATGCATGCATGCAGCGTCACTTATAAAACATGTGCGCACATATACTTAACAAGAATGCGTCTTTGGTTCTGCAAGTGATTCTTATGTGTACACTTTTGTAATGAGGGAAAATATTAACATCTGTGAGTACAGTTTTTAAAGAATTACAAAACCGTGGCCAGAGATATTCAGATGTTTT
Organism: Barbatula barbatula; assembly: GCF_947034865.1. Taxonomy (NCBI): domain Eukaryota; kingdom Metazoa; phylum Chordata; class Actinopteri; order Cypriniformes; family Nemacheilidae; genus Barbatula; species Barbatula barbatula. The sequence continues at coordinate 16,120,279 of NC_136777.1, forward strand.
TTTTCTCAGACAGTTGACCTCGCGGACCCATAATTTACCGAGTGGTGTGACATGTTCTTCTTTTTGTGGGGACACATTTCAAAACCGTGGTCACATCGCTTTCCGGTTCAGTCCCCACACGTAACATTTGTATGCACAGAATGCTCTTTTTGCGAACAGATGGAGGGAGAAACGGTGGAACGAGAACGCAACCAGACAGAATGCGATCAGAATGTTTTCAAAGCTTCAAAGGTCTCTGCACGGAACTGGATTTTGTCATTGGTAGCTGCAATGAGCCCTTGGCCCCACCCCTGGACGCAGACTTCCTTTTACACTGAAATGCCTTCCGTTTTAACTGAGAAGTTCAAGCAGATTCACTTGCAGATTTATACAAACAAAAGCCAAGTTCTTAAGTTTATAGGCCTGCATGTTTTACAAGTGACGCTGCATGCATCGAGTTTGCATGTTTGTGTGATGTTTGTGGGATGTTAGTGATTTATAGGTGTTTACGTGTGGATCAGGTTTATATGTATACGCGAGTGTCTATATGTGTGAATGAAGTTTACATACATATGTAAGTTATAGTATGTTAGTATGCACATGTATTCACTTGAAACATCTGATACTTGTATATGCGAGTAATTTACAGTATATATGAGTTTGCACGTGTTATAAAAAGCAGTCCGGTATTATTTGCCAGAACTGTCAGATGCCCATGGAGCATTCATCTGCCTCGAAAAACTAAACGATATTACCAATGTTTACTGCGCTTCTAAGTTATTTATTATAGTTTATTTACATTTACATTTATTCATTTGGCAGACGCTTTTATCCAAAGCAGCTAGCAAGTAGGAGAGCATATAAACATGTTTTCAACACACCAGACAGCACCGTTAGTTTACAAGGCCATGCTACTAGGTGGATTAAAGCTGCAGTAAGCAAAGGACAGAATGAACAAGAATAATTTTAAGACATTTATTGGTTAGTCAAATAAATGCGGAACCGTTAGGAAAGGGAACCGATTAACTAAAGGTTTTTGCAAATTATTTGGTGCCTCGCTGTGATGGAACAACCAGGAGTCGCTCAAAGTTTTTTTCATATTTGTAAATTTCCAAAACAAAAATTTACTTGAAATGCTCTAACAAGCATATAGTCTGTTTAAGGTACATAATAATTTCTTTGCGATGTATATAGGATTACCTCGTCCATAAAAGGAAAAAAGAAAACCACCTTCCGTTTGGAGCAGCATTAACGTCTGGAGCTTGCCTATGATGTCCTAAAATGCTGCTTGCGTATGCATCTCATTACAATTTGGATCAAAGTCCATATTATTATTTTATATACTGTAAGAGCTATTGGGAGACAAAGTATAAAACAAAGAGACAGCCTTCATACAGTACACAAATGGTTGCCCACCAGTGTTTCAGAGGCACTGCAGCTCTCTATCATTCAGACCCACACAGTGCTATTACCACGGACAAGCCAAGGCCATTAACGTGGCGCTGAAATGAATTATGGGTCATCCGTCATGGGGCCTTGTGCTAAGGTCCTGTGATGGTGAGGGATGAAGGTCCTTGCTCTCTCCAATGAGGCGTCCAGAGAGACGCCCGAGACAAACGAGCCATCTGTGGAGACACACCTTTCATATTTGGCAGCTGGGCCTGACCCCAGGGATGGCTGGCTCTCCTCTTTGTCCAGCTCAATCTATATCTGTCCCTGAGAGAAGAAACTGGCCATAGGGGTTCGGTTCACCAAGGACACCCCTCCATGTCACGTCTTAATGAACATAACCTGACATCTCTGAATGATCTCAGTGGACCGTCCCCGTGATTCACTCTCTCATCATTCTGATTACTCTGTGAGAGAGGCTGGCAGGACTATTATTGGATCTAACATGAGCCAAAGGAGGCTGTCCAGTCGACAATACATAACTAAAAGACTGAGAGATCACACCAAATTATAACTGTAGTCTTGTTGTCCATCCTTGTCTGTGAAACATATAGTATATGTGTTTAGAACAACTCAGAACTGACAACATTTGTGTTTAGGTGAAATATTCCTTTTAGGGATGCACCAAAAAATATTTGTGCCAAAGCCGAATAAAAAAGAAACACTAAACCGAATTCCGAACATATTTATTTTATTTTATTAGCATTTTTTTACTATTGCATAAACTGAATTATCAAAATAGGCTTTTAATAAATAATAATACATTTTAGAAAAATCTCATTTTGGAACCAAACTAATTTTGTCATGCTTTTCAATATAATTCGACTTAAAATATAATACTGAGCAAACCAAGTAAATAAAAAATAAATATATTGTGCATTGTGCTATGTCTAAGGATGTCTTAAGTGGCGGGGTTTCCCTCTCAAGTAAAGTCAACCGGTAACAATGCTTTCGTCCGGAAATTTCATCCCGCATCACAGGTCCCGTGTCGTGTCCTTCTCTGACACGATGCTTCCACACACTGCCGACATGTTCGCTGCATTAATAAAGCGAGTACGTCTCTCTCTCTCTCCATGCTGGTTGCTGCTTGATCGCATCAGACGTCATGAATGATTAGTTGAATCTAATCTAATCTAAATGTTCGGTAAAATGTTTTCGGCCATATTTCACTTATGCTTTTTTGCTATTTTTTTTTTGTGCCCAACATTCGGTGCATCCCTAATTAATCCCTTTAATTAATTTTCTTAGTGCAGAATTTAGTAACACAAGTGCAGAGGTTCCAATTTCAAGATGAGCAGATGACTAATTTGGACTACAAGAATTCAAAGACCATTGTGGAAAGGGGCACCATCTTCTTAACTGTTAACATACTTAATCTGAAAATTTATTGACATAGTCTAGATATCATTTTTCATTCTGTCAGTAAAAGCACAGGGCATGCAAGTGTTCCATGGCGCAAGTTTGGTTTTGGCGCAGACCACGGGAAACCTGATTGCGCAGGAAGCGGCATTAACTAATACGCTTATTTTGAAAAGAACGGCAGCTTCTAGATGTCCCAGAGGTTTGGCAGGACCACACTGCTCACTGGTTTCCATTAAGACTCCACATCTCCAAAGCAGCTTTGGCACCTCACATGACACAGTCAAAGGGCCAGATGTTCGTGGCTTAAGCCCAGGTATTAGCTTCATGCTAAATAAAGATTAAACAAATTATTCCAAATATTTTGATGGAGGGCCCTTACTTTCCAACCCACAGAACTAATTATGCGGTCAATCCACGTGATTCGGATCCCCCTTCAACTCAATCCCCCTGTAAGATCATCATGCAATCATGCAAATTAAGAATCTCTCTTCCTCCGTCGTTTTTCTTTCTCTCTTTTCCCTTTGCTCTTTCGTTTGCTGCAGTGTTGACAGCATTGAGCTCCAGGCAGGGAAAGTAGGCCAGAATTACTTTTGCTTGGTTATCCCCAATGAAGCGTAGCTGGGAGATTCTCAGAGCAGGAACTCACAGACTGACTGCACAAGCATTGGGTCCAAGAGGTAGGCAGATGGAAAGCTTGTTTTGGGCCAGCAGGTATTTTCTGTCTCCTGCTTTGCCTTTGTTTTATTTCACTCGTGTTGTGAGCCTGAAATAATGTTTGATTCACCAATGAGAGTGTCCAGTAAGAAAGCAAAAACTGCCATGACTGGAAATCAACACAAACTTGTGGAATTTCCAGAAGTTGGTATGATTCTTTAGGGTCTTCATGAAATGTCTGTAACACATTCAAAAGGGAAGAGTTAAAATTCCTCCCTTTTGACTTTATCAAACACAGCTCTGTTCTCAGTGTCCTGTTTCGGTGCATGTCTCTTTAAATGATAATGAGCTACTGCTCACCCTGATGTAAGGACACATTCAAGCTATTACAGAGCAGATCGCATGCCAGGATCGCTTAGTCAAACGCTTGCTGAAACGAAAGGCACCTTTGATTTGCTTCGCTACCTGTGTACAAAACGGTTGGGGAGGGTCTACAGCCACATAAGGACACTCCATATATCGCTCGTAGGTGGTCTTATTCAAATAGCTAGCTGTCTACGAAGAAAATGGCTCAAATTTAAAACAGCTGGCTGAATGGCACATTTTCAGTTTTAGGGGCTGCTCACACTATCCTAATCGAACCGTGTTTGGGCACATTTACACCCCAAGCCTGCTCAAAAGCTTAAAAGTGAAAATGTAATCCGATGTCCCCTTTAGCTACTTGATTTGGCAAAAATTGTGCTTTCCTGTTCAAAACTCCTCCGCTATGTTAGGGTGGTAGGTGCCAGGGCATTGGCTATGCAAGGACGTTTCTTAATGAGAGCTCCTTAAGTTTCTATAACTTTTGGCCAGATACAGTATGTTTGGGATTCTTCCTTCATTCTAAAGTCTGGGATTTAGACTGCCTGGTTTAATTGTCCGGTAGGCAAAAATCAGTCCAGTTGCTCAGGAAAGTAATGGAACAGTTCTCCTCAACAAGCTACACGATTTGAAGTACCGCAATCATTAATTTTCAGTGAACAAACAGTGCAGATATATTACACCCTGAAATGTAATTCTTGGAACAAATTATAATTATGCAAGCGACTGTGTGAGGTACACATTGTGAAGTGTGTGGGTTGTTAGCATCCGACAAGGGTCGCATATAGTGGACATTAGCTCAAATTGCTATTCTAACAAATACAAACAAACACAATTCCTATCAAAACCTTGATGCAGAGTTCATGGGATCGTCTTTATGTTGTTGAGAAACAAGGTTTATTATTGAACACATTGTGTTTTAAATCGATACAGGGATTAGAATATGAATTAATTTAGTCTCTAATAACAATCTGATAACTGTCCAGCGAGTTTTGCTTCGACTGTGACTTAATAAACAATTGACCCAGGAGACATTACTCTGCCAGTTATCTTTCCTCCAATGGGAGCCAGCAGAATAAGTTTTCTCTGGCCATATTCCAGGGTAGCAAATGGGGCTTCATCCAGCGGAGAACGGCTTCCCCCAACCATGAAAGGAAAGGGCTCTCCGCTGATTGCCGCAGTCCTAACCGTTGCCTTAATTAGGCTGCAGTGGAGCTTGTAGCTGGAGGCTGAATGTGTATGTGTTGTGTTTGTGTGTCTTTGATGCAGACAGTGAGATATGCATAGACAGCCATCTTCAGAGACACGGTCATGCCAAGTTTCTATCGGCCTAATCCTTTTCTCTCCCTCTCTTATTCTCCCTCTTCCTCAGAAGCTCCCTTGTGTTGTGCTCTTTCTCTCTCTCGCTATCTCTCCATCTCTCTCTGTGCGTCTCTCAGCATGCCGCTCCCCCTTCTCATCTCCCTGTGAAACGCTTCCAAAAAAGCCCCTCTGGTCATCGCATTGTATCTTTTTATGAGAATTTCAAAAACGTTATGCTGCAAAAGTCAATTCATCTCGTAAAAAGTGAATTTTCGTAATGATAAAACTTAATTGCAATAGCAAATCATGATCGTATGACATTTCACGAGAGCTTGTTTCATCTCGCTGGGCTCATTATGGACTTGTGTTTTGGTTCACGGATCCAAAAGATGTTTGCATGCTTTCAAGGCTGGGAATTCCTGCATGGCTCCCGCCGGCATGTGACTGGGCAGATGGCTCTAACTGTATACATTCACACACAGCAAAGTATCATATCTATGTATATGTATGGCTTTTTTCATGATGCCACACTTTATTTACAGTTTAAGCAACATAGTCATACGGGAATTAGTGACATTGTTACAAACTATAATCTATTAATTTGTGTTCATGGACACAAATTTCCCCTTTTTTTGTGTCACGCAGCACGACTTTCAATCTAACGTATTTTATTTCACAATACCTTTCATATGTATAAATATACATCAACGCAATCTGATAAGAATTCATACCTATTTTACAAGGTGGCTCATTCATGTGAATTCCTGTTTCCTACGATCTCATTCGTATGTTTTGTAATCATTTGACTTTGGCCAGTGACATTTTATGGTTTATGGGCGGGGTTAGGGCAGCCATTTGTAGTTGCTTTGCCACCTTGTGAAACCCACGTTTTTAGGTAAATTGGCCTTTGCAGCCGTGATTTTGGGGTTCGGGGTTCGGTAAGGTGTTGGTTAGCCACCTCCGAAGTGTATGACTAAAATGTACTACTTCTTTTGATATCAGGTAATAAATATATAAATGTACATACATTTAGACCTGTCTGTGTATTCGAAGTCATGCTGAGTGACAGAAAAAACTCCACAATTTCATACTAACTTTTTTATCCATAAAATGTCCATAAATATAAAGGACATGAAAGTCGTCATTAGAAGCTTCTACTTATAATTCCAGTTTATGAACAGGTTATGTCAGGTGAAGAAACAGTATCCACCTCATTTCCTTTTTTAATGTGGCAGGCTTTCTCTACCACAGAAAGATCCCGAGTATGTCAGGACAGGAGATATGGAGGAGAATTTCTAGAGCCTTTCTGACCCTACATAGACAGCAACCGAACGTTCACTCAAAGTACAGGAAGTGTTAAAGTAATCCATGTCACTCATTTTTATGAAGCCATGAGAATAATTTTTGTGTGCAATAAATAAAAAATACAAATGTATTTAACAATTTCCTCTCTTTCGCACCAGTCTCCAATGTGAATCCCCAAAAGTACTGCGTTCACTTTGAGTGTACATTGCGTTGGTGTCTGTGGGGGCTGATGCTCTGAAACCTCATCACAACTCTTAATTTGTGTCCCGAAGATTAACAAGGATCTTATCATTGTGGAACGACTTGACAAAATTTTAATTGTCACCCTGAACTAACCCTTGAACAGTTGAATAACTAGCAGTCAACATCTCAATGCTTTATATTGGCTGAACACTCACACACGTACCATTTTATTTTTTACATGATCTACTGCTGTCACTGAAACTAAGTGACTAAGTCAACCCAATTTGGGTCAAAATAGGATGAACCCAACCATTTTCTGTAAAAAAATTGTGTTCAACTTAAAAAGTGTTGCATTCAAAATGTCAAGTTCATTCTATTAATATTACTTAACTAAACACATTGAGTTTTTTATTTGAACGACCTCAAACCAGGTAGCTCATTTTTGTAAATTGAACCAACATTGTTTTACAGTGTTGGGTTGTAAATTAACCAATGCTTGGTTGTTTTAACCCATTTTTGGATCAAATATTAACATTTTGGGGGTTAATTTAACCCAATGGCTGGGTTGAAACTTACACAGCCTTTTGAGAGTGTGCTATTCCATTAAAAAGCCCCTTTAAGGCAGTGAAAACTACTCTTGGAGATTTGTAGTAGCCTATCTGCTGCGGCAAACAGCCTTTTTTGGTTTTAAGTTAACCTGAAATCTATGTTGTGATCCCAATCTTCAGCTGTGAGCTTTCATCTTCTAGATGATATAGTGATATCTACACCATCAGTGTGGTACAGCTCATGATGTACTTCGAGGATGTTGGAGGACAAGCATGCCAAGCCAATTCGGGTCATTTTACACGGCGTCTCAGCCTATGCCAATACACATCTCCTGTTACTCTTCTTTCCTGTCTAATTATCAGGGATGACAGAGAGGCCGGTTGTAGTTCTCTTGAGGTTACGAGGGCGTGCCGAATGCTCTCCATTTTCCCATCTGATCTTTAATCTACAACAAATGGAAAAGTGCCAGAGAAAAAAAACTAAAAGAGAAGTGATTGTTGTTTTTTGTAATTGCCCCACTTATGAGATGTACACAAGCATGGCGGGGCTCAATCAGGGCATTAAGCAGGGTGGAAAACACCTGTTTCTCAGGTGGGTGTAGAGTTCAGTCGCATGGTTGCACTCCGGCGATGAGGAGCTCCTGTGATCACGGTTTAACAAACCTCAGCATTCAAAAGAAGCAGACCCAGGGCTTCTGTCCAAAAATCAGCCCACAAGATGACTACAATTAAAGGCTAATAGTGATGATGTACCTGCACATCTTCCCTCTCATCTGTTTGTCTTTATAGCGACCAGGCTTCTCTGAGCTCAGCGCCGAGGGAAGCAGAACGTTTGTAATGCAGTTACGCTCTCACTGATGCATGAAGCTCCGTGTCTGCGTCTTGTCAAGACCTTGGCACCAAAGTCAATTTGCTCGGGCTCAACAGAATTTAATATTTCAGTAATCAGATAAACGAGGAAGTTACGTCGGTCGGCTGTATTGATAGAGGGAAATAATTAAAACTCGGCTCGGAATAATTTCACCCCGTTCGCATTACTGTAGACTCCATAAAACCCTCCTACTCTCTTCCCAGGTTTTATTGTCATATGATGAGATTGTGATCTGGAAGGAAAGGGAAATGGGAGGAAAGGAAGAACCCATTAATGCCGGTCTGTTGTTCTTCCTTTCTTTTGCCGCATCCGCAACAGTAATCATCAAGCTACTAAATGAGCTGTCTCAGTGGTTTCTCAATGAAGTGAAATGGCTTGCAAATGCTTAGGTCCCCTGCTTCTCAGATGTAAGGGCCTATTTTAAGAGTGTATGCCTTAAGCGCAGTGGAATGTGATGTATCACACACTCAGTCTTTGGGCACGGTGAAGGATGTTTTGTGCTTTTATGCAAGCACGGGCAAAGTCTTAGACGTAAGTGGGCCATCGAAATTACACACGCAAAGTGTGACTAGTCGGGTTCATTTTAGGTTCGACTGTAATTTCAGATTTATGAAAGGCATTTGATAGCACCTGCTGGTGGAATGCTCACACTTCACATCCACTGAGTTTATAAACTATATCTATAGACTTTGTGCCGAAAATAGATGTGATTCTCAGATGGCTAAAGCGCGATGACCTATTTCTTGCAAAAATAGAAAATTAACTTTCATGTCATTTCATTAAAACGATCTCATAAATCTACTGATGAATACAACTACAGGTTGCATTTATAAGACCACCCATAGCCTGTTTTGGTGTTCTGGTGCAAAATGTCAAGTGAAATTGATGCTCTCACAAAATGCGTGGATCACAAACGTAGCTTATAACACGGCTCGTTGGAATTCTTGTTTCTGATTGGCCAGTGGCGACATTTGCAGGTTCGTTATCCCCAGATAACAACCCCTCAAAACTAATAACACACAGTTACCCGGACGCAGCAAATCATCGTGACAGGTTTTTTGACAAATAAAATTTTAATGTCTTTTAATGACATTATAGTTCCAAATGATTAAACCAAATTGCCTGTTTGTGACATCTGATCGTCGTTTTTTTACAGAAGTAAATAGCTTTTCCTCGCGGAGGGTCTGCATTCGGTTAAAATTAGCTACTAAAATATATTTTTAGTAGCCGTGTAATAAGCGGGATAATGTACAATTATACCTTACATATAGCCCTGACCTGTGCTTGACACAGACACAAAATGAAAGCAGAGCAATGTGAACAGGGATTGTTTCAAAATCATTGTGTACACTAAGGTTGTTCAAAAGTACATTTTTGTACATCGCAGTTATGTATTGTAAACACACCCAACTGTGTTAGCGTTTGCCAAAATAATAAACTCTGCAATCAGTAAGAAACCTTTGAATATGACCATTTCTATTTTATTTTTCCCAAAGCATTTTAGGAGACACATCTGAGATAATACTCAAATGAAGCAAAACTGAGAACTATCTACAACGTTTCTCGAACTATAAAAGAGCAACTGGATAATACCAGACTGGGAGTACCAAACTTCTGCTCGACAAGGACACAGATCCAACATCCATAACCCCACAGCATGAGGCTAGAGCTGAAGTTACTCAAATTTATGATAGGCAAAGAAAGCGCATGTCAGCGCCAGCAAGAGCGCAGTGTAAGATTTCAGGTGATGAATTATTTCGAATGGTGCAGGGACCGGCAGAGGCTAGATTACCTCTTCATCTGGGCGCTGTATAACATTGTTAACTGTGACGTTCTCAAATGAATCCAGATCTGAGGCTCGGTAATGAGGACTTATTGAATCTCTGCGAGGGGGAGATTAAACCCACCTGGGTCACCGCACATCTCTCACCCAGCCTTGCCTCTGCCCTCGTGGCACAGCGGGGGGAAGTGACATCACCCCCACCCATCCACCTCCTCGCCCGCCCCTGTGAAGGTCATGAATCAAACCCACACGATGCTGCAGAGTTTGCATTTTGAAAACGTGATGCAGGAACAAGAAAACAACTTTTATGGGCTGCCCCAACACCTATCAAGCTTAACCTTTGAAAATGTCCTCTCGAGCGCCAACGAGACGTACCGGAATTAAAACACAATACGGCTGATCAGTCTTAAATAGAAGCTGAATGCAAGGACTTGCGGATGAGCAGTCCCTTCCCTCTCTGTAATTATTCAGACACTATCTTTGGTTAATTATTGTCATTAGCGTTATGTGTTCTAAGTGAACGCATAATTTAAAAAGAAAGGGAAAAACTCGGATGGGCTTTTAAGATGAACAGATCATTTGGTTTGGGGGAAAATTGATAGAAAACAGCAGGGAAACAGCTGAAAAGGGAACAATTATTTTAATGATCTGACAAACGCAGATGTTGTAAATTGAGTTTAGTTTGGCAATACTCAGATGGCTTGTAGTAGGAATGTGTGGAGATTTAGAGCCGATAACCGCGGGCTGAAGAAATTATTACCGTACTTGTCAATGCTGATATATAGTTGGAGACACAGATATCTGAAGAGTAAGGAGGGTCACGATGGTGGACTAGTAGTCCAGCAACCAACTAATCTTGTCCTGTAGTTTATCTATCTTTTTCTCTCTTTTCAGTTTTGATAACATGATGGATCTTCGAAGTCATTCTTTTTAAAAGTATTAGAAAAAGAATAAATCAAAAACCTGTATATGACTTTTTCCTCTGTAGAACAAAAAAAAACATATTTTGAAGAATGTTGGAGCCAAATAACGGTGGCACCCATGAGCATCTCAGAGATGACGTATTATTATAGGCCAGCCCGGAAGTTAGTGCCACGCTGGTTCCCTCGACCGAAAGCCTTTGCATTTTTCCCATAGACTTATGGAAGATTTAAAAAAAAACAAGATCTGTGATCAAAAATGTATTTCAGATAATCACAAGGCTATAAACAGACTATACTACCGTCGCTCGATATCAACGTCACCACCGACAAACTTTATTAAAAACATTTCCCTGGTAAGTAATTGCTTATTGTAATTTGTGCGCTCGTTGCGTTTTTTTGTGAGATTTATATGCGCGATGACGTCCAAGGTGCAGATTGTTAGCAACCGCCTTTCCAAGACACAATAAAGGTTAAAGCAATCACAAGCGGGTTATAACTAGTGTGTTTTTGGTTATAGATTAAAGCATGAAAATATTTAGTCGCCTTACTATTATAATATTATAAGGTTCAATCTGACCTTTTGGTCAAAACTGAGTTATTAACATATTCTTATTCTGTGAGCAATTTATTTACGTTATGCCAAAAAATATGCCAATGTTTTTTTAAATGTGGACATTTTGGGAGTTTATTACAAAAACAAAAAGGTTCTATCTACAAAATCGATTATAATTTGGTTCTATAAGATTCCATCTGCGCGCCGATCAGCACTTTGAATGCACACAAGAGGACCAATCAGGAACTTTCTTTGTCATGTGGCCTGGCTCCTCAGTGATAGTGGGGAATATCTGAGGAAACAATGTTCAAAAGATATCTCAAGGCGGACTGTTAACCTTTACGATGGCACACGATTTTTAAAAAGACAATGACCAACATTGATAAACTATTTCCAATAAATTCACTAGGACTTTAAATAGTTGCAAACTTAAACCATTCACACACAGGCAGATGTCTTGCACGCATCACTTGCTGTTTTTTGAATGTCCTGTCACAAGCGTGATTTTTTAAGATTTGTTTTAAATTATAAAAAGTACAACTTCTAAATACACCTCTCAAGACCCCTGCATACTGTTTCACCCCATCTAGTGATTTTTAAAACGTCTGTAGAAACACTGCAGACCAGCCTATACAAGTCGTCATTAAACCAATTAGTCGACTAGTCATAAAGGCAAAAAACGACCTCAAAATCAGGACATTTACAACTTTCTACAGTTATGGGCAATTACGACAGAATTCATCTGTGACTGTGTTGTTTAAACTCTATTAACTACATGCTGCTAATAAACAACATGTGTAAGACTGCAGAAAAAAAAAAACACTTGTGTTTGCAGCTCACAGTCCACCCTATGAGACCGGCTGTCAAAATGCCACTATTTATTTTCATATTTACTCATATATTTTAGTTTGGGCTGGTTTGGGCATATATACCGTAAAAACAGTAGTATGGTAGTATTATGTTCCAAACACGTGATTGTCGTGTAAGATTTTGAGTAAGGATTAAAAAAGTTGCTAAAATTGGAAAGAAACAAAACTAAAGAGAGGGACAATGCCAAACCTGACAGGTGCTTCTTTCTCTCTTCAGGAGCATTGCAGCGTGAGGAAAAGCTTGTTAAAATCCTAATAGTAGCTATCAAAGGCTATTGATTATCTTTCCTGACCTGTTTGGGTGACAAAGTGAACATTAACACGGGCCCTCGCGAGAGAGCCGGGTTCCTGTCGGCTGCGCTTCCTTCGGGGTGGCCTGCCCACAGCCAGGCAGATTTTTGGTGTGAACTCGCCTCGAGCGACTATACGGTTCCATTCTCTCTCCTGCCACCAGATAATCCATTTTACAGGCTCACTTCAAACAGCCTACCCTGAGGCCTGCTGCATACTCCTCACACACGGTTCAGCTTCTCAATGGGCTCCACCGACACTGGACAGCATACAAAGAACTCTGTACTCGCACACGCATGTCTGATGACATGACAGCTCATCATAGATCTCTTTTATGCAGCGGGTCATAAGCGCGTCTTCCCTGTGCTCACACACAAACATAATGCACACACACACACACACACAACAATGACATTTATTTATTTGAGATCAATCCCTTAATAACACCTTTATATTTATATTTGTTACTGAACCTATTATAATTATAATTCATAAATGTAATTTGAGATACAATGATATATCGGCCAATTATCCGTATCAGTCAAAAAAGGCAATTTTTCACACTATTATTGGCTGATAGTACCAAAAATGTATTATAATTATTATTAATAATTGTCATTATTAACATTGCTGGATTGTTTTTTCAATAATCATAGATTTATTTATTTCAATTCAATGATGAGAATCTAAAACAAAATGCATAAATGTTCAATGTATCATACACAGTCATTCTTCTGTACAAAAACAAAACTTTTTTAACTTTCGCTCCACCCATGAAACAACCTCCATTTTCAACTGACATGACAAAGCCTTCTTTCCTAACTTTTTCTAATCAAATCAATGCCAGATGGTTAGAATCAAGTTCTTTTTGTTGTCACGTTGAATATCTTGTTTCACATTAAAATGTGTCACATTACAGAAGTAAATTTGGCTGTGATGGTGTTTCATGTTGACTTTGAAGTTGCTACTTACCTTCCTAAAGTGATATGGCCGAGGTTAGTTTTGTAAAGTGTCCTCATTTTGCATAATGAATATGCCACACGATCTTCAGACGTCTCTGGAGAAATGGAAGAAAGCAGAATTAAATACTGGAAAAGACATTGTCTTTTATTTTATAAAGCCTATAGAGTACATGAACAAACTGCATAGTTGATGAAGTTCAGTCTGCTTTAGGTGCATTAAGAGATTTTATATTTCAGTGAATGCGGAAGAAATGTAATAAAGTGCTATTGGACCAGTAACATGTTATAAAAAGCAAGCTATACATAAAGCATGATAACAAGTAAATTAATGGATGTCCTCATCCAACTTTCATGGGATAAACCTCTAGTTTAGACCTTTTACATGAAATTCTGATTCCAAATACAGTGTGCATTTGCATTTGTAGAAATATATTGACATAAATTACTCCATTACTACTTTGAGAGACTGATTCCGCTGGTTTCTGGATCTTCATCACTATTGTCCCTATATACAGTACACACACCAGCTGAAAAGTGTACACTCTAAAAAATGCTGGGTTATTTCAACCCAATGTCGGGTCAAAAAGGGACAAAACACAACATTTGGGTTATAAATTATCCTTGGTTTTAACCAAAAATTCCAGGTTATTTTTTGACTAACCTAACCCTAACCTAACACCATATTTTGACTAACCTAACCCAACCTTTGGGGTTGTCCATATTTGACCCAGCGATGGGTTGAAATAAACCATATAAATAAAATGTTTAGAGTGCAAGTCATCAGGTGCCTTTAACAGTTTACAGTATACGGTCTATTCATGAGAAGAGCCACTGATCTACAGGCGGAGTGAGTAGCAGGACATCCCCAAAGCATTCACATTAAACTATATCCAGTATTTAATAGTTCAGCTTTGTAATCTCTTTATATAAACAATAAACAGTTTGATTCATTCTGCAGTGTTTTACCCCAGTGTCTTTATAATCTGAGAGCAGTTAACCATCTTAAAGGCAGCTACTGCTCAAGATCAGGTGTATAAGAGGCCGTAGATGCAGGAATGACAAGAATATGGTTCTTTTTTATTTATTTAAACAAATTACTACTTTTCATTTACTAATTGGCTGTGAGTTGATGTTGACACGTATACAAGTCTTTAAGTGCTATGTACTACCTACGTTACTTAAATGAAAAAGTGGCAGTTTGTTGAGAAATAAAGGTGTTTCCCATTTTCCTGTGTCCTCAGTATCACTTTTCATACTAATATTCTTTTAAATAAACACATCCTCTATACTAACTAACTTTTCAAGTACTATACTGCAAAACAGTAGGGACACATAGACCATTTGCAACACCATATCCAAGGAACAAAAACCTTTATGCCTGGCTCTTTAACACCTATACATCATGAATGGCTTTTTTAGCTAATTTGGAGCATGGTGACACCCCATTGCCGGTTGACCCGCCCATACATGCCTTTAAGCACATGTAAGTAATGTTTTATGTATGATAAGTGCCATTTCAGTCTGATGAGCATGCTTTCTTCTCTCTGAGAGTTGTTCTGGTGTACACTCATTAAATATTCAGTATTTGCTTTTGTGCATATACAAGGCCCATATTTTATTTCTAATGTTCATTTTTCTTCGGTAGAAGCTTGCATTGGGAAAATTGGTTAGAATGATATGGCTGCACACAAAAAAAGTGAATTCGTTGAACTGTGTGTGTTATTAATGCTGTAAAGCTTAAAAAGTAAAAAATATCAGCGATAGCAAGAATCAAATTGTGTTGTTCTCATGTGTGACGTAACCATTCACTGCTTTTCAAAGTTTGAATTAGACTGAAATCTTCCCTACAGCTTACAAAGCTAAAGTAAATATTGTATAAATAATATACCAAGTAGGTAATGACTAAATATATATATTTGATGATCTCGATACAACACTATTGCATGGCTTCAGGACCTTGTTCTGAGTATGTGACATTACAGTTAAAGATACAAGCCACATTAACTGTATAATAACTGCTCAGAGAGACAGAAAAAAGTGTAAGACGGTAAACGCAAACATTTACTTTCATGAAGTTGTTTGGTAACAGACCGATTGAATACAATTCAAGGGAACCCCAGTTAAATTCACAGTGTGAATTATTTAATGGTGGTATTCTTGTAGCATTATTTAAAGTCTCATAATTGCAGTTTGGGCTTCCCGAGCCTCATCTTGGAGTGGGGATTTCTACTGGGAACGATCACAACCAGAGAGTGGTTTAAAGTTACTGTCTGTGTGTAAAAATATCTCTTTAATGTCTGGCAAATTGGTAAAAAGCATGGCCCTGGATGTAGACCAAAGTCAAGACTATATTTTTGTTAGTGGGAGAGAGAAGCATGTGGACGAAAAAGTGAATGAGCGGCCAAACTCTTCCACAGTCTCACTGACTTCTGACATTCTTGTCATTTCTTTATTTATTTCACGTCATGGTGCTGGAGATAGAAATACTTGTCTAACAAGGAATAAAATCTTGTTTTATCTTGTTTACACACACAAAAATAGGATACCATAGAGTTGATTGTTTTTTATGCCTATACTGTATAATAACAATAAAGAATGAGCAGGTTTGTCCAAACTTCTGTCTTGTAGTGTAATTCCTAGCATGTTAGATACATCCAGGTGTTTGTATTGAGGAATTGAATGATGAGCCCCGCAGTTCTTCTGGCTAAAGAAAGAGGCGTCTACAAGAAGGATTATGAGAATTGTGCTGAATGCCTATCTAGTGAGACATCTGATGTGTTTTGAGTTTCACCTGCACAGAATGTGAGAACAGGATTAACATGTCATCGGGTAGATTAAAGAGATTTACTCACTATCCCCATTTCCACTTCATCAACGCATCAAACATACAAACAGTTGATAATCCCGTCTTGTATCAACTTGTAAAAAGCCTGCATGAATGAACAAGCACACCACACAATACCTGACGTGTTCTGCTTTCTTTTTTTAGTACTTGAGTAATTGTATGATTGTGTAAATAGCAGGTTATTGCATGTTAGGGAGCATCTCATCTCTGTCATTGAGACACATGGCATTTCATATAAGTGTTTATATTCATATTCATTATTTAATGTTATATTTAGCCTTTTTTACATTTTGATGCATTTGGCAGACACTTTTATCCAAAGCAACTTTTCTTGTTACTATACTTTGTATCTGAGTATGTGCAATCTCTGGGATCGAACCCACGACCTTGGCGTTGGTAGTGTCATGGTCAAACCCCTGAGATACAGCAATGCTTCTCCTTTGAAATTGTGAAGAAAAAACCCCACAAAAAGACACTTGAAAATGAGTTTGGATTACAGCAAAAAGCTGTACTTTACAGAGATATTCTTAATGTTTGATTCCTTTAAAAACTGTGTTAAGATGTTTGACACATTTTTTCTTGAGGCTTTTTAAAAAATATATATTTATATTTGTTATTAACAATTAGAAGATACAGGCAGATTTAATTTGCTCTCTATTAAATTAAATTACTATTTACAGCTGAGATGCTTTATTAAAGAGCTTGCATTTGTGATTGTTATCTCCTGTGAGAATACATTCTGGAAAATTGCCAGGGAAAAAAAATGAAATGCTTCATCTTTCATCTTATCAACTTAGTCTCAGATGTTTCTCTTAAAATAATTTTTCACCAAAAACAAATTGAAAATGAAATAAAATAAACAATAATAATAAAATAAATGCATACAATTTGCTTAGATAATTTAGTGAGAAATGTAAAAAGAAAATCCGAGCACGGTTTGAGGTTTTGTTGAATCCTTACTTAAGAACTTGCACATGAGATAAAAATAAAATATAAAAATGACAATCAGAAGACCTTGTCTTCATTTGCTCTGCTCAATCCACAAAACATCATTTTTTTTCTCTGCTGTGGTTCGTTGTCTTCTATGTCTGATGTTAATGTGTTTAGCGTAATAAAAACAAACTGTCTATCACCAGTGTTTTGGACTGGAGAACTTTCTTTTTTCTGTTTGTGGAGGCTTCACACGACGCTTTCCGTGTCTATTCTTGGGCATGTGCATTGGCCTCCGATCGAGTAATTATAAGAGCTGATTGAAAATCACGCATATATTGTATTTCTGAAGCGAAGATTGCTGTAATTAATGTAATGCACCATACAACGATCATTTCGCTTCATTTATCATAAGCCTGCGTAGTATTTTCCTATTCTTTATTTGTTTTTCATATATTTGTTGTTAGCATGACAAACATTTTGCACTGCAATTAAGCATCTGAGTTAATAACAAAATGAAGCTGTCTCACAGAGACCCGCGTCATAAATTAAATCCAACCAAACACACAGGCAGCTTGAGCTCGTGTTATGTGAATATCTTATACGTAGACCCAATGCCTGGTCTAAATGGGGCTTATTGGATCTTGGCAGACCCGCACTAAGTCAAAACACAGCTTTAAAATGAGAGTCAGTGCTAAAATGACCATGGAAATCTAGCTTGACCACACCGACAAACTTGACTTGTTGTACATGTTGCACATCTAAATTCACTTCAAGTTTGTCATAACGTCCATCACACAGAGTTGTTTTCCAGGTAAAACCCAAGCGTTTCACATCACGCTATGCACCAGGGAAACCATTTAATGTGCTGTTGAGGAAAATGTACAAGCGTGTGCATTAGACAAGTTAATTTTAGATTAGATTATTACCTTTTAACCAGCATGTCAATCAAGTAAGTACATATGCCCCCCTTCCACACTTCTTTCTTTGTCTGTCTGTTCATATGTCTCTCTATTCCAATTTTAATCTCTTTGTAATAGGTATTTAAAGCCGGTAGTAGTATGATGGTCTACTAATCAGTAAATCAATTACACCGTGACCTAGAAATAGTAGAATGAGAAGTAATTGGTGCAGCTCTAACCCCCCCTCTCAGTATTAAGTGCAGAACAATCCACAGGGACTGTGAGGTTGATCAGATAGACACCACACCAGCGTGTCCACATAAATACACACATGTCTCAGCATCATTACACTTTCAGATTGAATGTACAGGGCGTTTGAAACCTCTCTAAAGAGAGACCAGATCTACAATGAACGGTTGCTGTATACCATTTGGCAACATCGTGCGTGTTTTGATGATTATAATGCACTTGTGTCCAGTGAATCAGTTCCAGACTGGTTGACTTTGTGTGTTTGTGCGACTTAGTAAAAGCAACTTACAAATTTGAGAACATTTAACATTAAACATTTTGTTTATATTCTTGTTTTATTTAATAAAAAATGTGTGGGGTGTGTCTTGGTTATTTTAGAATTTATACTACATTGCTACTGTTTTTTAGTTATTGCGTTAAACCATTTGAACCTTTTTTGTGACAATGGCTATACAATTTTAACAATTCTTATTCAAATATATAGCAGTATTGATGGTTTTATCGGACACACGCACCAGGCCCGAACGTCTAAACTTTTGTTTTGTTTTGATTCTGAAAAGGCTGAGATATATGTTTTAGCAATATTGTCCTATTCTACACCTGGATGTAATTTATTCATAATATTTTTTGTTTAATACGACGATGAAGTTTATGACTTTAAGAATGTCTTGGCCATTTAAAGCGTTTTAATTACATACTTTTTTCCTCCTCCACCCAAACACTTAACCACAGTTTGTTTCTTTTTAACCTTGAGGTTGCTCTCAAAAACGAAGTCACTTTGTTTGTCACTTTTGTTCATAAATGAAGCGTGTGTGAACAGATCTCTTTTCCACTGATAATTGCAATATACTGTATGTGTGTACAGTGGCCTTCGAGACCCATCTGATAATGCGCTGTATGACCGAACAGTGTTAAACTTCATATCTCTCTGCACATATTGTATTCTTATGTTGTGCTTTTGCAGTGTTGTTGGTGTTGGATAAGTGTTGACGGTTATAACCTGCCTCATTTATGGCAGGTTGTCTTGGCTCTGTTATTGTAATGACTCAATCCATGGTTACCTCTGAAAGTCGAAATGTTTCAGCCTAAACATGCGTGACAAACCCTCACACATGCCCAGTCATAGCACTGGCATGAACTCCTTCACCTAACACTGCTGATATTCAGATGTGTCAGGTTGCCTTGATCTCACCTCTCATTCTTGCTGCTATAGACATATAGTATGGAGTTATGATGTTCACCCAAAAATAATCATTCTGTCATCGTTTACTCAGCCCATGTTGCTTTAATACCTACTTGGTTTTATATTAGTGGAACACGATTCGCTTTTTGCGACCGAAGCTGTCATTATTCACTGTTTCTGGAAAAATGCTAGGTTATTCCAACCCATGGTTGGGCAACTATAGACAAACCCGACATTTGGTTTAAATTAACCTAGAAAATGTCAATATCTGGGTTAAAACAGGCCAGCATTTTGGGTTAAACCAAGCAAAGGTTCATTTAAAGTCCCTGTGAACCAGAAGTTGTGATCATTTTTATGGGCCAATAAGTATTCTTATTCTATTTTAGTTGAAAAATATTTGTCTTTGGAACGTTAATCAGTGAATATACTCTTTGGCTCACTTTGGTAAATTCTGGTGTATGACTCCCGTATCAGCGCGAGTGCACGAGGCACACGATGCTCAATAGGGTTGAGCGAAAGATGGCCAAGGCCAGGGTTTCGTGTTTTTGTCCCTTTTCGACCCAATACAGGGTTTCTTTAGATTGTACATTGTGAGGCAGCATATTCACAAACGTACAACCACAACTTCATTTATTCAGAATAATGAGTGAAAACATGAGTGATTTTGGGTTAACTATAGCTAAACATATATATGAACAAATGTATATGTATTCGTCTGTCAAGTGAACTTCATACTGAGTTTGTTTGCTTTTTTTACAAACTATGTTTAAAATAAATTCTGTAGAAAAGGTCACACAAGTGACTTGTTTCGGAAGGCTGCGTTCTCCGGAGGTCGCATTCAAAGGATGCTAAGTCATCGAGGCAGTCTCGTCTCATAACAGCAGATCGGACACTCTGAATGCACCCATCAAATGCGACCTTCTTTCACAGGAATTCAGAGGACACATCAGGTGTATCCTTCGTTGCTAGAGATAACCCACAATTCTTTGCATCACCCAACGTCTTTTATTTGTTTAAACTGCAGCAGCTGAACATTCAATCAAATATGTGGTGTTTAAATGTTTGCAATTTGTGTTACATTTTTTTACCTCAGCATGCAAATGTAATAAATAGGATTGAAGGTGTTTTGTTTAACTCTTCTGGCATTGCTTTGTGTAAAGTAACTGGTTAAAGTCTTCAATTGTTGCGTGGTTGAAATATACTATGCAGAAACAGTAGATTTTGTCAAAATGTATTAAATTATACAGAGTTCACATTTACAAACAGACATTCCTTTACTCTCAGGAGGCGATTTTAACCAGCTGGGCTTTATCGCTCTTTCATTGTGGAGAAGAGGGGAAGGATTGCACACCCTTTTGTTGCTTCTTCAGGGAAAATCTATTTTTGAGGGAATGGAAATCTGTCTTCTCACAATGCAAGCTGCCACACTGTCAATTGAGGTGTGAATTGGGGAAGACTCTGCATTGTCCGAAGGATAATTTAATTGGAAAAGCACGACACTGTGGTCTTGTGTTGAAGAGTTGCAGGCGGGACCTGCTTTGGCCCAGCTTTCCTGCTGGAAAAAGGATTTATTTTAACTTTACCCATTTGGTCTATACTGCGAGTGGCCGCTTGATGCGTAAAGGGCTCATTGTAGGGGACAGGCATGCAGAGAAAGAAAAGAGAGAGGCTGTTTTGATAAAACTGCACTTTCAATACCTGCCAGCCAAGCATTATTCCTTCTTCGATGGCTGAAACTGTTACCCAATCACGTCTCCATCGAAGAAAAGGTGGTTCCCGGACCCCTTAAATCTGCCGGACCGTGTTTCAAAACTAGATTGCTCCTATTAAAATCAAATGTGTCCACACTTAAAGCCCAGACGCGGAGTACCAGATCTGGCACCAACACCATTTCAGTGGAAAGTCAACATATGATGAGAGGACCAGCCATTTAAAGAAATCCTTTTTCCTCTTTAGCCAGCATACTTTCAGGCTGAAAGATGCTTATGAGGCGAAAAAGAAAATACTGTTCTCGTTTATTATGCTCCAGGTAACAAAAGAATGGAAATGTTGGCCAAGCCATGATACACATAATACTGTTCAAAGCTTTAGAAAGGATTGATGCGTTTGCTTGCACAATATGTTTGATTTTCGCAGATATTATGTTTGGAAGTAGCTGAGCATGAAATCCACTCACTGCTTCTATATTTAGAGTCTTAATCATTTAATACACCACAAATATTTTCATTTTTATATCAGCTAAAAGTTTTAGAACAACACTATGGGACTGAGCGGTGTAGCGTGAGAAATTGTGTTGAATAGCAGAATATAGTCAACTCATCAAAATGGAGTAGGACTGTTTGTAGCTGCACCTAAAATAAGTTAAATCTGTGTAATATTTTAGCAGTGTTTGGATAACGTGTTAGAAGTAATCTGATTACTTTTTGAAGAAACGAGTAGTTACACAGTTCCTTTGATTTACATATCAATATTTAAGGTACTTTTAACGCAAGTTCCTTTTCAGTCTAACCATTTGTATTAACTATTTTTAAACTGCTGAATTGAAATTCTGAACAAAAGGTTGTGCAGACATGAGCGCTCATGCTTGCGCAGGAACACAGCGATGGAAGGCCAAAGCTTTACATTCAGGGGCGGAGCTACAGTTTCGCCACAGCTACTATGGACGAAATGGTCATGTTTGGAATTCAGCGCGAGTCATGACACGCAGCAGTCGTGTAGCAGCAGTTTTAAAAGTTTTCTTCCCAACACTGTATTTTATTTGTATTTTATATTATTGTTTGTAATATAAGAAATGTAATAAAAGGGAAGGGAAAACGGAAAGTGTATTTTAGCTTAATTTAACATGAACATAATAAATATGATATTTATGTTAACATTGTATACCTTGGTATAAATATCTATATTACTTAGGTTATCACATGAAAAACCTTTTTTTTTTTCGAAAAACATATTTTATAAATATTACTATTGTATTGCTTAAAAGTGAAATTGAACAGAGCATCTGTTTCTCTAGTTCTCGTTCTCTGCAAATAAATGTATATAGAAACAATATTCTTATTTGAAATTTGTAACAAATGATGCTTGTAGTGAAAATGAACATCTTACATTTGTAATCATCGTCTTTGAACTGGTCTCTTAATTTTTTCCACGGCTGTTTATACTCCCCCATTGGTTCAATTGTCATGTGGTTATATGTGCAGGTGGCCTCACATTGGTAGTGTCACCTAGTCCCATGTGACATCCTTCAATTGTCAATGTTGTCACGACAACCTGTGGCCTCTGCTCATGGCTGCTCTCCAAGGCCAAATAAAGCCATTGTAGAGGAGAACGGGCATGTGTCCGGATGACCGAGGGCCGGCCCAAAAGCCCCCTGCTCCGGTGCGGTCATCAGGACGCCTGGCCACCTTTCTGTGCCCTTTGCTAAAAGGAGGAAGCGTCTTTCATCCCCTTTTCAAGGTGAAACACACTGCAACCCTTACAACGACACTCTCCAAAGGCCTGTCCATTCAGAGGGGATTCAACGCGTGCCAGGACGCGTCAAAGTGTCAGCGCGAGATGCCGCTTTGCCACAGAGAGCGTGGGATGACACTCAACACGAACCTCACACACTCATGCGAAACAAGCCTCTGAGACGATTTTTAAAGAGCAGACGTTCAGCCACAAATCGCCATTAACACAGGAACTCGTTTCGGATGCAGGAAATGCTTAGGCATTTTGTGTCAAAATTGAACTTTAAAGAGACATATCACAAGGAGACTTTTTTCTCGAGAAGAGTTGACTGTGCTGTGAAAACATGCTGTAACTAAGCTACAAACTTGACTCTGTAGCACCTTCTGCTCTGCATTTCTTTCCTAACATTCGAAACAAGCTGCTTCAGTTTTTTAACATGGGGTTTTTAACATAACTCCGACGGTCAGAGACAGGGTGGAAATGGTCATGAAAAACGAAATGATGGCAACAGTTTTTACGATAAGTGTGAAAGTTTGAAGTGCGATAACTCTTAGCTCAACTTTATAATGTTGTTTGGTCTTTGAAAGCAGCGATATACAACCAGAAGAAGTGCCTGAATTCATTTGATTCTCATTTCTCCGGGGCCTCTCTCCCCCAAAAACATACAGTACAGTGTTTAATAGCTTTAGAGGCTCCAGTGTGTTCCAGCACTAATCAATGAGCTCCACCGACAGAGAACCGCTGCCAGAAGAGTCCTGTATGGCTACCCAACATCACCATGGTGATCACTCCCATTAGGATAGTTGCTTTCCTGATGTTAAATGTCTGCCTTCAGACATGTACAGCCATTATATAAATCATCCTTTCAGAATGTTGGCCTCTTCTAGCCAAAGCTCTTTTTTATGAAACAGACAGGGGCAAGAAAGAGAGAAAAAGATTCAAGGAGAAGCGCCGGGACCAAAAATCACATCTGCTAAACTACTAGAGCATACGAAAAAGATTAGTAAAATGGAGACATCTTTACTCTTTGAGTGCTTGCTGTATTTTGTGAATTCCCCAATGGCTTCTGGGAAATACTGATGGGTATTTGAACATTTTCCTACATTTGTACTGGAAGGAGATAATTGATTTGACACTGAATCAACAGGGTAGTTTCATAATTCTGTTTTCCTTTTTTTAATTCAATAGCAGCTCATTGTCTTTTAGTTTTACTTT
Organism: Barbatula barbatula; assembly: GCF_947034865.1. Lineage (NCBI taxonomy): Eukaryota > Metazoa > Chordata > Actinopteri > Cypriniformes > Nemacheilidae > Barbatula > Barbatula barbatula. The sequence goes on from NC_136777.1 coordinate 16,144,447, forward strand.
TATTAAAAGGCATTAACCAAACAAATTATAGTTTTAACAGTATTTGCAATTTGTTAAATGTCAAACTTTTTGAAAGTATCTAGTGTTGATTTCCACCCAAAGAAATTGTTTTGTACTTTAAATTGAAGTACCGAACAAAACTAATGTGTTTTTTGTTAAATGCATGTTAAAATGTTTTGTATGTAACCATGTTGTATGTAACACTATAAAAACAACAGACATAGAACATATTTAGAAAATTAAAGAACAAAAATACAGTCTGCATCCAACTCCCCCTCCACACAACTTCAAGAGAATGGTTTATTTGTGTGAAAGACTAAAAGAGAACAGAAGCTGAAAAATGCTGTAAAGAGACAAGTACTCATAAGATTTGACACTTGTACAAAGTGCATCTGCCGTGAGAAAAATGAAATGGGTGAAGAGCTTTTTGTAATCTTCCACTCATTGATAGAATGTTTTTCCATCTCGTTGAATATTTCAGATGATTTTCATTGGAGAACTCCCAGAGGCACCCAGTGAGATTTGCATCCTGATTTATTTGTCATATATCCTTTATATCGCTAAATTCTTTATACATCTCCAGTGGCAGCATGCATCTTTCATGAGTTCCTCCGCCGTGTTCGCAGTCGGATCTAAACACGTTTTACACATTGGGCCACTGCTTTACTTCCCCTGTTTCTTCTTGAGTGTGTGAGATCGATGAAAAATTGAAAAGGAGTTGTTAATTCCTCTCTTCACAGCTCAGGAATCAAGCAGTCTCGAGACAAACACCACCAGACTCTCCACAAGTCTTTCAGTGCAAAATCCACTGAACATCTGCAGTCCAGTTTGAGCAAGTGCGGACCATCTTCTTCTTGTCTAGTTCCAAGTTAGCAAACACTGTGGGCAAAAAGTCTAGTTCTGCATACTGTATTTAAATTAAACCCTTGTCAATTTTACTCTCCAAAACTCAATTTTCTTTCTGTACAAATTTGCATTACTTTAATGATTCATAAAAGTCAGTGTTGTGTGAGTGATGCAGTAACATTGGGCTAAGCAGATAGCAAACAGAATTTATTTGTAAAGTCATGTTTAGAGTTCATGTTGGACGTGATGATCAAATAGAATTAGAGTAACTGTTCTCAAACCTAGAAATGCAATGTAGACTAATAGTCATTTAGATATCAGTTTAGTCTTAGTCTTTTACGTCCCCTAACAACACTATCCAATGTTCCCTTCAGAACACCAATCCTGCTCTTACGGCCATCAAGGCACTTCATAATATCAATTTCTTTAAGAATGGTTAGCATTATCCTCATTTCCCGTTTGGAAAACAAGCTTTGAAGCCATGCTCTTTTCAATGCGTCAAACATTTGACTGCCATGTGTGTATCGAAAAGTCCTACACGGCGGTAATAATGCGATTAAGATGTGTACAAATCTATACTGCACTTCGATAATGCTACTAAAATAGGAAGTGTCTCCGCTACACATCTTTATTCCATTTGTGACTACTACGATTATGACTTAAGACGGATTCAAGTAATCTAAAAGCTCTGTTGACATGGTACATTCTTAGAAAGTGTATTGTCTTAATCGTGTTAATATTGGAAAATGGTTGTACATGTAAACGTGGTCATTGTTGAGATCTCTTCTGAAACTCTATTGAAGACATTTGTGAGATTGTAGGAGACTTGAGCAAAAATCCATTTGCTCTTCATTCATTCTCATTGATTTTTAAGAGAAATCGTTTTTGATTACTCGAAATAAAGAGAAAGAGAAGGAAAGAAGAAGTGTAAATAAACCACCACTACTTAAAGGCTATAGAGGAAATTGTAGGATTTGAAAAGGGTCAAATAAGAAAAAGGCCTCAACAAACAAGAATCGGGTGAAAGAAAATGTTTTTCAATTCCTGCTCGTACTTTACTCAAAAATACTTTCCTTCCAGTTAAAATTGGAATTGTGACAGACAATGAAATCAAATCCTTTTGGATAAGGTTGTTACATGGTGAACGCTACAATGCTTTGAACTTACGTCACACAGAATTAACCCACAGTCAAAGGGTGTGAGGGATTGAGATAAACATGTTTGTAATGGTATATAATAATATCCACTTGGGCCGAGACTTGTTTTTTCTATCTTCCTGTTTATTTCCATGCATATACTGGAGAAAGTTGCAAGTCCTCAGCAAGCTGCGATTATTTCAGCGCCCCCCTCTTTTCTCTTTGTTGTCATGCAGTCAGTACTTAAAACGTTCCAGTGATTTTAATTTCACTGACATAGGCACAAGCTAAGGCGGTGCATATGTGCTGCAATGTGCGCAAGACGCTGCTTTTCTTCAGATTTGATCACGGGCTCGCGGAAACAGATTGCGGTGCTGGAATGTGCCATTGAGCCTTACAAAGCCCATCTGTTTGGGCGACCCAGTGGAAAGACGAGCGTGGCGGGCACCAGGCAGAATGATGGAGTACCCATTAAAGATAAGGGAGGCTGGGGTGGCCCACCTCACCAGACTGTTGTTTGGGACACGGGATTGGGCCTGCAATACCCCCACCTTCTCGGCTTCCACGTGGCAGCAGTTTCTCAGGGACTGACATACTTTCACAGATACTGATATTCATACGTTTTCTTGTGTTTGATGCATCACCTGAAGGCTTGAGATGGGGAAGACATATCACAGTTTTAAATAAGCATGAGTGTGTCTTAGTTGCGCCTGTATTTTACCTCTCACACGTTGCACTCGGTACATGTGAATTGCTTGCGTGCCGTACCAATGCTAATTCCGCTTCTTCAGCAGTAAGGCGCGGGGCGTTGCGGTTCAGTGACAGCTCGATAACTAGAGCCGGCCGAGGTGTCTCTGCTACATTTCCCATTTGCCATCTAATTCACACATCACAACCGTGCACTCACAAAAGTGCAGCTGAAATAGTGTAAAGACACCACCGCGGAGGATTCGCCAATGTCAGCCACCCTGAAACAATAGAGAGTGACTATATCGTGTGCACGCTGTACCTGATTGGTCAGGTCAGTGGAAATGTACACTAGGTTTATTTCAACCTCTTGAATTCTCCACTGAGGATGGAAGAGAGATGCACATGCTCTGGTTGGGTGGAACGCCGCAGTGGGCAGAAACTGGAAAGCTGAGGGGTTATTTTTTATTCATACGCTGCCACCTGGTTAATGGAGTTTTTGAATCTTGCCGGTCTTCCTGGCTGAAACATGCCTTGTTTTAGATGATCAGCCCTCAACCAAAATCAGCGGAATTATTAATGCCTCCTACATTACCGGTGCTTGTAAATATGATAAAATAATGTTAATAATGTTATACATGTTTTAAGACCTCCCAGCGTATTAAAGATATTTTTTATAACATCTGAGAAGATTCCAGATTCTGTCTTCGAAGCGCATTCACAAGACCACCATGACTCATGGGCATCCAGGTTGTGCCCAACACATGCGCCATGCACCGTTCGGCACCCAACTTTAATACTCAAGCGTCGTGGTGCTCTCATGGACGTGCGTCGTAGACTGACAGGGAGGAGAAGAATCTGTTAATTAAACCTGTTATTTTGGTTTCTTTTGGGCACATAAAGTCCTTTCGTCGCTTCATGAAATTTCAGTTAAACCACTATGATCATATGGACTAATTAAACGATGTCTTTAGAACTTTTCTGGACCTTGACAGAAGCAATTACCATTATGTCTATGAGACAATGTGTAGAACGTCATGTGGGTGAGGAAAAAATAACAAAAGTTTGCTTTTTGGTTGAACTATCCCTTTAATACATAAAAGTCAGATATGAACGCATTCTTACCAGTGAAGATTCTTCAGAAAATTTAAACTTGATGATTTTTACAATAGAAATTAATAAATGTAAATTTGTACCGTTCCAAAATGGTGGATGTGTCGATGTGACGATTTTCAAACTGGGGGCTCTTAGATGGGGAAACGTTTTATGGTATTTTAAACTTAGAATTCATAATCAGACATCAGACAAATAAGGCCACCAACCAAAATAATTGATATTCTGGCATTCTAAAATATTACATTCAATTAATCTGATTAATATTCTAACTTAACGGTTATAAATCCTTTTTGGGGTGACCACATAGGGATTCACCCTACTCAAGGGGTTTAAGAACTGGTCTAAATGGTCGAATGTGGCATCTAAATATACATATCTATAAACAAAACAGTCTAAATTCACACAAAAGTGGAGTCGTAGCCAGAGACTTGAATATCTTGGAGACTGGACTTTGACCGTAAGTAGCCAGCCCAAGCAACATGCTTAAACTCACTCAGAACACATCATGGCAGCAACTCTCTCGAAAATGAACAAATTGTATTCTTAACCTTAAACTTAAGTCCATCATCCAGGCACAAGTCATATACTTACATAGTTTTTTCCCTTTATTAAGGATTTTATGTGCTGTGGGATTATATGACCTGGCCAGAAAAGCTTAAATCATTTTATTAGACAAAACGGAGTGTATATTTCCTATTTTACTTCACAGGAAATGGTTCTCACATGTTATCTTCCTGATATGTAAAAAAGCCCAAATCCAGGAACAAAGAGCACTCTAGGTAAAAGAGTTTCTAATTGCAGCAAAGCCAATTACTGCGATATTCCCTGTCACACTTGTGTATGCACATGGGGACATGCTCCGCTAGCAGTTTGCTTGTAGAATTAATCACTTTGATACCAGTTTGAGTGATCCTATCAAATTATGCTTTGGGTCAAGCATATTAAACAAAAGAGCCGGGATCTATCTTTAATATATCTACAGTGTGGTCCGCATCAAATTGAAATAAATCAAACATCACGTTAATAGGTGCTGTCCGACATCACTCGGCAGCTCGTGGATGATTTGCCGTGCTTTGATCAGAGATGCCAGGGAATCTAATCATCAGCTGGAAATTAAAAAGATTTTAATAGCGATAGTGCACATGAGCACACCGCTCACTGTCGCAGAGACGCGGTCGGTTGACAGTGGCTGGTTACACCGCATTACTCTGGGATGAATGGACCGTTTTAGGGGGGTGAATCGATAGATTTAACTGAGACGTGTGGTTATCTTGATCTAGGTTGAAAATGGGAACAATATCTGAGCTCTAGCTGGGAGATAAAGTTATCCATCTGCACGATTAAAAAGCAATCTCTGTTTGATCAGAGGCCGGCATACGTCTGCTTCTAATGAGAAGGACTTTGATGACATAAAATCATCTTTGTTCTCACGCCCAAAGCCGTGTGTACAAATTTTGAAGGAAAAGAGCCTTTTCAAGAAATACTCCCGTGAAGACGTGACATACTGTAAGTCTAATGAGAAAAACTTTAATGCCTCTACAATCTTTGTTTTTACAGATGAAAACTTCAAGTAAAGATTTCACGAACAGCTTTTGGAGGAAAGCACCCTTCACACGAAGTAGTCACGTGTAGATGCACGCTCACATCCTCAGACACCCAAAGCCTTTTTAACAAGCACTTTGTTTGTTGAAGGGTATAAAGGCGGGTATTAAGCACCCACACACATTTCTGGAATCCTCTATGTCTGATGATAAGATTGAAGTGTTGTTTATTCAAATATAAAGCAGTGAGCTTTCAAGTTTCTCATTCACATGGAAGACAGGTTTAGTGCAACAATCAAATGAGAATCAACAAGGCTGATATGGGTATTTACCAATAAAAGCTCCAGTTTTAGTGCTGAAAAACTGTAAGAGGATTATGGTAGTTTAGACTTTACACGGACCGGGTTCAGGGCTCTTGGCATGGAATCTAATTGTCGTTGTTCCTTCCTCGCAGTCTTAAAACACCCGTATTTGTTTCCTGAAGCAGGTCAGCAGTCAGTTCATGTGTTGAAAAGGTGACGGACTGTGCGGATGGTGCTAAACATTTGGCTTCCTGTGAAGTGAAGAGATGTTGTGGGCACGAATCCTTGTGTTGTTGTACACCGAGTGTTTTATTCACAAAACATCTCATTTATTTTACAGTACTGGATATACTGTCATTTTTTTAAAATGATTAATTATTATTTTATTCTTAATTAAGAAATCTCATCTACTTTAATGTACCCTACTGAAACATGTTGTTTTTGGTTTGGTTTGAAAGTTGAAATCATTGAAGTTTGGATGTCATCAATGTAGTTTGAAAACTTTGAAGATGATGAATGGATGAATGGATACAGTATATGAATAAACGAATGGATGGATAGTTGGGTGGGCGTATGGATATGTGTATGCATAGACGGATGGATTGGTGTATGATAGATGGATAAGCGAACTGGTGGGTGTGTTGCTGGACGGAAGGTGGATGGATACAGTATATGGATGGAAGATGGATGGGCGGATGGTTAGACAGATAAACGAATGGGTAGGTGGGTGTACGGATGGATGGATGGGTACAGTATATGGATAATGGATGGACAGATGGATGTGTATGAGTGGATGGCTGGATGAGTGTGTAGATAAACAAATGGCAGGGTGAATGAATGGAAGGGCGGATGGGTGGATGGATGGATGGATAGGCAGATGGGTTAATGGATGGATGAATGGGTAGATGGATAAACAAATTGGTGGGTGGATGGATAGATGGATGAATGGATATGCAGTAGTGTATGAATAAATGTATGGATTGATAGGTGTTTAGATGGATGGTTGGATGGGTGTATAGATGGATGGACGGATAGAGGGTTTTATAGATGGCTTGAAAAACAAATTGTTCGGTTTATAGATGAATGGGCAAAGTATATGGATAAATGGTTGGATGGATGAAAAGATAGACAGATGGGTGAATGATGGGTGGATGAGTGGATGGATGAGTGGATAGCGTACAATGATAGACACATGCATGCATGGATACAGTATATGAATAGACAGATAGATGGATGGATGGATGGATGGATGGATGGCATTATTAGAGAAATATAATCAACTTTCCTTCTAGAGATACAAAAATTTATTTTTTATTCATTGAAGTAATTCCATGTAGGCTATAAAGCATTGTTGTTTGAAGTACAGGCCAGTGATTTAAAGCGCTGTGGGTTTTCCTCTGTCATGATGGCTGTCGCTTCAGATGGGAGGTGGGGTGGGGGTGGGATGCTGGTTGAGGGGAGGGAGATGGCAGATTTTTCACCTGAAGGCAAATGCAGAGAGAGGAAGCTGTTGGCTTCATCAGGGAGCTGCTCAGCTCAGCTCGACTCAACACAGTTCCGGAAAGCACATCTCCTCCGTTATTCATTATTCATCCAGCCTCACAATTAGCTTCCAGTATGCTCACGCTTTGAGCACACCCCGATGTGCCGCTTCTCTTTGCAATAATACAAGTTGTGTCCCTGCTTTAACAGAATGTTCGTGCAGTTCTTTTGCATACATAAACTCATAATCAGACAGAAAAGGGGAAAGTACATATTTCGGGTTGTCCCATTATTGCTATATTAGGAGTAATCATGATATTAAAGGTATAGTTCGTTCTATCATCATTTACTCACATTTGAGTTGTTCCAAATCTGTATACAATTCTTTGTTCTGATGAACAGAGAGAAATGTATTAGGAAGAATGCTAATAACCAAACAGGTCTTGCCCCCCATTGACTCCAATAGTAGGAAAATAACTTTAGAATGAAAATAAATAAATGTAGGAGAGCAAACAGTACTGGGGCACTTTTGACTAGAATTATTTCCTACTATGGGAGTCAATGGGGGGCAAAATCAGTCTGGTTATAAGCATTCTTCCAAATACATTTCTCTGTGTTCATCAGAAAAATGCTAAATATACAGATTTGGAATAACTCGAAGGTGAGTAAATGAGGACAGAATTGTCATTTTTGGGTGAAGTATCCCTTTAATATCTGTGATTATTTATATCATGTTAATACTACACATAATAATGTTTTAAATAATTCAGGTTATTTATATCTGGTTTAAACATGGTGGTTTTGCACCATTTTGCCTAGAGCCACCATTAACTCTCCCAACACTCGACTTGGGTGTGATTCACCTAAAAAGATCAAATCAAAGATAAAATAAGATCTGCTCTTTTTCTTTCACTGCTCCACAAGTGTTCCTTTTGGATGAAGTTCTCTCGAATAATATAGCTGTATTTTACCCGCTGTACTGTGTATTGATTTATGTTCAGTCCTTTAATGTCCAAAATTGAGTTTCTAGCCCTCTTAGAACTATATGCTGAACTTGTTTGGATATAAGAAAATATTCTCCAATAACCATCTCAAGATTCTTCTAATACAGACAAAAGAATTGGAATAATTCTGGCACATCAGGTTTCCACTACTTTCACTTGTATGTTATAGTATGATTTGTTTTTGTCTTTGATGGTAAGGGTTAGGGGTGAAGCTTCAGCATTGCTTTTTTAAACTAGTCATACTTTTTTGTATGATTCACATTGTACGAATCCATACGAATTAGCCAATAGCCACCTTGTAAAATAGTTATGAGATCAGGCTGGTTTTCATGGCAGTGGTACTGTACTGACTCTTTCCTTTTCCTTACAGCTACACACACACACACACACACACACACACAGCAATCTCTTTTCATCTCTTTTATACGATTCTAGGCTTTTCCACATTCTCCGGTGGTGATGTATTTCCCCATTTTCTCTAGCGCTTATAAAATTGCTTGTAACCGTAATGACCGATGAAATAGCTTAAAAAAGTTTCAGTGGAGAAATACTGTGCATAGCCCTCAAAACAGCATATTGCTTACAGAAACACTTTTCTCACTAGGTTGCTCACAGCCAGAATAAAAGTACTTTATCCCTCGTTCAACTCCTATCATATGTCACTTCCCTTATGTGTGAATCCCAAAGTTATAGTTCTGACATAATTAACTGGAAACTTAGCATCTTCAAAGGGCCAGAACCTTTTACTCTGGTGTCTTTATTTTCCTGCCAGATGACTGTTGTACGCTCCCTAGTGCGCCCTTTACATTTTTGGGTTTTAGATCGATACTGCACTTTGAGAAATTATTCTTTCTTTGTAGTTTGTGCCCTCAGGCATTTTACTGTATGTTTGTTCTTAGATTATATTTTGCTTTTGTCTCACACTTCCTGATATTTGAGACTTATCACAGCATCATATTATCTTAATAAACCTTAATTTGATGAAATAGCAATTTAGTTCCTGTATCTGCAATCTGCTTTGATATCCAGGATGTCTGGCAGCTATAAAGATTTCATAGATAAAGTAAATGCTAAATATTCTGTAGTGAGAGTCATGCATCTCAATTGAATCAGATGGCAAGGAAATGCATGTCATTCAAGTTAAAACTCGGGTCTGTTTAATCGTAATATAAATGAATTAGTAAACAATGGCCATTTCTGAAGGATTGTGTGCCCGACCAGCAAGTCAGCCCTTAAATCTGTCTTCGTGCACTAAAACCTCAAATCTTCCAGAAAGTCCCCCACTTTCATATTTATCCCCCTTTTATGCAACCGACTAAATAAGATCATCAAAACATTTATTTTTAAGCATCACTTACAGTGAGCTGGGGTTTCAAAAAGTCCCTACAGAGAGCTGGTGTGTAGGCTGAATGTGATGGGGCTGGAGGTGTGAGAGGTAACAGTCTGGATGGAGGAGATGTTCTTCTGCTGATGGCTGATGGTTCAAGCGTCCACCGGCCCGGGAGCAAATGAGATTCATTGAAGTGAAATGCTGGGGTTTGGCTCACCGGCGTCATGTCACATTATGACCTGAAAGTGACGAGAAAGTGGAGTGAATGTGGAGCACACGGACAGTGGAAATATGTGTGCTCTCTGCGTCATTTCAAAGCGTATTCATATAACCTGAACATTTATCTGCGATTCGTTTTATGTAACCTTTTCTCAGATTATACTGCACACAGAACTGGAATTCTGCAGTTCCACTCAAAATAGCCGAGTTTTCCAGGTTTGAAGGATCAGATGTTTGAAGATGATAATTTTAGCTGGAGTTTTAAATTTGAACTTTTTTTTTGGTCGATTGAAAAATGCTTCTCCGTCTTTGTTAAGATTCTCCACTTGAGGTTGAATAATCCTGTACCAATAATTTGATTCTCTGTTATTGACTTGGCCTTCGTAACTCCTGGCTTGAAACAACAAAAAGCTCACTATTGTCCCTCACAGGAAAATAAGTCATAGAGGAGGAAAACCAAACAGAAAGCTCTTCTAAATGAAACAAATCTTTACGAGATAAAACAACAATCAGAGCTCAGTCGATTCATGCCAACAAAAACAAAGGATTCCTTTATTGGCCTCTGTTGAATACTGGTGCTTTAATTGTGCAGAAACACAGCTGTGCGTCTTTATAGAGACAAACTGATTGTCTGTCCGTACCTTGACTGTGCTGTGAAGGATAAAGCCTCATTATCCGCTGTCACCTTCGTCTGTGTCAGTCTCATAATGAAGATTTTATAAAGCTGGCACTTTAGACAAATGTTTTGTGGAGAATGTCACACAGCCAACACAATGCTGTCAGGAGGCAGAAGTGTGAATAAGACTTACCTAACCGCAGATGTGCGATTGTGTTTATGATGTATTTTAGCTCTCATCTGTCTTGTGTTTTTGCGCTTCAAGGACTTCTGGATTTGTTCAATTTTCACAACTTTTATAATACAGTACTTGCTTCAGATTTTTAGTAAGTAAATAAATGCAAACATCCAACATATTGGTGACCAAGAACAACCAAACTGCCTCAAAACATCATTTTTGTCATTCTGATCATCCAGTAGTCTCGTCTTCTGCATGTCCTGCACCCTGCTGATGTTAGTGTGTGTGCGTGTATGCGTGTGTGCAGTACTCGTCCGGTCTCCTGCACTAACAAAAATGAACCAACATCTGTGCGCCGCGGCTCCCATATGCAGACGTCTCTTTCCTATCTCAGCACGGCCCTCTGACTGTCAGGATGGAGAGAACAATCTGGAACTTCTGTTGTGTCTCTCACCCTCTGGGATTCTGGATTTATCAATTATAAATCTGCTGAAATGACACTGTGCTTCACTTTTTCTTTTTTCAATTCCAGTTTTCCAGCGTTTTTACATATTTTGTGTAACCCAAATCTTTCCTAATCTAGAAAAACTGTCCCAAGTATGGTGTTAAATGTCAGTGTAGTGTAAGTATTGGGATGTAGGTACACTATAGGATTGACTTTTTTTGTGTTTTGCACACAGTTTTTTAAGTACAATTTTACTTAAACCTTTATAAAGTTTATTTTACACATTTAAACTAAATGTAAAAATCTATTTAAATAAGTAAATTTTACCTAATTTTGTGGTCAAGTTTTTGCAGACGGGTTTTTATACAATTTAGTTAAATAACAAATTTACACAAAAAGAATTTAGTCAATCTTACTTATTTTTACAGTGAACCTAAAATTATTGACAGAGTAGCTTTACAAACACAACATGACAGAAATTCGCAGCCAACTCTCTCATACTGTCTAGTTGTGCAGATGGCTTATTTCAATAAACCATTTACTAAACTTATCGATTCTATCAATGAATAGTTGAATATTCCCAAATTTATTTCCCCTTTAATAGCATGTTATTGGAAGAATGTAGCGTAAAATGGTTAGCGCGACTGTAGTTTATCTACTCCAGAATAACTTCCCCAACAGGGGGAGGCTAATGCTAGCGAGGTATTAGCGCTAGCGTCTAAACTGTCCTTGACTAGCGGTTGTGTTCAAGGTGTCAGATAGCTGCGAGTAAGCGTGCTGGAAGTGAACAGCTCAGGGTTAATGATTTGTCTGACAGAGGTGATTATTATCAGATATCTACCTTGAGTCCACCGCGCGGGCCAAATGAGCGTCTGTGTGTTAGCCAAGGCATGTTAATAAGGTGCGAAACCGATAATGACTTTATGATTGGATAATTAGACAAATGTGCGTAATTGCTTTCTCTCCTGGCTTTCTAACTACAGGAAGACTCCCCGCTGACTCTCTAAGGTTGTTTATATGCTGCCGTGTGCAAACGTCACCTCCACAGAGCGGCTGTGTAAATCTTCAGAGTTTCTAACAATGAGACTTTTTCTCACCTACTCCTGTTTATTGCGCAGAATGAGGTGAAGTGTGTATTTGCTGTAGCATTTGCAGTGTTATTTCAGGTCTGTTTATTTGGGCTGTCTGGTTACATATACTGTACTGTATATAGGCCAGCCATAACAACATTGGCCCACCCTATGCTGTGAATTTGGGGCGGGACTATTCGTTCAGCCACAGAATGGAAGACAGAGGGACATAATCGTTTTTTGGGGCGATTTTGTATGAATTCTTACATTGACATTGATTCATTTAGGAGATGCTTTGTATAAAAGTGACTTACAAATGAGTTGTGCAAACTTTTTGAACAGAAGTTTCACATGATAGCTGTTACTATTTTGTACAATGCTGTATTGAACAATCAATATCCAAGGCTGTGTGTTATAAAACTATGCATTTTATAACACATTATGAATAAAGCAACTCTAATATAGTATTAGTGGTTATTTAAAGGTCCAGTCAGTAATATCTAGCGGCACGGTTGTGAATCGCAAACAACCCCTCAATCCACCCCTCCCTTTCAAAACACTACGATGGCTTACAGAAAATGCTGAATTACATGCTAGGGGACCCGCGGTTCATGTAGAGAGAAATAGCTCATTCGAAGGTAATAAAAACACAACGCTTCATTATGTAAGCTCTTTATACACCTCTGCAGCTAAAGCTATGCAGATTATATTGCATTTCTGTCAATAGATCATCCCAAAAACTACACACTGGACTTTTAAACTCTTCATATATTTTTGTCCAAAGACAGCAGTTCTGCTGTAAAGAGTCCAAAGACTAGTGACCAGAGTGACTATAATTGAATAAATGCTCATTTTGACTCTTACGCTTCATCAAGAGCGTTCAGGCTGACGAGTCAATAGGATCCAATCATTATGTACCAATTACAGAATCTGACAAAACATTCAGAAATCAGACAGTTGAATAATAATGTAACAGAGCAATTAAGGCATCAATTCCAAAGACAATTATGTTAAACTAATAATTAACTAAATGATTAATTCACTACAAGATCAAAAAAGATATTAATGTAAAAATTTCGTGAACGCTCTGGTTTTGGAGGGGTCTTTCCCTGCCACTCCAGCAGCCGGGCCCGCTGCTTTAAAAGATGCTCTTTAATCCTTTGGAAAATTACTCTCCGGCTAACGGGTTCTCCTCAACCAGCTCCAGACATCATTAAGCACTGGCTTTTGCCCAAGGCAGCGCATGAACCCCTTTTTCAGACTGTACACTTTATCCATAATTCAGCTCTCTTTCTTCAATTATTCAAGCAAATAGCGCAGGAAAATAATGGAATTTGCTGGATCTTACACATAAAACAATTTTAATGTTAGTTTGAATTCTCCTGCCTTCGAATTTGCACGCGTGCGTACGAGCGAGAGAGGGGTTATGTAGTGCACTACTTTAAACTCGAAACCGCCCGGCCTGCCAGTGCCCATAAACACATTATCAAAGAGCCAGCACGGTTAAAATATGATCGGTGAAGCCCGGACTCTGACCCAGAATTGAATGAATGTAGAAGCAAGCAAATCTACTAAATCACGCTTTGTGTGAATTCAAAAAATGGTCTTGTTAAACGTGAAAGCCACTCATCAAGATCTCAAGATCATGATTATAATGTAAAAAAAATCTTAATTTAGTAGAAAGCCTAAACTGTTTTACAAAATAAAAATTACGTCATTATCCTCATTACGGACAGTTGTACAAACTATTGAGCGCTTTGATGCTTCATGACCTTGTCACCATTATGTGTGTCTAAGAAATGATCTGAAGATTTTGTCATCATTAGGTGTGTGTGCTGGTGTATGGGTTGTAGTAAAACCAGACGTATGATATGAATTAGGGGGCTGGCCTTTCTAAACCATTGGCATCATTAAAGATGACCTCCGGGGTTTAAGACTATGTACCCGGCCACTGCTGGTTTTGATTTAGCTCCTTGATTCTGGCTCATAATGTTTGCTTATAAAAATAACGGCAATGATACGAATACAAATGTTTAAATCCAATATTTTCATAAATAGTTTGTTTTCCAAGAATCAACTCTTTAATTCCTGGAGTCCAGGGCTTTTTATGCGGGTCACCACGCAATGCCTGGAAGTATTACTCCGTAATATTGGACTAGTCCAGATACACTCAAACAGCACGCCAGATTTGATATTTTTGAGAGATTCAATTTATGAATGGCTTACTCTCCAAGCCATATGTAAATAGCCGTGCGTTTAAGGGTTTTAATGCACGACGTGGAGGCCAAGAACCACCCGATGCGCAGCAGATCCTTTATTGCACGGCTAGCTGTGGATTATCCCGATTATACCATGGTCTTTCGCCAAGTTAAAGCTTTTATTGATGTTTACAGTGTAATTTACAGTTATTTTCGTAATAATGTAATCAAATTGACTGGAGCTGAATGCACGTTAAAGGGTTTTAAAGCACACCTTACAGCCAATAAGAATCGAGTATTCAAACAGACCACGGTTTCATCTAGTGTAACGCAGAGACAACAATACATATCGGCAAAACATCACACTTGAGTGAATTATTTCATTATTTATTCACCCTCATGTCTTTCGAAACTTTGACTCTTTCTTCTGTGAAGATATTTTGAGAAATGTCTGTGGTTTTGTGTCCACACAATGGAAGCCAATGGGGTCCCGTGCTGTTCGGTTACTAACATTCTTCAAAATATCTTCTTTTGTGTTCTGCAGAAGAAAGAAAGCCATACTGGTTTGTAATGACATGAGGGTGAATAAATGATGAAATAAATACATTTTGTATGAACTAAATACCCATGAATTATAACTATGTCTATCTTTTTTGGACATTTTTGAACACTAGTTCCTCCTCCTGCTGTTTGTAAAAGTAAACATGTACTTTGAGCAGAAAACTTTGTTAATTGGGAGGCATTTCTTACTTGTTAAAGTGCGCCTCTGTTTTGAGGCCGTCGTTGCGGCAGGCTGAACGTTTGAGAGGCCCTGTAGACAGCATGTGCAATATTTCTCAGTAGGACAAAGACAGTCCATGTCTGGCTGAGATAGCGTCTAACTAATGACCATCTGTGTGCAGCAATAATGAAAAATCTTAATCACGTATGGCCACGCCGACTCGTCAGGGAGCAAAGTAAAACAGACGATGGGCTTTGGTGTGTGAGAGCCATCGCGCTAATTTTTCCCTGAAGGACACCTCTCAGATCTTCCAGACATTTCTCAGTAATATTCCCTGCAATTCATTCGATCCTCGTTCAGCTGTAGTTAGCGAGTAATCTGGCACGACTCGTGGATGTCTTGTTCGTGTTGCCTGGAGTTAAACAAAACAGAACTCGCAAATCCCCACTGTTTTGCCAACAATCTTGCGTTTGGTGAGGATTCGACGTTCTACGCGAAACGCGCTTCCACGCAGGAGGTGCGAACGTCTGGGAGGAAAATATAAACACACCGCAGGCGTATACTTTTCCAAACCTATTGTGGTAGACAGTTTGCCGTTTCGTGCTCTGCTCAGTATAGTAACGTCTCGCATGCGAGTTCAGCTGGCAAAGCTCTGCGCGTGTGTTTGTAAGTATTTGCTGCACGCTCAACCTGTGAGTCCCAGGGAGGGGGGTGAGATCTAGACGGTCCTGAGATAAAGCCACGCAAGCCCCCGAACGGCATGGCTAATTTGACACATCTCTCCACGTCTCTCCCCTCACCGTCTCCCACCATCAACACTTCCTTCCTCGCCAGGCTGGCGTGGAAATGATCCCAGTGCCGTCTGACGCGCTGCTTAGAGCCGCATTTCTCTAAATGGATGTGGAAATCTTGAGCAGTCTAGCTTTTATTGTGGCAGAGGATCAATCCTGGATTCATTTTACCCCCGCGTGAGAGATTGTTATGCTTTTGTAGGAAATTGGATGCGCATGAGTGTCTCGCTCTTTATAAGCATTGTGGCTTTGTCTAAACGTATCTTTTTCACTTGAACATGAACTTTAAAAACAAGAGGTTGTAACTAAAGTTTCCTTCATGGTCTCTACCAAAACCACTACTGCACATTAATGACGTTCTGCATTATGGTCGCAATATGTGACACTGCTAAACTGAACTCTGCTTTACATTAGATCTGTCAGTAGCATGCACCTCCTCATTTCTGAGACCTGTGCGTTTAAATTACTATGTTTTGTCACAAAACAGAACTGTCCACTGAGATCCTTGCAAATACATGCTATTTAATATAAGGGTCATTCTCACGAAACCATTGAAGATCATGGCAGTAATGATTTAAAATAAAGAAATACTGGTTACGAAAAATTGTGTTCTCTGCTAAATTATTTTTGTATTGTATGGTTTTTTCTGCTGAAAATCTCATTACAGCAACAGGTGTTTTCATGACTAAATTAAAGCAAAATAATAACATTCATGTATACTACAAATTAATACTCCACACAAAGATTTTGATATCAATCTTGATTTAGTTTGAAGTAATTTGCCAAACATTCCAGATTTTTTTATATTTCGGTAGTTAAAAGTTCACTTACTGTCTTTTGTTGACACCAAACAAAATTGTATTGTATTGGTTGTCATTAACGTAACAGGTAGTTTTTCACATTGAAAATATCTATAAAATATACTTTATGTTTAGGCCATTACGGTAATGACATTTGTATGGTCGTTTTTTTGCACGGATTGTTCAAAACGTTATTGGAACTTTGTTGATGCCATAAAAAAATCTTGTGCGACATCTTGGAAACCAACATTTTATGAAAATCACCCATAAACGGCATAGCGCATTTCTATTGTCATATGATATATACAGTACTGTCACACCACTCGGGCCCAATCGTGGCAGTTATTCAGCTACAAGAAGAAACAGATGAGACAGAGACAGGAGAGAGAGAGACAGTTTAAGTGAATACTAAACAAAGACTTTAACTCCACTATTATGTCTCTATAGACATCCAATTAAATCACTTGAAAGTTTACATTATTCTTTAATGATAGCAAGGCAGTTTATAGCCTGGTGAAATCTTAATGCACCGCGCTCTGTTCAGTAAAAGTGGCCTTGTCTTTTGTAATGAGATATGCGCTGTGAAATGTTAATTACACGCAGGGGCGAGAAGCAAGAACTGCTTCCAGAGCTGACCCCATTTCTATTCTTTTAATAACAATTACTCAAGGAGAAAGTGGGTTACAAGAAACGTTGGGACTTCATTTGGCCGCACAACTGAGACAAAGAAAGCCCTGTATGCCAATACACCTTTCGCTTGACTTGTGAGCTGAGTTGGCGATATTAGCTACTCTTTCTAATATTCATTCCAACACTTTTTCTATTATAACCAGGGCCAGATGTTATCTTCATACCTTTTTCTGTTTGCTGTGCAGATTTTAAGGGAAAATGTGAAATGTATGTAAACGTGCTATAATGTGTGGGTCCTGTAATGTGAGTGTCAAACGTATTTATTTTAGTGGGCATATTAACAGGTTACAGGTATATTTTGACATCTCTGAACACCTCTTGCAAACAATCTCTGACATAATCAACCTGTACATCAACACAATCTTTTGCAACACAAAATAACTACTAACTCATTGTTTTGAAACTGATGTCTGTCGGGCTGGACAAAATTACACACACAGAGACAAAGCACTCAAATGGCACTTTCTTCTCAGTTTATAGCCACACTTTAGGGGTTGACTATCATTTCATGTGGATTAGTTACCATTTGGATGTGAGTTTGATCTCGCTCATCATGTAAATTAGATTTCACGACAGTCATGTTTGTAATATATCTCAGTAATAATTATTGACTCATTGCAGTAAAATCATGATGTTTAATGAATCTACATTTCTCAGCACAAATATGCTGCCAGTGTCAAACCACAACTTGATATTTTCCGCTAGCTAAATACAGATAAGGCCCTCCCTATAAGATTACCGAGGGACTGCTTGGGGCCCCGCCTCCACTAGGGGAACCCCAAAAGCACATGAAATTAGAGCTGTTTTGCGATATATTCACGACACACATCCATTTTTGAATGTAGGGCCGTACTATTTTCTGTGGCGTGTGTCACAATTACTGACTAAACGCAACAAAGCAATATAAAGATATAAGTGAGGTGGCCAATCGAATGAAAGGAGGCGGGAGTTTCTGATTACAGAACCGAGCAGTGACCAATCAAATCAAAGAAGACGCTTCAGTTTTAAAGTTATGATATTCCGAAAGTGACCAAAAACATTCAATATTTTACAGCTCTTCAATGTTTTACGATAGAAATGTTGAACATCTGACAGTATTCACTGATGCAAACAAAATGTTGATTTTGATGACAAATTTACGTGATTCATGTCATTTATAATTATCTGTTAATTGAGCGTTTTAGAAGGTTGAGAATAACTGCGTGCATATTGTGAATTAATTGAATGGTTATCAAGTAAATGCACTAAATAATTATTTTTAAAGATTAAAGGCTGTGTGACTTTAAAAGGGTGTTTATAGGTTGTGGTTACAATCAAATAAAAATTACTTTGGAAATAGATAAATGCATCAAACAATCCATTCCACAACCTTTGTGTGGTCTTTAGAAGTTACAGTTCATCTAAAATTGGAAGTAATGTTATTATCAAATGTTTTGACAATCACAATACACTTGTAATGCAAGATGTATGTGTTTTTGCTTTTATGACATTCCTACATCCCAAATATCGCTACATCTAATAGAATTGGGTGTGTTAGGTTTAAATTGTGTGTGCAAGTAATAAAACATTGAAAATTAATCGATTGTATTGGGGACACAGGGGGACCACAAATAGATTTCTACTCAGGGCCCAGCAAAGGCTTGGGCCGGCCCTGATTAAAGATAAGCCAAAAATATTTAATACGTTTACACTGAAGAAGAATTGTGCAGATGACAGGCCGTTTAAATTCCGCAGAAATCTATGGAGCCTGATTTTAACCTGCACCTTTATTCAGCGTTTTATGAATAATTACAAGCAACACTTGGAGGCGTCCAGGGTGAAGGAGTAGACTGACAGGTTTTCAAGAACACTCTTCGGTACGTCTAAATCTGAAGTTGTTCCAAAAATCTGGTCCTGCGAGAGCACAGCAGCCACCGTTATGAATAACAGTAATTGTTTGGCCGCTCGCCGCCGTTGCCTACTGGCACCTGCTCCCCCACACGTCACATGACGCTACAGCTGTGTCCACATGTTTCCCAGGTCAGCACATCAGTGCGGATAATGCCTGCTTTTGATCAGTCCCCCTGACTTTTCCAAATGATTTCATCATATTACCACAGATTGCTACCTATTACGGAGCGATACTTATTCAGCAATTTAGCTGCAAAAATTGCCCGGCTCGGAGGCTAATTTTGGCGGTGACATTTCAATGCGCCGCTGCCGGATAGACGGCAAATGACAAAGAGTAATTAACGCCAAATGAGCCTCTCGTTTGGTGGGTGTTTAAAGGTCTTGCCCATTCATTGAGTTCTCTTGCCTGACCCAGAAGGAATTAAACTTTGTGTTTGTCTATTAAAACAAAAGCGAGCGCAGCAGTGAGCAAAACAGCATAACTCAGGAGTCGAGGGTAATGCTACACTGCTTCAGGGACACTGCGAGATAATTGGTATGTGTTGTGTGTGTCTTACACCCCATTTCCCCTCGCACACAAAGAGCTTCGCACACTCGCAAAAAGCAACACATGGATTTATTGTGTCGCCTCGCTCGCTCGCTGGTAATTTGTTTGTCGGCTTACAGAGGACATTGTTGCAGTGGAGAAAAAGACTGTGAGTGATTAGCTGTTTAGCGTGATTGTGTTGCACGGCCAGTCGAATGAATGAGCCACTTGCTTTTTCCCAGGCATTGCATGACACCACTTCAGGAAGCACCGGAGAAAAAACACCAATTCCAGCGTAGATTTATGCTTGCTCATGGACGTGAGTTAGTACCTCTTCCTTTGGCCAAATTCAATTCTACAGTGAAATTAATGATGCGAAAACATGATTCATGTTCTTCCGTGACACCATTTCTTCAGATCGTCCTGCTGAAATAGGTTGATGATCCTTTGGATAATAGAAAGAAAAGAATACATCTTCATTTGATCTGGGATGTGTCATTGAAAGCGAGCGCAAACAGAGAGAGTTATGAACTCATCTCCATTATGGACTGACCGGGGATTTATGGAGAAGGAAGTTGGGTAGAGGTACTAGAAATGAAATTGCAACATTTAAATACGCTGCCCATTATACGTACGAAAACAGAAGCTCCATCCGGCCAAAAATAACTTGGCATGCGGCTCGCCATTCCACAGCTAAAATATGCTTCATCGGTTAGACAGAAAGATATTTACCCATGTGTCTCTCTGGCTCTTGAACCATCTCGGCAGATTTATACATTCAAGTTATATATACAGATTTTAATCTTTTAGGACGGATGAAAACCATGAAATATCGTACGCGTCCAGGGTTTGGGAAAAGGCACCAGAGATGGCGTTATTAGATAGAACTCCACATTAGCAAAAGAAAGGCATTTGAATTATATACTAATGATGACCTATTCCCAGGCTCCTACAGGACTCAGCTGTGTTTAGGTCCAGAAGTATTGGCCTTTGATGAGGAAAAGCCAGACCACTTAATGGAGAGAGTGGCTCTGCCACCAAAACATATATGCATAATGGAAAAATAATGGAATTTATAATAATTTGTTTAGCGGGAGAGAGAAACAGAGGGAATTAGAGCTGCTTGGTGCTGCAGCCTGCAGACTACATGCACCTCTGCCATAACAAGATTAGAATTTAAACTATGGAGCAAAAAAGTCTCTCTGGCTGGATGAAATATTAAAATAGGCCATGCCTTGGCGCTAGGCTGAAAAACTCTCTCTCTCTCTCTCTCTCTCTCTCGTTTTCCACGTGACATTTTCCACTTCTGACATACGCTTGCCAATCAAAGTGATTGACATCGCACACTTCGGGCCACTTCACACCGAATAGCTGTGTAAGTACATCGGCATCGTTCATCGTACTCTCTGATCGTGCATTGTGATGCTTTATCCTCAGCCAGACCGGATGGACGTCCCATCGTGTCTATTTGTTTCACTGGGAAAGGGGTTAAAAGGTTGTCAAGTTTCTTTTGGGCTTTAGGCTGACAGTGAACACGTGTTTCCCCGCTGCGATCTGCCGGGTGGGAGCCGCGTGTGTTGTGCGGTGTTAGTCACAAGGTATTTGCATCTAGAAAACCTCTGAATGATGCAGTAGGTGAGGAGCACCACCATGACCAAGCCTCCGGGGGGAAGGACGGTCCCTCAGACAGACCTCTGCCTGCTCTGTGTCTGCTCAGACAAAATACCTCGTGGAGCAATCAGCCAAGCCATCTGTAAGCGTGAGACTTCTTAAAATGTCACGTTGAATAATCTTTGTATATATATTGGATGTGGACATAACCATATCAAACTCTAGTATAAGTGTGGGGTTTCGTTTTGGCCTGCGTGTCGTGGTCCTGGCCATAAACTGTTCAGCCCCTGAAGGTTGTGTGTGTATGATCACATGTCGGATTTGACTAAGAGCGAGTAGTGTTATCTCAGTGATGACCTCAGTATTAACACACAGCTCACTGACTGAGAATGGGAAACTGGAGGGTGAACATTTCAACTTACTAATTTGTAATAGCCACCAGAGGGAGCTAGGATAGTAGCTTTGGGTTAGAATGACATGAGAGCCACTTCTGAAACCCAGAAGGAATGCGACAACACTAAAATGCCATTTGTGATATAATATCGGAGTAAAAATATAATGCAAATAATTATGAATTATAATATTAATAAACAAAGAATAGATCTAACATTATGAATCTATTATTTGCATTGGAAGGCTTTTATAATAACAATAAAAAAGCAATGTTATTTTGTGCTAACAATAGTGTAACTTGAAGAATTTGGAGAGGTTTTTGTCATTTGCAAGAAACTTTATTTAGAAAGATCTGTGCTATCATGTTCATATAATGGCATACTATTAGCATGATTGGGTTTATGGTTAGTTTTCTTGATCAAAATGTCATATTGCACGTTTCATCAAATCTCCATATATGCGTTTGGCAGCTATTTGTGTGTTTTGAGTCATCAAAAATTTTGGAAATCATGCTGAGCTTTCAGAGTTTCACGGAATCTTCAGATCTGAAGTTTCAGATTCAGGCTACTGGGGGGGTCGCTTTGGAAATCAGAAAGAACAGAGCAAATTCTCGACATACAGGTGGAAATAAATAATGGACGTAATGTTAAATCAACATGAGTTGGTTAATTCAACATAGATTCAACATTAAATCAGTTCCCTTTGCTGTCCTTTTCTTAAGCCGCTGGTGCCGCTCTCCTCTATCTAACCATCAAAGGCAGTCATTAATGGAGAGATCACCGCCACGTCCACTATAAGTCAAGTTTGATTTCTCCAAGCCACAAATCTGCGCACGCATGGCAAAAGCAAATCCCCTCTTTATCATCTGACTCTAATTTGGATTTTAATCGTAGCCTAATGTCACGCCATAGCTTCCCTTTTATGCGTCATCACCGAAGAATCTGCACAGCAAACTGTTAAGCAAGTGCCACCCAATAGAGTTGTCTCTGTATTGACACTGTTAGACCAGACGCAGCCTCGTCCGGTCTGTTTATACCCACACCCACACACCCAGATGTCGTGAAACATGCGGCTCATATATCTGCTTTATTCTTAGAAGCCTTTTATGTCGAGCTGCTGTCATATTGTCTAATGTGTTAGCAGGTGCTCATAGAGGGACAATGAGCGGAAGTTGCATTTGATTTACATTTGATTTGTTTCAGGAGTCTGAGGGTTCATTGACAAATGATTCAATGCAAACAAACTCTATTATATTCTATTATAAATGTATTATTTTAGTTGGCCGAGCTCACACACATGTAGTAAAAGGACATGTGCTTCCCTTGTGAATACAGCAGAATAAATAAACATGCAGAATGTCAATATATACTATCTTTTCTACTTTTCCGGGCATTTTTGCATTTGCAGGACAGAGCTCTCTAAATCCGCAGACGTAATTATTCTGTATGTGCTTGCATTCACATGTACTGTATGTTTGAGCGGCGTTTAGATTTAGTACTTTGAATGGAAGTGAATGCAAAGTACTCTGGCTGCACGTGGTCTTTTCATTTTCTTTTTTCATTTTATTATTTTCTTTTTATTATTATTTTAATACATCCTCTTGAAATGGATTGTTAGTGGTGTTTGGTTATATTATGGAATCTAGTCATTCATGGCTTAGCCAATATGGGACACACATCAGCCTAACAGTGTTTAATTGGAATCTGTGAATGCTTTTCACCCCTGTAGGGTGGAGATTAACACCAGAGCTTCTAAGATTGACTAATAAAACACTAAATGGATTTCACAGGTTGACAGGCGTTTTTTCTTTCTTTCGTGTAATATGGAAAACCTCTATTTTCATTTACATAGAAGGCATGTAGCTTGTGTGCATTCAGAGTGCCTCGCAAAAGCGTTACAGACAAGTATGCAAAAGGAAATATAATGTTGCATACAATTTCCTAATTCAAAAAACTGCTAATAAAAATAGTATATATGACTTGTGCAATGGCTTTGTGATTCTCTGCAATGTTTCCAAAAATGATTATTAATATGGTTATTATTATTATTTTAAGACAAAAAGTCTTTATACATCATCTGAAAGCTAAATGAAAAAGCTTTCCGTTAAAGTATGGTTTGATTTGATAGGACAACATTGAGAAAATCGCCTTTTATGTATATATGTTTATAAAGTTTTTTCAATCATTTTGACCCATACAATGTATTGTTGGCTATTGCTACAAATATCCAGGGTCACACATACTTTTAAACTATATCTTTTGCTTCAGTAAACTCCTAATTTGTTCCTTATTAATAGTTAGTAAGGTAGTTGTTAAAGTAAAAATAGACATGCCAATAAGCAACTAGTTAATAGTGAGAATTGGTCCCTATACTGAAGTGTTACCAAATAAGTAAACAGTTTGTGTTAACATTAGTAAAGTTAGGTTTATTTAAGTCATACTATAGGTTCTCTATATGCAAAGCAGGCACACCGTTTTTTCTTAGAATATATATGTGCGTGAGCGTATGAAAGTATTTGTGTGTAAGACAAAGTGAAAGAAGTTGAAGATACACACTGAGATAATGAAAAAGAGACAATTCAGCCAGACCCTCTCTCTTCTCATATGTTGCTTCTCCTTCTGTTGCACAGTCCTGTTTAGAGCCAAACAGTCAAGAATGTGTGGTATCATTTCCTGCAGAGAGATGACGTCCATGGAAAGCAGAAAAAAGAAAACAGTGAAGGAAAAAAGCCTTCGCCAAAGGGAGGCTTAGTGGTGTCAGACTCAGGAAACAGAGTTTTCAGATTTGAGGGTTTAGTCTGAATGTGCGGGGAGAAAGCCCTAGAGCTTCCCTGGAGTGTGTGTGTTTGTGAGGCCGAGAGCTGGCAGCTGCTGTGATAGGGCGAGACTGGGCAGGCTCTGGTGCTCGGGCCCCGGGGAAGCACCAAGCTGCCAAAGTGCCCTGGCAGAGGCCCGGGATGGGCCCGCAGGCACAGAAGAGCCTCTTGTGCTCACCTTGCGCGATCCACCTCCTGTGCTTCTTGTTCAGCTCAGGTCTACTTTACACTGCTGTGCTTAGCGCAAAATAGACCAACTGCAGCTCGCGAAGCCTCAAATCAGAACCAGAGTCATGAAACTAGAGAGACACTGAATGTTCTCTTGAATGCGAAGGGATGTTTCTAAGTTCTCTTTAAGAATGCTAAGATCTGCCTGATCTTTCACAGACTGAGAGAAAGCGTTCTTGAGTATGTGCATTTGTCAATTCGGCTATGGGGGTTAGAATCTGTCTGCCCGCGACGCCTTCAGTGGACTCAACTCTGGAGTCAGCTGTCTAACAACGCTTCTCAGCTCATTAAATGAAATCCCACAGCCTGCACAGAAGAATTTAAATGAGAACATGCGTTTGATGTGTGGGATGCCCCGTCCGCTCCCACCCCCTCCTTCTGGCCCGCCGTATGTGCCATGGCCAGGAAGAGACTGGGTGGTAAACGCCTTGTTTAAGGCACTGACGGGTGAAGGTCTCTCTGGCCGACCTTGGGGAACTTAGCTGAAACTGTATATGTGTAAATCCATTGCAAATCCCCTTTTTTTCCCCTCACAGCCCGACTGCCTCAAGAAACTGGATCACTGCACTGTTTACAAGACCTCATGATTCATTTGGGATAAGGGGTCTTGACAAGGCAGGACCTGGGTCACTATTTGAAAAGATTGTAACCTAAAACCAAGGTGAAAAAGTTGGCTCAAAGTGCTTTAATGAGGACATGAGGTAACCAGCATGAAATAATTGGACTTTATCTGTGTTTTCTACATTCCTCTGGCGTACAGGACAGGGGACTTTGGAGGGTGAGTGTGAGTGTTGGATTAGGGCGATGCATGATTGAAGGTATTTCTACTTGAGTAGATAACCAAGATCAAGTTAATAATGTGAACATTGAACGAAATAAACGAATATGCTCTGTTCCTGATTCGTAAGCTATTTATTTATTTCAAGCAAACAATAAATGACAAGGGTTTTGTTTGTGCGGTGCTGTCTTTTGTATACACTGTCATTATGTCTTACAGACTGTGTTTATGAGCAACACAGCTGAACACCTTTTTGATATCAGGCTGCTTTTGCAAGTCTGCATTCCCTGTTGGTGTTTTATTCGATTATTTGTTACTCGCACGAAACCGCAAGGACGAAACAATCACAAGCTCATAAACTCGGCGATGGGTTTGTACATGGAATCACATCCACATGGCCACTCGATAATGATAAAATTAGTGATAATCAATACAAGGTTTTACGGGATGGTGCAGGACTTACCCACTTGGCACCTGGGAGAAATGGAGATCCGAAGCCTCTTTTTTCAAAGTGTTTACAGAGACGCAGAGGAGCAAGTGCATTTCAGGGGAGCATCTTTCTTCCCCTTCATCTCCCTCCCTCTGCACACAACGCCCCCCTCCCCTGTGCTCTCACTCTCTGTATTGGGTTTTGTAAGGGATTTGCCTCCCGAATCCCTCAAATCAACAGAGGATAGATGCCCATTGTGTTTAATCAAAGCGCTTCCTTCCCATAATCCTTCAATTCTAACAGGAAGAATGGGAATGTGAAGGGGAATGCCATGGATGTAGCCCATGAAGGCCCACATTATACAGTCTCATTTGGATTTCTCGAGCAGGCACTGCCAAGGCTCGGTGCTTGTTTGTTGATATTTCATTTATCTGGTTTGTGGGTACTTGCGGGTGTTTGTGTGCCGCAGCTGGCACCGCAGACACACTCGTTTGTGGACAGGTGTCAGCTCTTCAATCATGTTTACATTGGAAAAAAATTATAGATTTGTCACCTGTAAAAACCTGCTTATGGCTTTAAATCCTGCAGACATATTTCGCAGGGTATCTGCGTACTGTTTATGCCCTTGTCAGGTGAAAGCAGCAAAACGTGTTGGAGTTGACTCGCAGTAATCCTGTTCGGTCTAGTAATCGTGTTAATCCTCTGGGACTTACCCTGTTTGCACTCTCTACCATCAGTCCCTGGGGTAGTGTACCCACCTGACACCTAGATATTCTAGGCTGTTTTTATTGGGTTAAGAGCGTGTTGTTCGCTTGCCGAGTTGTTCTGTTAAGACAATGCACCCTGGACTGAAAGTGATATGTCATCAGGCATGAGAAATCGAGGAAAGCGGAGTGGTTTAAGTTAACACGACATTGACACTTGGTGGAGCCTCGTACATCCTTTACTTTGGACCGCAAGCCTGGGGTGGAATCCAAGCAGATCTCAGCCAAGCACCTTCCATCGGCCCGTATTACTCCTCAGGGAAAGGTATCTAAGCCTTCCCCACTACGCAATTTCCCAATTTCTTTCTACTTGAGTGGGTGGCCCCGGCTTGCCCCGGCTCCTGGTCTTACAGTGACAGAGACTGCTCTGGAGAAGGTGAAATCAAATCCTTCAGTCCGAGAGACAGCAGCGAAGGATCAGAGACCATAGAGAGAAGATTAAAGATCCTCTCATATTTTCCCTCCGCCCGCTCTGAATAAGCATTGTAATCCGTGGAATCGAATGCTTCCAATATGCCCCTCTAGGGTCATGATATCTTGCATGTGACATTTAGCTTTTTTTAAACGTTTTCCCATCTCGTATCAAATACTGACAGTGAAGCCTTGAACAGAATACGGTTGTGTAGTCTAGTCTGAATGCCTTTCAATGACATTACCTTGGATCTCATGCGTTTCGGCTTGAATTGCACACACTTGTAAAGCGATACTTCTGTATATGATGTGTAAATTGATATTGATGATCAAAGTAAACAATGTGACCCTTCATATGAGGCTTTGATTTGAACCTTTTGAAATGAGTCCAGACCAATTAATGGAGTTTGGAGTTGAGTCCCAAGAGCTTCATTAGAAGCCCGAACAGCGATTTCAGAGGCAGCTGCCATTTCTCTCCTCTGGTTTCCTATCAAATCCATCCAGTGCTCTTGACAACGGTTAACAGTCTGATGTGGCTCATCATTCACAAAAGGAACCGGTTTGGGTTTGATTTTGAGTTGACCAGGATAAGATGTGTGCATGTTTTGATTGATAAATGAGGTTGCAGATTCAAACTAAAACAAAACCCAGAAGTTTCGTCATGGAATGTGACTAGGACAAATGCCTTTCTTCCTGGGAAAGATAAAAGATTGGTGCCAGCCGGACAGTGGGAGTTTGGTAGAGGAACAAGTTTTCTGGATAATCACAGGTCTTCTCATCTAAGGTCATTCTCAAAGCGGATAGGAAGTGGCCATTAAGACATGGTAGGAAGTGTGCTAGCTGTTTGTGTCAATTGAGATAAGGATTTTGAGCCACATATCAAGCTTGATGTTTCTTACCGTCACCCTGTAGCTCTCAAACCAAATTTTCCGGCATTTCTTTTTCAAGATTTTGTGTTAGAAAACATATTTTTTCATGGGTTGCTCTTTCAGAGCTCTGGGGATTTGATGAAGTTTTTACTTTATATTTTATTGAAGTATCAATTCAGCCTCAAATTTGCTTAGGAATACAAATATAAAATTCAGGCAATTGGTAAAATACATGAAGAGTATGGAATTGTAAATGAATGTAGATCGTAGAGCTAAAATAATCTTAATTCGTATTGAGTTCTTCAATAATATTGACTTTTGATTGCAGACTTGACAAATCTGAGCTCTGAGACATTGTTGAGATCTCTTCTGAAACTCGAATGGAGACATTTGTGAGATTTCTCCCTATTGTCTTAGGAGAAATAGCTGAGATGCAGATGAGACTCGAGGAAAAGTTTCCATTTGCTCTCCATTAAATCTCAATTAAGTCCAGGAGAAATAATTTAAAGACCGCATTTGTGATTTGCATATGGGTGAGCAATAACATTTGAGATCTAATTCTATTCTATTTCATAAAAATGACTCAAATGTCCTTGAAATGACATATCTATGGTCTACTTTTATTTTTATGGCACTTTTTGAAATTTGTCAGATTATGGTCACTTTGTACATTCATTGTATAGATTCACATTCAGATCTCATGTAGATTCACAGAACACAGAAAGCCATATACTGTAGGCATGGCAGGACATGAAAGCGGGTGAGTGATGTGAGTAAATGGCAGAATTAAATTTTAGATCTCAGACCTTAATTGTAGAGTCAGATTTTATCGCAAGGCACACATTTAATTAATAAATTACGTTATTACTTTGCCTTTCAAATGTACTGAGTTTATTTTAAGAATGTATTTTCCCAGCACTCTTAAGAATTGCCAAGGAAACCCCTCAGTTACGCACACTTAGGAAAAGCAGCGCAGTTTAACTGAGGCAGGAGATTTCGTCAGTTTGCTTTTTTCCACTAGCAACAGGATCAGCCGTAAATACTCTCTTCCCAAGAGTATGTGCGGCTTCTATTTTACGGCGATTCACACACTCTCTATACCTCTCCCCAACAAATGGTGCAAGTCCTTTCTCAGCCATTGGTTCCTAACCCAGATCAAATGTTAGGGTTTAAAAAGCTAAAGTCTGATGTGGATGAGCAACTGCCCATAAAACACTTTAATCCCTAATGCTGTAATGTATTTAATTTCACACTCTCTGATGCTGTTGGCCTTTTTTAGGATTACTGACGGCGGGGGCTGGGTTTGGGTGTAGGACAGAGGACCTAGGGTCTTGGACTAAAGCCGTACCAACGCAAAAAAGATGAAGAGCAAGCACGCCGCTCTAAAACAGTGGAGCTCCTCATCGAACTTTAACCAGATAGCGGGTCTTTACTGTTTGGATGCCTATATGTAAATTGGAGGGTCTTAAAGAGCAGAGGAATGCAATGATATCTGCATTGTCCTTAGCCCTGCTTGAGAGACCCCAGCAAATCCCATTGTATGCGTGTTACTATGGAGCTTCATAAAGTTGAAGACCAATATAGTTGCGCCTTTATTAGATGAGGATCTGCACAGGCGGATGGGATATTGGATGCAATAATTCCCTGCTAGGAGAGCACACATAGCCTCTTTTATATCGCCCTCTAATATCCAATTTACGGGCAAGAGGACCTCAGCCAACTGAGCCTACTAAAGTTAAAATGCAAAGTCTTCAGCGTGAGATGGAATTAAGGCCAACTTTTCCTCTCTTGTGTGTGCCAACACTTTAGAGGTTTAAAAATATGAAACTTTTATTTTTTCAACTTATTTTCCCTTCAGCTTCGTTCATATGTGAGAAGGACGCTTTTGAAAACCACAACTACTCTGACTTTAAAACGGTTGGTTTAGTTTGGTAAATCTACTGTGTGTTTAGTCGAAAAAAACATTTTCTGAATGGAGAATTTAGTGTTACTGGCCGTTAACAGTTTTCTCAAATCTGGTGTTAGCGAAATAGCTTTTAACTAAAATCAATTTAACCTCCAAAGGCAACAGGCCTCCATCTATTTAGACAAATTCTTTAGAGGTATTGTATGCAAGTGCTTTATTCGCCCTGATCTTTACTTAGTTCCTCTGAGTGGTTGGTTTCATGCACACACACACATCTCCTTTGCTGTCTATTTCTCCCATGAACCCTGATACAGTCACTGCCAAGGGATGTATTTACTCATAACAAGGGCTTAGTGGCAACCCTGTAAATAAGAATATATGGTGATTTATACGCTGTGCAACAGGGATTGTGTTGCCCTGCTGGCTTAAGCATTTTACACTTTGATAAACTCACCCAAGGCTTTCTGACACTGTGGGTACTAAAACCCTCTGGTGTTGACCCAGCCCTGCTGCCTCTTGCCCTATTAAGCAGGCAAAGCCAATCTCATAAGCACACACACTGCTTCTGGCTTGTTATTTGTGCTTTCTCTATTGGTTCTATTGGTATTGTCCGGATTTCTGCAAAAACAACACTGAAAATTATCACAGGATCAACAAAACCCACTTTATATGTTGACATCACAAATACAGACAACAAAAAATTCCCTGCATTGTTATTTACTTTCTTCAGCAAAAAAAGGTTAATGAGAGTGTGCAGAAGTCATAAAAAAATCCTCCATCTTATTATGAGAGCATTTCTGCATGATGGCTTCGTGGCCAGGAAAATGGAATGAAATACTGAGCTCTGTCAATAGGCGATCCATAATGACTGTGCTGTTAGACTTTTGCTTGAGAATAATTTAAAAGCTCGGTAATCAATAACTAATCTTGGCTATAGTCAGATGAAATGAAATAAAGTGGTAAATGATGCGGTACTCCGGCATACCCTCATACGCTTTGGACAAATCATTCCTGACTTATTTCCCGCCGCAGACGGAGTTAGCTTTCAGTGTTTTTTGTGTTGATTTGGGTGAAAATCCGCAGAATTCTGTAAAACAGATTTAAACACGATCAAATGTGTTAACATTGGACATTATGCCAAAAAACCTTCTACAGCATAGTTATGCGAAAAATACTTTTATTTTCCAGAAATATTTAACCCTACAAAAAACTAGACTTAAAATGGGAGAAAATGATTACTAATACAATAATAATCAAAGTTTAAAATAAAACGAGCAATATAATTTCAGTTTCAGAGTGTACTTCAGTTTTACTTTTACTTAAACACAAAGATACTCATGAATATGTTATTAATTATTATTAATGTTTGAAGAGTTTGGTAACAAAATGAGATACCTCAAAATCATGTTTTTATTACATGTCATCATGTTTTTATTGAGTGTTAGTTAGCTGTATTGTTTTGTTATTATGGCTTAAAACAAAACAAACCAACTGCAGTTTGATTGATATTAATTGGAATCCACAATAAAAAAACTTGATTTTTGAAAAATCTAATTTTCTGGCAAATCTCATTCTGGAACCAAATTCTTAAAATAAATAATAGTTATTTTGTTATTGTATATGTTTTTATTTATTTAAATGAACTGATATTGGTTACTTAAAGCAATCGCCTAAATATATCATGGAGAAAGGCAAGGTTGTGTAGAAATGATAAAAACTATAGGCATTTAGATTCTGATTCTTTAAACATATAACTTGTATGGATGTAGCTACGAATTTCAGACCCTGATCGTTGTCAGACTTTCACAGCATATGTGAATGTATATCGAGGACAGGATAGTAGTTTCACGACGCAACATTTTGGACATGTAATGGAGTCCGGCTGCTTGCATTTATTGGTGCAGGCCCATCTGTAAATGTTTCTGGAGCTTTTGTGAGTAGTATTTAGTGGACACGCTCGCAGCTGCTTTGAAACAGACCATTGCTTTGTGCAGTCACCCTGTGCTCTCTGTGACCTCTACCTGCACTACATCGCAAACAGAGAGGCAGAAACAGAGAAAAGATGAGAGAAAGAGAGAGAGAGAGAGAGGTAGAGAGGGGCAAGGGCACTGCTGGGGCGCTGTTAATTCTTCCATATCTAAGCCTCTTTGCTGAGGCTCTCTTTGTCTTCAAAGTCCAAGTCATTAAGGACTAATCCTATCACTCCACCTAATCTGAAGTTGTGGAGTCAGAGTCCAGCTTTCCCTAAAATGGCCTTTGTATGGGGCAAATAGACACGGTTAACTTTTAGTCGAGAGCATCCCAGAGTGCACCTCTCCTCAGTCCTTGAGGCACAATCCTCCCCAAGACTTTAATGGAGTGCCGTTAATGATTCGGCCCCTTCTCGTCCCTCTTTAACCCCCCACTCATGTGTGTTGTACGGGCCCCGCTTGAAAAAAGGTCTCGCTCGGATGAAATAGCGGTCAGGTTTGTTTTGCAGCGTGCGTGATTGTGAATACGCAGCAACATCTGACATCTGCCGGCGTGCATTTTTGGCTTGACTTTCTAAACAGACTTTTATAGCACAGTTGCCTGGTGTATGAAACTGTTAAGAGAGCATTGCTCGAATAGTTCAAGTCATATTCTCAAGAGCACTGGAGGGAAGTGTTTACAAAGTGTCTTTCTGGGGCTTGTTAGGCAGGCGGTAGTGGAGGGAGAGGGTCTGCTATAGGCTAGACTGCTTTTGGAAGATATCTGCACTACTTGAGTAGATGTGGCTTCATTAAGCTCGGCCAGAAATTTTGTAAACATGTTTAGTTAGCCTGCTAGCAGGAAATGGTCAAGAAATGACCCAAGTTGATACTCTGTCGGCTGGTCGGTTGGTAAAATGAGTTTGACCCCTGCCATTCCCGCTGCGCCATAATGTATTGTTTATGTCTGTAAATTTGTTTTGGTTCACTTGACAGTGCCATAGTTGTTTTCTTGAGTGTAATAAGTGGTGAAAGGAAAACGCATTATATTCAGCCCAAACTAAATTAAAGAAAAATGTAAAATACATTTTGCTTACTGAAACTAAATTTGCATGTAATGCCTTTTTTTTACAGCTATGGATGGTTCAAGAAAGAAATGGTAGATGTAGTAAATAAAATGTAAAAAAGAAGACCATTCAGTTACCAAATGCAGACATCACTGTTGATTCAGTTTTAATACAAAATGCTTAAAAAACTAATAGTAAAAAGTTTTTGGAAACTAAAAATAAGGCTAAAATGGCCTACAATGTTTATAGGTATGTTAAGTAGTTCAAAAATAAAAATGAGTTTAATTTTGTTCACTAAGAACTAAAAATAACAAAAGTCTATTGGAGTAAAAGTAAAGAACGATTGTCACACTTTAGATTAGTGTCCATTTCTCACTATTAACTATTAACTAGGACTTTTGCCTCAATAAGCAAACTCTTATACTGCATACTCTTAAATATTGATCAGTCCTTTCATATATCCTTCTGGTTGCACTTTATATTGAGGTAAACAAATATATTAACTTCTTGCTAATAAATGTGCTTATTGGCTATAAATTAGTACGTATAAAGCACATATTAATTGTCTGACCTTAATCTACGTCCCGCAACCCAATACCTAAAACAAAAAACTGCCTTACAAGCAGTAAATAGCAGTTTATTGAGGCAAGTCATAGTTAATACTAACAAACGGACCCTAATCTAAAGTGTGCCCAAAAGAACTACAAAATTAAGTTATTGTGCATATTATCCCACACAATACCACTGTATTTTATATTGTTTAATATTATGCAGTGCAATCCTTTATACATCCTGTATAAAAACATACAAATTTTTTTCAAGATGTTACTAAACATTTGCCTGCTCCCGTATCTACATCACGTGTGTGCTCACATATCTATACATGCATACCCATTCCAGATGATAAAGGCTTGTGTCTGTCTTTCTGCTGTTGTCGTCATCAGAGAGGCAAATGAAAACCATGTGTTGTTTAAGTGTAATTATGCTGCTGTAAAGCAACAGAACAACAGGAGTGTAGTTTTACTGTGCCGTAAACGCAGGTACGAGTCTTTATCAAGGGATCTCATGTTGCAGGGATGATGGTCTGGGAACTATGATCCAGCCCACAGAGACAGAAACGGTTCTCACTGTGGCTCCAGAGCCCCCACCCACACCAGGCAATGCGCCAACACCGAAGGGTCAGGGGTCAGTCTCTAAAATGTTTATGCTCCGTCCCGTGATTTTGAACTCCCCCTCTATTTTGGTTGGAGCCCCAAATTTCAAAATGACTTTAAATGTGTATTTTTGTTGTCACAGGCTGGAACTCTGAGAGATTTCTAGGGTGTGTTTATGAACACTGTCGCCGATGGTCAAGATCAACTGTGACTCTTGCCGTAATGAACCGGCCAGTTATGGCTACACCTTATTACCTGGCATCACGCTGGAAAATAGTGAACATCACAATGGAGGTTATATATGATATATTCACTCAAAATCTACTCTTTTATTTGTATTTTACGAAATCAGATCTGATGGCAGTAAACGTTACTTTTGTATAGGATGTAGTAACACTGTTAAAGGGCTAGTTCACCCAAAAATGTTAATGTTGCATTCATTTACTCACACTCAGGTTGTTTCAAACCTGTTTAAATTGATTTAAACACATAGAAAGATATTTGTAAGACATCATACATAACCATAGTAGGAAAACACATTGTATCTTTTTAGGAAAACAAATAGTTTAGGGCACGATTTCATTTGTCCTGTGGGAGTCAGTGATGTCACAGAATTGAAAATGGCCAACATTCTTCCAAATATCGTTGTTCATCAGAGCAAAGTAATTGAAACAGGTGTGAAATGACATGAGGCTGAATAAATGATGAGAGAATTAAAATTTTTGGGTGAACTATAACTTTAAAATGAGAGCTTAGAAGTTCTTTCATCATTTATTTATCCTCATGTCATTACAAACCTATGAGACTCTTTTTGTTCTCAATATAAAAGGAGATATTTTGCCAAAAGAATGCCAAACAACATTGAACCCCATTGACTTCCATTGTATGGACAAAAAACATGTCTCAGAAAATCTTCTACTTTTTTCAAAGTAAAAATAAGAGCATACAAATTTTCAAGGCATGAGATTGAATAGACGATGAAAATTTAAATTTTGGGGTTTGCTATCCCTTTTTTATACCATTTATTTCTAACATACATCTCCATAAGACCATTCCATTCATGATCAAATAATTACCTTAATAGGCAATCGTCAACCACACATCCTGTAATTGTGTTTCTTTGTGAAACTCAAAAATTGCTTGCATGGGCGAAGCTAGCCCCTTTTTACCCCTAAAAAGGAGCTCAGCACCCCTAAAACTTGGAGTAAGAAATGTTGTTATTCTAAAAAGAATCGTCTTTTAGAAGGTTAAATAATTTCCAAAACATACTCCGTAGTTTTTGGAATAAAATGTATGTGTTAAGGATGAAAATGAAACATCCCCGCTTAGCAAATGGTGTCATCCTCTTCTCTTCCTCCTCTGTACCTGCACCGCTCAGCGCGAGACACACGCGGAGTGAGAACACGTTATGTAGTGTTGTGAATCAACTAAGTTGCTCCAATGCTGTCTCACACTTCTTTCCTTTTACATAGAGTTGTTCCGATTGCGAAACCATATCGGTGATTACTGAAGTCAGTATCCTGAATCACCATGGTACACCTATAACAAGTGTTTATTTTCGGACTTTTTTAGTCCATCTGGTCTCCGCCGCTGTGGAGTAGCACAGGACCTGGGTGACTCGTCCATGGTCATAAACGGAGAGAAGTAGCGCCGGTTAATATGTTCTTCCGCAAGACGCATTCAGTTCTGTTTATTAACTGCTAGCGCGTGAAACAAAAACAACTAAACTGCGGACCTGTGTCTCTGTTGTTAAAGTTTATCGTTCATTTGATGCTCATTTTAACAGTCTGGAGTCACGTAAACATGACGTCACGTGCGTCTTTTCTGGTCAGTCGTCATGGAAACGTGATCGCCCTGGCGTTTGGACCAGAGTGTCAGAGGAAGTGATTCTTTCTGAAGCGCAAGAGTGAGGCTGGTACAGTTCAGATTCGTGTTCCTTTCACTGAAAGTCTTTTAGTGCCTTGCGTCGGATCCATACATGGCTCAGGAGGACCACAGGCCAAAGCAGACTCCAGCACCTAGCTGTGATGTCTATTGAGAAGGAGTTGCTTGAAATAATTGAACCCCAAAGGGTCATTGACAGGTTTGCCAGCCTCAAAGTGCGGCGACATAGATTAACTCTCCCAAAGTAGAGCAAATATGGGGATTCAGGGGAAGTACTTTAAAGATTTCCCTCTATTTCTTTTTTTATATCTTTACTTTCTTAGTATTTTCAAGACCTCTGTAAATTATCTGGATATTTTGGACATTACCCTCTCTTCTTAATTTTTTTTATTTATTTATTACTTATATTGGTTTATGAAAGTTCAGACTGGCATGCGACCAGATATAGATGGCCATTTGTAAATAATTTACAGAAGGTGAATTACATTTTGTTGTCCAAGTACCTGTTACATTGTTCAATGACAATAAAGATCTAATCTAACCAATCTGATGACTGTTGATACAGAAGGAGGAATATGGAGTTAAGGGTCAGGAGAAGCTGTGTGAAGAAGGTTTTGTGTTTGTTACAGGGGGCTGTCTGTGTCAACTCTCACAATTAAGCTGGTGTCCTGAAAAGGTCTCAAACCTTGTTTGTATGTAGCGACCACTCATTCAGTATTTTAGGTTTAGTTAGTTCAAACGGCTCCGTTCTATCGTTCTTACTTTAAAGGGATTACCATGCAAGGAGTTCTGTTCTGCAAAAAAAGGTGTTAAAAAAATCTAGTTAGTTGAATCAATGTTAAAATGATTAAGT
The DNA here is from genome assembly GCF_947034865.1 of Barbatula barbatula. NCBI lineage: Eukaryota > Metazoa > Chordata > Actinopteri > Cypriniformes > Nemacheilidae > Barbatula > Barbatula barbatula. Next base: position 16,181,147 of record NC_136777.1, read on the forward strand.
TATTTTTCAATAGACACATTTTTTGTTTTTGTGTGAAAAGAGGAGCTTTTCTGCTTTGCAGTGGGGCTCATTGGGTGCTCAGCACCCAGGCCCGTCGCGACAAGGCAAGCAAACCAAGCAATTGCTTGGGGCCCCGAGCTGGCCGGGGGCCCCGAGCTGGCCTGGGGCCCAAAGACAACAACTGGTTAAGAATAAAATGCAACGACAAACTGAGCGCCCCTTTGACAGTCAATGCAGTAAAGTGCAATGACACTTTTATTGGGATCCCCCTCAAGGGGCCCCTTTCGTGATCTCTGCTGCCGGCAAAAACAAAACCTCCGTCGGCAGTCATGAAGCGGAATTATGCTTCAGGATCCCAAAAAAGAAAGAAGAGAAAGGAAGAGGAGGATAAGAATAAACAAGATAGTGGTAAGTGATAAATTACACTGGATAAAATAGCTCTTCTTGTCTTGGTGTCATTTTGCAGCAGGTAGGCTTGCAAAAATATGTTAGCTAACGTTACCTGTAACCTGCCTGACGGCAAATGCTGCTTGTAACGAACAGTTAGTGCAACTTCGGACGGAATATGGTTACATACTACTGTAATATGTTTTTTAACGGGATAAGGAAGATGCAGATCTGTTCCAGAATCACTGTTTATCGTATTTAATGACATGACATTGCTATAGCTTTGTAATAGGTTTTGATGAAAGTGGCATAACGTTAGCATGCTATACTAACTATTCCACCGTGATGATCTATTTACCAAATGGGGGGGTTAGGAAAACCACACAATAAATTCCGTGCATCAAACATTAGCTTGGGATGTTTTTAAGCATTAGTAACCCTTAACAAAGTGTTAGGAATATCTGGTCGTCTATCTATGTAATGTTTATAGATATTTTAAAATGGTTTCTTAAAGGTTTACAAAAAATGTTTAATCATTACCCGATACCTAATATATTATATGATAGATATAATGTGTGTTACAATAAACTGTTAATTTACAGCACTACTAATAATTAGTAAACATATAATTATAATTTCATTGTTTGTTAACTGTTTGCTAACAGTTAAATGACAGTAAACTAAAGATTAATTAACTATCAATTTACCATCTATTAATGATTGTTATTATTAAGTGTTACCATCTTTTCTTTCTCCCTCAAGGTGCTTTGCTTAAATTTCTCAGCCCTCAGGCTCTTCCTAAGGAGACCTCCACTGATGAAGGTAGAGTGAATTTCTCTCACTGAGCTGAGCTGTTAATAGTGACCTCTTTCAATATGCTAACAGTGAAATGGTAAAACGTACTTCACAGGTAATTTCAGATTTTTTTTTTCAATTATTTTCCCAGCTACACCATCAACTTCATCCTCAACATCAGATGCATCACTTCTCAGTGCTGATGTTTCCTCTATAGCACAAGGTACCACCACAAGCTCTAGAATTACAGCTGATATCCTGCACAGCCCAGAGTTTAAACTGATAAGTGTGTGCTGTCATATTGTTAGAAAAACAACAGTGCAAATCACTATTGAATTCCCACCAAACTGTGTAAATACCAGTCACTTTAGCCCATGGATATTTCAGAATGTTTATGCAACAGCAGTTTATGCACTGTAAACCTTTTTTATTTATATAAAGTGTGGTTGAACTTAAACTTTATGGCTATGCTGTGGTTCCTGTAGGCTTTGCGTGTGTGCGGGCGGGGCGGGGGGTTGGGGGGGCCTCCATGTCCATTTTGCTTGGGGCCCCCAAATTCCTTCAAACGGCCCTGTCAGCACCCCTAAAGCTCTGACCTTAAAATCGCCCCTGATGCCTGGATATATTGTAATACAAAAATCCCACGTATGTGTCAACAAAGACACTGGTGACTGACACAGCCAGCACACCGGTTCTCGTAAAACAACACAAGCACGACGGAGGTGTAAAACTTTGACAGCTTGTTATCTCTCAGCGACAGACGCCAAATCAGCGCGTCTTACCATCGCAATGTAAATCAGCAGCGTAAAATAAGCAGCGGCTAAATCAGTCAGAGACAGAGAGGCTCTTTGTTTCTGCGCGCAGATTAATATCTTAAGCGTGTACCATTGTTCAGAGTTATGTCACCAGCGGCCGTAATGATATCTTAAATTAATGAAGTGATGAAAGTGGTGAGGGAGAGGCCCGTGATTTACAGGATTGCTTTTAGCTGATGCACACTACCATCACTGGAGATAAATCAGCCGCCGGGAGCCGTGGGGGGAAATGAATGGATCCGCACACGGGTTTACAGTTCAATTAGTGAGGCGCAAGGACCCCGGCGCGGTGTAATTCTCTTGGCCAGGTGTTAGGATGAAAGGAGAGGAACGTTGAAGGATGTATTTTCTGGTGATGAGAGAACATCTCGGGTCTTTGCTCGAGTTAATGTGTGACCGTGGCTTGGGCTAGATTGAATGTAGGTACTCAGGCCAATTTTTTGTGCATAATATAGGTGTCTCTATGACAGTTTCAATCATTTCAATGTGTTATTGCTTGGTAAAATATATGATAATGATGGTTTCCAAAACAATTGGTTTGTCAAATGTCCAGAATAACTTCGGTTGATCCAGTTTTGCTTTATTTGTATACTAGTTCTTTACACTTTTATGGGAATCAACCAACGTAATCGCACATGAAAACATGAAGTATTTTATTAGGTGGCGGTTTTGAATTTGTACATGAATTATTAGAAACAACAAGAATGAAGCCCCACCCTTAACTCCGCCCCTTTGCCCAATCGTCGAAGAACTGCACGTGAGGTTATAGTATCAGTATTTTAGCATTTTAACAGATAAAAACATTCTAAGATAAAACATACACTAGAATAATGAAAAAAAACGGTAATATACAACAGATCATTTGTTGAATTATATGTTTATTTGATATTTTCCACCTGGCTTTTTGTCAGCTTTTTAAGTGCATTTCAAAAATATGGGAAAGTTCTGTAACATAAAATGATTACTGTAATAATATGTTTTTTTACAGTGTAATCACAAAACACAGACTCCATTGAAGAGTGCTGATTCAGTCGTGATTTCTGCCAAGCGCAGTAAACCAGATGACCTTCATATGCCCTGACCTTCCTTTTACTTTTTAAGATGTAGGCTTAGGTAACTGCTAAGGTAACTGATGCCACTTTCTCATAAAATCAATAATTAAATTCGGGCGTACATAGACCGCTGGCCTGCATCTGAACTGGAGTTTTGTTTTCCATCCCCACCCCCCTGAAAGCTGTCCAGTGGTCTCGTTTCAGATTACTTTACGCCATGTCAAATAATATAAACTAAAGTCAGAAGTTTGGACACACCTACTCAGTCTTCATTATTCCTATATTTCACATTGCAACATTGGGAATTGTGTAGTAACCAAAAATGTCAAATCAAAACAATTAAAAGTCGTACAATTCAGCTTTGCAGAGTGGTCGTTGTTTGGCACGATTACTGCATACTGTCGGTATTCTGTCAATCAACTGGAAGCGATGCATTATGGTGTTTATTTAAAAACAACCCGAACTTGCCTTCCCGAAATAATATTTTCAATAAATTATGTGAAAAGCCACATATTAACAAATCAAATAAAACGGGTATTTCAACGAAAAGTTCACGGAACATAAATGAGAAAGTAAATGAGATTTGAGCTTTGATTTAAAAACAAAGAGATGACGTCACATGTTTAGGACTTCCCGTGTATGTTTTCAGCAACTTATGCATTTAAATTATAGTTGTAAACATTGATGTAATTCACAAAAGCACGTTCTGAATTTGCAAAACCAAATGTCAAGCATGTTTTTCATCGTGTGATAATGTGATGAACATTTTGATTCTCTATTGTTTATTTGCTTTATATATTCCAACAGTGTCATGGCATGACCGTGTCATAGTTACCACCTGATTTCTTGAATTGAGCTGTTAACTCATTTAACAGGGAGCTTCGTGTGACAGTGGCGTAAACGCCCCTCACATCCAGCACCTCGGTGTAAAACCACATTCCCTGCCGCCCAGCTCAGCACTCCGGTTCCCATACCATTTGTTTGCAGATGCGATCCCACTTTCCCGTGCCATGAGAGGTTAGGAATTCCTTTGCTGAGCCCGGTTTGACTCAGTTGCTTTGCGTGTTCAGCGATCTTTAACTTTTATTAATCTGCTGTAGTGCACAGTTTTGCACTGAAATGTACATCATTTATTACACATTCGATGTATCATGATACTCAGATTGCAGATGGGCGCATGCAGGGCTAGCGATGGCCAAACAAATGTTTGGCTGCACGCAGCCTGTTTCGCCTTAAAGCACCTCTCTTTCTCTCTGGTTTAAGTTTCCTTAAGGGACTTGGCAAGACCCACAGCGTCGGACCCCATTCAGTCTATTGTTAATCGAGAGCGTCTACAATCAAAGTGTGGAGTGTTTGGGTCAGGAGCCTCAGTGATTGTGGCCTACCCCAGGGCAAGAGTACGGCCCCCAGGGACACAAGCTCAGCAACCTCCTTTACACCGCGCGGCTATGAGGTCCAGCCCGGGGACTCGAGGGTTTCAGAGAGCTAATGAGCAACTCCAAAAATATTTTCTTGATCGAGTTTGCAGTTGACTTGAAGATTGCTTATGTCGCACTGTGATCCACAGGTGAGGTCCGCAGTGTCACACAGCAATCTTGGTGGCAATTAAAGTCAAATTGTAGTTGAAAGTTATGGAATCAAAATATATTGTTTACTTGTTTTGAAATTGTTTTGCTATCAGGGAATTTAGATGTAAGGATTAGATTGTGTCGTGTTCGCATTTCCTGGAGCATGCATCAATGCCGCATTTATTTTCTGCCTAGAAAAAACGTGAAAATTGCAGCTGTTAAGTTCTCCACCCTTGGCTTTACGTAATGTTATATGCTAGTGTACTTTCAGTGTTAGCTGACAAAATCATCTTTCAGCAGATTTACAGTTTGAACCAGGGCTATTCAATTAAAGTCCAAGAGGTCCGGTCTTAATATTTTCTTCCAAACGGAGGTCCGGACAATTTGATTTACTGTAAAACATATATGATCTTTTATCAGGCCATTTATTTTATATTTTGATATATGTAGCCTATAAAGGGTTTTAGGGGAATGCTCGCTTAATAGAAGCTTAGAAGTAATATTTGTAAATATAAAAACTACTGACAACATGCAAACAGGAAATGTACTGTAACAATTAAAATGCTATAAAACAATTAAAATCATAAACAGAACACAGAGTTACAAAATAAATTAGCCTTTCCATGCCATTGTCACCTTTTCCCTTTCAGATCAGAACTACTTCTATCTGTAAATCTTTTTCCAGTTAAAATGTTGTTCATTACAAAATGTGAACCTGTTGTGAAAACCCCGCAGAAGTCTTTCATAAAATCATACAGAATATTCTGTGAAAATATAACAACAATATCTTCAACATTGACTGAATAATACCAAAATCGTAGTGAAGTCAATGCTTGAATTTAATCTTTGATGGTGGTTAAAATAATCAATTCGATTATGAGATGTTAGCCTGGGTTCAAATCTGGTCTCATACAGCAAACAGTAAACAGACTGACGGATACAAATGCTTTAATATTCGCTGCATTTTGTTTTCTGTTGTGTGTCCATTTATCTGCTCTGGGTGTCTGCACTAGTGGCTCAATTGAATCCTCTGTTTATATATTATGAATCCCCTGTTGACAGAAAAAAATCAGCCTGCACAAGTTTTCTATTTTAAAAGAGTAAAATGCATGCGTTGGATGTGACAAAAAAGGGATGCACATTTTTTAAAGACACCAGAAACAATAATACCCAACAAGCGGAGAAGGCATGGTTCTTCTTAGATCATAAAATAGTTTTTTTATCGTTATGGAAGTAACAGATCTGTAACGAATGTAACAATTCGCTTATCTGACTATATGGAAAATAAACACAGTAAACACAAATGCTTTAAAAACTTCACATGGGCATTTAAGTCAAGTCAACTTTATTCATATAGCGCTTTTTTACTATTTTCATTGTTACAAAGCAACTGTAAAATAAAACATATTGACAATAAGCAAAACATATAAGGTTATACAAGTCAAAACAAAAAAGGTGAAAACACAGAAGACAGACACCCACACACAAAACACTCCACACAACACACACAGAAACACATGCACAGGGCCCATCACTTAGACCTACACAACCAAGATAAGGAGAGAAAAACACAGGTCAAATATTAAACAGACTATAAATTCCTATATGCAGTATTAATGAAATAAAACTTAAAAGTTCTAACAGACCCCCGGCCAGGTAAACAGTGCAAAACAGTATGCAAACGGTAGGGAGGAACGCAAAACTCCATTGGAGGAAAAAAACCTCAGAGGGAAAACAGGCCTAACCAGGGGATTCCAGTTCCCCTCTGGCAAAAACTGCAGCCTCTGCACAAGCTCGACAGTGCGCGCACAACGAGGCAAAACAAAAAAAAATTATTTAAGATTATCGATAATTATCTAATAGCAGCTGATATTTTGTACTGAAGACGTGTCAAGTCGCCGATTCCTTCCATATCCAGCTCTATCATCTCAGCTTTAAACCACCAAATGTTGACTTCTGACCTATTAGTATGGTGAAAACCTTTGTTGAAACTTTTTTGGTTGACGTTTGCTTAGAACTGCCCAACTTTCTTAAATGTTTCTCACTCCCCAATACAGTCAACTGTTTGATAGGTCAAAAGCCAACTTTCTGTGTTAAAGAAAATACAATAATACATCAACACAGGATAGACACGTGGGGTATTTAATGAGCTGTTTGTCTCTTGCAATTACTTCTGTTGGTTTAACCTAATGTACTCTGGATCATATAAACAAAGATTAACAAGTATATTTAATAAACCCTATTTTAGGTCATTTGACAAAACAGATGCTCACTCTTGGATTACCTGAAAAGGGATTAGTAGGACGGCGCATCTCATTACCACAGTACACAAAAGCACATCTCTGGCATAAGGAGGGCGTGATGATGTATATGAAGTGTGCTGGTCCGGCGTAACATTGAGACGCTCTCTCGGCTTGTATGGACAGGGCTCATTAGGGTGTGCTGGCACGCTGAGCGCAGACCCGGCTTTCCCCGTGTCCTTGCAGGAATATATGAGGCTTCACACGTCCTCCGCAAAAAGCACTCTTTCACTCCATTGCTGCCTCCACCTCCGCAGTCTCACCCCCACCCAATTTCTTCCTCTTCTCTCTGTCTCTCAAAGGTGCTGATCAATTCACAGCCTCCTTCTGAGGTGTGAGACTCATCCCTGCACCTTGTGATTGGTTCAGGCATCACCGCTCTCTCTCCTTTGCTTTTTCTCCTCCTCGCTAGCTCTCATCCAGGGCAGCGGCCTGCTCTTTTCACCTCTGGGCTGCCAGCCGGTGCTGCGTACTCCGCAAAACCGGCCAGGCTTCAGTCAAATAAAATCACAGTAATCAAACTCTGCCTCTCTCTCTCTGCCTCTCCCTCGCACTTTCTCATCCTCTCTCGTGGCTGTGAGCCCATTAGCACACCTGAAATAATAACTCGAGTGACAAATGTTTTGGCACTTATTGCTGATAGAAGGGTGGGAGAGAGCACACCTTGCTCACAGAGATTTAGACGCGGTATTTTCCAATCCCAAATGCTTCAGCGTGGAAAACAGACAGATTCAGGAATCATCATATGTGAAAATTGAAAAGCTTGATGTTAATAGTTCAGTTGTGCTTTTTAATCAAATCATTTCAACATTTACTGTGAATTCACATTAATACAAGACATTGTTATCTTTAAAACAATCTGTTTTGTTATGCTTCACTGGAAAGCAGTTGTAATTGTACTGCAAAGTGTGACATGGGCCTTTTCAAGTAAAATTGAAAGTAAAAAACAAAAACAAATATAATTTAATACAATTAGTTGTAGTTGCTTTAGCAAACAAAATCTACCTAGAGAAAAAAAGGTTTGACTAAATGTTTATTTGTAAAAATGCAGTGATATATGTATGTGTATATATATATAGTTAAAATGTTTCTAATAAATGTAAATACTGTTTTCTATTTTACATTTTCTAAAATGTGTTTGATTAAGTTTTTTACAAAAGCTTTTTAAAATGCTCTATTTATTTAGATTCTAAATTTAAGAGAAATCAGACAAATTACAGCCAATGCTTAAATAAATCATCTGCATTTTCAATCAAGCAAAGTAAAACCTAGAAATGTCAAGATTTCGATCTTTTGACGATGATGACTTCAACCAAAATACAATTAAGCAGTTTTAAATGTTGATTAATAAATAAACAATATGCTCTGGCATATACTTAAATAGTGTTTCTGAATATTTTAAAGTTCTTTTATGACAGAGATATTGTTGCTGTAATTTGTCTGTTTTGTATATTTTCAAGTCATTGCGGCCCTCATTAATAAAGAACAAAAGTTCTGTGTGCATCCAGTAGAAGGCGCACATGATCAAGCATACAGATCACTGAAAGCCCTGCATATGAAAATATGTTTTTCTTTTGGACCTTGTGTACTAGTTTATATTTTTGAAAATACAATAGGCCAGTATTGGGATTGATAATATTTGTTGCAAATAAGGAAAAAAATGAAATAAGAAAATAAAAGCAAAACAAAATTAAATCAAATTAAATCACAATGTGAAATCACAACGTACATGTTGTTTACGATGAGGTTGTGAGCAGTTTTAATTTGTCAAATATTGTGCAAAAATTATTAGTACAAAAACAAACATTATCCAAATAGCGCTTTCGTTGTTACGTTTTAACTTATAAACAATTAGAAAATAGTCAGTAAATAAAAAAGTATTGCAACTTTACATGTAGCATAACGTATAGACTTAAATGTATATTTAAAGACGTTTAGTGTTATTAAACCAAGATTTACGCAAGTCACAGTGATTATTTGACGGAATCTGTATAATTGAACAGCTTTTTTATAATTCAAGCTTTACAGAAATGTTATGTTTAGTTTTGCAGTGTTATATTATAGACTATGTAAAATATTTGATGCGTACATCTGTGCTAGATCAAATTTAACCGTTTTTTTCTGGATTAGTAAATGCTGATTTTAAGGTTTTATTTTAAACTATCCAAATGGCTACAGCGTCTTCATTGCGCGCTTATTTAAGTCAATTCAAAGTTAATAAACGAACATTTAAGTATTTAAACATTTAGTTATATTTGATATGGACTTTAAACACGTTGTAAAAGCATTAAGCAGTGGCAAGATCAAGAAAAAAGTTAATAGCCTACTGTGTAATCCCAGTGCGTTTTACCCATTCCCGATAGTCTTGTAACTTTCAGGCAGTTGTCAGTGGTGGAGAAGGCAGGGTTCACTGTTGACTGGCCCCTGGTCGGAGATTGCTGCGGGGGGATATAAAGGATGACCTCCGTTTGACTTCTGAACCACAGCGGCTTGTTTCTTTCAATAGCGACTTTTGGTGAAAAAGATTTAAATGAATAACAAATATTGTTATATTATAGGCAATTTTGTGTGCTGGACACGTTGTTTTTTAGTTTAGTTAAAACTAAAATTAATTTCTGTTGTATTTGGGAATTATTTACTTTACATCTTGTATTATAATAATACGGTGTATTATCTCTATTATCATCTTGTCAATTTATGGACAAGAATAATACAAATGCACCAAAGACATACTTGAAAAATATCAAAGAGTTAACCATGTTGCGCAAAAGAAACGGTGCAAACAAATACTTTTATATTTTAGTGCATCTATTAAGAATATGACTTTTTTCAGCTCACGTTCGGGTTTTATGTCGAGAGGCTGGCATTTCTTTCTGAGCTCAATTTATCCCAAATGATGGCTCACTGGTGCGTGTTGGGCTCTTCTGACCCTCACTAAAAAGCAACATAAACAGTGAAAGTCCGTGCCCTCATTGTGCCGTATAACGTCCTTTTATAGATGCTAATTGAAGGAACTTAATTACTTTATAATGCTATTCTGGTACTGTGACAGCAGTTAAGCGTTTGGGTAAGCACGGCTTTCATGTCGTCCCGTTTGGTTCGCACATAATTGAGACAGACGCAAAACTAATATTGAGATTACAAACATCAATAAAACCAATAACTCAATAAATAAATAAAACAAAATATATTAGTCACAGAACATGCATTCGTGTTTAAATATTTTGAATTTATGTTCTGGGGAGAAAAGCGTATTTTGATCAATTAAAACAGCAGGAATATAGCCTACTTACCAATAAACGCGTGCACGCGTATCTGTCGTGGGGTTAGTCAGATATCTGTTGCATGCATCTTCCTTTAATTTGTGTTTTAGTCCATATCAGATCCAACACAATCTCTCACCCGCGCAGCGCGCACCCTTCGTTTGCCGAGCGCTTCGGGGATTTGATAGGAATTTCATGCCTGTAAATGCGCGACGGATCCTGCCGCTGTTTTTCGCGGAAGCCGATGGTTGTGTGATGCTCACAGCAGCTGATAAGACACCGTTCCTTCCATTAATCCCTTCTGATCGATGACAGATGCACATCAGACAAACTTCATACACCTTGTCCCCGAGTCTATTGCATTGCCTACAATTGTGCAATGTCTGTTTAAAGCAGCCTGTTGTGTTTTCATGATAGTATTTTGTGGGGTGTGTATTTTATGTCATCAACATGTTTTCTAAAAACGGGTACTTTTAATTAGGAAGATGTTTTTGAAATTGACCTGAAAACCACCCACCTCTCCAAAATAAATGTCTTGCACATCACTATATAGCTTGGTGGACTTTTACTAGGCTGTGATGCCTGGGAAAAGTTTTATCTGCGCCTTGGCAAGAAAATAAATGGAATGTGGCACGAAGAAGTTTCTGTAATGGCCAAGTGTTGTTGGCCCTTGTGACAAAAAGTACATTTATGTTTTATTGACAAGTGACTATTTCACCGAGTATTACAGTTTTAATAATTAAAATAGTTTGCACCTTGTGTGTGTGTGTTATGTGTGTTTTATTGGAGGTAAATACAGAGCGAGAGAGAGAGAGGGTAGCGTCTGAACCAAACAATAAGAAGAATGAATTTGACTTTCAGATTATAATATTATATTCGAGCTTTTCTTCTTTTACGGCCGCATATCGACCGATAAATGAATGATTGATCGTTCTCTGAACCAATGGACAGCCCTATTCACTGTAGCACGCTTTCATTGGACACTGCACCAAACTCCTAAAATCCTACAGTAAGTGGACGAGTCCATTCACAAACGACGGGGGTGTTTCTTCTCAGAGCGCAGCGTACAGTGCACTGCTGAAGTGCAGCACATGCTGGATCTGAATAAAAATATTTTGCTGAATGACGTTTGTGTGAAATGTATATCACGCAAACCCATTCGCAATATTTCACGTTGAGCAGTAGCCAACATTACAACAGACTACCGCGCAATACACTTGGTGCGGGGAAACTTCTTTACGCACCCTGGTCGCAGTTTCCACGTTTCTTGATTGTTACAACAAACATTTTCATTTTATGCAAAATGATCCAAACTAAACAATAACGTGTTGAAAAGTGGCCATGCGTTTCCGTATCCCCTCTTGCTGGCAGTAGGTGTAATGTTTAGTGCATTGTTTCCACGTATAAAGTTGTAGGTTCGCGCAGTTTATCGTAATAAACGCAGTGTCGTGTAATGAGCAGATCGCGCTCACTGCTTTATATCTCCATTCACGTTCAACCGTGGCAGTGGTCTGCGCTTTTCTGCGTCCGACAAATATCACCCCCTGCTTTGGCGGGAACTTGATGTGGCCCATCGCATTGTGTAAGACGCGACCTGTTATGGCCACCACTACTTCCGGGTTTCAGCAGTCTGGTCCAGATTCAGTTGCCGAGGCGCGTTCAACACACACTCATTGTACACAAACGGGGGAAGGCAGATCGCAGCATCGATCGTGGCTCCTTTAAGAAAAACTAAGCCAGAATTATCAGCCCACCTCCTCTTGATCTCATTTAGAAGCTATTGCATAAAAAATCAACTCAGAAGACGAGAGTGATCAAAGAAACGAGAGAGAGAGAGCTTCATTTTTGTGCGTTTGAGTAGTACTATCGTTAGGGGTGCTAACCAGTGGAAGCGCGCAGAGGATCATCATTCATTCAGCACTTTGACAAGCTCGCGTTTGATTGATTGACAGCCGGAGTGGCAAAAAGCCATGATATTTGCGAGTTTTGTTTAAGGGTCTATTTTCATACTGCCGTGGAAAAGAAGATTTCGCTCGATCTTTGTCGCTGTCCAGGAGGCAAGAAAGCGGAGGAGCTATCGCTGAGCGCGCTTGGCTGAACTTGTGGTGAAGGACTGGCTTCATCGCTCGCTTGAAAGAAGCATTTGGATTTTTGGGGAAAACACATCCCACGGTTGGAATTTGCGTGTTTATTTCTTATTCACCCTGGCCTCGTAGGGGATTTATTTTTTATTCAAGGAAGACGAGGGAGTGTGGAGGGCTATGGCGCAGAGGGTACGTATCCCGAAAACTTTCTTCCACTCCGTACGTTGTTGAATGCAGTTGGAAATACTGAAACGTGGCCGATGACAGTCTCGCAGTCAAACGTTTTCTATTGCTTTCCAGCTCAATACGTTTCTTTATCTCTTTTATGTATTGAACGTTACCAAATCGCTCTCTGTCGCGCGTGTCTCTTTCAGGAGTGTGTGTGTGAGACACTAAAATAGAATTATTTTTTGTTTATTAAACACACTCATATTTAGTCATGACATGCGTTCATCCTCAAGTAAGACTAGGCGAAATTCGCTGCTTTTTACTACTTTTACTGTATGCACCAAATTAATCTTCACAAAGCCATTTTACTTTACACTTTAAAACGGTTAAAAACCTCCAAGATGTTCTCACATTTTGCAGTGTTCAAAATGATTTAATTGGCTGCACTTTTATTATTTTTGTCTTCCTTTAATTATAGTCTAACTTTCTGCAGTAGGCTATTGCAATAAAACATGGACCTGCAAGTGAAGTTGTGAAATTGACATTTTCTGGTATTTCTTTGCCTTTGTAGTCAAATGCAATCAATCAGAAACTACATTTTGCTTTTGATAGTAGAATTACAGCAGTATCCTGCTGTCTTGCTTACACTTGATGGTTATTGAATTTAATGTTAATTTTTAAATATTTTAAAGAAACTGCTCAAATGCTTGCTTTAACACGTGGGCTTAAAAAAGTACATTTGGGTTTAATTAGAAGTCATCAGTATTATATTTAAGGTTCATACAACTTTTATTTTCTTACCAATCTACATTCTGACATAATATTATTTATAACTTTAATGGCACTTGTGAAAATAACAACAACGTATAATACACTGAAGTTGTGTACTTTCATGATTGCCTCAATAAAGCTGTAACTCAATGCTCCATGTTTATGTGTCCGACGATGTATTAAGTCTATCTAGTCTGTTTTAAAAAAAAGCACATTATACTTTTTACAACAATGCGTGTATTCGCGCGTAATGTTTGAACATCGATGTAGTCTGCATGCAAATCCTGCATTACCGAAATTGTTATAATTTTGAGAAAACTCACATTCTTACCCGAAGGGCGTAATCATAGTGTTTTGTCCTCGATGTAGCAACTATTTACATTACATTTAGTGTAAACATTATTACGCAATTGCTCTGTAAAAGATAAAAGTGACAACATGGAAATATTGCCCTTCGTGTGTGTGCAGTACGAAGACATGCCCCACTATGGGATGGACGGAGTAGGAATCCCGAGCACGATGTACGGAGACCCGCACGGCGCCAGATCCATGCAGGCTGTTCACCTGAATCACGGGCCCCAGCTTCACTCCCACCAGTACCCGCACTCAGCCCACACCAACGCCATGCCGCCCAGCATGGGCTCATCCGTCAATGACGCCCTAAAAAGAGATAAAGACTCCATTTACGGGTACGTGTAGATGGCCAAAACACATTTCATGATGTACTTTGCCAATAACGCATGATTTGACCCGTTGTTAAATAAGCACTAAAACATGCCAACAACTTAAGACAACTTGAATGTTTCTTCTTTCCTATATATATTTTTATCTACACTTATTTTTAGATGTTTCTTTTTTTCTTTCTGTTTTCCTTTTCTGCTGATAAGAGATGGTATTATTTATAATGCAAGTTTAGAAATTCAATAATTACATGAATGAATATAGGTTTGTTTTTAAAACATCGCGAAAGCATCAAAACACGGTTTCAACGAAAACTTTACTTTAAAAAAAAGTTTATTTTTTGTAAAATGGTAGATACATTTTAGACACAGGCGCAAAATGACAACGCCCTGTTAAAATGACCATTAAAAACTTTTCTACAGCTATAGAGAGAATATATTCATGTGTGTTTTGTTCATAAAATGTGAAAATATGTCGGGGTGTGCTAGTTTCATATTTTTCGGAGTTGCTCCAAAAGTACTTAACGCACAACAACTGCTGGAATACGAGTTCACATCAGAACGCTGAACATAAAGGTGTTTCCGATCAAAACAGCTATACGCAGTAACAAGCTATAGAACGTACTCTGGATTATGGATTAGATAAAGTCCCTTAAACACTTGCACAAGAGATAGACCGAGTAGTTGAACCATGGGTAAATTGCTTGGCCTAGACTCAACTTGTTCATTTCTTGCACTGTACTCGCAGCCCACTGTTGATATTGACTGCCGCCTTTAATAATTATGTTCGAGAAGTAGCTAAAATTTGCATATATGAAACAATATTAATCACAACTAATAAAGCTCGTTAGAATACACGTTTTTTTTAAATGACCGACATAAAGTTTGTAAATAGTCTTGAACTATTTCAGCACGTGTTGTTATTTAAGGTCATATTTGTCAATTAAATGTAAACTTCGGAGAAATATGTTGTATTGTTATAATGCGTTTATAACAGACGGCTTACATCATTAGATGGTGCTATGAATGGTTGCAAGATGGGTTACGAGATATTATGTATTTATCTAAAGCAAACTGTCGTTTGTGTTTTTATTGCAGGCACCCTCTGTTCCCACTTCTAGCACTGATTTTTGAGAAATGTGAATTAGCCACTTGCACACCTAGAGAGCCCGGTGTGGCTGGAGGCGATGTGTGTTCGTCAGAATCTTTCAATGAGGATATAGCTGTGTTTGCAAAACAGGTCAGAGACTGTTTTACTGCGAAGAAAGTTTTTGCATAGTTTTACTGCTACGTTGTTGTTGCGTTGACGTATTTCGAAACTTTTGTGTGTTTAAAAATGTGTACGCTTTACTTTGTGTTTCTAAATAACTTGTATTATTTCCCCCCTCACAACTTTGAATTATTTGCATGCGTGTGCTCACAGATTCGGGCAGAAAAGCCGCTATTTTCATCAAATCCTGAACTGGATAATTTGGTGAGTGCAGATTATGACTAATAGTTTTGTCCAAAAGAGTTGCATTCAAAAGAGCCGCTTCATCGTTCTAAACTTTTTAAAAATTAAATATTTTATCTGCTCATCGATTACGTTTATTTTATTGCATTGGTTCGTTTTACAGTTTTGTTATTTTGACGTGTCTCCCGTGAGCATAGTCGTAATTGTTTCATAAATTATATATTATCTGAGTCAATTACAATACTAGTCTAGATGATAAATAATACTAAATGTCAACTCCTTATTTTGTTTTGTACGTGTCGTACGCTTATTTGTGTCTCTGAATTCAGTGTGAGGTTTATTCATTATTTTATTTTAATATACATATCTTTTTTATTTTCCCAGATGATACAAGCCATTCAAGTTTTGCGGTTTCATCTTTTGGAGTTGGAAAAGGTAATCACTGTTCACCTTAACTAGCCGGTCCTTTTACAAACCTTGGGCCTCATCTGCATAAATGTATTTTTTCTAGTCTTTTGTAATTAGTGTCAAAATCAATCATGCTGCCTATTTCTCCTCTGAGTTTAATTACAATGCAACATGCCACAGCGGACACAGATATTTCTTTGCGAATATTTCTCTGCTTTGCCTATTATTATTGCTTTATGTGGTTTTTAAATTTGAATTAATTACGTAATATTGACAGTCAATTGTTATTACCTGAATTAAGTCAGTCGGGCGTTGAGGGAGGAATTTTATCAACACCTGTTTCCACGACGAGAGAGGGCCTAAGTGATTTATCGCCGAGCCAGAGGCAGTTTTGAATACACGTAATAACCATTGGTTCCAAATATCTTATATTTGCATTAGGCTTGTATGCGCCGAGATAATATGACAAACGGATAGTTTTAAGACAAATGTTGTAGGCCTATGTCAGGCCGTATGATTCCCATGTAAAGAAGTGTCAATGAAATAACTAGACAGAAATTAAACAGTGTATCTTAAATGTCAGTCAAGCAGGTCATCTCTCTAATGGCCACAACCCCGGGAGCAGATGAATTTAACACGGGTGTTGAATACGGTGTCGCCCGCGAGTCGTCTTGTCAGTGTCAATTTTCTGCGATATCTCTATTTTGAGAGAGAGTAAAGTTATTTCACATTCTGGATGCGTTTGATAGAGAATGCCACTGGGAGTGCGTTTCCATGTCAATAGGAGTTCTGTGTGTGCACTTGTCAACTCGCCGTGATGACCCTTTGTGATGTCTTTTCCTCCCTGCTTCCCTTTGCATCTATAGGTACATGAACTTTGTGACAATTTCTGTCATCGGTACATCAGCTGTTTGAAGGGCAAGATGCCCATCGACTTGGTTATAGACGACAGAGAAGGAGGATCAAAATCAGACAATGAAGAAATTACCAGATCATCGGGGCCCCTCGATCAGGTACGTGAAGGAGTCCATTTCTTTTCTGGCCATTCACATCGTCTTTCGGGTCACTTTCTCTGCCTCGCTGTTATTTGCATATGATTAAGGCTTTTAAATTCCATCGGATTGAAATTTTTGGAATAATGTGGCCCATTATTGCTTCATTAAGGTTTGATCCCGGAACTGACCCGAGGAGATTAGCTCGTGAAAGCATTGCCATAAACTTGACCTGTTTCTTGTCGATTTTAATTTAGCCCATTCTCTCTCCTATCGTCTGCATTTTTCATCAAACCAAGTGGTTCGGCTATCTGTGGTATTTATTTGTTACTTTTCGAGTAAATGAAGATATGTCTATAGTCATTTGAGGGTTTGGTGCCTCGCTTTTCTGCTATTGTTCACGCTTCATTAGTCGCCTTGTCAGTGTTTTCTTCAAACGAGAGCGCGCAGTGCTCATGTTTGGCGTTTTACTCCAAACGCTTTGACCAGCATATGCAATGCGCGCTCATGTAGCAGTGCACCATACTGTTTTCTGTATGTGTTGGAAATTGTATCTAGCTCTAGTGCGTATGTGACGTTTAAAATGATGCTTCAGCTTGGGCTGGTCTTCCACGTACGTTGGTCAAAATGTTTAACGACACATACTTATTGAAAAAAGTTGTATTTATTTTTAATTGGCATTATAAATGATGGAGGGGACACCGGTTAACAAAAACTGAGTGGTTATATTAAGAGGATTTGTAGATTCACCAGCATAAAAAGTAATGAAGCGATTAGGTTAAATAATTTAAATCCGTCATCGTCCATATGGCTGAGTGACGGAATAAAGCATTGACCAGTTGTAGAGCGTCGGTCAACAGCTTCATATGAGGGAGAGAAAAGTCAGTCCCATTCAGGGACTCCAATAAAACGACCTTTGGCTGCCTTAGTCTTTCCTATGTCGGTTGTATTAATGATTATGCTAATGAGCGGATCTGCACTGATAATACACCCGCTTCAAAGGCAGACAGCATCATGTCAGTTGTGTTTTTTAACAAAACGCTTTCCGAGGACACTCGTCAAGATCTTCGAATAGATTCATGAACAAAGATCAAATTAAGCGATAGAAATAAATTAGGCTTATATGAAGACCCATTGGGGTACGCAGGTATATAACTTGATCATAGCAATTTATGCTTTGCTGGAGGGCATGAATTCAGATCTTTAATTGACTTTAGAATGAAGACATGTCCTATATATTTTCTTGATTACGTCTAATGGCTAAATATCGGGCTTGTTTAAGTGTTTACATCTTCAGTCTAATTCCCTAATGTAAGCCTAACAACTTTTTAAAAGTTTGCTACTGCCAAAAAATCATACATCACTTTTCTCTTATTTTAAAACAATGAAGTGAGTAAGAAAAATATATACAATATGTTTTTCTGTAAAACTAAGTTTACGATAACTCCGTGCATTGTGCGCGGTTCCGAGCAGTTTTGTGTTGTTGAGTTTTTGGAGCTAAACAGTTTTAGAGTTAACTTAAGACACTAAATGTATTTTTACATCTCATATTTTTGTGACTAGACTTCTGTGCTCGCCAGGCGGCTACATCCCTAACGAATTTGCGTCGCTCGCGCATTATCTCGTTCCATATGTATTTTTAATATATGCCCTCGGGCATAAAGTTGAATTGGACTGGAAAAAATCCTTTGTGCAAATTCTCAACAATGTTAACAAGAGGGGAAAAAGGCGCTTCATTTATTCAGAGGGCAATTTATTCCAGCAGGAAAACTGCAGCTTTAAAAAAATCAGGAATATACATAGAATTGATTAAACTCAGTGTTTGCGTCCTCCGTGCACCCGAGCATCGTATCAATAATGTCTCAACTCCTGCTTTGCATTGTTTTGCAAGTATAGAGAAGGGAAAGAGGGCAGAGCTCAGGGGTGAAAAAGTCAGTCTCTCTCTCTCTCTCTCTCTCTCTCTCTCTCTCTCTCTCTCTCTCTCTCTCTCTCTCTCTCTCTCTCTCTCTCTCTCTCTCTCTCTGTGTGTGTGTGTTGAATGCGGCCCAGCCAGTTTGGATTCGTCTTGTTTTCCCCGTACTGAGCAGATAAACTCCAGGCCATATGAGCCTCAGGTGCCATTCGCGCGGAGGGACTAGTTAGCAACTAGTTAACGCTTTCCCTGCGGACTTCATTTGCTTAACAAGTTTACATTGTAATTCTATATACAATGTATAAAGGCTAGTTAATTATTCAGCAAATGCATGTAATAAACAGTATTGTGAACACTAATGTAGACTGGGGTTCTTTTCTATAGACTAATCGTTAACTTTTCTTGTTGAAATGCCCGACTTTGCACAAATATTTACATAATTAAAATCGGTATCGTCTTATTTATATTATTTATTCTATTTCATTTTGTTCATCAGCTCTAATTTGTTTTCCTACTGGCTGGCTCTTGGTAACTTGTTCGTGACGTCTGCGCTCGCTTTGGATGTAAAGTAAAGAGTGTTAAGACATTTCCATGCCGTGCAGGGTTTGCACAGTTGTGTTTAATTGCAGAGAGAGTCAATGCCATTCTCTAATGAACTCAACGCCATGAAAACCTCTGCAGTGCTCAAGACTGCGCTACTTCGGGCTCTTTAGTTTATTCCGTACGGCCTGAAGAGGGGTTGAAATAATTGAAATGCTGAATAGTTTCTCTGTTTGCAGTTTCCTTTCTGTTTTGTTGAGGGCCAGTTTAAAAACTAGGGGTGCGATTACAGAGCTAGCAATGTTTTTGATAGAGTGTTGATGTACAGAGGCCACCCAAGGGAAAGTATTTGTCAATTTTATTCAATCTTTGATCCAAATTTTGGTATGCTTTACCTTTAATTAAAATGGATATGGTATTAATTTTCACTGTTGTGTAAATAAGTTTATTTTTGATATTCATGGTTGTTGTTCTGTCCGACCTTTTAAATTCAAATCAGTTTTTGGATAATAGCTTTAGGAAGTGCAAAAAGTTTTTATTTGCTTGATTTGCACTTTAATTATTTCTTGGTTTTATTTCATCACAATGTTTGTTTTGTTAATGAGAACCAAATATATTCCTTTTGAAAGTGGAGATTATTTGCTTGTTTTGAAGGAAAATGTTGAAAATATTATTGTGCAGTAATCACAGTCTGAGAAGATGATAGCTTAATATTGTCTTCAATGTTTTAACAAGTGTTATAAAAACAACAAGAAGTTTGACTAGTGTTTACTTGAGGAAGTAAATTAAAAAGTAGTACAATTATAAACAGGCATCAGGTACAACCTGTTGTTTTATATATAGAAACCTTTCTTCCCAAATTATTTCCTTATTTTAAAAATAAATTACGTAATTTTATTTATAAACATTTTTATGTTACACCTTTTGAAAATGTCAACTTTTGGGTTAAAGTACAAAGTGTTTTAGCTAGTGATGTGAAAAAACGTGAAGATGTGTGACATTAAGAGTGACTCTACTGGTTTTAAAACAAGGTATCAGCCAGAGGCCATTTTTTGAGAATTTGCTTTCTCTTTAGACCAAAACCAAACAAGTATCTCAGCAATTCTTCCTCTCCCCCATTTTAATTTATTTAGCTTTGTAAGACTTAGATGTAGGGGTGACTGGATTGTTGTGGCGTTCTCTCTTTCACTTTTCTTTCTGTGCATGCCCTTACCACGTCCATTCATTTAATAAGCCCTAATGTTTTTGCGTGGAGTTGAACCAGCAGCCACATGGTCTGTTATCAACAGTGAGGATCTCGGCCTTATCAACATGCTGGAGTAAACAAACAAACAAGCGTCCTGAACAGATTTCGTCACATGTGAATCTTGTGCTTTCCAAGTGTTTTCCAGCAGTATTTTAGTAGAAGTGTCCTTGCTAATCTCGGTTGATGAGGCATATAAAAGTCTATCGCTCCCTTTCTTTTTTATAGCATTTTATTGTGCTATCTAGATGAAGCCAGTACCAAAAATAGTGAGATGTGACAATAGTGGTCTGTGTCACTAAAGCATGAAATTATAAACATACAGCCCTGTAAATTCTATGTGTACACTGTACAGTAAGCTAAAACAATTTTTTTCTCCATTATTATAAATGAATTGGAAGGCCAATGTTTTTTGCATGAGCGCTTGTATAATGTGCAGAGAAAGGGAGCTTCTATCTAAGACCCAACACAATGAAAATGCAATGAATTGGAATGCCTCACCGATCATAGCAGAATCAGAATTTCCAGCAAGGAAAATCTTTTCATGGCGAATTAAGTGGTGGAGGAAGAAAATGGTAATGAAAAAGGAAAGGCACAGATGAGAACCGCTACTCCCTGGTCTACTCACTGCAGATTAAAGAACTTTAGCTAAAGCTACGCCGAATAGAACGTGGAAAATTGAATTTACTAAACAATTAAGCATCGAATTAATCTACATCCTGCACGGGATAGTGAAGGACATAAGGAGGGAAAGAGAAAAGAAGCAAGAGATGAGAAATCACGTGAAGGGGGAGGGGACAGACTGAATAAATCCTCGCCAGCTCATTAGAGGGACAGTGAATATATCAAGTGTGTTGCCGGGGTGTAGCAGGACAGCGTTCTCTCCTCCTGTAACCATCTGCATCCACACCACCTCCACCCGCTGTTCATCTCGGCCCCTCATATTTACTCTTTCGTTTATGCGTCTGCACGTTTCCTCCCGGTGTCTGTTCGCTGCTGGCCCGCTCTGCGATTTATGATTTTTTTTTATTATTAATTAGCTGTTAGATCTGTGGTGGATGGGATTGTTGGGGCAGTTATAAATAGACTGGAGTGCACCCTGGAGATGTCACTCACCCTGGCCCGAGACCCTCCCCCATTCCCATGGGGCCGAGCGGCAGCCTCCCACAAGTCCCGCTGCTCTTTTGTTCAATTACAGTTAATGCAATAGTTTGCTATTTTCTCGTTCTAATTATATTTTCAAGTGGGATTTGTTGTGCGCATAAAAACATCCTTTTACGTGTGGAGGCTCTGGGGTTCTCGGTCTCCAGGGTGCTGTACTATTCTTTTCCACAAAGCTCTGAATAAACAAGTTCCCTCCATTTTTTCTCTCTCTCTCTCTCTTTCTCTCTTTTTTCTTTGACAAAAAGAGGAGTTGTAGAAACTGGCAATTTTAGTTTTAACTGTTTGCTCCCTGGGCATGTGTTCTAGATTACCTCTTACGGCATTCTTTTGGTATGCTGCAGAATACACCATTTTTTTTGTTTCTGAACATTTTTTTCAAATAGATCTAGAGTGGCTGGCACTATGATGCCTCATAAGTTTTTAGGAGACCGATGGCAAATATATCAAAGCAATCTGCTTCGCTCCAGCCAGCATTCATTTGTTTTTTGACTGTAAGTAATGTATATTTGACCTCAAAGTGTTTTGTTCAAAGAGTTCTAGTGTAAAAAAGAGAACTGTCTTTTCAGAACTGCCTATATTTACAGCTGCTGAATACGGCTCATTGTCATGGAACCAAAAAGCTCATTTATTTATTTTTGTACGTTTTCGGTTTCAAACTATGACTAGAAAGTATGCATGACTGTATCAGTGAACAGGCCCGCATGGAATCTGTGCATTCAAAATATCACAGAAGTTTCCTCAGAATCCCATAATTCACAAACTTCTACACATCCTCTTTTTGAATGTTCATTCCGGTAAAATATATTTTGCTTTAACAATGCTACTCATAATATCAACTCTGATTAACACATTTGACTGTCTTTAAATTCTTTCTGTAGATAGAAAGCATGCAGATTCTGTCTATGCCGGTTAATGAGTTGCAAACTTGCTAATATTGGTCTTTTTACATCAGAAAGGATGCTGTGGCCTTCATCTCCGAGCTTATTTTCCTCCCACATTAATGTTACTTTTGTGGAGGTGCCCAGTGATAAGAGGCAACATCTGTTTTGTTCTATAGCACAAGTAGGCCCTGCGTGGGGCTGAGTGTGTGCAGGCCCTGGCTCGCCATTGTTCCGTCCACTTCTCTTTATCCTCATGTCTGCTCCATTTGCCACATACCATCCGTCCAACAGCTGACACTTTCTACCCCTTTATACACCTAAGCTTAATTGTCAATAGGATTTTTCACTCTTTTTTTCTCCCCTCCTCTTCCCAACTTCAACTAGAATGGGCTCTTATTTGATTTCATTTTGATTCGCCAGCACACACACACATACACTCCCTCGCTCTGGGATATAAGAAAGGCTGACAGGCTCTTGTCGTATTTTCACAGATCTCAAGTTAGTCAGTGCGTGTAGATGTTAAGGCTTTTGCCGCAACACACACAGTTTTAAGGGCTAGCGATTACTCTTTATTCTCTTTAAATTTTTGGACTATGGATATCTTGTCTCGGGTAATGCGAGAGTTTATTATCTAAAGTCTAGTTTTTGTTACTTCAAAATTGCTGTAATGTTTTTACAGTAGTTGTTTTCCGACATTGCGTTTGTTATGAGATATGCTTCCAGCAGCTGGGTGTTGTCATTGAAAGTGCGGTGACAGGGTTTCATCTATTGCTTACGCGAACCATACAGACTGAATTTTCTTGTGAGGGTGCGGCATGAGGCGAGGGCCTTTCCCCTGCAAAACAACCAAATGAAGAACATCTGATAGGGCTGGCTGTCTTTGTAACTCTAACTGCAATGTGTGCATGTGTCCATGTGATCTGATGCCCAATTGTGTGGCTCCTTCTCTCTCTCTCCATCATTTAGACCTCATGGAACAGAGACCATGATGATACAGCTTCTACACGCTCTGGGGGCACACCGGGACCATCTAGTGGAGGACACACTTCGCACAGCGGTGACAACAGCAGCGAGCAAGGTAAGGCACTGAGACGTCCTTTTACCTGTGTGTAAAAGATAATGAACAATTACTGCAGCGGGTCATTATTGCAACTTTTTTAATGTAGTTTATGTTGAAATTATTTTGAGATTGTGAGGTGATGGAAGGCAAGTAGCACATCTACCGAAAAGAAGAACGCTGGTAGAATAAAAGCTAAGCATGCGGATGGAGAGAGTTAAAGCAGATGTTTCTGTGATGTGGCGTAGGTCCATCAGCTGGTTGTGATAAGTCTGAATTAATGAGCCTTTCTCTGGGCTCATCTGGACAGGTTGTCTCAAGAAAGCCGCTGGTGATGACAGTCTTAACAGAACCACTATTTTACTGATGAAGCTTTGTGCGCTGTTATATTCCAGTCCACCATTTTTTGAATGAGCATTAAGAAAAGCATAGCTATATATATATATATATATATATAAATTCCTCAAAAAAAAAGAAAAGAAATTACATTTACATTTAGCTATTTAGCAGACGCTTTTATCCAAAACGACTTACAAATGAGGTCAAAATAACAGACGATTCTCAAAGATTTCTAAAGAATCTGCTGATCTTGTAGAAGCGGGTAGATCATTTCACAAACGTGGAACAGATCCAGAGAAGGTACGTGAGAGTTATTTCTTTCCCTTTTTGGGATGGCACTACAAGACAATTTATTCAGCAGAGCATAGGGATCTGGTGGGTACATAAGTCGGTAATAGCGAGTGAAGATATGGGGGTGCGGAACCAGTGTTGGTCTTGTAAGCCAAGAGTAGAGCTTCAAATTTGATGCGAGTGACTATAGGGAGCCAATGTAACTTAATGAAGAGAGGAGTGATGTGTGCTCTCTTCGGTTCATTGAAGACCACTCTTGCCCTTGCATTCTGGATAAAAAACAAATAACTAGATGTCGTCTTGTAAGGATTTCGCTCTCAAAGGACTTAAAACTAAAAAAAGCCAATTTCACTCACCTCATCATGTCAAAGAAATTCAAACCTTAAGCAGAGTCAGCTGTTCTGTGCTGTCATTGGCATGTGTATGCTTCAGCCAATCATAGCAGGCGTGGGAGGTGCCTGACCAAGGAGTAGAGGAGGGTTTCAAACAAACTGTAGGCAAAAAGCAACTTCATTTATTATTGAAAGGGATGTCAAGGCAGCAGTTTGAGGGCTGCACAGCCAGCAGGCAAAGTAGGATGAGAGCAGAAAGGACCACATCATGTTCCAGATGACTGAGCAACGATTTATTTACCACCGCCGGTTTTCTCCCTTCACAGAGGAGAGCAATAAGAGCAAGAGAGGCCAGCCCAGTCGAGTTGGTGAGAAGGCTGATGACTAATAGCCCAGGTTGCTCGCCATACTCTGATTGGCCGCCTTAATGAGCACATTTTGTGCCGAGTTTGGGCTCCTGCTTGTGGTGACCTTTGCTCTTTATTGACTAAAGTGACACGTAATTTTTCACATATTTCCAATTATGGTTAGGCTTTTAATGTCCCCCCCTCCGGTCTCTCTCCTCATGTTCCCTCACCTCTGTTTTGGATGAGTGTTTGTTGTGCCGTACATTACTGAACAAGACAGTGGAGATGCTGAGATACCGGGATGTGAATTTGTTGAGCATTTCAAGCAGTTCGGTCTTATTCACACTGATGGACGTTTAGTGGAAGTATTATGTTAATTGCTTCTTGTTTAGCAGTACTGTTAACTGCATGACAATCTTCTGTAAGGAATCCCAACAAGACCACCATTTTCCTGCTGGCCAATAAACTCATGCCAGAACCTTGGTTATCTTTTGAACTATTCTGTCTATCATCCTAACTACAGTTTTGTATGATTAAAAGTATACCAGTAAAAACGATAACGAATAGAGAGTGGCCTCAATGCAATAGTAGTGTCCCTGGATCATAACAAACCCAACAGGCGTTCAAACTGAATAGGAATATTGTGCCCACGTGTATAACATTATACATCTGTTACCCATCAACGCATAGATTGGCACCATTGCTGATGGTTCCAGTGGTTACCATCCACACCATGTTTTCCATACCGCACCTAAAAAGCATCTTAGTCTGACTAAGGAAAGTATTTTTCTTGCTCACGACTCTGCACCCTTCAAAGTGTGAGCCCCCTCAAGGGTGGGGGGGCTCCTCCCTCCCCTCATAAAAACTTTCTGAGTGGAGTCCAGCAGGGACACAGCCCGGCCCATATCTAATTAGACCCTGTCTATTAGCATAGCCTGTTTGGAGATTCTTGAATGTACACGCCTTTGTTTAACAGCTGCCTTCTCGGGGGATGTATTTTGGAGTTCTTGAAGTCATCTTTTTCTGAGCGTCCAGCCTCAGAGAGTCAAAGAAAACAATTCATTATTATGGCCTCTGACTGAGTATCGCTCACTCCAGACTCTTGGCAAAGCAGGAGCCCGCCCAATATTAAAAGAGACACCCTTGGGCTGCAGCGAGCGTTCCCAACCCATAGCAAAAAAAGGGGCAGGGCGCATGAAAAATGACACTCTCTCACACGCAGAGATCATGCTGAGTGTTTTGAAAGGCTTTGGGTTTCCTCCGCCTCATCAAAGGGTCCAGGAACAAGGTGATGACTACAGAAGTCAGATATGTATCAGCAATTACCAGGACCCATTTGCGAAAGGCCCCATGTGTGCCAAGTCAAATAGTTCCTGTGAGGCTCTTGTTATGGTCTGCATAAATTTACATGGAGAGCCGTGGACTCTAATACTGTACTGCGGTAAGACTGTGAGAGCCAGAGAGAGCTTGTGTGAGTTATTCAGAGTAAATTAAGAAGTTAATTTACTTTGTCCGAACTCAACCCAGATGACTATTGACAAATGCGAACCATTCGGCTGCAGCGTAAACAGGTCAATCTACAGAAAAGTGACCCAAATATGTGAACATTTTTGTAGGCCAGAATGTACTGTACTCTCTTGTGAAAGTCACCCAGATGGTTGACTTCTCCTTTTGTAGGATTTAATCAGTCTGTGCAGTGCAAAGCTGAAACTAAATAACATGGCATCAAACTGATCATTATTTTGTTAGATTGATTGCGATGAGTGCTGTTGTCATCATTGAATTAATGGTCAGTTTGCGACCAGCCTGTGTGAAGGTCAGGCTGAGCCAAAGCTCTCATTGGCTCTCAGCCACCGTCTCTGCTCTGCGATTGGTTGGCAACTAAGACCGTCCAGCAGACAGGATGTCAGTGAACCTCGGAGCCTGGATCCGCCCACCGATCCCCCGCCTCCCGTTTTTGTCAAAGTCACCCGTTAATTGGAACGATTGTCCAGCAGACTGGAAGAACCCGGCCCCTTTCTATCTCTTTCGCTCAGACTGCAAGCGCCCGCCCGCATGCCACTGCATCTCTCATGCGCTATTTTCAGTGCTCTCCTCAATTGTTGAGTGCACTACACCGCTGATCACTTTCCTTTTTGATTTTACAGCAGGGTCCTGGCTTTGTTTAGCTCAAACACTTTGAGCTGTTAAGTGCAAGCTGCTTGGTTCTCTCGTTGCCCTCGATCTTTGACTTAGTTTTTCGCTTCAATCGTGTGTGTGGTGTGCTTCAAAGAGCTATGGGAGCTCTGTGTTGTCATTAAGGTGTAGTCAGTCAGCGGTTGTTACTGCTGTATTCTCTTCTGTGTATGCAAAAGTGTTACGAGGAGGGGGAGGCTTGAACGTTGTATCAGTGGCAGTGCGTTGGTGGAGTAATCTGGTTAAATCAGAAGCATAATGGCTGATAAAAGGTGTGCGGTTTTTATAGTGCAGGGATCTGAGACTGGTACCGAGCGACCCTGCTGTGTTTCTCTCTCATTCACTTCACACATCACATCATACATACACACACATAGAAGGAGCAGAGAATAAAGGAAGACTGAGAGGAAGGGATAAGAAAACATGGGAAAGAAAGCATGGTGTCGTTTCCAGTAAGTGCAAGTGAATGCATGTGTTTCATGGGAACCGTACTGTCAAGAAGCTGATTTTATTTAATATTTAACATCACATTCTCTTTTCCAAGCCTGTATGCATGTATGTATCTCATGAATTTCACGTTGTGCCTGCAAATGGCTAAATTTAACCATTACAACAAAGTCCTTGAGATGTCAGAGGCTTGGACAGAGCTGTGTCCTCAGAAGACACTTGTGAGTTTTGTAAGGTTACCTAGGGGAACGTCATCCAGTCCAAATGCTGACATGTTTATGACCTCACTGAATCTTAAAAGTGATGCCACAACTAACAAGCTACCACTTTTTTCTCCGAAAATGATGGCCGGCAATGGCTTTATGGCCCAGCTCCTGATAAGACCACGTGTATGCTCAATGGTGAAAAAGGGGAAATGGCACTGGTTCCCACACTGAGGGGCAGTTTGCCTTTGGGATTATGCTGATGTAACAAGGAAAGTAAAAATGGGAAAGTGCATGCAAACATCCCCCTCCCGTTTACCATATATCAGCTGTTTCTTCTGCTTTCCTAATCATTGCATTTAACTGGCTTTCATAGCCTGATTGAGCACCTTGTCTCTGAGCAGATAATACTCATAAAGCTGGTATGATAAAGTGACACTGTTGTGTTTGCTCTTCTGTTTGCTCTGGGATTTAACTACTGCTGAAGTACTTTTCTTCTTCACCCCTCTCCCCATACTGACCGTGTGTACTCAGGAAATCGCTGCCTGTAATACTATTGACATCTTCCTCTTCCACTCTTGGTTGTAAGTCTCTGTGCTCTTATATTATGGTTCGAGTGTCTGGGATAAACATATTTTTGTCTTGTTGTAATGATCATCTTAAAGCTGAAGGGTGGTTCGTTTTTATCCCACTGGTTGTAGAAAATGGACTGTCATACCTAAAATCTCTGATTTAATAATTGCTTGGAATTTGGAGCAAGATTGTCTGTTTGATGAGCATTGGAAGACATGAAGAGTGTATTAAATTATTTTTGTGATTCTGTTTATTGGTGCTCCTCCGCAAAATGACACACTTCACCTTCTTGCTTCACCTAGGTTGTTTTTTGCCCAAAGAGAGAGAGAATTTTGGTCATTTGCTACGTGATGCTCAGTTTTAGTGGGACACACATGGTCAATTTAGATAAAATGCTATAATTGTGGTGTATCAATGTAGACACTTTGCATCTGTCTCCATGTGTATGGGAAGTCTTTCTTGGTCAATCCCTTTTTTCAAGCCAAAACCAGATTTCTGGTGTTTGCTAAATATCCCTTTCACAGGGACTAACTGTCATCATTGCTCTTCTAGTTGTATAGTAGTATATTGTATATGTATAGTATAATTCAATGTAAGTCGCTTTGGATAAAAGTATCTGCCAAATGTATGTATATGGTATGTAATCTAATGTATATTGAAAACATGAGCTCTGAAAACTTATATTAGTAACCTTGGTGGCAAGCCAAACATCCTACAATCATTACTATAAAAAAATCTGATTATTCTCACTACCAGTGATAGATTATCAAGGGCAGAATATTGATTCACAGTTGAAAATAGATCAAACTGCACTCAAAAGCTCTCTATAAGGTTGGTAAAATACACAATTCATAGTTCATTTGTCAAATGCACGGTCACTGTTTAAAGGGGTCAGGTTTTGTTGCACAATCCTTGTTGCTTTCTCTAGACCAACTCATAATGGCTGGGAAAACCCTTGGCTCTGTTTAAAAAATCCCCACGACGTGCCCCGGCATCTGATCTGTGCCGCAGAGGTTCATGTGAATTTGACAGAAATCAGTGCAGCTCATCACTGACGTGTCACAACGCATTAGGTCTGCCTGCAGAAGACCTGAGTGAACATTACTCAGCACGGCCTGGGAGGAGAAGCGCGGCCCCACTGGGCGTCTGTCAGATACACCATATCCAAGTTTTCTGGAAAGAGCTGATATCACCCAAAGAGATATGCTATCACCGCTTGGCTCTCCTGATAGAAAGGGCAGGAAGGCCACGGCAGGGAGGCAGAGAGGAAGAGAATGGAAAGGGAGGGAGAAGGAGGGATGGAGAGGGGAAGTTAAGAAGGGAGTTTGAGGAACACTGAGTGACAGTAAACAAACAAGCTTTAAATCTTTGTTCAGTAGACAGCAGCTCTTGTTTGGCTGTGTGACGCGCACTTGTCTTTAGTTTATTTAGGCCTTTGATAAAGAGATTAGCAAAGTTATCCACCGCCAAAAAGATGTCTTTCCTTG
This sequence comes from Barbatula barbatula, assembly GCF_947034865.1. NCBI lineage: Eukaryota > Metazoa > Chordata > Actinopteri > Cypriniformes > Nemacheilidae > Barbatula > Barbatula barbatula. The sequence goes on from NC_136777.1 coordinate 16,210,874, forward strand.
CAAATTCTCTTTTACAGTATCTCCGCTGACCTGTAAGTGACAAATCAGTTGGCCACGATGAGCAGCTGACAGATTGTTTCCAAATACATTTAGATTAAAAAGTATAAATCTGCAGCAAAGAATTTCAGGACAAAACATTATCCCAGCAGGATAATCCATCTGTGATCTGTAGGGATGCACATTCTTTATCTAAGCAGGAGGCCAGCCCTTTTTATTAGTGGTATCACAGTGGGTTCGAGTCCAGCTTAAAGCCACAAACAGTATTGTGCTAATTTTAACCTCCAAAGAGGATGAGGATGAGTGGCCTGCTGCTAGTTTGCCATATGCTGCCCTGCCGACAATACTGTGCAAGTAATATTTTCCTGCCGATAACAACTGATACTGTGCGTGTGAGGTCCTGGAACTGTTACACAGGCATGTGATATATGATTAGCGTAAGTATTGCAAAACGTCAAAAATACTTTTTTGATAAAGCTGTCTGTGTCCATTTTTTGGTATTTCCACATGCTTTATCGTTGTTTTCCAGTTACTTGGAACTTTACCCTATTGAATTCAATTGAACTTTCTATTGCTTGACTGAAAAATCATTCAATTTCAACCTGTCAGAGGCTCCATCACAAAGACCATAATGCATGAAGCCTAACAAAGAACCAAAGAATTTACCAGGTCTGTTTGGAGACGACACCCCAGCAAGCCAATTTCATGCAAGCAAACACCACCAAAGCTCCATATTTGGGGAATTTGGCTTCCCCTGCACTGTGTGCTAAAGCTATTTGACCTTTGTATTTGTCACCAGAGGCCGCTCACAGAGAGGGATTATTTGCTGGGGTGCTGGAGGTTTGGAGTTGTGGTAGATGGATGGAGGTGTGTACAGATGGAGGCTGGTGCAAAAAGGTTGGGGGGAGGGCTGTGTTAACAACAGACCGAAAGCTTGACCCGGGACTGACCCTTACTAAACAATCCCCTCCCAGAGCCCAGCCCCAGTCTTTTGACATGGATACCTGCTGAAGAGATTTAGGGCGAAAGATAAAGACCTCCTCGAGCGTTTTTTTTTAAGATTTAAGGAGAGAAAGAGAGATAACAAACAAACAAAAGTGTGTATGCTTTGAAAGGGTGTGTATGTGTATGGAAAGAGGGAGTATTTGTTTTAATGTGTGCTTGAGAGAATGTAAATGCATGTGTGTGCTTGTATTTTGGCAAATGGTAACCCAATCACCAGTTGTGCCCTGGGAGCCCGAATAAGTCAAAGAATGGCAGGAACCAGAAAGATTCCCATGTTGATAACCAAAAAATGTAAAGGTTCTGGCCATAAAAAGTCCCCTGAGCTCTCCGTGTTCTTTGTGAATATGTGTTAGTGTGCATGTTTTGTGGTCTCAATAGTAGAGTTGTAATGGTATCACCCACGTCCAGCCGGCCCTGCTCTGTTGCTGTCAGGAAGCAGACGTTCAGCCGAGCTCTGTTTCCGTCACTTCCAGCTCTGAGCCTTATCTCTCTGCTTCACCCCAAGCTGATAGAACTACAATTCCCCCCACATTCCACTTCCTGTGGCCACAGCAAGTCAAAACGGAGGCCTTTGTTACACTCAGTGCAACATGTTTAGGCATAATTAATCTGCCACTTTGAGTGAAGGGCATCCTATTGCTGCCCTCCTAAAGTAACTGACCAACAACCTGAACTAAGTGCTGATCAGAAAAGGAGGCACCGCAATCTTCTTTTAACTCAATGCAGTATTTAAATGCAGGATTGAACTGCTGATTTGAACGACGAGCAGCCTAGCAAAGAACGTACAGCGCCTTGATGTTACAGTTCAGTTCATCCCTTGGATGACTTAATTTTACCCTAGTCTTTTTAGTCATAACAGTGCCGCCCCTTTTCTTTATAAGTAGGGCTCATCATGTGTAATTCCGCCGCACTATTTGCTCTCCATGTTAACTTCATTTAACAAGCGTGGGAGAAGCCAAGCGGGCTATTATTAGTAGCGAAATACCCTCATATTATCTACTATACTTCAGCCCAATGGATGGCGATACACAGCGGTTGGGGAAAATCCCTGTGCATTAGACCACTTATCTCAGCCTGTGTCATTAAGATAGCCGCCATGTGGAAAATTATCTGCCAGAAGCCAATAATGAAGACCGCCGCAGTTAACCACGCGGCCGTGGTACCGTTTCGCTCATTACCAAAATATACTATAAGGAACGATACAAAAGAGAGCAGTTGTTTCCAACAGATAGACATTGGTCTGTTACCGATATTTGGAGTCAGGGGACGGGTGTCATGTCTGTATTTAGGCGTGTGTATATTGTTTTAGATTTATCTAGAGAAGATGAGAGGTTTATAAGCATCCTTTGGTGGATGAGAAGTATTCCGGGCAAATTGCTGCCGTGGTGCTGTTGTTGCGAGCCAGCGAGAGCTCTTAGCTTTTGTTGCGAGTCATGTTCCTTTTTTTAAAAAACACTCACCTCTCAGCCATCCGGTCTGCCTGGATATCGAACAAAGCTGGCCCTGGAGAAGGTGTCAAAAGCTGTCTGAGAGAGAGTGGAGAGAGAGAGTATGTATACTCTTTGTAAGTGTGTGTGTGTGTTGCCTCAGTGGAATCAGAGGGCTCTTAAAGTGTTCCCGTTTGAACCTTTCCCAGCCTGCCTTTCTATCCGCCTTATATCTTCAGATTAAAAAAAAATTACAAAGGAGAAAAAATCAATAGTTACACAGTAAAAGTGCTCGACATGAAAGGGTAAACTCGGGGCCCTACACTTTCATTTGACCATTTTCCCCCTCGACACACGGCCTGGAGGAAGAATGAAAAGAGGAGGGGAGGGGGTGAAGAGTGAGAGAGACTGCAGTTTAAATGCTGTGTTTGTGCCCCTGGGCCCCAGTACGCTTTCTAACGTGTCGGGGGCTTCAGTGGAAGTGACCCCTACACAGACACGGACGAAAGCGAGACGTAACATTTGCAATGACATTTTTGCCATCACCTGTGGGTATGTCAACGGCCTGATCCTGGAGACCTGGGAATATGCATGAGGAGCTCTCAGCTAGGGTGACTCAGTTTAATTAGAGGTTTTATAGCGCCGAATACGAGCCACATTATGCACTTATTACCCTCTCAGTTAGCCCCGCTGCGAGGCAATGACAGAGATGCACAAGGTACCACTGAAAGAGTTGTAATTACGTTCTTTTTTCCCCAAATTATGAATTACAGATCTGTCTCTGTCATCATATGCAAAAGGAAAGAACAAAAAAAGCACACACTGTCATTATTTAAGATGCCTGCAGTTCTGTCTTTATTTAAAATGAATCCTCGGTAATTACGGATTGTAATTACGACTCTGCAGATTAGTATTAGTACAGTGCCGTTTTTTTCTTCGTAATCACGAATGGCAAAAAAGGTATTTACCTTGGAAAGTTGAGCGTAAATACAAATACGCACAGCTGCACAGGGCAATATCACATCACGCAAGTAATCAAATCTCAAACAGTCAACTCATCTAAAGATCTGCCATATTGCTGCCATGTCGCATCTCATTAAGCCCTCAGCTTTTATATTTTTGTCTTCTAGGCATAGATCTAGGCATATTTTCGTAGAAGAGCAAGTGATTACAGTCAGCAGACCGCTACTAATGTTTTTATGTATTTTAGGAACAGAAAATGCATGGTGGGGCACCACGTGTATGGCAGGCTCTGAGTGTCTCTTGTCGGGAATCATACCGCAGGAATTCCTGCATGTTCAGAATATTTTGAGGTGGGAGGCGCTTGTGACCCATGCAGAGGGAACCCCCGCTGCCTGGTCCTTTCTAACCATGTGAATGGCCTGAATACAATGAAACCGGCTTTATCTTTACTTCCCCAACCCTCCCCTCTTCTCTTTCCCTCGCTCTCTTTATGTGCAACTCTGTGTGTGTGAATGTGTGCATAGTGAAAAGGAGGAGGATGGCGGGCCCTTAAGACTGAGGTTTTGCTGGACAAGCCATAGCAGAATCGTGCAAGTGTGTGTTTGAATGTTAAAAGGGAGAGAGCGAGAGACCAACACAAGTCACCTGACTCCCTCTGCGGGGAAAGGCCAGAGGTGCTCTTGAAATCATCCATGGACCAAATGTGGTGTAAAGGAAAAGCCATTCTGTTTCCACAGCTTGGCCACATCCATCAGGCCATGGACAATAAAATTTGGTCAAAACACTTCTTAAAATTGTTTTAAAGGGCAAGAAGCTGTACCGTGTGAGCTATGACAAATTGACTCATAACTCTTGGCTTGAATATTAGATTTAAACAGCATAGCTGATCACCAGCATGTCACGTTTATTAGAGGTTTGCATGCTGCTTTCTTCATCTGGAATGCTAATAATTGTGCCCGACAAATAAATTGCAATTTTGTGTTGTGCTGCAAAAATGTTACTTCAACCAAAAACCTTTGTAGACCAACCAGCTTAGCTGATCCAATAACTTGCATAAGCCAAACTATCTAGGCTGCAAGACTTCATCTTTCTCATGGTATGTAAATAAACGCTTGACATTGTGTCACAATGGCGATGTGCTCGATGGATCGGAAGTGCCACTCTGCTAATTTGCAAACCAGCAAGAAAAATGGCTGACACTTTGGAGTTGTGTACACAAGAGGCAAGAGAAACAGGTAGTGGCCTTTTTGAGTAATCAGATCATAACAGATTAGCCTACATCTTTCTGATAATGTCAGAGTGCCTTGAGTAAGAGCGAGTGGTGGAGATAGAAAGAGAGACAGCTGGAGAGAGCAGGAGACAGGTATTGAGATGGAACGGATGAACCAATCAGAGGAGCTGGCTGACAAAGGCATGTTTGGAGCTAACCTGATTTTAGCAGCATCCAGGCAGGCAGCTAGAGCATCACAGGCTGTTCTCGCACGCGGATGTGTGTGCGCGTACGAGGGGGTCATAAAAAATTCTCTCCCTGGTTAGCCGCGGGGCATCCTCCTCAGCCTCTGGCCTGCTCCAGTCACTGGCCTGCTCTCTAATTGCTGCGTAGACTCCACCACACATGGCCAGATGAGATGACATTTTCTCTCTCTGTCAGTGGCAAACCGGACTGCACACCCCCCCCCCCCCACCCCTCCATGCTAGTTGCTAAGACGCTGTCATAACCCATTAGCAGTTGGCCAAAGTTCGCCCGTGGCATTTCCTCATGGCATCAGCGAAAAGGCGCATAAATCTGCCAGAGGAGCCTGCTGCTGGACTAATGAGGCTGTGAGCTTGTTTATGGACTAGCATCATTTTTATGATTATTTCCACCTTTTCAGACTTGCCGCCATCCTTCGTCTTTATTTGGTGCGGGAAGAGTGCGGAAGCTCAGCAACGTGCTTACATTTTGACACAAAAAGATACTGCCGTAAGCTTGCGCCATCACAGAAGCTGCGATATGAAGATGAAATTAGCGCCCGGCTGTGCTAATATACATTGGGATTAAATCACATTAAAATTCAACTAACAATAAAATTTACAGGGGTTAAGAATTCCACACAATTTGACAGAATTCACTGAAATAAGTGTACATATTATAATGTGTTTAAAGAAGCAAAATTAGCCAAATTGCATTAAACATGAAAATGCCAATAACATTAACAGCTTGAATCCACCCCCCTTAAAGGGTCCTCAAAGGTCAGTCTTTAGGGGAAAATATTGGGGAAGGAGGTTAAATAGTTCAAAAAGGCTAGAGGAGACGGAAGAGGAAAGCTCAAGAGAACACACACGCAACAGTTACCTCAGACATCACTCGAACAACCCCTGCCCTCTGTTTTTACCCCTCTTCCATCTTCCCCCCTCTGACCTGATATCCAGTGTTTGCTTCTGTTTTGCTAAGTCGCATGGGACAAGCCCTGGGTTTATTATTTTAGGCTTTGCTGAACACGTACTGGTCTTTACACCGGATTTGAAGCATTTGCTTCTAATGAAAATGGTGTCTAAGATTACAAACCAGCAGTGCTATTTCTTCCCAGATAGGAACTGGAAGCTTCTTTTTGTCTAAAAACAGTAGGAAGACAAACTGCTCTTTAAGCTGTTTTGGCATAAGTTAATGATGTAATTGAATCTCGCTTTTGACGTCCTATAGTGTGTGTTCTCTTTTTGTGTCCACTTGTGTTGGGGAGGGCGATTCAGCTCTGGTCAGTTTCTCAGCAAGTGAAATGCCAAAGGAAAGTGCCCTTGTGTAAAAGCCAAAGACACTGCATCTACATAAGTCTTCACTTAAAAAGTCTCAGCCTTTTCTGGGGCTTCTCTCCTAGGCGGAGAGGGTTGGCGGAGTGTTTTATATGGAATGTAGAAAGCCTTCGCTCTACTAATGGCGTATATAATTCAGGTGCCCGCAAGGCATGCTTTCAGGAATTCTTTTGCCTGAGGTAATGGGGAGCAAAGACTCTTTTAGACCCTTGATTATTCTATTGATGCACGAAGCTGGGAAAAAAATTATCTCCGACTGGATTACTGCAGACATTTCCATTAATTATCAATGATACAGGTGCCTTATGTCGCCGGCTGAAAGCTGCGGCAAGAGAAGGAGTTAACCCACCATAATCTCTCTGCACGAATAGCGCTGAGGCTTTTGGAAGTACTTTATACGTAATCAATAAGTTACTTTCTCCGTTCCCTCGCCTCGGCTATTGAATGCCTGGCAATGTGCAGTTGTTTACCTTGCTTGTGTTTCTTTTATTGTTATTATCTGAATCGCATAGTAACAATTATGAGAAGTCTTCTCGGTGGTGGGGTGGAGAATGCCAATGGTAATTGGGGATCTGTATGAAAACTGTGCACACAGTTATGTCGTACTGCCCATAATAAAGCCTTATCGAGCACCCACAGGTTGGTGCTAGCACCCATGCAGCATTGATATTAAAATGCAGCGCATTGAAAAGTGTCTGTTTTGTGCAGCAGCCATATTCAACCCTAATTCTTCTCTTTTTAATAGCGTGTAACTCCCCCACCTGAGGTAAAAATGCATCTGGGCGAGCTTCAATCAATATTTCCTTGGGATAATAAAGCTTTAAATCTCTCTGTCATTCTCAATTCTTTGGTGACTCACTGTGTTGGAAGGCAGGGGGGAAATGCGACCATACAAAACCCATTGTACTGCCTCTCTCTGACTCTTAGAGCATTTTGTGGGGGATGAGAAAGGGGGGTTATTTATAAAAGTATTAAAAATGAATGCATTCAGATGTGATGCTTCAAAGCTGTGCTGAAGCACCATTGTTGCCAGTTTTCTACGTTGCCTAGTTTTTGAAAACACAAAATGCATGTGCCTTTTGTGCAATACTGGCCCCGTTTACACCTGATTTCAACATCAGTTGCAGGTGATCTGGGTCCAGATACTTTGTGATGTGATCACTGAAACTATAGTTAGAAGCAGGTGAAAGTTACTTGTGACCTTAGACTGTTTTAGTGTGGTAATGCCAAATATAGATCTACTTAATTCTTAAAAAAGTGACTAGAAACTGAAGAGCCAGGTCCACTGATGTCCTATATGTGTGTGTTTTTACAGGTGACGGGCTGGACAACAGTGTGGCATCACCCAGCACAGGAGATGATGATGACCCAGACAAGGAGAAAAAGAGGAATAAAAAACGTGGCATCTTCCCTAAAGTGGCAACAAACATCATGAGGGCATGGCTCTTCCAGCATTTGACGGTGAGTTATTCTATTTTTAGTCTTCTACAGCCACCACTGCATGTTGCACCTCAAAGCTAGCCAAATGGTTAAATGCAATGTTGATGCTACACACATGCTCTCTCAAACACACACACACACACACACACACACACACACACACACGTTTGCTTTATCTTCCTTAGCCGTAACCGCACACACTCTATAAGTTTTAAGCCAAGAAAAAAGCAGCCTCCAGCTAAAGATAGCAGAGATATGTGTTACAGAAGTAAGCCGCCATTTCCTTTTCTATCCAGCTGGTATTTGTGGAAAATGTGTGTTATCTGTATAAGCGATGACTGCCCGGCTCAAAATGACATAAAAAGGGCATTACGGGGGAAGCTGTGACACACTTATGAATTTCATTGCATTACATAAAATATCAAAGCAAGTGGATTTATATTAAAGAAAGGACAAGGATGGTTATTTTGAAGGTGTACATGTGAGGTGAATATTAGCCGCTAAATATATATTTGACACCAATAATTCTAAAATATCAAGCTTCCTAGAGAGGTGTAATACATCGGCGTTCATACATTTTAAGTGTCCTTATAGTGTTAGGGCCGCTGTAGATCTATATTACAGGTAACAGGCTATCTGTTCGTTGGAGTACGTGTGTTTTTTTAGCTGGTGGTTAGTTCCCTTACTGTGGCTGTCCACACCTGCCATGAAGAAGTGATAGAGCAGCAGGGGCCATTGATGTGGTTGACTCTTCCTTTCGCTTTGATGGATTTCACTTCCTCTATTTCTTTACCACAAAGTAATCCGAGTGCTGTCAAGACACCACTTATCTCGACTAAATGACTAAATCTCCACATCTACACTTCTTTCAGACTTAACACATGTCTGCCAGTCTCATAAACACACACATACTCTAAACAAACAGCTCATGATAATAATGTATCTTAATTAAAGACAGTAAAATGTTCATGTAGGTGATTTTCAATAAACATGTTACTAAAGCTTTCACTCTGTAAGCGGCTCACTTTATGACTGTGGACTGGAGTAGCTAATAGGGGCATGTTGTGTGTGTTTTTAGGTGTTGAAAGGAAATGTGTTTCTGACCAAACTGGAGTCAAAAGGGAGCCCATTTGATCAGTGCCAAAAGCCCCTACATTCTCACTCCCCATTTCCACAGAAAACTATACCCGGGCCTCCCAGAACCTTCACCTGCCCCAAGCACGCCCCCCAACGCACGCACATGCAACCTCTCAAAGCCCCCACCAGCTATCACTTTTAGGGGCCCCAGGAGAAGGTGTGTGAAAAGAAGGCCATTTGCCAGTTCACAAACACAAACACACACACAACATGGTGGAATATCCACAAGAGCAAAGAGAGAAGGGAAATTAGTTTGTCTTGGCTGACCAAAAGAGTATTGTGTCATTGAGGACTTTTTCTGCCTTTAAGTGTTTGTGTGTGTGATTTTATTTGGGGTGAAATTTGTTTAGGAAAATTGGCTGATTTTACCAAGATCTTGTTGGACAGTAGAAGTGTAAACTTTTTGTAGGTTAGGGTTTGGCATTGGGTATTCTGTATAATCGTGCATTGTCGTTTTTAAATAAATCTTAAAACCTAAAAAATACACCCAATAAAGATTTGTTGAGTTAAAATGTGCTAGCCCTGGTGGATGAATAATAGGCAAAAGACCCATTGAATTACATTGAGAGGTTGGTATGATCTGGGACCCAGCAACCATACTAGCAACTGCATAGCAACATGCTAAAATCACTCAGAACACCATAGTAACGCCCTAGAAATACCATGGCAACCACCCAGAATATTCTAGCATTCTGGTAACAGAGGCAAGAAGCAATAATGATTTTAGAAAATATATATAAAAAAGATTAGAATAAATCTATAGAGGCAATATGGAGGAACTAAAGGCACATTCACGCTGAAATCACCGGGGGCTGTTGAATGACTGTGCTGGTCATTGCTAGAGAACATTCCTACACAACTACAGTATCCAACTGTATCATGTCATGAATCTGCACTTTCATTAGCAATAGCCACAATGTGCTGCTTTTATTTACATAGTGTAAGCTTGAACTATATTAGTGTGAACAATCCTTAAATCTTTGGATGAAGTAAGGCAAGAATATAAAAAATTATATCATGAAATGGATTTCTTGCTAAAAGGGAGAAAGAGAGAGAAAAAGGAAGTTAACTTTAATTCTAAGACAGAGACTTTATATAAAAAATGTCTTGCACCCAACTTATTAGACTAGTTTCAGTCATTGCTTCAACCACCTCGCACTGACAGATCAGCATTTGTGTGAACAAAACAACTCGCAGCACGTGAGACATGGTTGACTGACCCCATAGACAAAGCAGTCGTCTTGGCTTCCACCTCCAACTGTCTTTTACTGAAAGGACATTGGAAAGTCTCAACCACGACCACAAAGAAGCGGTAGAACGTATAAGAGAGTACAGGATTGATGAGAGTGGTAGTTGCTGAACTCCTGATGTCCCTTTTCCTCTGAATCAATGTGTAAAGGAACAGTCCTCAGGTCTGGTCCTTGGAGATAAAGATGGCAGCAATTAACAAGCAGCACAAATAACACTCACAGCCAGCCCATCTAACAGAAATATGGATTATATATGCACAATGTAGTTCTCGGCCAAACCACGCTAAGAACATGCTCTTTGTGTGTCCCATGAATCAGTCAATAAAGTCATTGTGCCAAGACGGAAGTGTGAGGTGGGTGGTGGTACAAGATTATTCTGACAGTCTGTTCGGGTGGAGAGAAAACAATAAGCGTCGAGATATACAGTATGCAACTCCCTGAAGCTTCTCTTTAATCAGTTGCTGTTTATTAGCCGCTTTGCAGATTGAGTGGAAGAGGGCGGTTTGTAGATATCAGAATAGTAAGAGAGGATGGAGAGATTTAAGATAATTACGCACCACTCACAAACATTTTAGCAAGCTGTGAAGCTGGTGTGAACACATTCCAATAGATTTTGTGGCAAAGCAAAAAAAGGGCCTAAACTTCACTGTTATTGTTCCTGCTTAAACTGCTGTTTGTTTTTTTATTTTATCTGAACAAAGATAGTGTAATTGTGCCTGGCATCCTGGAGAGGAATGCTGGGTGCACTAGGCTGCTTTCCTGTTCCTGTGGCCGTGAAATTGGACACCCCCCTCTTCCCATTCCTCGTTCCCCTCTGATTTTCACCCTCTATCTCACAAACAGTATTTTCTTGTTTAATTTAACAAGAAATGAGTAATAAATGGAAGCCATTGCCCCAAATCCTGCTGTGCTTATGTTTTTGCACTCACCCCCCCAGTAAACGGGCAATTTGCAAAATTAGGTGATAGAGTAATTCGATGAAAGCCAGACTTGAGATTGTTGCTATGCAGCCGCGGTGAGGCCCGATCCTGGAACAGCTGAATACTGGGCTGGCACGCCAGGCTATGGGCCTCATCTTGTTTGTACACAGAACCAGAGAGCGTGTGGAAGCCTCCATCGCAGCTCGTAAAATGCCAACCACAGCGCAATGTGTGTTCGAAGAGAAAACTGGAAAGCATAATCGCTTTTAATGCAATTAGGCTCCATTTTAGCACCCTCTTCACACACATGTAACAATTCTGGTGGAGGCAACATTCTTGTTTTTTTGCTTTCTCACTGGGAGCACGTTTTGCAAAACCTTAACTGTGCAGCATCTTGAGCAGAACCAGGTGTGAAAAATGCTATAAGTCATTTCTGCACTTGATGGACTGAATCCTGCAGAGGGACCTGGGCTGGATGGACCAGCGAGGGTGGGGGTAGGGGGTGAGCGGGTTGCGTCCTCTTCAGGGAGTTGGGCTGAATTTGTTGCCCAATAGTTGGAAGCTGGAGTCAGGGGAAAGAGTCAGGTTTGAGTTGACCTGCTGATGATTTCCTGGGCAAAATTACAGATGTTCAGCATATGACCTCCTCGAGAAGTAGTGTTTGGAAAGCATAGAGGAGTTTTCAGGAGGCTGGACTTCTCATTTTTACTTTTAAACAACACTAGCAGGGTGTCATACATTTGTCTAAGAGCAGCACATTTTCCTACATGTCCATTTGAATTCACTCAAAGTCCATTTTAATTTACTGCTACAGTAAATGTATCCCACATTCACTTGTGCAAAGCAAAGGAATAAACATGGTGTAGCGCATTGAAGTGTAGAATTTGGAGGACAGTTCTCCACATTTAGACATAATTCTAAACAAGATCCACAGATTTTAACAAATGATCCAAATTTAATTAAATGTTTGCATTGTGTTATGTCTTGAAAGTTCTCTGTAAAATGGAGTGCTGGGTGTTCTATCAGTTTGATCCTGCAACTCATATTGCCATAGCAACAAGGTGACAATATGCTGTCTTGACCAACTGTGGTCTTCATGCTTTATGCTAGCTTGTTTTCATCTCAAGTAACTCAGATTCATACAACCATCACTGCAAATGCATAAAATGTGATTGACAATTTTAACACAATACATCCATTCCTTTCTTTTCTAAATCTGCTCAAAATTTAAAGTTTTGGAATAGTCATGTTTCATTATACAGTACTGTGATCTACTGAACATGGTGTTTATGCCATCTTTCCACATGGTTTATATAATGCCATAGTACTACATGTAGTACAGGTAGTGCCCAAAACATTTTGTATGGGTAGAAAGTATTTTACCCTATAGAAACACCCTCACTATTCCCTTTCTACATGCCATCACAGCATCCATTTTGTATAGCCTTAAAACATGGCCGCCATGATTGCAAATGAGACTCCTGCCTGGCTTTTCTTTGTCAGTAAGAGTGACGTCCTCGTAAAACAAAGTTTGGGGATGGTAGCAGTTAGTGGAAAGACTGCTCTGAATAGTCCTGTCAAAAAGCCACCCCAGCCATTAGAGGTCACAGGTCAACCAGGCCTCAGATGCCATTAGTCCGTGGTTGTTTATTGCTGAACCCCTGGGATGTCAGCACACTGGTCACCCATGGCAACCCCGGCATGGCACTCTGCCTTCAGCTTGGTGGGGAGTTCTACTTTCACCCTTACCCCGCAAGGCCAACCCTCACGAGAACTAGACACAAATTAAATTGACTGCACTCCTTACAGTTTGAATTTATGGTAAAATCTGAAATTCCATGCAGATTAATATTTTAATTTAATTTAGCAACCAAAGGTCTTTCTTAACTAGTAGTAGTGAGTACAGGCATGACAAACCTTATTCCTGTTGGCCTTTAAAATATTATATATTTCTTGTCACTGAATTGTGTCTTTTCTTTTTGACTTTGTTTCTTGAAGTCGATTGGGTCTTTACCTTCAGCTGTTGTAGCTTTTTTGGTCTCTGTTGTGTTTTTGTTTGAGAAGGAGTATACATGTTTATGCGTGTGACTTGATGCTTTTTATAAACGTTGGTGTCAAAGAAGAGGCAGCTGAGTCAATCTCAGGGCTTTGGCTGCCCATTGAGGCAGGATGCGCCCCTCCTGCTCCCACATCTTGTAATGAAAACATCATCAATTACCCCACTGACAGGCCCCTGGGATGTGGGGCAGGCAACTCTTTGGGGCTGGTCTTTGTGGAAAGACATCCCCCTGCACCCCCACCCCTCACCCCTAGAGAGCAAAGAGAGACAGGGTGGAAAAAGACTGTATATCCATCATTGGCAAGGTATCCAGGGTGACAGCGTAAAAAGGCACTGGTGTGTCTTGGGCAGAATGGATTGAATTGGCAGACTCCACATGGTGCAAGGAGAGGTGGTTGGTCACTACTGACGTGGCCTTTCACAAGCCATCTGTGTCCTGATTGATGAGCGGCACATCAGTGGGATTTTTTCTACAAACTCCCACCATGGTGTCCCCTTCGTCAGCTGTACCTTTGCATTATACGCACTGAATCTTGGAACAAAGAAAGAGCAGTGTTTAATCGACACCACTTTCTTTCCGTGCCTTAAATCCCCTGTAATGTCTCTGTAGGGCAGTTAAGTTTTACTTCATGTAACCTTTGAACTGTTGGAATCCACCGACCTGACTGCTCCCAAGAACCTGACAACTTTATAATGCCCACAGGGTCAGCCACTGTTGCTTTCAAACCACTGGAGATGTGCTTTACTTTCCACAGGCGGCCTCTCTAAAGTCCCCTGATCTTGTTAACATGTACTGTTGGTAAATGCAGTTTCAATACATTGTCAGTTAAGGATGGTTATATGCTGACTTGCTATATCATATAGTATTGTATTTCATTATCAGCTACTTGTGAAGCAAGTGCAAGCTAGCGGTTCTCAAGCCAGTATCATGCTAGACCCAAGCGGTCCAGCCACGGCTTTAACGTGTAAAACTTTGCTGGCTTATGCTCCGCAACCAGTTCTAGTTTCTGTTTAAATCCCAATAAAACGCTGTGTCGGCATAAATTTCTCCAAAACACACCACCTCCTTCAATGGAATCCTAAAGTTTGACACTTTGAGGAATCCACAGAGCATTTTGTGACTGTAGCAGTTTGATGTTTATAGATCATATAGGAAGGATTTTAACTATGGATTATGGTGATTTCTTGAGCCACAACTAAATTGGCAGGGAGGGCTTTCAACCTGAGATAACATGAGGATAGTAGAAATATGTTCAGCAGCAGTTGGTAGGAGCCACTTTGCACCTTTGGGTGCCAGTCTAGTATGCTGTGTTTCGAAATAAATCTGAGCAGCAGTTGCTGGGGTTTTGGCGAGTCTATCCGTTGATTTCGATCATCTGAGGTGGTGTGCAAGTCTTCATCCAGCTTCCATTCACGGAGAATCAAAGCAAGCTGTTTTAGCCTAGCTATGCTGTAATCGGCAGTGCTCTGGGATCTTTCTGTCTGCAGTCAGCAGCTCAATACCTTTTACTTACAGCCACTGCAGAGCATTCCCCCACAGAGCAGAACTCCAGCAGTCTGTCCCAGATACTCTTGGCTGACTGTTTGTGTGTGAATGTGCTCGCCAGTGTATGCCTGATGGATTATATGGCAGAAGAGACGTGTAATCAGTTTGCACGTTTGCTGAACTAATTTATCAATTCAGTTCCTCCTACTTGTAATCTCAGCCATGCGTGTTGCTCTGAGCTCATTGTGCTTTTCATCTGGGGACAAACAGTTCTTCAGGAAGAAACAGCACTAGCCTCAGGCCTCACGATGGGGATTTTTTCCCCTTCGTCAGGAAGAGTCACAGAGAATCAACAGTGTAATTGTCTGGCAATGTGTCTGAAAAAGAACACACACGCAGATGCATTCTACTCCGCATCAGTATCAGGCAAACCCAGACTAGCACTGCTTGGTTGTTAAAGCAAAGAAGGCAGAATCAGAAACAATAAAAAAATTGACAGGCATTTTATAGTCTATTATATCAGTGCTGTCTTGGAGGAGATACATTTAATTATTTTATGCTGTCGTGTTTAAGTGCATAAATAGTTTAATGGAGCTAGCACAGCCTGCACGCTGACTCCAAGACCCTTTTAAAATGCCGTTGTCTTTGTTGTCATTGATTTCCCGAGGCGATGAACAAAGGGGAAATGGTCTTGGACACTTAAAACCTCTTAGATTTGTCTTATTTGCCTTAACTTTATCCAGGAGCTGGCACATACTCAAGTATTGAATAGGATTCTCTCCATTTAGCTCTGATAGTGGATCTTGACCTTTACCTGCCGCGCTGAGTGCATGGTGTTTCCTGTCGCAATAAGGGATGCATGGCTGCATGGGAGCTGCATTGAGAGCACCTGCTGATCCATGTCGTCCCCGCAGAGATTGCCGCGTGCAGCCAGGGGATCACTCCCCCCGGTGTGAGCCATGTGCATTGTGTCTTGACCTAGACGCGGCTGCATTTCATCAGATTGAATTCACACGATAATAGAAAGTGTAAGATCACAAAAAAAGAGAATGTGTTAGTCCAGGGGCCTCTTTCTTCTTACTTCTCGCTGTTATCAGCGGAGTGTTTTAGCCTTGGTGGAGGAGGAAGCAGACAGAGGCAAGGCACTGCTCACTTGTTTGTTACGACAGATTAAGTCATCGATTTGTATAAGCTGTGCACCGATGAAGAAGGATCTATCTTCTGCTCCGTGAGAGAGAGAGTGAGAGAGAGAGGTGGGGGAGGAAGATAAAGGGAGGACCAGAGAGGAGAGGCAAAACATGTTTCTCTGTGTTCTTCATTCCCTCACCCAGACACTGTCTTTCCTTTCAGCAGGCATAAGGGAGCAATTGTAAAATACGTATACCTTCTTTTAACTCTTTTCAAACCATGACCAGGTTTCTCCTCCCCCTCGGGCTCTCCATTGAACATTAATTAAAATGGGGAGGGCAAACGGGTAATTATGATAATAACATAATAATATCGCACAGGTTATTCGAATTTTTTGTGGTACCGAAATTGCTTCCTTTGAGTATCACATTTCAGTGGCATTAGCTAAAGGACAATTTCCTTGAAAGTAAAGGCATTGGAATGGATTCTTTGGTCAAGGTGCAATATGGTAACCTGATTCTCTTAACATTTAATGCACCATGAGTTCCTTCGCCTGCCACTCGGCCCCCACCTTTAACAAACCCAGTGTTGGCTGCTGGGAGGCAGGAGGGTGGAGCAGCTTGTGTACCGAAGCATGCCTTAATAGTGCTGCTTTGCATTTTACTCCCATTCCTCTCGACAATAGCTAAAACAATCATTCGGGGTTTATCAGCTTTAAACAAGCACAAGCTGCTGTACGATTTTTAGTACCGAGCTCTGGCTTGCACTCTCCAGAACACGGCTGTCTGAGGCGACACATAGCTTTTTGTCCATGGTGCTACCTGCCCGACTGTGCTCAAATCTCCATCCCGCAGATATTAGCCTCCCCCGCCAAGTGCCGGCAGCCCACCTCCAGCTGCGGTCGGCGTGGCACGGCACGGCGCGGATGAATTGCTTTTGAATGTTCCCCCTTCAAATAGGCTGTAATTACAAGCTTAAAGAGGTTTAGTGGTCCAGTAAACTACATAATCACTCTTGAATTAGCCCAAGCTCATCAGCCGCAGTCCACCAAGCTCCAGTCAGTGTTTGCAGGCTGGCCCCCTTATTACCGTGTGACTGTGAACAGCAGGTGTGGAACAACACGCATCCCCTTTAAACACAGACTCCCCATACCTCCACTGGGATCAGTAATGAGACCGAATAAGAATCTGGCTGTCTTAATGCAGCT
Organism: Barbatula barbatula; assembly: GCF_947034865.1. NCBI lineage: Eukaryota > Metazoa > Chordata > Actinopteri > Cypriniformes > Nemacheilidae > Barbatula > Barbatula barbatula. Next base: position 16,227,683 of record NC_136777.1, read on the forward strand.
GACTTCAGATCAGCATCTGATACTGCCGAACTCTAAAATATAGCTCTCCCCTTCTCTATGTAAAGCTATTCAAATACCAACCACTGTCTTCAAATGAAGTGGCTTACAAATCCGGGTGTCCAGATATGTGTTATTTTCTTTTTTGCCTGTTGTGCTTTGCATTTTTGAATGCCCATAGTACAGATTTGATAATGTTGATTTAGTCCATACTGGGCTTGAATGTTAACACAGATATGGATCTGAGTTTTATTCTAGCTCACACCCATCTTTTTATTTTAGACTTGCAATATGTCCTCAACGGCCTCAACACCAAGCCGCCTATTCCCTACCCAAAAGAGCTTGTGTTACGCCCTCTTCCATAAACCCCCCAAAAATTGAAAGGAAGTGCTGGTAAGCAACTTGCACATATTTGCTTTTTATCTGAATTAAATTAAATGACACATTTATTCCAAGTTTCACCAGCTTTAGCTTGTTGTAGTACAAGAATTCTAAAAACGCTGCCTGTGAATAATTAATGTGCCAGCTTTGTGTTGACTTGGCTTGCTACAAAACTTAGAGGTGTCCCAATGAAGCATTGCCACTTTTTGTGAGCCAGCCAGTCACCAACTCTGCCAGGGCATCCTAAACCCAAGCCTCCAGTTGTTTTCGAAATCTTGCGATATTTCTCTTTCTTTTGTTGTTGTTTCATTGGTAAATCTGTCTTCGCAAAACTTCTGTAACCCAATTTCTTTCCGTTGTATGTTTTATTTTATTTTCCTTTCTGTCTCTTCCTCTGTTCAGTTTTCCATATGAATCGTGTTTTGTTTTTCATTAATGAAGGACAAAACTTAATGTCTATGGAAAGTACAGCAAAATTAATTTAAAATGCCTTATGTCTAAGCTCTTCCTCTGCCAAGGCAAATCCCTGAGGCCAAGAATGATAGTGCTCTCTTGAGAAAATAGCACCTTTCTTTAATAGTAAATAACTTTGTAACAAAGCAGTGATTGTTCATCCCATCTGTATCATAGTGATGAAGACAACAACTACATAATTGTCTAACGAGAGATAATACTCTCAGCCAAAAACAAGGGTGATCCATCCTCCCCCAACCTGAAGTTTGTTGCTGTAGGTGGCCCTATCTGCGGAAGAAGGCTTGAGCTGTGGTTCTGGTGAGTGCGCTGTTAATGCCAGAAGAGCTGGAGTGGGTGAGCACAAAGCTTCAGACCTAATCCTGTTTTCTCGAGAGCCGACCCGCCAAAGAACTGGTTCGGAGATGGGATATTGAAATGATACTCAGAGGAAACCTCGGCCAAAGCGGGCCCTGAATTCAGCCTTAGGCATTCCTCAGGTGCAGCTTGGCTTCCATGGGGATTAGCCACAAGATACATGGAAAAGCTACAGTTGAAGACCTAGCTGAAATGAACTCGCGCATAGTCACCTTGAAGGGACCCAGTGACCTTGGTCATCTCTGAAAAATGACAATTACATGATTTCTCAGGGAGGTGGGCACTTAGAGAAGGAATTTGTTAGATGGTGCCACTCGGATCAGTTTATAATTTGCTGTGCTTCCCCACATTTTTCTGTAGGGAGTAATAAGCACCATGTTCAGCACACACTTATTTTATTAAGTTAATCTTGCATGGAAAGCTTCTTTAATCCAAATCACACAGGATACAGAGAAATGTTTCCTTAAATAGAACATAACGATAATAACGGTAATGCGGGTAATGAAGGTGGCAGAGTCGAGGGGGTTGTGGCTGATTGTAATTAACCAGTTAAGTGGAACACAAAAAGACGTGTCCACAGTGTTGGGGGAGGATGCCTTTAGTACGTGGCCCTAACCAACTTGGGAGTCGACGGGTAAAGGAATACGGCTGGGATTCATTCTTTTTGTGGGGGAAGCAAGACGATGACGAAAAATCAGAGATGAAAGAAACTTCCAAAATAGTTCTCCCCTCACAGTGAACCGGAGGATCCTGATAAGGAGCGCAGCTGGACCCCATCCAGACCTCCTTCTCCCTGTTCTACATAGACACAACTCTCCCCACAAAGACAAAGACCAAGAGTACAGACCTCTCATGTTTCTGCTCTCATAGTCTGGCTCATACCTCTCAGCTTTCAGGGTACAGTGCCGTAAATACTGGAATCCTACCCGCTCCCACGGAAAGGTCTCCTGACACAACTTGACTCCTCATAATCTTGGCTGTATTCAAAACAGCATTCTCCGTAGCTGCGTTGAATTGTGGGTAAGGAGAGCAGAGTCAGCCGAGGGTTAGGGGGAAAAGTCTGAAATCTGTTTTGAACAGCAATATTTCACTCAGGCAGAGAGCAAGAGAGGAGGGGAGAGGAGACCTGTTCACCCTTTCTTATCTCACTGATAGGACACAGACTCCATGCTCTTCCCCGTCATTCTCTGTCTGAGGGGGCTGCAGAGGAAGACTGGGAGGTACTGTTGTTGATGCATCGCTAGACACACACAAATATAGATAAGATACATGACGAATAAATGAGAATAGGGTGGACATCATTGGCCTGGCATCCACCAGTGCAGAAGAGGGTGGAAATTCTGATGAAAGGAGTAGTATATTTGGACAAGACGTATCATTAAGATAGGCGAAAGGAAACAGGGAGGATACGTTGAGATTTTCCATCTGTTCCTCAGGCAGTGTTATTGCTTTCTCGCTAAAGCATCACAAGACCCTGAGAAAACAATTCTCACCCAGCACTGCTGCCAAGAGGATTAAAATACTCAGTGTCTCGATAATAAAATCTGTCGGTTTCTCTGTTTAACCAGAACATAAATCACTCCGTTTTGACGCCTAGCGATAATTTGGTGTTTGAAGACCATCGCTTTCTGAACATATTTGCCTCATGAGTTCATGGATGCCCTGAGATAATGAAAAACGTCAGCAAGCTTGGATATAATGTGCGGACAGACGGTAAGAGAGGACACAGAAAGCCATTTAGGGATGCAGGAAAGGAGGGGTGGCAGAAATCTAATAGAGATGTGAGCAGTTAGAGGAACCTGTTTGAGAACAGATGTGAGCGCACCACGCAAAGTGCGTGACTTGAGTAGATGAGTATTTCTTTGCCTTAGCTCAAGCTAACCTGCTTTAACCTGGTTCTATATCTCTTTCTTCAAGCCAAACATACTGTCTGCTTGTCAGTAACCTGTGCGTGGGCATAGCCCATCGGCATATATAGTTAAAGCACAAACAAAAATAAGTCTCGCTCACTTTGCAGGCCAATGTGTCTTTTCAAGCCAAATATGGAGAAATATTATTGCAGCAATGCTATTTGGGAAGAAATTGTGAAGAAAATGGCCGGACGTGCCTACAGACGTATGTAATGCCAGTGTCAACAATAATAATAACTCCAAATCCAGCTCCATAAAATTAAAAACGCCACATAATTTCTGTACCACCTGCCCTAAAGGCACTGGAAGGTAAGGTCCCCAATATTTACATGTAAGAGCGCAAACAATCAGACCTGGCAAATACAGAGTGCCTTTTGTGTGTGCATGTGTTAATGAAATGTGAATTAGTCATATATTATCTAGATATGACAAATTACGCATAAATGGGACCTCGGTCACTGCTGCCCCATTCTGCTCAAATACAGGTGTGGCAAACTCGAAGTCATTATGACAACAAAGGTGAGGCACGTATGATGCTGTTGGCGGAAAAGCCTGACCTAGTTGGCGTTTGTACAGGAATCCTGTTTGGGTACTGCTGAATGCTCATGGTCGGAGCCACCTGTCAATCACAGAACAGGCCTTTGTATGAGGTTTCTAGGATTTAATGAGCAGTTAGGATAGGATTAAGTTACGGTTTAAATTCAGCTGAAACTTGACTGCTCGTTTTCTCCACCCATTGTGCATTGTTGTAACATTTTGTTTTTATAAAGTTGTCTAACAAGTTGCCTTGGTTGAAAGCCCTCCACCCACCTCATTTTTTGTGAGAACTGAGGAGGTACAATGCGTTCTTCCTTCTGTCCTAAATCAATGTTCTTATATGATAGTTCCAAACAATTCAGAAGAGCTGTTTATTTTTAGACTCGATGTAGTTTCGTTTAATACCTTTACAAGTAGAACTATGTAGGCCTACTTTAGCGTTTGACTCTTAAAGGGATACTTTGCCCCCCCTTTTCCTACTATTGTAGTCAATGGGGGCAGAAATATGCCTTGATATCAGCATTTTTCCACATATATTTCTCTGTGTTCATCAGAACAAAGACATTTATACAGATTTGGAACATGTTTAGGTAAAGTATCCCTTTAAAACATAGCTTGGCAAGTAACAGCAGTTTTGAAACAGCAGTTGCACAAAACATTTTACATAACAAATTACTATTTCTTTCATAAGGTCTTGCTGTACGAGTGAATCCAAGCATAAGCTTCATGTCACATCTATAAAACTGTTTCAGTATAGCAAAGGTAGTGTACTGTACACGGGATGTTCATTAGAAAGTGTTAAACTTACTGAATTCAGATTCTCACATGTCTCAAGTTATTCTTTGTGGGTATGCAGCTGAACAGGCCATGTTTGTGCTCTCACACAGCCTTTGGCGCAGCCTTCCCCCAAAAGTCACAAGGTCTTCGATATTCTTCTTCAGCCATGCTCTTAACTGTAGGACTATTTAGCCAACGCACAACACCCGATGCAATCATTTCCACTGTATTTGTACTACAAAGCACACTTGGGTCAGAAATGACATGAAGTTATGGCCTTGGAATTATATTTTTATTTATGATGAAACGATTATAGTTGCCGTAACATATTTGATACTCATATTCTTTCAAAGAATGATCACTTATGGTATAACATTATAGTCATAATAGTTCTCATATGTTTAGCCCAGGCTTCAAACAAACCTCATCATTGTGGTCTCTTAATGTAGATGAGGCAATGAACACTGAACGCAAATCATAAGGCAAAAGGTAAAAAATGGATTCGGAAGTGGCCAGAGGCGACACTGCCATTAAAACTTTCTGCATTAGATTATCCACATTTTGTTCCAATTTATGTACAACTGGATCACATGAAAATGACAGAGCGACATGAAAACAGCTCACTTTGTCCAGCAGTACCAGTAAATAAACACGCATTCAGCAGCATGAAAGACCAATTTATTATCGCTAGAAAAAAGAGACCAGAACATTTCTACATTTCTGCTTGTTTGTGTGGAAGCCTTGTTTTCATTACACCTCTTAAAGGGTGAATTATAATCAAAATTGATGACCGCTTACAATTCTACACTAGACAGACATAGAGAAGGTTACGATTTAAAAGAGAAAATCATATTCCTTAGCACCAAAAACACGACTCAATAAATGTCTTAACTGTGGTGTTGATGCTGTTGACTGGGGTACTGCACATTATGTTCATTGCAGTTTGTTGTTGATTAGAAATCCATTTCTTCATAGGTTGACATGCAACCCCAGGCCAAGTTAAAGCCCCTGTGTATTAATCCCTGTCGGGCTGTGTTTTAGATAATGGGCTTAGAAGGTCTGGATCTGACAGCACAGAATTTATAAAGCATTTTTAAAAAGGTTATATTACTCTCACTCTATTTCTATTTCTCTAGGTACAAATGTGGTGTAAACATTTTTTTGCACTGTACTATTTTACAGGGGCTTTGACACAGGCTCCGTCTTGTCTTTTCCATGAACAGCACATTGTTTAGACTCGAAGCTAGCCGGTTCCATACTTCTCAACGCTAATATAAATCAAGTAAATCTCACCTCAACTTTATTTAAACAGCTGGATCAGCTCAAAATCAAATTCGTAACTTCAAAAGCTCAGCTACATTGGTTTCAGCCTCATGCACGTGGTTCTTTTTTAGATGCCCAGGAGATCATCGAGAACACGGGCTGGGTTTAAGCGACTGTATTCCACTTTAGCTAGCCATCCTCCATCAGGCATGCATGGCAGCAAGATGACTAGAATACATTTCATTGGGGTTGTACGGCACAGCACTCTAATTACTGTTTCAGTTCCCACACTTCACTCAACTTTATAATTGGCTTGCCTTTTTCGCTGCCATTAATTACACGATTTCATATTCCATTAATGACTGTAAGAAAGAGAAACACCTCACTTTTTCACACTAATTAACAGCTGCTTTGCCACTTTTCCTCGCAAGCATGTCTGCAGCGTCTCCCTCCTGTACCTCAGACCTTTCTCTGGCTAACAAATGGGCTCATTAATTGATTTATTTACAATATTCCTCATGTCATTTCCTGTTGTTTTTTCTCTCTTTCATCAGCACCCCTACCCTTCAGAAGAACAGAAAAAGCAATTGGCACAAGACACCGGGCTCACTATACTACAAGTGAACAACTGGTAAGTCAATTGTACTTTTGTGTTTACATGCAATCAATAGCTTCGCCTCTGGCGAGCAGTTCCTAATGATTTGAATTAATACTCTCCCCTCCCCCCACTTTTGCCCACCCCTCCCATCCCTCTCCCACTTATCGCCTCATCTCCCTTCAAATCAATTCACCCAAAGGGATATTGCCGCCAGGATTTTTCCGACACTTTTTTTTGTTTGCACATTCGAATAAGAGTCCCTGTAATAGCAGCTACTCTCGTGCTTGTCTGAATCCTCCCCATACGCTGCGACACGGGACTCTTTGTTTCCGTCCAACTGGCTATTGAGTTCGCCGCTCCCACCGCTGCAAGCTCTGTAAAGTTGACTGAACCTTTGCGCGGGTGCGTTTGTTATCAGAGATGGCTATCAGCACATACTTAAAGTTATTAGATGTGTCTAATGAAGGGCCTGAGAGGGAGTGGGGATGTAAAACGAGCACAGACGGGGACTTTTGATGTAGGAACACAAAGAGAAACCTTTGCCACATATTTCTTCTCAACAGCCTCACCAGGCAACATGAAATTCTGTTCGCAAACTCTCGGCTCTTGTAGCATGCGTGTCAGAGATTGATATCGCCCTTATCTGTTATTCTGAATGCGTCGGCATTGATGTCAGGTGGTTACTTGAAATTTTCCTAAATTGAAATCTATTGAAATCGCTATTTCGATAAAAAACACTAATGGCTTGTAATCAGTAACCTAATCCGAATATTACAACATTATATGAAGTTACATTATCTGGTTAATTTTCCCACATGTGCAGACAAACACAAGAGTAAACAATGTCGACAAAATGACTTAAAGCGATAGTTCATTCCAAAATTCTTTAATATTGAATTCCCCCTCATGTCATTTCAAACCTGTATTACTTCTGCAGAACACAAAAATATATATTTTGAGGAATGTTGGTAAACAAACAACACTTGTTCTCATTGACTTTCATTGAATGAACACAAAACCAATTAGACATTTCTCAGAATATATTATTTTGTGTTCCACTGATGAAATAGTCTAATACTGGTTTTGAAAGACACACATACATCTAATATATACAGATTAATACTACGAATAAACCTTTAGTTTTTTGTATCCTGATTGCGTTACAGTGTGACAAGGATTCCGTTACTTCCCAGAGCTATTACCAAACCATTTTGGGTTATGTACATCAGAGGCCAGGAGACAGAGTGATGGGAGATGTATTAAAGCCCATTACACAAAATGTAATTTCTGACAACATAATCCTTACCATTGTTCAATTTAGTACCTTGGAGACAACCGGTGAATTTGAATAAGGATTCATTTTCAAAAGTGGCCTATCGGTGGGATGCTGGCTGACAGATGCAAGAGAATTATGTTGGGGTTATCAATTTCTGTCACCTCACGACAACCCATGGGAGATCAATTCTTTCATTTATATTAGTTAGTGGAGAGCGCACACAATTTCTTCACACAGCGTTCTTCAAATCTAACCCCTCTGGCTGATGCGTCCGTAGCAAAGTTTTCCTTTTAAATAATTGTCAGACTGTCCGCGTGCGGTATTAGCCGCTAAACCTGGTATCCCGGGATCTTACTGCCCTCCTCCAGATTGTGTGTGACTGCCTGTATGCGTGTTTGGGTATGTGTGTAAGAGCACAGCTGAAAGTGTGTTAGACGAGAGAGAGACATTCAGTGCATTAGGTTAGAAAGTGGAATCTGTCGTTTCATAGGCCTGTGGTTGTGCTTAGTAGAAAGCTCACCATTGGGTGTCTCCATGGCAACCCCTGGTGATGTTACCTCCTGACCTGCTGATTTTAAGATGCAATTTCCCTAGCTGTGATTCTGTTTATCGGACTAGTCGAAGCACAAGGCCAAAACAGCTCGCTCCCAACATATAGAATATATGAGATTCATTCCAGCATTACAGTTACAACATTACAAACACATATTTACAAAACGCAAACATACTATTAATTCATATCTCTAAGAAAAATGTTAACCCAAGAGTGGACATGTGATGACTAGAACACAATACCCTACAAACAGTAAACAGATGAAGCTAAACAAGAGATCAACCGAAAATTACAGCTTCCCCAAAAAGCCCAGCTCCCATAGACTTGTTAACACACATGTACGTTTCCATTATTGATGAGGACTCTGAGAATCCACGGGCTTGAGATTAAATAAAATGCTAAAGGCCGCGTAGGGTGCGGATCACTCATGAATTATTGGCGCTAACACAACGTAGGGGACTGCTTTGAATCCAGGTTTACTTATTTACAATAAACGCTGTGTGTGCAGTCGACGTGCAATGAAAACCCTAAAAAAACTGTTCCAAGTCAGTCCCAAATTATACCCAATAGATGTACACTTAGTCACACCCTTGTGGACACCCTTACGCACACATGAGCATAGACACACATGCCTACGCACAAAAAGGACATGCATGAGCACACAGAGACGTCCGAGACACAGCGAGTCGAGGAGGGAATATGGATCGACGGCAAGATCTATTTTTGAAGGCAGATGTCAGAGCTTTGATAGGGATGATGTGCAACTGTATTAGAATAAAGCAGTCGGTTGTTTTGCCGCTGACGCACAAATGTTTATTGAAACGCAAAGCAGGGGAAAACAGGGGAGCGAGAAAACGGTGAGAGGTAGACAGAAAGTGTGAATTTTTTAGCCTTTTACGATAAGAGGAAGTATTCTGAGAACACTCTATAAAGATCAGTGATGTAAAATCAATGGGCCGGTCATCGGGTTTCACATGTTGCCCGTTCTTCCCTTCCTGACGGAATTTAATAATCCCTTTAAAGATGCTGTTTAAACCTTAGGGATGGATTGTTTTGTCAATAAGGCGGCTTTTATGAAAGTCTTAAAAGCATGGAGTGAAGTGTGGCGGGGCTACTTTAGAGAAACAGCGTCCACACACCAGGGATCAGGTTTCTGCGCCTGAGAGAAGAAACAAGAGAGAGAAAGAAAGAGAGCGAACTGGATGACTGGCATGCTTCACTTCTCTGACAGCCAAACCCGCCCATTTCAAGAGAAGTTGAAACTTGTTCAAGAAAAGCTTTGAATGATTACTCTGTGCGCTCTGTGTAGCATTTGGCAATGTTGAGATAGCCTAAAGGAAATTGTGACCTATGAACAAACAGGTATCTTTAAGAGATGACAGACAACATTTTTACTCGTAGATAAGATAAAATCTCAAATTGAATGTCCCTAATATGTCATTACTGATTTAGTAATCTTACATGTGTCCCAAAATCACATTAGTAATATTTCAATACTGGGATCAGATTTTCCAAACTAAAATTTTAAATAAAATTGTTATTTAAATCACTGAAATTGAATGCTATGCTATCCACGTTTATTTGAAAGTTTGCATTCTTACCGTATGTCATAGTGCTTTTATTTTTCATTTCTTATTAGTAAGGTGAGAAAGATCAGAGACAAACAAATAAACTGGAAGCGCCCCTGAGCTATACCAAAGCAACATCCGAGCAATACAATTTTATCTGGCAACAGATTTGTACAGCTGGAACTATAATTCTGTATGCGGTGTGCCCGAGCGATCATTTGGGTGAATTGTACATACGTGTCTGTATGTGTGCGCACGGCCACACGTGAGCACTGGCCCAAAGGACGCGAGCAGGTCCGGGTGAGCCAGAGCTCGTGTCCCGGGGCGGTTTTCGCACAGCCTATCTGTCAAGGTGCTTTAGCGTGAATATCCGTGGCCTTTCAACAAAATACCAACACACCCTGGGGTCAAACCGCCAAACAAAAGACATATTTACACCGAAGAGACACAGAGCATGCCGGCTCAGCCTTCACCCTCAAAATCCCCTCGCTACATCAGGCAAAGATGTGAGACATTGTGGAGAGCTCAGCCTCATGAAGCTGGATGGATATAAGGATTGTTTGCCTTTCTGCACAGTTGAGCTCAGGCTGTTCTCAAGTATTTGCTAACAATTCTGCCATACTGGAATTTCAGCACTTGCTCAGACCTGATCTCTATCTGTGTTGTGTCAACAGCAGACAAGTCGGAGTGGTTCTGAGTGTATGTGTGTGTGTGTGTGTGTGTGTGTGCATTTAGCCGTGTGTTGGACTGCATGTGTAAATGAGAACTTCGCAGTTAAAATAGTTTCTTTGTCTCTGAGAGAACACGGCTTTATGTGTGGAGATATATGTGCATGGATGACTCTTTGGCAGTAAGTTGTCATAGGAAATGTGCATGCATTCGTACAGAGTCTGTGAACCATACAAGGGTGCACCCTCCTCTCTCTCTCTCTCTCTCTCTCTCACTCTCGGTGTCTTACATCACAATGAGCCCCAGGCACTGCCTAAATTTTTTCTTCATTTCTCTCCTTTTTTATCCTCTCTTTAGTGAGGGAATGTGAACATGACAGACGGTTGTGCACTACAGCATATTGGTTATGTTTATAAATCTAGGAACAGATTGGACTGCTGATTACCGAGCAGACCACTGATTAGCTAATGAGCTTTTAGCATTACAGTGATTGCAAGGTCATGCTGAACTTCACCTCTCCAAGAACAACCACGCAAATAAGCATACAAGAGTGAGTAACACCTCATTTATTTGTACTGTACGTACAAATACGCTCCTAGCTAGGTTGCGACAAATACGCTCCCATTTCTAGGTTAAAAATAACAAATCACAATCAGTTGAGCAAGTACATGAGAAATGTTGAAAATGTTCCGACCTTATTGTGATTCACAATAATGTGCTTAAAATCATGAGTTATAATAATACGTTGAGCTGTCGGGTACGATTATGTGGGGAAAGTAAATTCGACTTGAACCCATGTAAAATTAAGTTAGTTAGTAAACTGCAGTTTTATGTTTCAAACAGAGATGGCGAAAGAGAGGGAAACTTTAAGGACTTCAGCTTTCTGTAATATTGTTATTGGCTTTTTTAACATATTGTTGTACTGTACGTTGCTAAGTTTTTTTTCGTTTTAATCCCGGATAAATGTCTGGCTGTCTTGTTGATATAAATGTCAATAAGATCCTATGTAATCATAGAAAGGTCTTGTATATGCCGGTGCCAGCATGAGCTCTCCACCACAGTAACAGCTAGGCGGAGAACCGTTAAACCTGCTGTAGTGATGTCATTTCCGATGGCTGCCACACACACTTCCATACAATGTGTGGTTGTTTGTTTGTGCTTATGCCCAGACAGAGGCAGTGCCCTCTGGCCCAAACGCTAGCCTGCGGCATCAGGCTACATGAAAAGCCATTAGAGATGGACGTTAGCATGGAATGGAGACGGTTCCAATGTTGTGTTTGTGAAGCTGGCATGTGATGGTGCCCTCCCTCACTGATGTATTATGGCTTGCTTTCTCTTGCTCTCTCTGGACTGGGTGGAGAATCAGAAGAGAGCAGGCAGGCCGCATTCATGCCAAGAATGACCTCATAGTCCCCAGCTCCACATGAGTGGGGAACCTACCCTTTCTCCCTCCCTCTGAAGCACATCCAGCAGATCCGAATAACGCAGTTGCGCTCAGCTTTGTTGGTTTGAACGCCGCAACGGAGATCACAGTGATGGTCTCCTTTCGCCTCAGGCTGGAGGTGTTTGAGCCTGTAGTCATCTTACATGTTCCTGGCTGAGTTCTTCTCTTGAGCGATCGCTGCTGAGCCTCTCGCTCTTTCTCACCAGCCGGCTGCGTGTTTATAAAGTGTGTTCCTTAGCCCCCAGGCGGCGGCCCCACTCTTTAATAGCGGCTTTAGAGGGGACTTCACAGCTCTGTTAATGGAAAGGTTTCGACTTTGTTTTGCGAGCGGGGCATGTGGGGTGCACCGTGGGCGAGTTTGCTGAAGTAATGGCCAGCCTCTGTTGGAGGGGGGCTGATGCAGCAGGGATTAGACCAGCCCCTGCTTGAGATTTACCCAAAAGCCCCCTTTACATCTTCTCTGTTTTCTTTGGACAGGCTGTTCTGCTGTGCTAGAATGGGCCAGGTAATCCCTATAATGTCTGTGGGAATTAGAACCAAGGAAAACTTTGCCACATAGAAATGGCAACATTTTGGGAGCGATCCTGAATTTCTGGTTGGGTCATGCAAAGCTTGATGATAACCGATTTATAGTTGTGAATCTGTATTCATTTATCAAACTTTGTGTATCAAGAAAGCACCATATCAGTTATTCTTGTGGGACACCAACTATGTACTGTAGGCTGGTCCATGGGGCTCAGGGGGAGGCCCGTGTTATTAGGAACGTGAGGAGAGGTGAGAAAGGCAGCAATATGCAGTGCGAGAAGAGGGTGTGATGGGGCTGAATGGAATTGTCTCGAGGTGAGAGATGCGAGCGGGTGTCAGTAAGTTGGGCCTTTATGCACGTCCCGTTCTCCCTCGCCTACCTAAAACCATGAAACAGGTTAATACCGCTCCTCCAAGACTGGGTGCTATGTGCTGATTAAAGGGAGTGTGTAAATGTGTGTGTGTGTGAGAGCGGGCCGATAAGGGGGAGGCAGGAGTGTAAATGGAATTTTTGCAGCAAACAGCTGGACTAGTTTATTTAAACACAGCCAGTCCATTGCAACTGACCCCAGATTGACTCTGAGAGAGGAGGAGCCAAGGTGGACTTCCATGACTTTGAGGCCGAGACGAAATGATCATATTTTTTTAATCTACCTCAAGGCATGCCAAGATGTGAATTACTAATTACTTAAGTAAATGCATCTCTGGCGCGATCCTTGATAATAAAGTTGGTCACCAGAGGAGTTTTTTAGCGAGCTGGTTGATTTATACCAGTTTGCAAACTTAATTAGGCAGTGTTGTAGAGTACACTTTGTTGTGTGTTTTGGCTTAGCAAACTACAATCTCAAAGTATTTCAAGTAGTTGTATTAGCAATATATATTGAAATAGCTAGCTACCAACTACGCTATTACATTTCTTAAATATAAAGCTCTGACTTTTTTCACCTGCTAATTACAGTAAGCTCATAACATCTTGAATATCTATTGTTTTAAAGCATTTGTTGAGGTGAGATTCCTGCAGAGCCACAGATGCACATCCGATTTATCCAGATCATTCTATTCCGTCAGTATTACTGACATGCCTGTTTGTGGGTTTTTAATATACATGTAAATGTAGCTGAGTGTGTTGAAATGCGATTTCACGAGTGAATTTGGTCCTCTGTAGTCATGCAAGCATGCACCTCCTCACACATCTGAGAGAGAGGGAACAAGCGTGCGAAGAGGGCATTTCGGAGAAAAATTGCACGCTTCATATGCATTTAGATAGACATACTGAAATGTAACCTTTTGTATCTTCAATCCGGATCTTTCCAGCAAGGCTTATTAAATTATTCCTTAATTGGTCACGCGACAAAGGCAGCTGATGAAAAAGACAATTTCTTGCTTTTAATTGGCCATTTCACGTGCCGTTCGTGCTACACCTGTGCGTTTGTAATGAGACTGGGATATTAGCAGAGGGCCTGGCAGACCAGACAGTGATCAGATCGACTGTGAAGATGGGAATGAGCAATAGTACTCCAACGCATTATGAAACACAGACACAAGAGAATGAGAAGCACCAAACTCTGGCCTCTATCAAGGTTCATTTGGCTCATAAATGCTCTCAATTCAATCTCTTTCTTATCCTTTTAAGTAAAGCTGTGTATTTTTAACCCTGCTCTTTTAACCCTATTTCAGAGGTGCCACTAGTGGCGTTTTGCTTTAAAATAGCCCCCCATTGTCCCAAGCCGGGCTGAATAGCTGGCTTCATTGTGTGCCTATGGGAAGTAGAAACTGAACAGGCCATAAACGCAGTCCTATAGCGCAGAGAGGTCGTGCAAAGGTGAACCTTTACTCCTAATGGAGGCGGCAGCTTTAGCGGGCCCGTATGGCTCTCTGCTCCTTTTGATTGCCTTCTTAACCGTTAGCGCCAGGGCGTCCGCCTGGCTCACAGAACAGAGCATGACCATTCTTTCTCTTTTTCCTCGCACTCCTACTAGCCCCCTCTCCATCCCCCCGCCTGGTATTGTGTAGCACTTGTCCTTTGTTCCAGCATTCTGCGCATCTGGCCTTAGATATAGTGAGGAGTGAGAGAGGAAGCTTAGGATATCTTCAAAAAAAGAAAAAAAAGAACAGCCATTTCCACAATTCAAAAAAAGACGGGAGAGGGAGCGAGGGTGGAAAATCCTAACGGCAGAGGTCAGCAGATAGACAACAGTGGCCCCCCTTTGACCCCAGCCTGAGATGAAGGCAGTAAAAGGAATGCCTGGTCCGAGACTCCCCCTGCACTCCAGCCCACTGCTGGTGATAAAACTCCAGACATTCCCTCATTTGATGGTGCACTGCCATGTCAGTACATTCCTCCCTTGCGTATTTCTTTTCAAGCTTTAAGGTGATGTCGTAGAGGGATGTTGGTGATAACTATATGGGACAGTTTGTATTCTCTGATTGAACAGATTTAAAGCAACAAAGCTTGGGCACGGTTTGTAACTGCAAGTGAAGGCTAGAGCAATATGACAAAAAGTTATAAAATTGATAAAAATACATCCTACACCAATTAATATAGTTCATTAGTTTAACCTTTGGGTCGTTTACACTTGGAAAGCAATTCATCAACTGCATTAACACAGAACGTGTCGTTACAGATGTGCTTTTATCTGGATTTAGAGTCACATCTATATGCTTTACAATTAAGAGGCCGTAAGCTTTGCAGATGCCAACGTGAATATCTCTTTGTCTGTTAGTTCTGCTTTCCTCTTTATTTCTACTTCTGTCTCTTTTTCTCACTCTTTCCCTTCACCCCAAGGCTCTCCTCTATTGCTTTCTCGGCCTCAAAAGAGTAGTGGAGCTATTGTTTCCCTAAAAGTCTACTAATTCCCCCCTCAAAGGATGAAATGGAAGTGTCCAACTGTGGTAACAGCAGGAGGACATAAATCAAGTTGGAACCCCTGAGCTTGGTCTCCTGGAGGTGACCGGGGTCATAGGGTCATTGGAGGGGATTTAGGCATAACAAGGCCAGAGCAGTCCGATGTATGGTGTGCGGAGGTTGGGGGTCAGAAGCTACAGGGGCCAGATATGTTTTGTCGCAAGCATTATGCACAACATGCTAAAATGCGGTTAATTCAACAGATGAAGGTTCTTTTTGGAGACGAAAAGAAAATCATGGCTTCACCTCATGAACCCACAGTCGTATTATTCTCCCTCTGGGGAAACACAAGTAAAAAGAAAACATGGATTGCACTAGTGTTCTCTGACAATGCAACACTTTTCTGTTTGCAAACATTTCCCAAACAAATTAATTCCTGTGGTGCAGATCAACTGTGTTACATCTGGCATGAGGATTTTGAATGTTTCAACTGTTTAAAATATACAAAAACATGCATAGAAAGAGAAAACACACCAGTTTCTGGAAAGTGCATTTGTATGCTTGTGCTTAGTTGGCGATATATATTGAGCCAGCGCAAGTTTGTACAAGTCATAAGCTTTGTGAACATTTCTGTGTTATGGAACAACTTCTATCTGACACTCCCACTAGAGTACTACAGGATTAGAGAAAAAAATCCCTCAATAACCCCTCTGATTAGTTATCTGGGCTGGTCCGGGCAACAACAGGCTTGGACATGAAGGTGTTTACAGAAGAATAAAATCAATCCCACTTTTCCCTGTGTTCATAAATGTGACCATCTATTGCATTTCATCTCTTACAGGTTCATTAACGCAAGAAGGAGAATAGTGCAGCCGATGATCGACCAGTCCAACCGAGCAGGCAAGTCCCCCCCTAGTTTCTGTATTCAAGTCCCGCAGGCGAAAGCCCCCTGCAAGCCATGCACCCGGAGGCCCACCTGCCGGTAAATACTTGGCCAAGCCTGGATGTCAACAATAATTGACCACTAAAATCCATCCAATTAACCCAAAACACTAATAATGCTGACTCGGGTGCTATATAAGCCAATGATGGAGGGAAGCAAGCAAACACATACAACGGATTTAAGTGCTGAATCTGTAGCTACATCTTAAGATCTGACTGCTGCTTATCCAACTCATCTAAAACAACTGAAAAGTGTAAACCCATTTGGCTGAGCAAAAGTGTATTTTAATTTCTAGTGACCGTGTTTTGCCTCCCAGCTTCTTCTCAGTACTTAGTTAACAGTGGCCTGGGTGCATGGCTTGTTCTGGACTGCTGTAAAGTTTATTACCTGTAATAGGGTTCAGGGGGCAGGGTTGCATTAGGGTCTAAGTAAAGTTCAAAGGCATTCATTGGGGTTGAGCTGTTGTTTTCGACCAAATAACTGAACGCACAGACACTTTAAAAAACGGTGTAAACTCATGGTAAGTACAACTCAATTTGCTCACGTCGGAAAGTAATTATTGCTTTGGTTTTCTTTATCTTCCATTCTTTATGAGAGTTCCACCATTACAGAAATTAAATTTCAAGTTTTCTGAAAGCGTGTCATATATCTATAGTTTGTTCAGTACTTAATCTTTGCTGGGCATGTTCTGTCAAGTGTGTTATCTCTCACAAAACCGAAAAAACTGGGCAAAACCCATCAGTCTGTGCATGCGTTAACAGATGATGTTTCTCTTGTGACTGAAACTTAATTAAAAGCACTGATTGACCACTGTTCGTTTCCCCCACATTCCCTTACCGTTCCCTCCCGCAGTAAGTCAAGGAGCTCCCTACAACCCAGATGGTCAACCCATGGGAGGCTTTGTGATGGACGGCCAGCAGCACATGGGAATCAGACCACCTGGTAAGACCTTGGCGTGTCTTTTCCTCTGTCATTTCCCACCTTCCCACAAACCCCCCTCACTAGCTGCTCCTCACTTTTAGACACTCGTCTACCACAGGTGTAGTCAAATGCATGACATCCTCTTCGTTCACTTTTTAAAATCTTTTAGATCTTTTAATATCCCAGAATTTTTTGTCCTCCCTGTGTCTACGTCTTTTCCGCCCTGTGTAACTGGTCACTGTCGCTTACCGCTCATCCTCCTCCCACCTCACCAGTTAAGCCGCAGGATTTTTCCAAAGCCAGGCTTCTTTCCAACTCTTAGCCTCTGAATGCATTATTTACCTGTTTGTTTACTTGAATTGTCTCATTTATACCATATGGTTTTCCTCGCCTCTCTTTTAATAAACGGGTGATTGTGCTGTTGTTTCTTGACCTCCTGTCTCGTGGTCTATTTGTTTTCTCATCTTTCGGCATCTTCTTCTTCGATTTTTTTTCTCTCCTTCTAGGGCCTATGAGTGGGATGGGCATGAATATGGGCATGGAGGGACAATGGCACTACATGTAACCTACTAGTTAACCAATCGCAAAGCAATGGGGGAAGTAAGTACAAAAGTAGGGTCTTCCAAACATTCATGGTTTTTGACAATTCATTCGATTTTCTTTTGTGAAATGGGAGAGAAATGTATTTTCCTTCCAAACAACATGCTGCTTTTTCTTGCTCACCACTACTAATATTTCCTCTCGTGTAAATATCTTCTTTGTGGGTGGCAAGCTTTCTTTAGGAGTTTGTGTGCTTGTGCTGTTGTGATCTTCTTTCTCCTTTCCGACTTGTGAACTTGGCCACATGATTAAACAGTACATTGAGTCATATAGTGAGGGAAAATTGGTGTGGGCGAGAGAGAGAGGAGGGAGGAATAGTTCTATGGGGAGGGTGGGGGATTGCGATTGGGGTTTTGGTCGGAGAAGGGGAGGGGTGCGTTACCATAGCAACAGACTGATTGGCAAAATGTAAGCAGTCTGCAGCAGTGCAAGGAGAGAAAAGTGCATGTCCCCAAAGTGTCATAAATCTGTCTCCCCTCAGTTGATGCATGAGTTACATTTATACACCAACCTGCGAGGCGACATACAAAGAAGCGCTCTCTCACCCCGCAGCCAAACACACAGCCACACATTTGGAAATTATGTCAGTCTTGAATGGAATGTTTTAGGTGGAGCTGCTTCTATTGACCCTGACTTGGTCTCCTGTTTTCTTGTCTGTCTTTCCTAATAGGATTACTAATAGGAAAGGCAGGGGAGATGAAGGAGTGCAAAATGGAGGTGTGCACAGCAGGTTACACAGCTTAGTCCGGCCTAATTGACTATATCCAAATTAAATATGCCATCACAAGCGGCGTGACAAATGGATTTGACTTATTCCGTATACAAAAATAGAGATCATTAATGCAGCTGTGCGCCGAATGCCTCTGTTGTCAAAGACGCTCTCTTGACTTCACTGTATTTAACCGAGAGCGTTGAAACATCACGTCCCTACACATCGTCTTTGTGTGCATATCTAAGCGCTGAGTGTTTCCCAGTGTCCAAATGGCTGCTTACAGCAGCTGCCGTAGTTCCCAGAAGACGGGAGAGAAACCTGCTTTAAACAGCCTCAATTTACTTGTCGAATTCTGTAATTGGGCCGCGCATGGAATCTTAGATGAGAAAGGTTCAGGGGAAAACGAGAGTGAGCGAGAAGGGGAAATGAGGAGAGGAAAGCAGGCAGAGTGTGACAGAAATATGTCGCCATGGTGAAGAATGCCTGGTCTTTATGGCTTCATCGCAAAAAAATCCTAGCTTGTCTAATTTAAATATTGTTACTTTAGTTTCTAGGTCAATTAAATGTAAGTGATGTGTTTTATACTTCACGACCAATTAAATTAATAGGTTATTACAAAAAACGTTATCTTATTTGATTGAGAGAGCAAGGCTTCATTATATTTTATAAGCAATTTTCATTAGTTGAGGAATTTTCCTCAAGGCGAGATTAAGCAGTTATTTGCTGTGAAGTCCCAGGTCCTGAAATGAAGGTGTTCCAAGCACTCACACCGCAACATTACTTAAAACCAAAGCCAATTAAACCTACTTAGCAAAGCGTTATGCTTTCTGCCCATGACGATTATAGAGCTTATAGCTCTCAGAAACAATACACCTGTCAGCGTGGATAAAGCCTAGCTACTCAAGCAGAAGAGGGCGAGCCTTTGATAAACGAGGCAAGAACTGTTTATGGCCAGTTTCCCCGTATCGTTCTTTGTGTTTCTTCAACAAAATTAGCCAAGGGTGGCCAATTTTTTTTCAGTTTAATTTCAAGACAATAGCGAATGCAGAAAGCATTAATTATGGGCATATGGACAAAAATGTGACCCTCCCCAGCCATACTTGAACGCCGCTGGTATGCTTTGGTGAGCTGGAAGCCCTGCTGGAGACTCCTTTGTCTGAATTTTCATTCCTCCCAACCATTAAGCAGAAGTTTGTTAACCTTTTGCAGGGTCAAGGTACCCATTTTTCTACACTGAACTTTTTCTTTTAAGGGGGAAAAGGGTCTTCAGGGATTTGGCTCCCGTATTGTGTGTCTCAAACATCCCCTGTTGATTCGGTCCCATTGCACCTCTGAAAATAGACAGGCAAGGAACTCAATGTATTGATTTGACTTATTAAGTGAAAAAACGCATTTGCAACGTGTGCCCTTTTTGCAGTGGAACATTGCTTTTCTGATAGACTGGATGTTTTCCTCCCCGTCATATTCACCAAACGACATGTTCACGGATTGAAATCAAATACAGCTGATGACCTCTCAAAGCTCAGGTCAGGCCTTCAGCAAGGAATAATTGCAGAGGCATACAGATTACGGCTTCATATGCTAGTGCAAAGCACCGACCACTCTATATGCCATTTAAAAGCTGCAACCTAAAGACCCATAACCAGAGGAATCACAAAAGGTCTTTTTTTAAACTAGACGTTGATTTGTTGCTTTGTATTGCTGCTGTCACAGGGTTAGTGGCCTTTCTGCTTTTGGCGCGTGCACGCACCCAGGTGAGGCCTCTCATGTGACGGCCTTTGTAAATTTTCACCTTTCGTCTTTAATTTGAGCACAATGGCAGCGTTTCTCAGAGGGACTCTCAGAGCGAGCCACAGACCTTTGCTCATTGTGTTTAAAGTGAGATAAGTGAGGGGAGAACATTGAATAAAGGCATGGCTTATTTTACCTCATTTGTCATTGTTGTGGTCTCCTCTGGCAAAAGACTTGGCTCGTGCCAGGGATGCATACCAGTTAATTTCTACCTACGTGTCATTTAGTGCTGGATGTTATATTGGTATTACTTTGATGTAGGAAAATTGAAAGTGTGCATTTTTTCATGCTAAACCAAAAAGTTTTAACACAATTTAAAAATTGGTAGTTACAACATGTTATCCGTGAACAATCAATTTTTTTTTTAAATTTTGCTTTGTGAATTTCACTAATGTCACTTTTATCACTACAGTTCAGAACAGATATGCTAAAAACACCTGTCTTAATCCTAATACTTGCAAGTCGCAACACAAGCAGGGACAACACAAGTTTAAAGACATGCACTTTAGAAAAATTATTGGCCATGTAAAAAGTACATAAAATAGTGATAGCTACAGTCACAGAGAAATAATTGTGACTATAACATGAATATTCAAAATATCATTGAGGCCTAATATAGCTTTCTGGATTGACCTTAGTGAAGGGCAGCCGTCCGGTTGACTGGGTTAGTAAAGCTATGGCTGATTCTAGGCCTGATGGATACAGCACTAAGTACAGATCCCTGGTGCATGCAATAGCAAAGTACCAGTGAGTTAGTCCCTCGAGAGGCACCCTCTCCCACTACATGTATTCCTCATCTACTCTCTTCCCATTCATTACAAAGGACAGACCTTTCTCAAAAGCTTCTCTTACAACCACATGACTCAGTCACCCTTTCTGGTGCTTTAATTTCAGAATCAGATTTCCTTGGGACTTGAAAACCTCTATAAACACAGGATCATATTAATAGTGTAATGTTTGACTATTCCAAATCCAGCTTCAATAATCAAACTCTCGTTCTTTCCTCCCTAGGACTGCAAGGCATGCCAGGGGATTACCTGTCACACGGTGGCCCGGTGGGTATGGCTATGGGGCAACCAGGCTACAGCGCCTCTCAGATGCCCCACCACCCTGCTCAATTGCGGCATGGCCCTCCCATGCGTTCCTACATCCCTGGACACCACCACCACCCGGCAATGTTGATGCACAGAGGACCGCCTCACCCTGCCATGCCCATGTCAGCCTCTAGCCCCCCTATGTTCAATCCAGGAGACCCTACAATGGGAGGACAATTCATGGACATCCATGCCCAGTAACTCACTAAAACGGATTCTTTAAATGATTGTGATGGATAGAAGAGAAGCTGCGATTGGTTTTCCTGGTGCTTGCGTAGCACCCATTACAAACTGACTTGTTACAGAGACTGAGGAGCTTGAATCTTGGCTATAGACTCGGACCAAGAAAGAAGCCGATTTCTGAATACTATGGGACACTTTGAAAGGATGTGCCCTTTGCTTAGAAACAAAACGTGAGAGAAAGATTGAATTTATTACTATATCAGCCTCTAGAGGGAAGGGATATGGACATACTGTATACTGTTGTAAAATTGTGACGCATTGGACTTTCATAAGAACTGGGAAAAAAGTATTGTAAATGCTATCGTATTGTTCTGCATATTATGTTGTTTCTAATAGATTTTTTAAAAAAGGATGTGAACTTTTTCTTTCCACACTATGTGTGTGCCATCTCCATAGACTTTTGGCCTCCTCCATAAATCACATTGCGTTTAAACCCGAAAAAAATATATGTGAATAAATCAATAAGTCATTGAATACACGTTTTGCCAGGCCATTCTTTGTGTCCTGTGGGAGCGCGGATTTCCTGTGAGCCATCAGGGCCTTAGGAAGACAAAGGGTGATATCCACCTGTCTGAGTCACATCCCCCGTCTTTCAAGAGGTCTCCGTTTTGCATTCCTTATGGAACCACCCCCTGCTTAAAACATCAACATCGGAACCAATGAAAACTGTTTTCATTTACCATTACTGGATGAGAGAAGTTGAATGTAAAAATCAAGCATGTGTGCGCGAGTGATTGTGTGTGTGTGTGTGTGTGTGTGTGCGCGTGTGCGTGTGCGTGTAAGGTCAGCCCATCAAACTTTCAGAGTTCAAGTTATAAATGGGATGTCGGGATTCATGAACATATGCTTTGCTTAAGCAAAAATTTTTTTTGGGATATTGGTTTAACATGTTGCTATCACTTGTTTGGATTTTGAAGAGTTTATGTATACATTGTAAATGAATAAATTTTGTGTAAAAAGAGGGGAAATGGAGCTACAGTATATTTTATATATTTGTGCATTCTATGCATGGTTTGATATCTGCTCAATGTAACCTACATAATAATGACTAGACATGATGCTCTGTAGATGTATTAAATTTGGGGAATTGCATTAAGCTTACGTACCAAATAAGAGTGTCATAATAAAAATAATAATAAAAGTATATGATAGTTTACAACCAACCCCCCCCCCCCCTTTCCCACAATTAGGACAGAAAATCTAAGAGTGCAGACTGTGTCTGAGTCTACTTGTACGACTATGGAATTTACGAGCACTTAGATAGGATATAAAGATTAGTGTTATTTTGGATTTGCAGTTTTTGCAACATTACAGTGACCATTTTACAGTTTTATTAAATAGTACAAAGTTATATAAATGAAGAACAAGACTTTAACAGGATTATTTTATGAGATCCTTGTAATTATGCATTATGGTTGTAATTAATTATAATAACACATAATTTGAGTTACAAGAACGCCGTAATGTAATTTTGTAAACTTTCTCATTTTACAAACAAACTGAAGCCACGTGGAAAGTACAGTTTTGTCTTAAAGTCGTCACACAATCAGAACATATTGGCTATATTGTAAATACACCTGCCAAAAATACAGAAACAAGCAGGTTCCAGCGTTCGTCTGCAAAAAGAGAAGTGAAGAAGTCAAGATGCGTTGTCTGAATGCTGCATATTGAGCTTCTTTTTGCTCATGTGCAACAAATGTTCGGCCCATTTGAAGGAGGCTCTGACTGGGGGCTAGATGAGGTAGGGGCGGATAACGTAAGAATTATCCTCCGTTTAGCATTAAAATTCATTTAGATAAAATTTCCACAAACACTTAAATGGGAAGATTAGTTCCCCCTCACGCCTTATTTCACACACTCAATGGCTCCGTCAAGAGCCTTCCAAACGGCATTCTCCAGACGACGACTGTTTCCAAGCTACCCGCGAAAACCGAGAGCTTACATAACACTAAAACAGACACACCTAATCGAAAAGTATGTTTGCGGTGGATACGACCACGAAAGGGAAATTTGGTGTAACGTTGTTCTTCAGGGAATGCTTAAGAAAGTTACCCATCTTGCAGCAGAAGGGGCGATTGAAACCACACTCCCATAATAAATCAATAAGTTCCCTTTCACCAACCCGTCCCTCAGTTTTCCATCGCCATTGTGTTTTTATTACCGTCTCTTCTCCGAGTGTTTTCCTCTCAAGCAACGCGGGACACAGGCGACGGTTTAATGACGCCGTTTCAGCTCCTCAGATTTGAATTCCTCAACCGCTCGCCATTCGCTGCTCTGGAGACCCGGGCGGAGATAAATCCCATGTTTGACTGCCATCTTTAGGGGATCTGGAAAACTGTCCTTGAGGGAGCATGCGTTTGTACAAATATCGACAGGTTTTTAGAGAAATTAACACGAGCGATTTGATCATTTAAGGTTTAAATGTATATACATATAATTTGTAATGTAATTTGGTCACACTTTAAATTAGGCGTTAGGCTTACAAGTTATATGGAGTATGGACGTTGAGTTGGCTATTAAAAAACCTCATGTAGTTTACTTAATATACAAATATTTTGTGCAATGGCTATACACATTTTATTGTTGCTGCTGTTTAATACTACGATGTAATAATGAAAAGTGTCCCTGTAGGCATAGGCTACTGCTAATGTTAAACCGCAACGTGTCACCTTTCTCAAAGGTGTATTTGAATTCCACCATTTGCATATATTCATAGTCTGTATTTTATAAAACATGCCAGACGTGTCAGAGAATAAGTATAAAAACGTTTTGTTGTTAGTTGGGTTGAGTTAGAAATTGCTAAAGAGTGTTTCGTGACCTTTGCAACAGCTCTACGCAAATTTGCATGAATATTGATTTTCTCAAACGCATATAGGGACGACGCCTTTTCCCTCTGTTGTTTAAGAAGAATGAAGAAAACTTTTATCTGCCGTTGACCACGTACTGAACTCTGTGAGTAATGACTGAAAGAAATGTGTTCCATAAGCACAGAGGTGCCCAAACAGGACTTTCTGCCTCCCATAAAGAGCAGCATGGGTTGTGCTGTTGCATGCATGTTTCTGTCTTCTGTACTCTGTATTCAAGCAGTTTTGGTTCAGCTTGAAAACTTTCACAAAGGGTCATGTGTCCTCTCAGCACGCCAGCAATAGCAGTGGCAAATGCAAATGTGGTCAGATTCACTGGTCGTGTTTGAGAGGGTTATGTCCACTCTCAATGAAGTGTGCGTTTGTGTCTGTGACTTTTTGTACGTTAGTGAGAAATACTGCAGAAACAAAGCGCATTTACGTTCTTCGCGGATTACGTCCTTCGTGTAGGCCTAGCAATTGTTGTACTTGCAAAATAAGCAATGTCCGAATAAATAATATCAACCTTTTTTTAACTATGGTATTTCAAACATATATGTAGCCTGTACGTTCGAAAGAACACGTTCACCCAAATACTGTAGGCCGCGTTATATAGTGGAATATGTGTTGTAGCTGTAACAATCCATTTTGACAAATACATTTTTTACTATGTAATTAACTATTAAATGCATTTTGAAATCGTTTTAAACAAACTGAATATGAATTATTACATGCAAATCTCACCATATCAATGCACAGAACAAATAAACAATGGTCTAAAAATAAATATGAAGAGCAGGCAGATTTATGTCGTTAAAAGCGTAAAAGTGTGGCTTAAGCGAAAAGGCTTCCTGATATATACAAATGTAATTTTGTTAAAGAAACCCACCAAGTGTATTAACACGTAAAATAATGTTAGGTGGCAGCTGGTGGACTACTAGCCAGAAGACTGGAGAGATGGAGTGTCCAAAACTGCACCATGGTCATTCTGGATGTCATCTGTTTCCTTGGTGACTTCGCCCACCCCTGAAAGCCCCTGGGCTCCAGGATTGTTGGAGAGAAACGCGCTATTTTCTGCACTATCATCTATCACTGTCACCACGTAATGATTCCCCTCGCAGCTCCTTATTGATGTTTGTAATTGCATTATCTCATAAGGGGGTGATCAATGAAAGCGGGCTATGCATTCTGGGCTTAGAGTATGCAGGATTGCTTTCTTGTCCTTTCAATTCAATAAGCGCTTATTAAACCGCCTCATACTCCACAATTAAGGATTTTTTCCCAAAGAAATAACAAAATAATTAAAATTTGTGGAAGCCTCGTGAAACCAAAAAGCATATGAAATTAAATAACAATTCACTAACATCAAAATTGACTTTTTCCCTCTATAGAAAAATAGCAAACAGCACATATTAAGTTATTAACGCATGCTTTTGTTAGGGGGGGAATATTAAAGGACTTAAAGCAATTGTATTATCTTTTGTGCCAACAGCCCAGATGAACATATTTAAAACTGTGTGGTATTTTCTACTGATTGTACTTGATGGGTTTAGACGTCAGGACCAAAATGAAGAACGCAAATGAAGTCATAATATCATGTTTCAGGTTTCAGAGGGAGGGTTGGTGAGCCCACGAATCAAACCAATGCGTCCTTTCCTTTTCATATGAGACGGACAATTCTACCATGTGTAGCATACAACGAAATTAAGCAAGTGTATCGTGCCCCTCTATTTAAAAAGACTGCAGTTAGGCTTGCATAAAATGTGTTGAACAATTATATAAAAACAACAGCAAAATTGTATCAATTCAAGAATTTTTACATTCAAAATAGAAACATTTAATTGAAATAAAAATTCATTTAGCATGTTTATGTTTTACGCACACAACGCATACGCGTTTAAAACGGCAGCAATGACATGTAAATATATGATTATTTATTTATCTATTTATTTTTGCACATCGTGAGGCTTTTTGCTTTGTTATGGTACAGAAGGGGGCTGTCGACAGATGGATACAGATATTCGAGGGAGTGAATGGAGACGTGTTAGTCCGAGTCTTAGTGGTTCTAGTAATAGTCTTTGTTATTGGTCATAATTTTTGGCAAATGGTAAAGACTGAAAAAAGACTGAAATAATTTAATCTAAAGACGGCTGGTCTGCTTCTTGCAAGTTGGTATGTGGTACAAAAAATACGCGCACTTGGTATCTTTCTCTCTCTCGCTCTCACTATCAAGGTCACCACGGCAGCAGCTTACGAAGGACAGAAGCTGGTAAAGCAGCTTCGGATGTCAGTGAAAGGTGCGCCAGCCCGTCTCCCATCTTCACCAGGTGAGATTCGATCCAATAATAGCCGTTGTGTGTTAGGCTTTAATGAGAGCTCACCGACCCCCACCTGCCCAACAGTCCCGATGAATGCCAAAACGCACTCAGCAGCATCATCTCTCCGCTCTCTTTTATGTTATGAAGTATTATGTTTCGCTTATACAATAACCACTTATGTTCTCTCGCCGCTTTGATCCCCGGTGAGACACTGAAGTACGATGCATCAGTTGTTAGGGGAGAAAGATAAACGCAACACATGTTCAAAGACGAAATTCAAAGAGCCTATCGAGTTATGAGAGCTTTTAAGGGATTAAGAAAACTTAGTTACCTAAACAAAACATTTTGTCGAATAAATATTAGAAAACAAAAAATAGGAAAATGCATAACTTGGGTTAGATATTTTTCTGTTTCGATCTACAATTACAATGTAAAATATTAAGATATGAATAATGAAACATGTAAAACTGTTGCGAACGTGTTACGCATGTTTCCTAGTTTTTAGTCTATACTTCCTATTTATTCGTTGAAATGTTTTTGCTCGTGTAGTTTTATACTCTATATTTAGGTACCGTTATTTTAAATATTGTTAACAATATCTAATTATTAATAAAAATGTGAATTTCGTAATTTTGATATATGCAATGCAATTAACGTTTGATCACGTGTGCACTATTATAAAAAAGAAAAACATGACCAAATTTCCATAAATTTTAAAATAAATAAATGAGTGTTGAGCCTATACAGAAACTGTGATACAGTAGAAAATCCCCGCGTGTCACGTGACTAAAACTGAAGGTGAAAAGGTCACTACTGCTTTAGGTAAATATGTGAGCTGCAAGTTGAGACAAGGCAGAGAGTCACAAATTCCACTCGCATAGCAGAAGAGTGATAAACCTCTGACCCGAGGCCAGTGGCCTCCTCATTTATTTATTCTCAGAGGCTGTAATTCGGTCTATGGGAACGTTTCTTTTTGATGTGCCAGTTTTGCTGCAAAAAATCAGATTGTAAACGGGCCAAGAATGGCCAAAAAAGAAAAGTTTCAATAATAAGCTATTAAATTACAGTAGCCTATTATTGCAGTGTTCATTTATCGTCTCGAATACCCTACACATTTCGGTGGATAAGAGAATAAATAAGAGTATTTTTAAAGAATTTGATTTTATGATTTAATGAAAACGTAAAATAGCTTTCTAAAAATGAGGATATGACTATTATTACTTAATACGTCTTAAATATCATTAAACTTTTTAATGAATGCATTTTCAAATATCTTCAATATAAAATGCCACCACCTTTTGTTCTTATAATTCTCAACAATTCAAGCAAAGCAAATGTTTGGTAAAATTTTTAAATAAAATATAGTATAAAGTGTTTACAAAAAAAGAGTCTACCTTTTTACTATACCTCACATCAGCGGAAAAATAAAAGTCATATATAGCAATATCCCATAAAATGTATCAAGTATTTCTCCCACCAAGCCGTCATTTTCTTTTTGTCCTTATTTAAGTATTGGTCTGCATTTCATCATGGTGTCTTTGTGTTCAGGACTGATTCTCCAAGGCTGTAAATGAAACAGTTGTTTATTCACACACCCAGCTTCGTTTTAAGACAACCATTTCCTAATGATGAATTAAATCCGCTATTTCAAAGTAACACCCAGAGTGTATCTGTGCCTTACAGCACGCATAATTATCAGGCACACATCCGCGACGGGTTAAGAATGTCAGCGAGAAACTCTCTCACCTTGTCAGTTTGTCGGAGTTTCGTGTTTTCACTTTCCCACCCTGAAGTCTTAGCGCGTGAATCAAACGCATATACTTTGTTATTGTTGCAGCGAGGTGCACGCGCAACTCCACTACAAGGTTTCAGAAATGCGATGTTCATTAAGTAGACTCGATCTAATTATAACTTTGTTTTATGCTGCTGTTTTTTCCTTTCCTTTTTTTCACGCTTTATCACTAATGCATTGGGCCTACTTGTAGATACAAGAGCGGGGAAACTAGAAACACAATTGCATTCTGGTAAAAAAAAAGATCATGCAAATTTACTTCTTATTCATTTATTTATGTTCATGTTTATTTGTGTGTGTAGCTTTGTTACCATGCCTCAAACCCAAGCCTACAGTAAATTCTTGTTATGGAGTTGTTGTGTAGCAAGAATCAATCTTAGCCTGACTGACAGCACTTATTGTGAACCTGTACATGAGTGGAGTCATTACATCATTGCCGAAGAATCAAAATGGATTATCCTTTTGGCTCATTCCTGCATTTATTTGGAAATCTTCATATTCATTTAGTCATTTGTTTTGTTTTCCTTTCACTCATCCTTCACCGCGAGCTTACTGTTACAGTACAAGTATCTTGGATTTAATACTTTGCAGTCCCCAAGGGTGAATCTGGCGTTAGACCATGTGACAGGCCACAAGTTTATACCAATAAGACTGTTTATTTTACAGGAGCACGTTTAAGGTGCGCTCATTCAGGCAACAAGGGGATGGGATACTACAGTTTAAAACCATCATGGAACCTCAATGACAACATTTTTGGCCACAACTGTGCAATTGAAAAAATCTGAATGCACATATGCATGAAACACATTTATCTTTAGAGCATATGTTGAAATGGCTTTATAATATGTGGACAAAAAGACCCAGCTGTAGTAATAGCAGCCTCCAGAGGTCCTCTTCCTGCACAGACACGCTCAACCCAAAGCCACGCTTTCTGCTGTGTAGTTTATGATCCATAGACAGTTTATAAAAAGCAATGTAGTCTATCAGAGTGGCTGACTGACTCCGCACAAGAGGTTCAGTCAGAAATTGTGAACAGTTTGCTGTGAAGGTCATCAGGTAACAGTGGGGAGCCCATCGGCTACTTACCCTAAACCAAACATTAAAGGAAACGCTTATTTAAACTTTCTAAGAACAGAGTAAGGAAAAGATTGCATGACAAGATTTGCTTTATATTGTTGTATATTTTTATATTATTCTTATATATTTCTGAAGCATTGAAAGAATGAAATATATGTCTACATTTTTTCCTTTTTAGTTTATTCATCATGAGCTGTTGCAGCACCCTTGGTTTTTCGGGCGATGTGTTCTGCTGGCAATTATATTTTTACCACTGCCATTTAAAGTCTTCCTGTAGCAATATGTTGAAATAACAGCCAATCCCTCCGCTTATTTCAGACGAATAAAGGATTAGCTAAAGTGCAAGAGATAAATTCATTGATGTGTGAGAGAGATTGAAACAGAACGCCCAAATATTTGAGCTGATTCAAAGGCGTGCCACCTCCATTCTTGCAGTCCAAACTGTTTATGTCCAAGATAAATCTCTCTCCGCTTAGATGTAAAGGAAACAAATCCATCTGATAAGACATCTTCTGCCTCCACCCCTCACACTTTACTTTGCCTGCACGTTTAGCATAAAAGCTTTTAGCGTGTCACGTCGCAGTCGAGGCAGCCCATTGTTAGGCTTTGTGATGGATTTGCCCGAGATCCATCTAAGAATGTTAGTCTTACACGCTAAACATTTTTGAATTTATTAGGGTTTGTATAAGCAGGGTCATCGCCACCAAATGGGATGTCAATGGGTAAAACACAACTTGAAGACAAATAATAAGCACTTGAACTGCCCAAGTAACCTGAGTTGCACATGTAGAGATTCTGGATAAAAGCATTATTTGAACTGAAGGGTGTTGGCCCAAAGGGGTTACGAGGACAGTCAAAGCCGAGTTTGGTTGAACAGGTCTCATGTCACCAGGTGTTCTCGACTGGATATTACATTAAAAACAACATCCATCAAACTGAGTCATGCTTTATTTCCTTTTAATCCTGTACATCTTTGTTGTAGATTGATGTGCTCCTATGATGTTGTATTAAAAATGATGATTCCCTTTTGGGCCCATTCATCCTCAGTTTCCTCAGAGTTGTGCAAATTTAAGAACACCAATATTTCACAGTTTTATTTAAGACCACAATGATTAATAAAGGCCGCTACTCATATTCTAGATGATGTAAAAAATCCACATGGTTATCAAAAGATCCCGTATTACAACACCAAATTTAACCATGAAGGCAAAGGCATTTAATATTTGTAGTACAGAAAAAAATATAATTGAAGAAACACAAATTGAATAGATTAACAAAGTAGAAATAGTACATTACATTGATAGTTTGGATGTCCCTAGCCATTTCTCTCCCCCGCTGTTGTTGTGATGGTTCAGTCCGTGCTTACTCCAGGGACAACAGACCTTGATTTTTCACTTACAGCAGCAGTTCAGTTTACAGATGAATTGTAGCTGGGTGCTAAACTGCGTCCATGCTGCAGTCAATGTTTATGTCTACCAATCAACTGCAGTGTGCTTATGTTATGGTATTATGGACAAAGCAACCTTAAAACATGCCACACGTATTCAGAGGGGCAGATTTATGACATGTTGAATTTCAGGAGCTGAGGAAAGCCATGTTGGATATGTGTGTGTGAGAAGGTGTTTGTTTTTCTGTTAAGAAAACCTCTATTGTTTATTCTTCATATGCACACGAAGCGTGTAGATTCTTATCTTATGCACATGGTGATGTTTGTAATCGGAAAAAAATCGAAATTGTGATTTGTTTAGATACAAAATAGAATGAATGTCCTATAGAATAAACAGACTGGAATAAATATTCTATACTGAAATTAAGCCATGTTAAAAAAAAACGTTACAAAGTTTAATCATGATGCAGCGGATAATAAAAGTCGCAGTAATTCATTTGCATCTGTTTTGAAAATAATAATATAAAAAATATTCAAATGTCGATATACAAAAGCAGAACAGCTTACCAAGAATAAACCACTGCTTACTCTTGCTGGAGCTGGAAATAACACACGGATATAAACACAGCACAAGCATAGAGACCCTTTATGTAAAATTACACACACACTTCCATATTTAAGTGTATTTCCAGACCTCCAGTTTCTGGTTTATGTTTTATTTAGCAATGATTATTATTTTTGATCTAGTTGCACTTCACTTCTTTAAATGTTTGTGATGTCTGTTTGTAACATTGCTGTTTGTCGTGGTTAAATAAAGGTTCCTTGCATGTTTATGAAATCATATTATAAAATAAAATACAATTTTCACGATTGCATTTCCATAAAAAAAGATGTGTGTATGGATAACTCAATCCAGCATCCTTAGGGTGATGTACAGACGACAAGTGCAGCTCAGTCTGTCCCTTTGATAAACGTCTTGAACAGAATGACCAGCAAAGGCTCTTATTCACACATGCCTTTAAATGGAAGCCAGAGAGGCCAGCGGGCGAGAGGGTAAAATAGCCACACGACCAACCCATGAGCTCGGATGAGCAACAGAGATTAAAGTTTTGTTTCCATCTTTTTTTGTAACGGGCCAAGTTGAGATTCTTTGTTCGGAAGTCAGGCGATTCAAGTTGTTTTGTCCACCAACTGCATGTGAGCAAAAAGCAAACGGACACTTAATCCTGACATAGAGAACAACTTGACATCAATTTGTCCCAAGGGAGGGTCGGCGGCAAGAGAAACGAATGGCCGGTTCAGATCTCACCACTACTTTTTCCATACACACACAATTCATTTTAAATTAAGAGGCGGTACAGTATACATTTCTTTAAAAATGTAACTTTAAATAAATATATTTTTAAATGCATAAATTGAACGGAACTTTGAAGGATCTCACAGGTCCTCATAAAGAGATGTATAGTCTTGAAGCTGTGATATAAACGTAAATCTACCTTAGAACAAATTCAGAATTAAGCCAATGGATATCCATATTTACTGTTACCCTGAGAGCCCATAGTTCTGTATTGCAAACTCAGGCCATCTTTTGCCAAAAGTGCTCCTTACACATGGATTCCCCATCACAGAGGAACTTTAGTTATT
The DNA here is from genome assembly GCF_947034865.1 of Barbatula barbatula. Lineage (NCBI taxonomy): Eukaryota > Metazoa > Chordata > Actinopteri > Cypriniformes > Nemacheilidae > Barbatula > Barbatula barbatula. The sequence continues at coordinate 16,260,219 of NC_136777.1, forward strand.
GAGGTTTGTTTGGACCATCAGAAGCCCATGGGAGAGGTCAGAGGGCCAGAACACACTAGTGTGGACAGAGGGAGTTGCCCACCCCGGAATCCCTGACTCTCTGCATGGATGTCCCTTACAAGGAGAGGCCCAGACCGAGGGGAGTAGGGGGAGTGTCTGGGAGAGGCCAAACACACCCCCTCCTCTTTTCCTCTTCTCCATAAGGTAAAAAACCAGCAGAGAACCTTGGGGTGACTCAGAGGACATGGTGTCTTGTAAAACACGTGCACTTAATATTAGAGCCATAAAACTTGTTAAATGAAAAGCTATTTTGGAAAATAGAAAGGGAAATATTTATGTGCCTGGCCCGTGATAGAAGCCATTTTATCCTGGGGCCAAGGGTCTGCCAGGGCACAGGTAACTACTGTCAACAAGTGAGAAACCCCGCGGTATGAATTCTCAAGCATAGTGTGGTCCTTTTAACGGGGGCGCACAATGAAATGGACTCTGAAAGAAGAAATGGCGTAAATTTAAACTTTTTTGAGAGTGAGGTGAAAATGCCCTTGTGTGTGGTTCAGTCTATAGAAGAGGGTGAAAGACGAAACAAAAAGGGCTTTTCATGATTGAAAAGGTGTAAAAAGCAATTATGATTGTGAAAATATACAGACCTCTGGTCTAGCTGTGGCAAACGTCATAAATTGTACGCTTTGTTTACACTGCGTTGACCTCAAAGAGCCCGATGAGGGTTGACTCTTGGTGCATTGGGGGCATGCGATCTACATTGAAACCGACTTTATTCATTTTATATTTATTTATAATCTTAATATTTTTATCAAACCTAAATTCAATATAAAAATATCCCTTTCCCCTCAGTATTTTGTCAGTTGTAGTTTTCCGAAGAAGAATTTTAAGCGTTTGTAAATTTTTCAAAGTGACATTAGTGACATTAGTTTTGATATGAACAGTGTATGTAATGACATTACGTGACATGCATGCCTCCACATCTTTTGATACTTTAAAATGCATTGAATGATTTGCCTTCCAAGGATTTTTCGATCTCTAATGTAAACCAGCAAGGACGTGAAGGAACTCCGTAGACGTCTGAAGATTTATGGACCATTTGATCTTAGAATGGAAAGGTGCTTTAAGGCCCACAAAGGTTTCGGTGTGTGTGTGTGCGTGTCCTCTCCGAAACGACAGTGAAAGCCCATTATTATTTAAAATAATAAAAACACAGACGCGCTCACGCGCCGAAAGACGCATGCACAGACATGCATTTACCCAAACACATAGCCAAAACGCACTAAAAATTTATGGCTGTAACATTCCTTCAGGGTCAAGCAATTTATCAAATCCTCCACATTCTGGTTTCAATTACACAGCCTATTGTGAAAAGCGGCTATTTTAGCAGGTTCATTTGACTCGGTAGGGGACGCAAAAGCTTTTGGTTAATGTGCCTCTCTCCGAAGGCTGCTAGTTTGCGCCTCACCGAGGAGCTGAGGCTGGGTTTTGTGAGAATAACGGACGGTGGCCTCCCTCTCTGTATCGCCTTTTAACAGAGAGAGGCACGGCGAGGCTACGACTGTGGTAGAGAGGTGATAAATCCACGTTTTATTACTGAAGAATTCCACTCTCTCCGCAGGCCTGACAGCTCCCCACGTTCTCAGACCCTTTTGGACAATTTCGACACCGTGTCCATCTGGTTCTGATTAAATCCCAACTGGCCCGCATCGCATCCGAAGAGGAGAGACGGCGAGGGAGAGGAGAGAAAGATGACAAGGTGAGAACGAGGAGGAGATCCTCGAGCCAAAACGACAACAAGGAGAGATGGAGAGACGATGACTGCAAGCGGATGCCAACAGCAGAGCAAAGAGATCTGTAACTGATGCCCAACATGGGCGTCATTACTGAAACACAGTATTGTTACATCAATGGCCCAGCCATGGCCAAAAGACATTATTTGGAGTGAGTATCCAGCTTGTAGCTGGTGTTTATTAGCCTCTCTTCTGGCACCTGCTACCTCACAACGCATGCCAGCATTTTTTCTCGCCCTCATTCTGCCGCTCAGTATCAAACTAATGTCTGTTCATGGCTTAAAGGTATAGTTCACTCTAAAAAGGAATATTTTGCTTTCATGTTGCTCCCGTCCCGATTCTGTTCTTTTTTCTTTTCAAACAAAAGAAGCTAATTTTTGGCCAATTGAAACAAGAATGGCTGAGGTGAAGATTAGTAGTGTCTCTGTCACACAATGCTTTCAAAAGAATTGAGTTCATACAGTAAAAAATGAAATCCTGTTACTACCTTGAGAACCACTAGATCACTTCAGGGTACATAAATAATGGCAGAAATGTTACTTTTGGGCGAACTGTTCCTTTATAATGTATGATAGCCTTTTACGTAATCTCACCGAGCTTTATGACATCATAACCCAAATATTGCCCTAAGCAACAACTCGTTGACAGCGTCTGGGCAACTCTCACCATAACAACCTTCCCCGGCATATCTCACTGATTAAACAGAGATCAGTACACACAAAGGTTAACCAGCCTCTGACGTTCCCACAGGAAACACCGGCCGAGACAAATATGGGGGAGTAAACAATGTATTAAAAATAATGTCCTGGGTGAAGTTGCTACAGTGTCTGTTTTTCCACAATGCAGTGCGTATTGCTGGGAGACTGACTGGGCGACGGAAAATAGGTAAAGTGCACATGTGAGCGTTTGAGAGAGGGGAGGTGGGGTGGATGGTGCTCATAGTGTGTCTGACCCTGTGGAGACCCCACGCCTCATCAGAGGATGAAACTCACCTACAGCTCGGTCTTTTCTCTCGGTTAAAATAGTGTTATTAATACAAAGCAGATGTGGACACGGATAACTGCAATCCAGCAGTTGAAATGTTCCTGTAATGCTCACAATGAAACAAAAACACCTCCGCATACAACGATGCAATAGTTAATAAACACATTTAACAGATTGTTGATCCGTATCTTTAAATGCATAAAAGCTGAGTGCAGAACTAATGCCTCACTTCCCTCGAAATAAATATTATGTTTCTATACGTGAATTGATTTTTTTATTTCCACAATATAAAACAAATATTGCGTGCACAATATATGATGTTATGATCGTTTTACAAATCATTATGAGGCCCTGAGATCACATAATGTGCCAGAGTTTATTTGCTGTTTGGGACTCCGGATTATGCACATAACTCTGTGAAATAACAATATCATTAAAACCCAGGCCGGGCGGATAAATCATTATTGCCATTAATGTCTGCTAAACTATTCAAATAGGCTCCTCTTTCCTAAAGTCCACCCATCTGTGTGGGCTTGTGTTTTATTCAAATCTCCATAATCAACTTTGCTGTGTGTGCTGCATCTGGCAATGATAATTAATGGCATTGTATAAAACCTAATTTTTGCGTCCGTGATGAATGAATAGGTTGCTAATGGTATCATTTGAATAAAAAATGAATGCTTAAAAATGCATTTAAGTACGAGGGCATCGGTTGCATGCACAATGGAAAACATTCCTGTGCCATGTTGAGCTTGGAAGCATCGTAACGGCGTTCCTTAAACAAAACACACTTCAATAAAACTCAAACTAAAATCGATGTGTGAGAAAGTCAGTGACATCACTAGGTCTAGAATAGCCAAATAATGAAATGGCCACAATCGGGCTTCTGTCATCACCTGCTACTTGAAACTTATTCATGTCATAGTGTCATCCATTTTAGTTCTGCAAAACTCATTTTCTAAAAGAATATTTATAATTCACTACTACTAGCAGCTGTAGTAGTGGTGCATTCCTTCTATACTGTTCAAAAATAGAATTTGCAGAGCAATTTCCAGAAATGTCAAGGGTCTTGGAAATGTAAGACACTCAAACTAAATGAACTGACAGAAGAGATACGAAATAAACGATTAAATGAATCATATTTCCATGGCTTTCATGGGTTCAGGAAGCAGTAAAGGTTATTATTGGGAACTCAAAGGCCCAATTAAATATGACGGATCGCCTTGCCTGCGATTTTACCCACTATTGATGAGTGTGGGCTTAGGCTACAAGAAAAACAGAACCGTAAGTCTAGCAGGAGCGTTACGTCAAACAGTCAATTCCCACTTAGGCTCAGTGACAGGCTCCTTAAACTCGATGGAAAACTGAATTTAACACATAAACACTGGAGATTTTTAACACAGATTCCTCGGGCAGGCCGACGCGTCTCCCGTAAGCACCGCATCGGACCGCGATGACATTGATTATGATTTTCAGCCTCTCTGAGGTTGATCTGCCCGCCAGCGCAGTCAGACTGACCTGCTTACGCCATATGTCTACAGTAAGAGCTTCTGCATAGAAATGAAATCTGACTCTGGTTCAATACAGCCGCCCTGAGCTTCGGTAAAATCGCTCTGCCTAGAGTTGTCCCTGACAATACTTTTTGGAAATTCGTGTCGACAGAGATTTTAAATCAGCCTGACACAGCTTCTTGAATGCTGTGCACTTGTGAAGCATTCACAGGTGAAGCATCCAGCATAATTTACGAGTCAGGTTGGAAAGCGGCCTCCTAGAGATGGGGGAAGTGTGAACAAATTAATTTATTTTAGTAATCTCTCTCTCTCACTCTCTCTCTTTTTTTGCTGTCTTTGTCAAAATGAATGACAACAATTTGGCTGAGGATCCGGGATGTGCAGGCACCATTGACAGGCGAATTATCAGGGGCCCAGTGCTTCTTATTATCAGCGGAGAACTCATCAGAGGAGCGGTCCTGGAGTCCTCTTCGCTGTCACTATCTGTCAGGAGGACAAGCTCTACTGCAAGGGCCAGCTGACAGGTCATTTCAACAATAACAATTACTCCGATTACTGGTGTCATAAACAATTCACCCAAGGCAGAGCAATAACAAAGCTTTATAATTCACAGCCACATAAATAAATGCCAGCAGGTAACAAGTAATTTACCAGAGGAATGGAGCCCGATACACGGTGCGTTTCATTGTTGCAGCCCAATGAAAGCCAGCCACTGGAAACATACATCTCATAACAGGAAACAAAAATTTGGCCCAGTGTGCTCTGTGCAACGTTACTATAATAGATTCAATTCACAGAAAAATCTTGTGTCATATATGACCTTGGATCTTGGTCTCATTTATAGTAAAAGCCAAAAGTAATGTGCATTGCATGGGTCAACATTATCGATTTTCTTTTATGCCGAAAATCATTAGGATACTAAGTAAATATCTTGTTCCATGAAGATAATTTGTAGATTTCCTTTACCCTAAATATATAAAAACTTTATTTTTTGTGAGTGGATGGCCTGTGAGCGCCTCCGATTAATATCACCAAAGGCGATTTTCTCAATATTTAGATTTTTGTTTGCACCCTCAGAGTTATCCTAACAACCCACACATCAACAGAAAGTTTAATTATTCAGCTTCCAGATGATGTAAAAATCTCAATTTCGAAAAATGTACACACATTTTTTATTATGCACACAGGATGTATTATTAGACATCACACAGGATGTATTACTCAATGCACCATACATTATTTTAGTTACTTTATAAATAAATGAGTAAATAAAAATAAGGGTTAATTATTGAGTTAACAAATAGATTTAAGGAGTAGTATTCATGTGCGTAGTCGTTGTTGTAGGTGTCAGTGATGCGGACAGACGTCAGCTATCAGCCCTGCAGCAATTCAACAAATCCACAATGTCTAATGAGGAGAGCTGTTGAGCAATTAACACATGTCAAACTCGCCATCATCAGGTGCCTCTCTCATTTTCTCACTAAAAGCCTTCGTTTTCTCCTCTTCTTCTTCTTCTCTCTCTCTCTCTCTCTCTCTCTCTCTCTCTCTCTCTCTCTCTCTCTCTCTCTCTCTGTGTGTTTCTATAGCCGGGGGCATGTGAGAATCAGATCGTGCTCTTGTAATGTCTTGTCTGTTTGTCGCACGTACAAAGCTCTTCTGTGATTACCAGTCTGCGAATCCTTTACTCGACACTAGATTTCTTTCTTTTTAGCAGCAGTCAAATGAGACAGAACCCTTAACGACAATAATCGCAACAGCTGCGATGCGCACGCAGACATCACAGTCAGTGCTGTGAAAAATACATTCTCAAACGAGACATTAAAGTCCACTGCACGCTTAAAATATTAACCTCAAAAATATTAGGTATACGTTTTTATCAAATGTGTTTTTATTACATTTTTGCTTGAGTTTTTATTTTATTTTAAAATAGATTCAATGTTCTTCTCTGCTTTAGGAAATATGGCAAAAATATAAAATACTTTGATTCATGTTTATTCAAACATGTTAGCAATATATATTACAATTACAAAAACATCTAGTTAGCCAGACGCAATAAAAATACAATCAACTATAATTGATTTAAATTAATCTCACCTGTAACGTCACCTGACATCGTGTCTTGCTCTACAAAATATTTATATCAAATAATTCGTTTTTTAATGAATTTACAAACACATAAAATTAGTTTGTTATATTTGTCTGATGTTTACCTGCGCGTATAAAATACGATTAATCAAATTCCGGACTGTTTTAGAAATAAAATTCATTAAAACACCAAGATAAGGCTTAACGATAAAAGCACACTTGTGCAAGAACACATATAAAATAACATTTATTAAAAATAGATGTTAAAATTATAAAAAAAATTCAGAACTTTAAAGGAATAAATAAAAACCGATAACATTTCCGAACAGCCAAAAAAAAAACCGAAACCCAACAAATTCAATTATAAATCGGATGAAATCTCTTTAACACGAGAAGTGCTAATGAAGCTTAATTTAATTTTCATTGAAAAAAATATTTATGATTTATCTGTATTAAAAATGCATACTCTTTGAACGGTTAAAACATGTATCAAAAAAGAACAGACTATTTCATATTTAATTGTGTTTAATATCCATAAATATCACCTCATATTTTTCAAATATTTACAACAGATTACAGTTTTGTCAGTAACATTTTCTTCCCATCATGCCTGGCTCAGAATAACGTTTAAAATGAATGTGCATTGCACGTACAGCAAAATCACAGTCGTCGCTATGACAGCATTCTTATATCCATAAGGATACTCCTGACATGTCCAATTATTCCACAACTAAGCTGATTGAATATCTCGAGAGGAATCGAGTACAGAAAAAAGACAACAAGATCCAACTGCACCCTGACGTCTGATTCTATTTAACCGTACTAGTTAAGTACAAGTCCACGGGGTGTAATTGAACAAAAGCTGGTAAGAGCGTTGCCTACGGTGGAGGATGAGAAAATGTGCTTTTGTTACCAGTTCTTAGATGAGAGAGATAGTAGAACTCATCCTGCTGCTGTTTGGGGAGGGGGGACTCACTTCTCACCGCAGTTTGTCTTCTTTCCCTGGACCACCATCCTTTTGGGGTTGTGCATCTCATTTGCATACATTTGTTTCCAGTCGAGGAGGCCTTCAGCTCATTAAGGCGTTCTCTTACAATCTCCCAGAATCCCGCTGCTTCCAGCCACTACCTGCTGCGGAACGAGAGCGCTGCTAGGCGCGGAAAAAAAGAAAGAAAGGGAAAGAAAAAGGAGAGGGTAAGAAAGCAAAAGGGAGGGGTAGAAGGCAACACGTACTTCGGTCCAAAACAAAAGCGAAGGGCTGGTATGAAAGAGCACTCTGTGTGTGTGTGTGTGTGTGTGTGTGTGTGTGTCTGTGAGTGTGTTTGTGCCTTGTTTTCTACACTCCCTTGGAAGCAGGCACCATTTTGTGTTAAGTAGTCTCCTGTCATGACAGATACCCCTGTGGGTCAAGAGTCAAAGTTGATGGGAGGGTCAGCGAGAAAACATGCAAGCCAAGCTCTACACTGGATACCTGGCATTGGCTAGAGCTGTGCTGGGAGGCACGAATATTTCCCCTTTTTTGGTGTTATACTGAAGTGTGTGGAATGGGGCGAAATGGCAATGCTTTAACCCTTTACACGCACAAACAGTCCATTGAGTCTGAATGGAACGCAAATGTTGAAATCCCGCGTGAAGTGCTGCAGTAATTTTCGTTTCTTTAAAGCATGACGACCCCTGGCCAAAACCTGCTTCAGTGAAGGGATGAATAAAATTTTAATGGCTCATAAAACACAGCAATTCCTCTCTGTGCGTTTTTTGAGCGCATTATTCGTGGCTGCGCCGTGTCGCCTCTTTTTGTCTTTGCGGTGAAAAGCAGTAGTGAGTGGCCACAGTTGGAGCTCTGCTGGCATGAGAGGAGCTGGGAAGAAAAGGAAAACCAAGAATACGACACACACACATACACGTTTGTTTTTCTTGTGTGGTGGGGACTTTTCATTTACATCATTCATTTTCTATACCCCAACACCGATCTGTATTTTTGGATGTTAAAACATCATGAAGTATGTTTGTTAAACTGGGTCTACACATTGTACATGATTTCAGGTTGTAGTTTCCTTGTGAACCAAACTTTTACAAAAATCTCTGTTTGTATTATAGAATATTTTGTTGTAACTATGTTTTTTTTGTTTTTAACTATTGGTTATTCTAATAAAACCATGTTTCTTTTTAAGGACAGTTTTTTTACCTGATGCTATCTTCTAACTAATATGCAAGATATATTTCTGGTGTGAATAGACACACACACACACACACACACAAATAAAGAGCAAAAACTTTCTCTCAAAACCATTCAGATGTTAAGACAGCATTCAACACAACGAAAGGGGTTAAAAATCACCCATTGTGTCCTGATTAAAAAACCCTCTCAGCCATACTCATGTTTGCTCCACCCATGACATGCGCCATTTGCTCACATGGAAATGGCCCTGGTGTTGATTCCCTCACCAGTCGTGCTGGCCTGGGGGCTAGATAAATAAACATGCATCTGTTGTGTTATTTAATGCTCCGTCTTTAACTGTTGGGTTCGAGTCTGCAGGCTTCACGACATATAGCTCGAGCTGAATGAACTCAGCCTGTCTGTCTGCCCGCAGCACGTCAGCTAACGCTGTTAGCATAGAGGCAATCCATCATTCAGTGTATGTGTGCGTCTGAGGAAAGGTATAAATGGAATAGAGATGTGAGCTGGATCTCTCTGTGAGAGTTTGTGTGTATTAGGGGATTATGGAGACGGCGTGTCAGGGAAGACTATATCCTGCTTTATAGTCAGTGGCCACCATTGCTGAATTTAAGTGTAGAGTGTTCTTATCTTTCAATTTTTCCTTGAGATTTTAAAATCATTATTAAAAATATTTACGTACAAAATTAATTCAATTATGTTTTAAATTTTAACAATTGTTTTGACTATTTTATATGTTTTTCTAAATCACATTTTGCATTAGATGTGTATTATTATTATTATTTTATTGCATTGCAAGGATTTGTATTGGATTTTTTATCTATACCTGAACGTTGCGTACAAGAACAATGCATAATGCTACTGCAAAAATGCAAAACTTAGTACAACTACAGAATTGGCATTTTTGAATACTTCTACATACTTCAGTATAGATTGTATTAGGATTAGAGAAAGCGTTATGTGACTGAACAACATTGTCATTCAGACAGATACACCAAATACTTAAAGTATGTGTTTTTGTGACTTGTTTATATCAGATACCATTTATAGCCAAAACGGTTTACGTTGGTTTCAGAGTGTTTGTGTATTCGAAGGGCTTGAACCTTGTTCTTGAACTGTGAATCTGCACAGGTCGTGAGACTGTAAATATACAGGCAGAGACCTTAAGCCATAAATCTCCTGTGCAGTGCAGGCTGTCTTTTACACATGGCCATTACAACACACACAAACACACACGCACACAAAGCTCTGTAATGTAACACAAGTAGCCCCCAAACCCACCAGAACTCATTTACCCATGAGCTAATGCCTCATCAACCATAGATCCTATTTATATTTGTTTCTTTCTTATACATTATTAGTCAATTCAATTACTAATAACTATATAAAAATGTAATGTTGGATTTGCACAGCCTGCTCTCAAAAGCCAGTGTGACTTCTGTAATGTTCGAACGGTAGAAACAAATGGTATATTTTTATTTGATTTGTATTTATATGTGCTTTGAGAGAATTTTTGGATGAATTTATTTGCACTGTAAAAAAAACTCAAAATCCTAATTTGTGTTTTCTCAAGGGCATGAAAACAAAAATGAATAGACGGTCAAGCGTTTTGTCGTGTGAACAAGCTGTCAAACTCCCCCTGAGCATTTTAATAACTAAGACAGTTCCAGTTTGAGTTTACGATATTTTTATTTTTGTCACAATGTTTCAGAAATCTCACAAAACGTATATGTGATTTCCTGGATAATTTTTAGATTATTGGTCACTGTTATTTATTCATTTATTTTTTGAAGTTGTGAACACACAGTGCTTCCTTTTGTTTGTCCTCTTTTGTTTGTTCTCTTATTTACCATTTGGTTTGTTTGTCTTCCCTGCGTGAATAAACATCACCTGGTGCCTGAGCTTTCATTGTCTTTAGCACAACACACAAACTCTCAAGGTGTCATGACGTCACACTGGCACAGAGAAAATAAAGAGAGTAAAAATCTTAATAAAAAGTGTGGCTAAGTCTAAATACAAAATTGTTTTCTCTGGACAAACAACAACAAAAATGATCAGACAAATAAAAAAGGACAATTTTTAAATGAATTCATTATTACATAAATTAATGAAAATAAATGTGGAACCAGTGCAATAAAATAGATTTCACTGGTCATTTTGTGACATTGAATTTTATAAGTTGTTTGTTTCTTTTTTATAGCTCAACCATGACCCGCAGTTGCCTTATCAATCTTTTTCACACATTTATTTGCATAAATTGTAAGATTTCTAAATAAATAGAGTTTCTTTATTTTGGGCACCATTTCAGCACCACAGGGACACCCTGTGGCATTATCTCACTCACTTCTCTGGCCTTTCTGTGATTTCTCCGTGGCTACACAACACGCTGTGTGTTGACCTGATGTATAAAAGACTCTCGGAGAGCAGATGTTGTGTATGAGACAAAGCCCCTGCTGCCCCCTACAGCCATTATGACATCACCACCTTCAACACATCAAGTCGGTTGCCCAAACCAATGGCAGAAATGGCAGAGGAACGTAATTACAGTACACCAAAATACACGCTTAAGTAAATATTGACTCCACGGCATATCGTTCAATACAGCAGTCACTTACAGATTAAGAGGTGGATCTTTAAACACACATATTTTTAAAGGCTGAGATGTCTTTAATGTGCTCATTAGAATTCATTGTATTCACACAGTTAGCAAGGTCACCACTTTGTATTGAGTGATGAGTGCTGGGAGAGAGAAACAGAGACAGAGAGACTGGAAGATATTGCTCCGATTCAAATGCACCAAAAGACATTGAATCTGTAACTGAAGTTTAAATCACCTTCTTTGGAGACGCTGATGTCCTTTTCGGGACATTGTCCTATAACTGGTGTGGTTTAACACAGCATTACTCCATAAAAGGCTAATATTCTATGCTTTCATCTGTATTTTGACGAAAAAAAAACATTGATGCAATTTACGTAATATAATATATTCTGAACAACTTTTTTTATCTTATACAGCCACATGAAAAGAGACAATTCTGCATTTCATGTAAGCAGCATTTCTATATTTACAGTGTTGTCACCATTCCAGTCCAGTTTCTGTTTAATTCAAAAAGATCAAACCTCAGGACTGACAGCATGACAAGACACATGAAAACTGTGATAACAATTCAGGTTATCACATAAAAATGTATTTAAATACATGTACAAAATTACTGTTGTATTGCATAAAAGTGAATCTGAATGATTTTCTTTGCAGTATTTAAGGTCTGAAAAAATACAGAGCAGCTTTTCGTTTTTTTACCCGTTTCTCCAGATTTCATTTTCTGCAAATAAACAACATTTTATTAGATATTGGTAAACATGTTGTTAGTATTTCCCATAATGAAACAAAAATGTGTTATGAAAATAAACACATCTCATTGCAATTCCTAACAATTTACGAGGTGGCCATTTTTTATGAATTTGTAAATGTTCATATGATCCATACGTTCACTCCAGAGACGTTTTAAGGTTATGGACGGGAGTGAGGCTTCTATCTTGCTTTCTTCTAATAATTGTACGTTTTTGTGAGGTTAACATTGAACAAACGTATATGAATTTGCCACCTCGTGAAATGGTTAAGCTAAATCTGTGAGATCAGGTTAGATATTCTGGTTCCTATAGACATTATTTCATTTAAGTCAAGATTTTACACTCATTTTGCACATCACAACTCTACTCCACATGCTGTATGATTTGAAGCATCATTCATGTACATATCACAAAAACAGCACAGGAAGAGTTATGAGCTAAAGTTTAATATCTAGAATTTAATAATGTTGTTACCCAGGGTAATCCATAATCCTGAAATGCTCACCCTGAACATCTGTAATAGCGATGCTGTCCTTAGCAATCACAAATCAAATAAAAGCTGCAGTATTACCACATTTAAAAGAAATGAGTTCTATGCATGACTGAATGATTTAGCGTGAAGACTTGATCATTCATGTACTGAGCTAAAGATAACATGACTCATTTCCATCATCAGACGATGTTTTGGTGTTCTTTCTCCCACAACATCATTTCATTGGGTTCAGGGGTAATTGCAGATTTAAATTTCCCTTTTCCGGGGGGTAAAGTCTGCGGTGTCACATTCGGAGGTCATGTCTGTTCCCGTCAGCGAGACAGCAGGTATGCGCATCCCGGGCCCCTCAGCCATTGTCTGCACAGGAAAATAAAACAACATCACATGGATCACTTTTCTCTCCAGCACACCTCCTGCACCAGGCCTGAACTCAATGATCACTCGCCCAAACACACAGCCCTGCCACCCTGAGCATGCTGGGATGACTGAGCTACAGAATACGCCAATGAAATGCTTTTCTCGTGCTTTTGGGGAAAACAGCCATACCATGTTCTTTCTTTACTTTGCATCTTGATAACATCATGGTGGTAACATAATTTCTCCTTTCGTGTTGTTGAGAGTGGACACGAGAAAACATTTTTCCAGTTCCACAGTCCTGTAACTTAATGCCCATGCTTTCACTATCAACATGTTATGCTTTTCCTCTGTGAAGAAAAGGCGAGCACATTTCTCACGGCCGGCGCTCGAGTCATCCTCTGCTTAGGCTTGCGATGAGGACCTGCTTCCTGACACAGAGCCGAGAGAGGAAAGACTCAGCAACGGTCACAATTCACCACAAGCCTGCACCACAGCAGCCCACACATCCGCACTTCTCAACCTACAGCACACAGACTGCAGAGCAATCCGTACCGCTGCCGCTGAGCTGCATGAAGCCATGATGGATGTCATGATGAAAGCCGAGCGGGAGTGTGTATGCTTACAGACCTCAAACTGAGAATACTAAACATACTCTGCTCAAGGAGGTTTGTAGCATATGCCAACAGCTTTCTCGATGGATGAAGATTTTCTCTTTATAATTATTTGCATGCATTGTCTAAAAACGTTGTTTATGGTGTGCGGTATGGTGGGCAATTTCTGAACCACCAGCAGCACCAAACAGTTCCGCAAAGAAACCTTTAGAAATAGCCGATGACTGGGGCCTTAACCCATCAAACTATAAGGTGTATAGTCCAAAATGGACAAAGCACTAAACTTTTAATGTATTTAGTGTCAAACCACAGCGGTGATATGGGTTTAATTCTAATATCCAAAAAAGTACATTGAAAAACAAATAGCTGGCAGGGATTGAATACAATTGCAATTGTAATTATTCAACCTATAATAGTATCAGTCTTAGAAACCCCCCTAATATCGATTGTTAACCAAACTTTTTTTTATCTTTATCTCTATGTTGACAGCTGGAAACAGCCATGCAAAGCTTTGATCATCAACTGGAATATCAGAGCTTCCTTTATTTCACTCGGAAACATGGACACACACCCTCCATTAGCGAGTGCAGGCCCAGCCCAGGTCATTTGTGTGATAAGGGCAGTGGGCATGAAGAACAGGGAGTGTACTGAAGTGGATCGGCACCCGGTGCTCCCTTACAGTTCTGCCATTACAAGTCATTACAAGTGACCTCTGACCCCCTCCCGCCCTCAGATGAAACGAGTCTGGTCTTGCTCCACTCATTCAGAAGGCATATAAAAGGTGGGGGGGTGAGTAAGTGACCCATTCTACAGACATGTCCCAAACACACAGACGCACAGCTTCAGGGCTCTCCTGTGGCTATGCAGATGCGAGAGAATGCAAAAAAATGAATTTTAATCACCCCAGAAATCTCCAATTACCGCACAGCTACCCGCCACGAATCTGTCTCCTCGGGACGCGTTCCAGAAATGACGGAGGCTCCTCGGCGAGGCCGAGTTCTCTGGCACGTGCCATCTTCACGCACCCATCCTGACAGCAGACATACCTCCTAATTACCAGAAGTCTTCCCACGTTCCCTATTTTCTTCCTCACTGACCTAAAAGAGCCTGACACATTAAGTCTGATCCGCGATTGGTCGGCCAGCCTCACTGCCATCACATGGCATGAGTTCACTGTACTGTCCGCAGCAGCGAGGCACGGCGGACGCGTGGAGTTTGTGTTAATTAACATGGGGTTTGCGTCGGGGGGTTCGGGGTGGTCTCAGATGAGACTTTGTTGTCAGATTCATTCAGCCGTGTACACAGTTACTCATCCTGAAGTGCCTTTATTAGAACACAAAGACTGATTTAAAAGGAAAGGCAAATAAAAAGATATTAAATGTGATATACATTCCCGGTTATTTGTCATTTTTTAAAGTAAAAAAACAACACTTTTTTCATTTCCAATTGAAGTCTATGGGGCAACTGAAATGTTCTGTATTCATTAACATAATGTTTGGTGTTTGTCGACAGCATGTCAAATATGTTTTTAGTTAAATAGTGTTTTTATTACTTTAACATAAAAATGTTTAAAGGTGAAACAAGTGGATACATAACAAGTTACATAAAAATGCATACAGACTCAATCGCTACCATGAAAATATTTTTTTACTTTTTATATTTATGTTAATATCAAATATTGTCAGGTTAATTTGCTATTAACGTATTGTTGTTTGTATCGGTGCATTGTGGGAACTAGAAACTAGAGAAAAACCATTTCACTACATTTCACCATTCAGTACACTGTATGTGATGTGACAAATAAAACAAACCTAAACCTTGAACCCCCCCAAAATGCAAAAACGATGCCTCTGCGATGCTGTCAAAATGATGCTCGGTTTGAGTATCCCGACCATCCTGACCTAGTGACACTGGCTCAACCAATGGCATCGATTTGGGGTGAGACAGATCTTCCGCCCAGTGGCAGACAGGCGAAAGAAAATTTCACTTGGTTATGCTATGAAACATATACTGTACTTCACCTTTTATTCAGTTCATGGGTTTGTTAAGTAGTCCAAAGCTATTTTTATGTGTATGGTTAACTACATGTATATATAATAAATCATATTCTGCAAATATAGCCCTTGGCACTAACAAGAATGCCTCAAATCAAATCCTTTCTGAAAATCCTCTCATCAAAAGCGAAAGCAAAATTCCTTTCTTCACACCAGCTTTGATATCCTTGTGATGGAGCCAGGCAAATATGCAAATGTAAATATTAAACAAGGTGAAACAGAGATCCACGCAAAGGTCTTTTGTTCGGAAGCACTGGAAAAGCAGTCACCCTGAAACAATAGGTCAAATTAGCATGCAGCGCCTCAGAGCGCAGGGCCGTCGCACAGTGACGAATCCCCCTCTCCTGCTGGGAAAGGAGGGGGTCACCTCAGAAGATCCATCTCAGCCACTGGCAGTATGTCAGGCCCATTCATTTCTTCCACACCAACAGCACCTACGAGCATGAAAAGAAGCTTTCCAAGAAGTGAAGAGTTGGGAGGCCAGAAGACAAGATTAATATAGGAAATACCTGACATGTGAATGAGGTGGAAGCCCTGTGATGTGACAAATGATGACAGCTGATAATTACCCACGAGCCCTTGGGAATGGGTGACAGAGAACAGCATCCGAGAACACGGTTATCTCATTCTAATCTCCCCGTCTGAAAAGAAATTCACCTTTGACCCTCCCGTTTTATAGGTACGCTCTTGCACGGAGTGCATTGTAACGGCAAACATGTCAGCATAAAGTTGAAAGGGGATTTCTTCTAACTGGAAAGTAAAATAATAAGATTATGTAAAGTTAGAAAGAATAAATTGTGTGATTTTTGTGCCTCCAAACTCAAATTTTTAAACACACTATCATCACAATTTGTAACAATAGTTATACAAGGTAACTAATTCATATGGATTCATAAAATCTCATTTAATCGTTTTATTGTGATCTGTTAGGGTTAGGTGTGTGGGCCTTTTATTGTTGCTTCTTTCTAATCATTGTTTTTGTACAATTCACATGCAAAATGATCCAAAGTTAGTTTCCCGAACACTTTTCCATCCACCATTGATCGCACAAAAAAATTTGTTGTTGTTGCGCCAGTTTGGAACTTGAGGAAATCTAAATGACTTATACTTGACTATGCACATTAAACTGGGAAAGGCATATACAACATTGAAAAAAACAAAAGTGACATTACACCGTTACAGCATTAGACATTTTGAGTGACCTTATCTCAAACACTCAAATGAAATATCACTCAAAAGTTTAAAACATTGCAGAATAATAACTGTCCCTACGATTTGCCATTAAAAACATTTCAAGCAATTCAGAAAATATCTCAAGGACTCTTGAGGTAATGCCTTGGGTTTCTCAACTATAGCTCTGCTCTGACGTGGCAGATGCAATTATAAAGACAGACACGCACACGTACACATACGCACACAACCCCCAGCCATCATGACAACCTGCATAAACAGAGACGACAACCCGAGATTAAGGAAAGGCCCCAATTTAATTGTCAGGCATCAAGATCAAACTGAAATGAACTAGAAAACACATGAAAGGTTATCAGGCTTTTAAAAGGTTTCTAATTGGTTATGACCAGTACATAATGAGAAAAACTGACGTGCGAAAAGGCCACATTCCACGATCTTTGAAGAAAAGTCAAAAACAACAAAAGTCAAAAATCAACAGAAAAATTTAAAACTTGAAATATGATTGGTCGAGGGCATGCCGACATACTGCAGAGCTTTGTGTCACACAAATCTAGTCGTTCACCAAAACACTGCCAGGTTCAGTCAAACCCTGTCTATTGTGTGAGGTAAACTTTGCTTTTCTTTTCACATCAGCACAGTCATACACTCAACACACCACTTCGGTCATACTGGAAAAAATAATAATCATCTTGTATATACATCATATCAGTCGAGGTAGTTTGTTTTTGTAGCGGTCCAAGGGTCGTGCTGCCATACCGTGAACATTTCTGCCACATGCGGCTCAGTTTGATATGCTTAGATATACAGCGAGCGCACTGCAGCGCTCCAACACTGTCAAAATCACACCGAAATAAATTCACAAGGGCAGCGAAGGTTAGAGTGCTGTACATTTCACACCTGCTTTTCTTTCAGCCCGAGACAGGAGTGTATTTCTGGCCAGCTCTCCTGAGTTTTAATTGAAGTCCAGCCCAAGATAATCTGACAGCACCCTTGCACTGTTGGCTTGAAAAGAGACTTTTGGCAGTTCTGCGGCCCTCTTCACATCAGCTTAATGGGAAAGAATGTGAAAAGCCATTAACAAATGGAATCTGCGCTCCGCAGGTGTGACCCTCAACAAAGCACACATCTCTACAAATCAAACGGTACATGCAGATAATTAGAATTAAACGTAAAAAGAAATATAAAAAAGTAAATCACCGAAGAATAATTATTTTTATTATTTGCTCACTTTCCTGTCATTCAAAGTTTGTATGCTTTTATTTATTCTTGAAGAGAAAAGGAAACATTTTAAGAATTGCAAGAAAGTTTATGGCTGTTCCCAGCTATATAAACACATTGTGTCAGGAAACAGAAGTTTGTTGTTATTTACCTCATATTGTTGTTCATGTTCACATAAAAAAAACGTCAGGTTTGACAGTACTGATGCAAAAAACGCTATCGGTTCTTATGTGTGTTGTGCATACGGTGCAGCAGTTTATATGATGAATCAATAATATGTTTTAAGAGCGCCGCTAGCAAATTTGGGCCCGATGAAAGAATTAGGTTAAGCCCCCTAACGCACCAAACATACAAACATACCTGAATAGCACATACAGTTCCAGGGTGTTCCCTACACTAAACTACTATCACCTGACTTTTTAAGATCAGCATTTCTTGTGTACTCTAAACATTTTTTTTGTGCACATATGGCCCAACTATGGGTTGAAATCAACTCAGCATTTATGCTTTTTTGGACGCTATAAAACGACACTTCACCCACAAAATTGGGTTCTTTCATCATTTGTGAAGATCTTCCTTCAGCAGAACAAGAAAGAAGATATTCCGAAGAATGTTGCGTGCCTAACAACTTTGCCCGCATCGACTTCCATTGTATGGACACAAAACCAATGAGACATTTCCCCAAATATCGTCTTTTGTTTTTCCCAGAACAAAGAGCCATATTCAGGCTTCGAACAACATAGGGAACGTTACAGCACGTTAATAACATCTCTTCCAATGAATCATAATATATATTCACACAGAAACATGAGATAACTTGAGAGTGAGTAAATAATGACAGAATTTCTTTACTGGCTGAATTTTTCCTTTAACAGGCTATAATATCACGTAGTCTTTAAAGCGCTATAAAAAAACAAATGACCACACTGTTTATGAGCGAGGAGCTTAAATACCTCATCATAACTCACTTAAAAACTTTCCAGCCGTCAGCACTGCTTTGAAGTCAAATGCACTATGAAATATAGCAAAGGATCTGGACACAGTAACATCATCTCTTTACAGATGTAAACAGCAATGAGTTACGTACGTGGCCCCGCCAAGCAACGGGCCCTTATTTGGTTATCGACAGAGCCAGATCACATACAGCGGCCGCCTGTAAATATGACTGTAGACGTCTAAGCATGAGGTGGACTGTGTATTTAACACCACACTAGTGAATCACACACGCCGCTCATCGTCAAACGAATAACCCGCGACTCTATCATTTTCCTTTCGTCGCTCCCGCTTGGTTCATAGCGAGGAGCTGCGGGTTTGGCCTGTTGTGAGGAGGTCATCATGAGAAATTTCCTCGAGCATATGGAAGCAGGTTGATTTTTTTCACTGCTTACAGGATGGGAATGAAAACTCTCCCTTTCACACGCTCTGAAGTTCGAGCTCATTAAGCTCTCCGATGCAAACTCGGTTGGGAGGTGGATGTTCATTAGGACGTGATTAATCGGTGTTGGCAATCTGGCACCCACGCATCCAGACGTCTGCATTCAGACCACGGAGGTGTGGACAGATCTCATCGATAGACTAACGCAGGCACCGACACCGTATGCGAGAACGACCTCGCCCCGTGCCGGCGTTGACTTTGCCGCGCTGCCATCAGCCCTTCCGTTACACCGCAGACGGCACAATTACCCATTCATTTATTCAAGCAGCACAAAGAACATTTTCACATGCACAGCTAAATCGAATTTAAAGTGTCGGCGCACTCGCGTCTTTTGCCGCCGTTTACTTTAAAGTGTAGTAGCTAATGATATGTGTGTGTGAGAAAGGAGGTGATGGGTGGAAAGCGTGTGCACGTTCTCCTGCTGTGCTGTGAAGCTGTTGGCTAAAAACAGGAAGCTGGTGCATCCTCACTGCTGACACAACACGCTGAAGACCTGACTGCCATTAGCGCAGACCCCGAGCTCGACCCCGTCACCCATGCTGCTCAAAGACACGCCCGGCCGGTCTGTCGACCGAGAAATCCCGCAGGCCTGTCTCTACCTACAGCACAACAACATTTGTGCATCCAGTGCTTTTTTTTGTGGATAGAAGAAGTTGAGATTTGAGGTCAAAATTACTGGACAGATAGTACATTAGTACCTTCTTGAGGTGTATGGTGTCATAAACTCCACAAAACATTCTTTTTAGTGGACAAAAGATGGTTTGGACTATAAACAGGTTCTTTAAAAATGGTTCTTTGTGGAACAAAAATAGTTCGGCTATGACATCAATGGAAAGAACCCTTTCTTTTTATAAGAGTCTACGGACATCGTACTTGAGTCAACATAAAATACAGATTTGTGTTACACTGCACATCACATACTGTATATCAGGTATGTTTTTTATAAAAATGGAGTTTCATGTTGTGCAAGGTGGTGTAAATGAATTAGTGATGTCAGAGTAATGAGGATGTGTGCAAAGATGGAAATGAACCGCAGGCTTCCCCACTGTTTTGCAGAACGTCTCAGTCTGTCAAATCTACCTCATGTAAGACCTGTTAGACATCTACGATTCACACAGAACTGGGACTGGACTGGCCAGAAACATGCACACATGCACATTGAGAATTAACTATAAAGAATGAAGTGTAACTGGAATCGGTTTTAAATATGAATGATTGAGAATCAAGAGAGCGGAAATAATATTGATGAATCTAGGTTTGATGCGTCAAACCACGTGCAGGCTCTGATATGAAAACTAATGCATGCCTTTTCTTATCGTAAATGAACCGAGCCATTAAATATTTTTTCAGTCTGCATGGATGAGGTTGGCTTAGTCTCAGAAAAGAGAGCCATTTGTGTGTTAAAGTAGCAACGGTCCAGTGATTTACTACTGATGTCATTAATGGGATGTTCTGAAGGAATGTGAACTTTGCATGTCCTAATTCAGCACCATTACATTTTAATTGGTTACGAAAATGTATTTTTCCCCTAAAATGTATTATACATTTGCACAGATAGAGTCTTTGTTTCAGCACATTTTGTTCAATCGTTTTATTTAATAATTTTGTTATTCGACTGTTACAAAATGTCCATGGGTTTGTCAATTACTTTGGTGTGGTCAAGGTCATAGGTTGACTTTGTTATAAAACGCTTGTAATCGTACATTTAATCGCTTTAAAAAAGCACAAGAGTAATGACTGTGAATAGTGTGGTGTAATATTTAGCTTTGTTGTGCACTAAACTCTCAAGTATATAACTAAGGTATAAAAACATGTTATAATATAGAAATGTTCAAGGTTAGTAGTACATTTTTGTATTATAATCGATTAAATGATATGAACGGTAAACTTTGATCATGTTGAAATACAGTAGCTCTTACTGTAAGTTTAGGGCTCAGGGTTAGCAACAATCAATATTTATGGGTGAAATGTTCAAAGACAAATAGCATCATTTTCTGAGAATGACTCAATTATAGAGTAAAAGACTGAAACAAATATTCTAAGATTTTTCCAGTGAACGTCAAAAGCATGGAACAAATAATCAATATAAATATGAAGAAAGCAAATGCACTTAATGCGCACAAAGCTTTTGAATCAACACCCATTCCGCATAAACTTATTCATTCATATAGGAGCCCAGAAAAACTTTGCATAACTACAGCTTTGAGTTCTGTAATAAGAATGTTAATATAAATCAATAAATTTAAACCACCCAACAGGCTGTGGTAGGTGAAGCATAATAAATACCTCAAGAACGATTTTACACCGATCTCATTATACCACAAAGTGACAGGCTGGTATTTTGGTTGAAAAATGTCTGTCATTGTCGTATATTGTTTCATGATTCGAAATAAAAATAGTTAATTAGAGATGAATAAAACATGCCGTGACTATGAGAAGCGCAGCGCAGGGGATCAAGTGCTCGGTTAAAGGATCTTCAGATCAATGTTATTGTAATGCGCTCAGGTTACTGGAACACAACCGGCAGGAAATAATGATCATTAATAAGAAAACGGCTCTTTTAAATTTGATGCACTGAGCAGGAAGCATCACAGTACATTTGCTTATGGCAAACACTGGATGTAGCAACACGGTATGGCCTGAGATCTGACCACCAGGCCTGATGGATGTGCCAACAGGACATTTATGGGCTGTGTAAATAGTTGCCAATACCAATACATTTGTATTTAAAGGGATAATTCAAATCAAAATTGTGAAACAAATTTTTTTTTCAGAAATATATATATATATATATATACAAAAATACACACGTAGCCACAGAAAAATTACGAAACCACTCCAAAACAATTTTCAGTCTTTCTGAATTTATATTATATATTTTAAATAGGTTATTTGCAGTTTTTGTTCAGCATACACGTTTTCGTTGCAGTTTTGCCTTCAACACTGGGATAACTCTAAATGTGGAAACCGCTGCAAAGAATCATGGGAATAAACCCGTTGTAGAAATGAGGTCATGTTTGTAGATTAGATGCACGAAGCAAAGGAGGAGAAACTGCTAAACATCTCGCAAACCCTCGTGAAACGGTTTCATTAAACAGAGAGCATTTTGCATTTCAGATGATTTGTCCTTTGAGAAGCAATTCAAATGTGCATTTTAAGAAATTAGGACAAAATGCCTCATTAGCCTCTACAACACGAATGAGGATAGATGAAACTCTCCGTGGAAAGAAAAATGCAAAAATGGTCCAATGTTTTATTACTACTGTAAGAATTTTCAAATTGTTTATAAATGTAGGAATAGTTTTTGTAACTGTGTGGCATATTTGAATGCATCTTATGTCACAGTGAATCAATGTAATATGTGAATATTTTCACATGTTAAAGGTTCAAAAATGTCAGCACAGGCAGATACTGTAACACAATTCCGTCTTTTACATTCATATTAATGGCTGAATAAAAACAAGTTCTTACAAACTAGAAATACTTAATGCAATGTGAAGTTGAATATAGAGACGTTTTGTTTAGTTGTTTATCGGAAGTTGAACTTTACTTTACAGTCATAACACCACATCAATGGTACATATGGGAGTTCTTGACAAGGGGGTAACCTGATAAATTGTTTTTGTCTTCTCACTCCGCACTTGTTTTATCACCTCACGTGCTCTGGTTTGCATAAAATATAAAGAACAGCAATTGTAATTAAAAAGTTGGCGTGGTTCTCTCAGTACATTGCATGTAAATTGTCGATGGGGGGCGGGGATATGCCCTACACCTCCTCAGGTCTCACCCTCCGAGACATCTGTGTACGACAGTGTGAATCAGGCACCCGAGCACGCATCACCTGCAAAGTGAAAGGTTTATCGCCTTGGAAACACATCTGTAAGCATCGAGTCTGGAGTGTTAAACATCCAAATATGCTGTATGAAAAAGAGCGTAAATATGGTGCGTTTGCCCTTTAATTACAATTCCAGTTGGCTCGCTTCATTTCATTTTCATCGAGAAAAAGTAAAGTTCAATCTGGCAACCGCAAAGCGGTTTGTTGCCGAGCTACTAAAATTGTTGTTTTGTGAAATGTTCCTTAATGAGGTTTGTGTCGAATCATTTAAGAAAGGAGAAAAATTGAAGCGTATGAAATGCTTTGAAGCCGTCTGCTAAAAGCAAGCCTTCGGACAGGTTGATGGAATGATTGTAGAGTGTGAAACCTTAGCGCGGGCCTTTTCTTTCATGTGTGTCTGAATCCAAAGGTCCCCATTGTAGCGCATCTGTCTCGACCTTGGTAAAATCTGGCACAGTCCCCTGGCACGCACCCCAGTTTGCATGGCACGGGACCAAAGATCTACAGAGGCCTTCAATAGTCAGCCACAGATCTCGATAGAAATTCACAGTCTTTTTTGCAGTGGCAGGCCAGTCAAGTCTTGTATTTTATTATCTTTTGATTAAATCTGATGAAACGTAATATTTTAATTGAATGTTTAGAGCCAAACCCCTCTGAGCAATACATTTCCTGCATCTTGCTATCGTGTTTCTCAGTAATTACATTTACATAAATGACGTTGATGGAATTGTCATGCAGGTTCATATGAGCACACGGTAGAAACACAAAATGTTGGAGACACATCAACATGGTTGAGAGACACGTTGAACGCTTACAAAAATCAGCTTTACATACATTCACATTTCTTGTATTATGATGGTATTGTGATGTAGTAGTGGTGTTCCATGGTAATGCCATAGTGTATCAATGTGTATCTCAAGTTACTGAATAATAATATTATTTATATACCGACATATTTACATATTGCAAAACACAAACATTATATCAGCTTTCTTTGGTCAGATTCGTCTACACCTATAAATCATGTGTATAGCACATATAACACATATAAGTAGGGGTCATTTTGTTAAATAGTTCTTAAATTATAAAATTTAAATTAGCCTATCATTTATTTATTTAATAAATACAAATAAAATGTAGTTATAAAATAGTTGCATCATTTTATTACTGCCAAATATTGTAATGTATTTATTTATTTTGTATTTGGGTGGTTGAGGACAAAAACCACATGTCAAATTGTAAATACAAAAATAGCATTTCTTTATTTCCATTCTGTTAATTACAATACTCATATGCAAGCAAAGAAATTATAGCTATATTTATGGCCCATCAAAATGTGACGTCAAATGCACTTGAGCTGCCTCTGTGACTGATAGATCTGCTGAAACCTGCAGGCAACACTTACCCTGCTCTGAAAATAGTCTTTATTAAGGGCAAAGGGATTAAATCAGTGAGAGGTTTACGCCGCTGGATTCTGATGGTCAGGGTCACTGCTCCAGTTATTTTAAGAGCCATGCAATTAGAGCAGTCTTCATTTACAAAGGTAATTCATCTCGTGTTCAAACATCGGACATGTCCGTCAACATTGAGAGTATAATTACAACGTACAAGTACTCCGTTTCTGTACTCATCTGAATACAATAAGCTTTATGCAGGGGCAGCTATTAATGTGCCACTCACCTCTTGATTCCAGCATAGCACTAAGTTGCTCTGTCAAACTCAAAGTAAAGGGACGCGGTAAAGCGATCTACTGTAACATGAAGAGCACTTGTGGCATATATACACACTACTTCAAAGATCTCAAGTGGATGTCAGCCATTGATGGAGGCCGGATCGGAAGACAATATGCGGTTGAGGAAGAATGAAGAATGCTATCCAAAGGGTCACCAGGTTCTAGATCTCAATTCAAGTTGCTTTACAAACCCAATACATATCAGACATGTTAAATGACTCTTAAATTGACTAGTGTGTAGATTGTTTGGGGAAATATACCAGAAAAAACCCAGGTTTAAAGATGAATAAAACCATTTGATGCACAGGATTGGCATTTCTGTGCATTGCAAAACCTAATCGAGTTATTTTCCTAATCTTTAATTGGTCATGGAATGAACAAGATGTTCTGCCCCAAACTCACACCACTGGTTGAACCAGAAATGAACTTATTGGACTGCTCAAGCCAATCATTGCACCATTTTGAGAACACTACAGTTTTAACTTTTCTTCCTGCAAGTCAACCTACATTTGTCGCTGCATTAGACCGGGGTAGGAGAAGTTTTTAAACATTGTCACCTTTCACACACTTCACCTTTAAGCAAAACTGCAAAAAAATTGAATTTAGTCTACGCGCCCACGACTTCCCCTCGACCTTTTACTGTGTCTCTATTTCTGTTGCTGGGGGGGTAAGATGTATTACACCATCTACAACCAAGGCCGTATTTTATCCCCGAAGATGTTTGGAGACGAGCAGTCTGCTTAAAGCCTCACCGCTCAACGATCCTATTAAGAACTGCCTTGTAAGAGCTTTCCTCTTCTCCTGTGAGGAAATGGCTGCCGTAATGTCTTTCCCTCACTGTTTTGGAATGCCGCTCGGCTCCCATGCTGGGAAAATAAGTGAGAAAGAGAAAAATGATTAAATCATTTTTTCAAAGGGGGCTCTCTTAGAACAACATCGGTTACATTGTCAAAGGGCGATTCAGCGCTTATGTTACACCGGCTGACTGACTTCCAGGGAGTTTTTTCGGAGTACCGCGCTGCATGTGAAGGCAGCTAAAATATGTCGGGACTGGAGTGCTTCTTACTGTGATTGAGGACTATTGCCGACTACGAGTGGCAAATACAGGTTACGCTGAAAGGATAATTTGCAGCACACGACACCGCTGGAGACCAAAAACCTTTCCTCCCAGACTCCCTGGGAGCATGGAATCTCTTCTTCCACCGAGAACTGGCTATTCCAGCCTCTACGGCTGAAAAATGATATCATAATTAGCAATCTGAGGGGAGGCTGATGTGCTATCTAAGTCCCATCTTAGCTTTTGTCGTGATTAAGGGCATAGTACGATGCCTGGAGGCAGTCTCCTCTCGTCTGAATGAGACAGATTGTATTACCGGTCCGCACCAGTCAGACTAGGGCAGGTAGCCCATCAACAAACTGCTTTATGATGGCGAGACACAGAGTACGCCTGCATTGTCGACGCTGCCAGCTCGCGCTCTGGGTTTTGAGTGTCACGTCAAAGCCTTTTTCTTCCTTCGTCTTTGAAACGCCGACAGCTAGCTTGGCGAGAATGTGAAAAAGGGAAAACAAACAAAAAACTACAGTCTTGAATATCTGCCTCATCTTATCCAATTACCAAGGAGCTTTTACAATAATTCCAGTGTTATTTGTTGTGGGAAGTTTTTGGAACATAACACCGCTGGTACGTATAAACTGGCAAAAAATGACAGAGTAAACAAAGCTCAGAACTAATACTATGACTACCACAAAAAACAGTGCCAGACATTGGATCTGTTCCAAAAACCTAGTGAGCATTGCTGTCTGCTCTCTGACATGGGCGACCCAGTCACTGGGTCACTTACCGTGTGATCTGACTTAGATGCACGCACGTATGGCAAGCGCAACGTCTGCTGTCAAAGTCTATTAAAACCAGTTTACATGTGCATGTCCAATTTGATGAATATTTATGTGACCTCCTTCTCTCGTTCAGCGCTGAGGCCCGAGGCTCCGGGCAGCACCTCTCATTGAGCACAACTCGCATAAAGGCGGCGCTTTAACACTGTCGAGATGCAGCTCCCCTGCGCATGGCCTGACCTTTAACTGTGTGGATTTAACAGAGGGATAATGGAGAGAGAAAGGGTTAGCCTTGAGACAGAGAAGAGGTGGAGGCGCTGATTTAAAATTCAGCTTCTGACACGCCTTAATGAAATAATCCCACAGAGCTTGTCTCTCTGTCTGGGTATCTTGTAAAGGAACAAGATGGATAGGAATCTCCTGAGATAGCCGGACGCTCTCTGAAAAAACCCAAAGCGAAGTTTCATCGCTCAGAGGTTGCCCTGTCAATACTGAGGAGACTTAATTGAGGTTTAATTTTAATGTTTAATATGTTTCTTTTTAAATCTCTTAAGAATTAGTTTTTTCAATAGAAAATAGATTTTTTTTATTTTATAAATAAAATATAAATATTTTTAAGTAGCATTGGTAGTTTGGTAAATCTGAGAACATTGTGAGAAAGCATGTGACCCTGGACCACATTACCAGTCATAAGGGTAATTTTTCTTTTGAACTGGGATTTATACATCATCTGAAGGCTGAATAAATAAGCTTTCCATTGATGTTATTTGTTGGGACAATATTCGGCCAATATACAACTATTTGAAAATCTGGAATGTCGAAATATTGAGAAAAATCGCTATTAGAGTCCACCAAAGGGGCGGTAGCAGGCTGTTGCTAAGAAGAAACAGTTTTGTTTTAACACTCTCTATTGGTTTACTGCTGTGATGATGTTGTGGAGAGTAGATGAACCTGAAAACATAAATCTAGGTTTACATAGATACCAAACTTGGGTAATTTCCAAAGAGTGAGTGAAATTTGTAGGTGTATTTCCGGTTTATTTTTCGTTCGTGATTTTACTGCATTCACTAACAAAAATAAAGTTTTGATATATTTACAGTAAAAAAAATAGAAAATAATGGTCATGGAACATGATCTTTACTTAATATCCCAAAGTTTTTTGGCATAAACGAAAAATCTATCATTACTTCTCAGCAGAATAATCTGAGGATCAGAATTACTTTCTATTTCTTTCATTTCATTGCTGTCAAATCAAAACACCTGAGGTTAAAGATTCATTTGTGATATTTTTAATGGAAGTGTCTAAATGAGAACACACACTATGGCGTCATCTCATGTACTAAATTGATTTGACAGCTTAAAGTCTTATTTAACCCGAATTCTTTAATAAATAGATCTTGTACAATTGTCTCGAGCTTTGAAATGAGATTGTCTTCTATTAAAGTTGGACCGTCTTTGGTAACCTCTCGCACACACCGCACGGGCAGATGTAATTGGAATCCTTAATAATTGTCACCTCTTGAAAAACTAATTAAAACAATGGCCAAGGTCAAACTGCCTTTGGTAATTAACAAGGGAGAAAGCTGAAGGTAATGATCAGCAGCACTGCAAGGGCACGTAGCGCGTGTGTGTGTGTGTGTGTGTGTGTGCGTGCACGCGGTGGGATTCGGGTGGGTGTGACCTGCTCTATGTCTGTGAAAGAGAGGTAAGCAGATTCATTTATACCCTCGTCTACCTGGGCAGATCAAGGGTAGGACATCAACCCTACCATCTGTATTTCTAAGAGAAAGACACACAGATAAAGAGAGAGAGACAGGTGGACACAGTTGTGTAGTGTACAGTGTATGACATAACGTTAAATGCGCTCTCATATGTTAGTCACTTTGGATAAAAACGTCTGCTAAATGAATAAATGTAAATATTATGTCAAGTCAAGTCAGATTTGTTTATATAGCGCTTTTACAATTTTCATTGTTACAAAGCAGCTGTACAAGAAAACATATTGACTTTAAGCAAAACATTTAAGGTTATGCAAGTCAAAACACAGGTCAAATATTAAACAGACTATAAATTCCTATATGCAGTATTAATGAAATAAAACTTAAAAGTTCTAACAGACCCCCGGCCAGGTAAACAGTGCAAAACAGTATGCAAACGGTGGGGAGGAACGCAAAACTCCATTGGAGGAGAAAAAAACCTCAGAGGGAAATCAGGCCTAACCAGGGGATTCCAGGTCCCCTCTGGTAAAAACTGCAGCCTCTGCACAAGCTCGACAGTGCGCGCACAAGGCAAAATAAAAAAAATTGATTTAAGATTGTCATTAATAATCTAGTAGCGGCTGAAATTTTGAATAGTAATGGCCCCAATCTGATATTACAAAAAGAAGATTTTTTTTAATTAATAAGCATTATGATGACATGTTGTAAAGCTATATTAATACATATTAAAATGAAACCTTATTTTCATTCTGCTCACGGAATACAAAGAAACACTTTTCAGCTGCTGGGATGCTATGAAATATTATTTATATATATATTTACTTTATTCATAGACAGATGTTTAGAGATTTCTGAAAAAAGGAATCATACCATTTTTAGGGATCAAAGGCCATTTTTAAGGATCTTGAATACATAAGGATATTACCAACCTCATAACTTGAAAAACTTTTTTATTAAAATGTATTTGGGGTAGGAAGAAAAACTTTGGACATGCAAAGAAACAATGAATGCGCTACGGTGTGACAGTGTGTCAATGCAACTGCCCTTGAAGCTGTTGAGATACAGTAGGCCTATTGTTATGAGATGCTGTTTAATTATAACAAATGTTAAATTAAATAATAACAATAAATATTCAACTTGTTAGATAATTAGCTACACTTGTTACAGTAGTTAAGAAAGTTAGTTTACTCTTGTTCCTTAGTAGTTTGTTTCAAGTAACCAGAAAATATAATGTATACTGAGCCAACTGGCACAGTAATACAGTAGTTAGTCTGTTTGTGTTACTGCTTTTAATCATAACTTCAATAGGACCTGTCTATTTTAAAGAGTTTGTTAGTCCTATTACATGTAATTTAAAAAATAATTTTACTTTTGTTATGATGTAATCTAAGGGCCACTATATTTCATTCAAAAAATGAGTGGTTTCTAGGGTGTTGCTAAGTAAATGCTAAAGAATGTTGTGAAGGTTGCTAGGGCTTCACTCACTATCACTCACTAGTCACAATCTCTACAAAAAACAACATGATTTTAATAATTGAATGAATGTCTGTAGAACATAAATGAGGTAAGGGCATTGCTAAGGAATCTGTTTGGTTGCTATGACGTTGTTGCAGGTGTTGCTAGGCTTAAAAAATATCTTACAGAGCACAGAGCCTACCAAATCTCTATCAGACCCCTAGATATGGATGTGTTTAAAAATATTGTATATTTGTTTGCAGACAAAAGTACTACAGGTAGCTCATTTCTCTCCACCCCTCATAAAAATATATAACAAAATTAGAGTAAGTGGACTAATAATAGTGATAATTGTCTTATCATGCACCCTTCATCATGTAGATATTACTACTTTGCGGTGTCAAATAAATGAGCATCGCTATCTATGAGATGAGCCTCGGTAACATCCTCCTCAATACTTTCGAAAAGACTCAACTGGAAGGAAGTGAGATGGAGGGGGGAAATTACACTTGTCGCTATTAATGCCCCATCGCAGCCATTTCCCAAGCACTGGGGGACAATGTGCTGTCTGTGTCTGTCCGTGACACTGAGAGGGGCCACTTTGTGTGCGGTGGCACCACCAGAGACAACATAGCCGGCGGACCGGCGGCCCCATAATGTGTGGCGGTGATTCAGCAGTCAACTATGTCACATTTGTCTATATTTTTGTGTACACAAATAAAAGTGGAATAGTTGGAGCATTAGTAATTGTGGGGCGCACACAGGAAGTGCATGGTTCAACTGGGCAAGGCCAGCAAGCAGACTCCCGTGACCCAGCCGTTAGCTTGTCAGGGCCCAGTTACTTCACACTTATTCCTCAGCAGCGGTATGTCATTTATGATTAGACCAGCTAGTCGCTAACGGCACTGGTGTTGGAGAGCCAAATTCCTCTGGACAAGATTTGTTTTTTTTCCCATTGATCAGTGGGGGCCGATGACTGATTCTCAGCAAAGCTGAAATAGTGCAGATATTTTCTTTAGAGTTTAGCCATCAGGACAGAGCCAGGGAAAAAAGACACAGGCTGGAAAAAAACTTGGGGTTCCAGCCAGACAATTCAAACATTTGTTGACTAAAGCGCTGTTGTGAGTTTTCAAAAGAATCAGATCAAACATTATTTTATGCTCAGAGGTCAACTCATATGTGAAGTTCTATGCACCAAAAAGGCATTAATGCCGTTTTTATGCGCATGTTTCACCTTCCCTATGACCCCTAAAATGAAACATTTAAGACTATGTAAACACTCAAACTGTGTAAGAAAAACACAATCTATCCCAGTCCTTCTGTATTGACTAGGCGGCCCACGTTAAAGAAAATCCTGTAAAATAAATTTCCTCTTTTTTTTACGGACATTTCCATGAGTGCTAAAATCTAATTTAATGCAGCGCAAAATATACAAATGTAAATAGAGGTAAAACGACTGTAATTATAAATACAGAAAATCCCTTATATTAAATATCCAGCATATTGTGCCCTATTTTTACAGATTTTACATTTAAAGTCTAAATGCAACAATGACATGTAAATGTGAGCGATCGTGTGTTCATTTGCTTTATTTTGAGAAAGTTTAAGAAGCTTTTTTTGCTGCTTAACTTTAATAAATGCTCTGTGGAATTAAGGCAGATATTTTGAGTTGAGGTTTTGATAAGTATGATGAATCACAAAATATTAAAGGGATAGTTCATCCAATAATGAAAATTCGGTCATCATTTACTCACACTCTTGTCAAACCTTTATAACACAAAAGAAGATATTTTGAAGAAAGTTAACCGAACAACACTGGCCCCCATTCACTTCAATTGTATGGACACAAAACCAATGCAAGTGAATGGGTGCCAGTTAACAACATAGTTCAAAATATATTCTTTTTTGTTCTGCGGAAAAAAGAAAGTCATGAAGTTTTGAAATGACAAGAGTGGAGAAAACGATGGCAGATTTTTTATATTTGGGTGAACTATCCCTTAAAAGAAAATGAAGTGAACCCTAAACGCTGAATCTTCACATCACACGTCAAACAAAGTGAACCTCAAAGTCGAATAAAGGACACCATGAATGCTGAGGACACTGACCGCAGTGACCATGGTGACCAGAGCAAGTACTCCGATTGGTCAGCGGCTATCCAAGCTGAAATATATTACAATCATCCTTCCTCCTTTAATAAAGGAGCAGTGGTGGTAATTGCAGTCTGTGAGGAGTCCATTATTCATGCAGATATCCAATAAAGATCGTAGGAGGCAATGGATATGCGGGCGGAACCGTACATGTTGATCCATATGATTGATTTTTCCTCCTCCTTCCAAACTCAATTTTTCATATTCAATGAGCGACTTGTAGATTGCATCAGTCAATAGAGATACATCTCAATTAAGCCTCACCCAGAAGCTCTCGGGGGTGGAAGCTACGGATTATGGTGGGCTTCCCAGCTGCCCGTAGATTCGCGTGTGTGGAAACGGAGATAAAAATGCTAAAAAAAACAGCCAAAGCGTTGAACGCTGATGTATTAACACCGAGATTAATTACAAACTCATTTCTTGGCACATTTCATTCCCTTTATTAATTACAGACTCTCTCGGCTCGCAGAACTAAACTGTGTATTAATTCTCAGACGTGGAGGACTGTATATCACTGCTTCGCATCACTCCACTGTTCTGTGCTGCTCAGCATTTTCTTTTCCACTCTGACCGGACAGGATCATTTACAAACATGACATGGTGGCCGCGACGCTCGCTTGTGCACTTCATCTTTCTCGCCTCTGAATGGGCGGCTGTATTTCTGCTCCAAGGGCACAAAGAGCGTAATTCGTGCAGAGAAGAAATGAAAATGGAGGAAGTTTGGTTTGGTGTAACAGTGCACCAGAAACAAACACGCGAGCATCATTTCTTTCCATTACGGACATAAAAGAGATTTGAAAAGAGAAAGACGTTAAGAAAGACAGCTTTCATTTAAGCGCTTTAGGATTTCTGTGGTATTGTGGAGACGGAATACATTCATTTGTGAAGTCACAGCTGGCATCCTTTTCTAAATACACATACTGTAGATGTGTGTCATTTTTTGTGTTAAAGGGATAGTTCACCCAAAAATTCTGTCATGAATTATTCACTCTCTAGTTGTTCCCACTCTGTATACATTTCTTTGTTTGGTTGAACAGAGAGAAAGATATTTGGACGAGTGCTTATAACCAAACAGATCTTGGAACCCTTTGACTACTATAGTAGGAAAAATGACAACGGTAGTCAAAAGTGTCCCGCACCAGTTTGATGTCTTACTTTCTTCGAAATATCTTCTTATGTGTTAAAAAGAACAAAAAATATATTGTCACGGTGTGTGGACAGAACCCAAACGCAGGCAGCAGAGTTAAATAACAAAAACTTTATTTAAACAAAAGACCCTCGATGGGGAGAACATGATCAAAACAAGACAAAAGTGTAAACTAAAACTTGCCACATGGGGAACAAAACAAACAAAGTCCTTTGAATGATAAATCAACAAAATCCACAAACTTAGAACAGGAACAAACACGATAATCCATAGATAGGAATAATCCAACAAGGTGACGTGAGGAGGTACGATAATGACAAAATGACAATGAACCGACAAGGGACAGAGGGAAAACTGGGGCTTGATAAAGGGAAAACACTAACAAGGACTGATGACACAGGGAGAGTGGCCACATGTGACAAGGATGAAACACTAAGGGAAAGCTAACAGGAGGATTGCACGAGGCAGGTGAGGGGACTGAAACACTAAGGGAAAGATGGATCAGGGCTGGAGACAAGACTAACACTAACGGACTGCAAACAGGGAAACAAGGGGGCGGGGCTAAAGGACGTGACACCGGAGAGAGAGCATGGCTTCTCAAACCAAAACAATGCTCTTTCTCCACACAAAACACATGGGACTGACATGATCCTGCCACAAGACTCGAAAACCTAGACAAGGAGAGGCAGGATCATGACATATATATAAATACTATGACTTACAAAGAGTTCAGGGAGCAATAAGCGATGCGCCATACAGGAGCAATACAAGACATCGCTGGTTTCTTGATGGGGTGTAGGAAGGTGTTAAAGTATGCCGGTGCAGATCCAGTGATAGTCCTGTAGGCAAACATCAGCGACTTGAATCTGATCCGGGCTTCAACCGGTAGCCAGTGGACAGCGATGAAAAGGGGTGTCACATGAGCCCTTTTGGGCTGTTTGAAGACGAGGCGTGCTGCTGCGTTTTGAACCACCTGAAGTGGTTTGATAGGAAGACCAGCAAGGCGAGCATTGCAGTAGTCTAACCTTGAGATTACCAGGGCCTGTACAGAGAGTTGTGGTTTTTGACTAGGAGATATTGCCTGTTTAGATGCAGCTAGTGGTGCAAAAGTGTTGTTTTAACTCGACATTAAATGGCAATAGCAACCATTTTTCATCTGTAACGCCACATGTGGTCAAGTGACACAGAATTGGGAATTGATGTAAAAATCCGTGTTGAAAATTGCAATGGACTATGAAGGACGCCCCCTCTCTTGAAACTAATCCTCCCATACATTTCAATGAAACATTGCTTTTTGCTTCTTGGAATAATGTGCACTGATTTATTGCGCACAACATGTGCTGAGAAAGAGTGGAGGATCCATTTAGACTTCATGCGGATTTTAAAGCAAAGGCAGCAAGAGTCATGTCACCTTACACAAATTATATAATTCTTCTCTTAAAATATTATAAGCCACCCCAGAATGTACTCTTTCAGCTTGAACGGTGCTTAAGACATCATCCTCTATAAAGTCCTACTTCTACAAACCTCCCACCCATGTACATTTCACATATTTTGACATATACTTTTAGCAATTAGTAAATTCAACACATTTACCATTCCAAAGAATTCCATCCAAAATCAGAACATGCAAGATCTCCATATTTCACCTGGACCTGCCTGTAAAATTCTGGAATAACTTTCTTTCAGAGGAACCAGCATTGGAAGTCAGAAATGAAAGCATCAGAGAGCCACATCTCCCCTGCAGCTAAAACATAAAAGAAGCAAAAGTTACATAAAAAAGGAATGTGCCATCTTTTACGACGGGATAAGAGAGAGGCTTTAAGTTAAATGTATATCTTGAATTACAGTAAGCTTAGCTGTTTTTGCTATAAATCTTTCAGAGAAGACGTTAAAGAGCATGAATAAAAAACAGATCTTATTATTTAGACCTTTGCTTTGAATCTGTAAAGAAACAGTTATTTTACCTGATTCTATTTACTTAATTCTATAAATCATAAATCTAGTCCCTAAATCTACATTTACCCCTGAAACCACACAGTCCTGGGTGAATTATTACTTTTACTGTATAAACCAACGGCAACGGCAATATTATAAAATAAATAAATCAATATTTGTTTACTCATCTTTTAAAAAATTATTAATAGAAATAAAATAATAAAAAGGTTAAGCCACAATGTCAGTCTGCGATATTTCAATCTTTTTGGTCACACATCTTTTTTCTCATGCAGCTTTGCAGGTCAGAGTTCACTCAGTTTGAACCTTTGTATCCACTGGAATTCACAAATATATTCACGTGTTTCCATTTCTTCAATTGTGAGTGAATCAAACGAAGAAATCAAACGTGACCATACTTATATGGTTGTTTAGAAATATAGTTCTTATTATCTATAACTGGGTGGGCCAAGTTTCATTGAGTCATTTGTTCATAATATATTGCAAAAGTTCAGAATGTGTCGTGTTAGCGCAGTTTAAAAAGTGTACTTTTCAACTGAGGAGGAAGTGTTCAGCTCTGGTTACAGTATGTTCAGTATGCACAATATTTTCTTTCAAAAGATGCTTTTGATATGACCTCTTCAGTGGGAGAAGATAAAGACCCTAGGAGGAGGAGGATGGATTCTTCCTTCCCACCGCCGTCTCGGGGAGGAGAGACCTCAATCCACTGTAACCAGGTGCTGCTTGTTATCTTTCTTACAGCGAGCCTGCTCATATTTCCTTTGACATTCAGCCCCAAAGACCCCGTCCTATATGTTGTTCCTCTCCACTCCTCTTTTATGGGTAGGAGGAATGCGGGGTCTCCTTAGTGATTTATAAACATACACATAATAAATGGCCGTCTGTAGTTTAAGCAGTGATGAAGCATTCTGTGGCCGCCAAGCTCCGACGTGATTTAAAGAGCTGACATTTACAGCAACTAGGCCTATTATTCAGAGTGACTGTCTGTGTACAGACTATATTTCACGATGGGCCGTGTGGAGGTGAGACTGGGTCGGTCCGGTTTAATGTCATATTCAGTTCACAATCTCTTCCTTCCCATGCCCCGTACTGGAATCCCCTGCATGGTGGGAGTCACAGCCGTGATCGCCGGAGCTAGTTTGATATTGCAAAGATCAACATGTGTGCAATGAGAGATTATGACACGGTGAGAAAGAAAAACAAGGTGAAAAAGTGGATATGTTTTTTAAACAGATGAACAGATAATCCAGAGGACTGTGCAGCTGTGTGCATGTGTATAAATATTCATGGTTGTTTGGAGTAGATGGCTTTTCCGTGGTTCTTTCGCAATGCTAATCTGCGAGTAAGGTAATGCGAGTCTGTTTTCTGCTAATCTGCCGTGACGCGGTCCCCGTTCCCCTGGTCAAACACGTCTCTGTATCCGCAGTCTCCAAACACAGCAGACTTTAGTCGTTCCTAATCAACCAGCGACCAACGTAGTGCACTTCATTAAAGAGTGACTGTGTCCTTGCGAAGGCTCAGCGTCCTTCCATGAAATCGTCGACTCGGTTTCAAACATTTCAGTCAAATGTCTGCCAGAAGGGGCCGGCCGTAGCTCCTCTCAAGTTTCCGTTCGATTGGTGTGCAACACAAACCCGCAGGACAGACCTCATTTTCACGGCGCCATGTACCGTACATGAAAATCAATACAGCTTAAAGAGAAAACACTCATTTAGCATGTATCTAAAAACTCGATATCGCTCTTCTGCCTCTCAAATCTGTGTGCTCTCCGTGTCAGCTCTTGAACTCTTTCGCTCAGGGCAGCTTCTACACAAACTTCGAGGTTGAGACATGGTGATTGGAAGAGTTTTCTGGACAGGGTCAGTCTCTGAGGCTGCATTACAGACCCTTGTAACTTAATTCCGGCAGCTGAGTGAGGAAATAATTGAATCGGGCTCTGAAGATGGATCCCGAGAACAGGGCGCAGAAATCGTCTTTGGCCGATATCTGGCTTAACTCACGGAAGATTACAAGCTAACGATGAGGCTGTTGGCATGGAGGCCAATACAGATGCTCGCGGCCACCGCCTGACCTTTCTACAGATTAGACCTGCCGTGGTTTACATCTCTGCAGCACCTTGAATTAGACTACCGTGATAATCGACCCGTCTCACGGCCTCCAGTATAAGCTGTCTTCAGTTTTCTCATCCTTTGATTGATCATTTACCTTCTGCCGTCAGTGACAGAATTCAGTGACCATATCACGCAACTGTATTTGGATTTTACAGATAGGATAATGAAATTCTTGTAAAATGGGTATTTTGGTAGAAAAAGCCATTTGGCAATAACAAAAACAATGTTGAGATGCCCACTCCGAGGTGAGCTTTAATGAGGAACAACAGCTGTCATGTTTTATTATGTTTAGAGGGTTTTGTGTTCTGCCTGTGGGTAAATTTAGCTCTCCGCCACCCATGAAGCTAGACGGGAGGTGTCTATGTGGAATCTTAGTCAGCTGAGGCATTTCAGTGAACATGGTCCGAATCAGGGTCATGGCTTTGATGGGAGTAGATCAGGGTTGAGGTTACAACAGGGAGGGTTGGAATACCCCAAAATTAGCCATATACGGGCAAAGGTTACCACACACTCAGAATGACCCTAAATGAACCCTGAGTGATCCTAATCACCCAAACCCTACAATGAGAATCTGATAAAAAGAGCTGAAGGAAAAGACTTTCATTAGGAGTCATATACAGAACCGACAACATACAGTAACGTTTTTAGCCATTTGTGTACCAGATCTGTTTACCAGAAGCGTTCTCGAATAAACCAACAGTTAAACATTAACGTGAACATGACACACTGAAACAATGCATCATGAATCAATCTGTAAGACATTAGCGAACATTGTGTAGTATGGTCTTGTTGACAAATACATAGTGAGGGTTGAAAATGTAGACGCGCAGATATCAACATTGGTGGGTAACGCTATCAAATCACCATACAATTTAGCTAAACCTGCACATTTTTGGCCCAAATCTCAACTTGTGAGCCATCATAGGCTATATCAAATACATTTCACAACAAATAACAGCATGCTTAAGTTCAACAGGAAATCAAAACGTACATTACACATGGGGCAACATTGACTACCATTGCAGAATTTTGTTTAGAAATGTTTTTGGTTCTGTTGAACTGAAAGATATTTAATTTTGGGGTTGTAGAATATTAAACATCTACTATTAAAATACAATTAAACCAGATTGGATCTTATTCAAGTAGCTTGCCATAATACTGTCTGATAATAAAACAAAATAAGCAAATGTTCTGTACAGCGCCCCATGGCATGTATTCTGATATATTTGCTATCAAAGCGTGCGTGTGTTCTCATATTCCAGAACATTCATCTGTTCACATGCACAGAGTGTGTTTTTCATGTTTTACTCAGTAAAACAGCGCACATGCCACCAGACCAGCACGGCAGAATGCAAAGAGTTAAAAGCTACTAAAAGGAGCTTCTCCCTCCAGAAGTGTGTGGTAGCTGCAATATTCTTGCCCAGAAATAAATGATACCGAAACAAGAAGTGGCACATAAATTAAAGTGACATTGTGATTGATGAGTTCGCAGCAAAGGGAAAGGATGTTTGGAGCATTTTCGGGGGGAGAGGTGGGGGGATGTAGCCTCGCACGGCTTGCTGGGAGTGGAGAGCCATCAATCCCGCGCTCCCCTGTGCGGTGAAGTACGCCCCTGAGAGGAGTGGCTCTGGGCTTCTGCCCATCCACTAAATGAACTCCATGCAATATTAAAAGATGCAAAACGAGCCGAGGCTGGACCGCTCCCAGGAAAGCCCACTGGCAACTGACCCATCAGCTACCAGGGGAAATAAACAGCTTCCGAACTAGTTTTCTCCTGTCGAACATTATTCTTTCCTTTTCTTTTGGTCGAAATGACCTGCTTATATTTATTTATTTTCTTTTATTACTTGATTTTTTGTGCCTTTTTTCCTGAGACCAAACATCTCAATGCTTCTTTAACAATATAAAATCTTTGAAAGGCTACTGGAAAAACAGCTTTGACCAGATTCAACCAGTTTCCATCGCTAAATCTTTTTCTTTTGATCTTACAGTATTCGTTTATTTATTTGGAATTTTTAATTGAAAACGGATACAAACATCTTATTGTTTCTTCCATAATAAAAGCTTCCAAATGCCAACTGGCATGCATTCAAACATAGTCAAGGTTTCAGATGGAAAATGCTGGTCTGGTATCCAGCAAGATGAGTGTAACTACTTATTTAATCTTGTCACCAGATAGATAATTCCTGTGGTCTGTCGGTCAGATACGGGCAGGTAGAGATGATAGTGGTGGGGATGACGATGAAAGATATAAAAACGGAGGGAGGAGGTTCGCGCTAAAGCACTTAACACTGCAGGTGTTTGTTTGGAGAAGGGTTAATGAAAGAAGGAGCCTGTATGACATCAGATCACCTCTGAGAGAGCTAAGGCGATTTTACGGCATCTGACAGAGGTGAGTGCTGTGATGGTGAGGCAGTCAGCGTGCAGTTTGCTTTTTACTGCCCATTCTAACAGATGAAGAGCATCAATCTTAAGCTCAGCATCACGGAGCGGCTGCATTGCTATCAATGTCTGTGGAGGAGTCTCAGCTCGCATGTAAAAACAATGCGCATAACATGCACCAGACCTGAAATCTAAAGAAAAAGAGTAAGAAGTGATTTCGGTCAGGAAGAAAACTAGGCATTTTCATGTCAGTAGTGGTTCTCATTTGATTTTTGTTTCTAATACATTCTTTATTTATAGTTAAGAGAAACATTATAATAATAACTTGTAAATAAATTATAAACTGTAAACTAAAATTCAAGATCTTTAAACAAGATCTAAATATGCTCTGGATAGGTTTCATAAAATGGACTCAATGGAATGGAATGGAAATGAGACAAATGCGAAATGTACGCAGATATAAAAAGAGTCCATGAAATGTTTATTTTGTGCAATTCACACTCATCTTAAACTATGCACATAACTGCACATACAAAAGCTTTTCAACCAAACACCCTGCATGAACGTACCGACTGGCACTGAGCGTATGTGTGAATTAAATACCCCCTCAATTGTTGGTTGGCACAAGACACATTATCGTGTGTACACACACTGCATTTTACAAACAAACACAAGGGAATGGGAGCTGAAATCCGTAAATAAAAAGTGTGTTGAATTATATATTCCCTGCATCAGTGATAAATGGAGATGGGGAATTCTCATAAATCACAGGCTGTGTTCTCCTGCCTGCAGAGGAATTGTCTGGCGAGCAGACGTGATTTAAGAGTGGGATCGGTGTACAGCTACACTATTCCATCCCCTGGGAAACCACAAAATCGCACACAGTCTGTTGTGTAGAGAACAACGCACAGACGACAACAAGCACTATACTGTACATGTTCTGTCGTGGACTTGTTTTTATTTGTATATATATTTTTGGTTGATTCGCAGCTTTCCTCTAACAAACAATAATGGAGGTACTGCTACAGGCATTATATGTTTTTTAGTGTTTCTATTTGCAAAGTAGTGTAGCTTTAACATTAAATATTTTCAAAGAAACATTGAAGTTAAATTGACATTACAGCTGTACTGTTTACAAGTATATATAAAAAAACATCCTCTCGTGTTGCTCATATTGTGAAATCTGACATTTTATGTGAAATTGGCTTGTTCAATTGAAAAATAAACTTAAAAAAGCAGATTCACCCAGTCTCTGTTTTGCAGTGCAGAAAACTACATTAGAAATATAAACTATATTTATAAAAATGTTAACGTATGATTCGTTTAAATAAATCTGTTCAACTTTACAACCGTCACTGTTTTGTGAACGTGAAGTACTGCTCTTACAAATAAATGAAATCTATAAAAATTAATAATAATGCATTGCATCATCTTTACGTTTAAAATTAAACATGGATTTTATTCTCAAATAACTTTGATGTTGTAGCGATTTATTAGTATAGTACTAAACGCGGTACTTAACACAATGTTTATTTTTGTAAATAAATCAGCTGTGAAGCATTTTCACGTATTTGCAAAATAATGAGAGGGGAGTTAAAAAATGTAGTTAGATTTTTTTC
Organism: Barbatula barbatula; assembly: GCF_947034865.1. NCBI lineage: Eukaryota > Metazoa > Chordata > Actinopteri > Cypriniformes > Nemacheilidae > Barbatula > Barbatula barbatula. The sequence continues at coordinate 16,301,413 of NC_136777.1, forward strand.
TCAGCACAGTGCATCTCGCCACAGGTCCTATAAGACATTTTTATCTAAGTGGTGAAATAATACAACCCACAATCAGCCATTAAAGAAATTAGACTAACAGCATAAACATAAAGCCGAACACAAGCCAAAAAAAAACATGTAGGGATGTGTCTGTTCTGTGTATTGGAGGGTATGACCTCCACCCAGCATCTGTCTAAACCTTGACCGTGGGTGTGCAGCTGCGATCACTATACGGGTGTGATGTGGCCAGTCTGGTCCTGACCATGACCAGTAGGACAGCTGTCTGTTTGCTTTATTAAACCTGGCCATTCCCAGCCATAAATCAACACCTATGTTAGCTCTTTTATTTATTCAGCGATTAAACAGCACCAGGAAGCGTTCAAAACCAAGGCTTACAAAACCCAGAGAGAGAGAGGACACCATCAAGACCTGTTAATGATTTACTCAACACTAAGCTGCCTTCAACGTGGGAATCTACAGGTATCACCCACACAATCGTATACACACATCAAACTATAAAAAACTATTACAGAGCGTCAGAAACTCATTAAATACCTGCCAATACTTATCATTCAACAATTAAACGTTGTGCACACGTGGGCGGTGATTTGGTAGATATGTCAAGTTTTTCATTTAAGCCTGTTATTTAATAATTGAACTATGTGAACCGGTGCTATTCCGATGCTCTGTTATAATAAGATAATTGTGCACTAATGAAATTCCACATTGCTAATAGCACGCACATGAGAATACATACCAGATAACACAATGATCTGGTTAAGACTTCAGTGTTGAGATGGACTGTATGCTACTAATGCACCAAACGCACGTGCATGCTGCTGTTGTGAGGGCACATGTTTGCAAAAGCGCACAATTTGAAACTACACTGGTGTCCATCTCAGTAATGCTTTACAGTGAGGTTTTGTTTATTAAATGACTCAAAACATTAGCTAAAAGGAAGTAACAATGAACAAGATGTTTTACAGCATTTGCTAATCTTGAGTTGTTCATTGGATAAATAATGAACAATAAATAAACATTATCGTATACAATTTTTGACTCGATGTTGATTAAATGTTGAAACATTAATTAACATTAATAAATACTGTAAATACTTTTACTCTCAGTTGATTTGAACTAGTTACCTGATGTTATCAAAAGGAACATGATTGTAAAGGGTCACCAAAATCACAATATTGACTCTTTTAAAATAAAACATTTATCCATCTTCACACTGTAGAAAAATGTTGGTTCATCCTAAAGAAATAAGTTACCTGGCTAACATCTTGACTTAATTTAATTGAAAAAAATTAGTCAACTCGACGAGAAATTCATGTCAGCGGCTATTTGCAATCACATATTGGTGGGCGGAGCTAGTGCAAATAGTCTCCGGATATTCATTTATATTTTCATATTCAAGTTCAGTTAACTAATATTTTTAAGTTGAATAAACTCAACATATAACTTATTATTTTCAGTTTAACCAACAAAAAACAACAAATAATTTGCAGTGCATTTTTGTGCGCCGACATAACGTAATAATATTTCATACTAAACGCAGCAATATCTGCTAACACTTCAAGTTTAAGTTGAAATGCCACAATTATCAGGAAACTCAATGGCCAAATAAAAAGTGCATTACAATCGTTATTATTGTATCATCCATGGCAGCAAAAACACATCCAATATATAGTGGACTGGGAGTTTTTCTCATTTCTCAGCGATAAAGGTTTTATCACAAACTGATAAAAGTCAAAGAGAGACAATATTTTGCTGAGAACCAAAGGACCCAAATGATTCCCCCAGCTAAATAATTATAATGAAGCCCGAATGTCTTTCTTCCTGGTCCAACTAGCTGGAAAATGAAATATTTTGTTTGGGGTTCAATAATATCAGCTGGTTTTACGGCCCTAATGGCATTTTTATTGACCAGACCCTTAATGGGAGCAGGGCATATTTGATGCTGCTCATTTAAAAGAGATGTGAGAAATAGATGGATCAAACCAGACCATAAAGCCTCAGTCGGGGTGTGTGTGTGGGGAGGATGGGGGGGTTCGGGAGACTCTTGCCTTTATTGTCCATGCAGGTAAGATAAAGCGAAGGAAAAGAGTAAATTCGTAATGACTAACATCATTAGTCGGCAACAGAATCAGTTAAAAACTCACCCTGAATGTTAAAATGCAAGCGGTCAGAGCAGGCACGCTACACGCCCCACGACTCCCTACCTCACCCCGCTTCAACCCCTCTCCTGGTCTTCAACAAGAAAACACAACAAAGGGCTGTTTCTGGAATGACCTTGGCTGTGACATCATGTGGCGGTAGAAAGAAATGAAGCCATTAGACTGAGGCAGCGGTGGGCTATAAATCAAGCTATTTCCAATAAGCTGCCTTAATGGTCATCCATCATGGAGGTGCGTGAGGCGAGGTCCAACTCAGCAGCGCTGGGTAGCCGAGCACCCAGGGCAGGCCAGAGACATAAACAATAATAATCCCCATCTGATGGCCCTGCAGGAAATTTAGGAACACGCTTCTGTCTTTTGTTTGTCAACGGTGATATTTGCAGGTGTATTCTCATTATGAGCAAACACAAGCACACATAAGAGGTTTTATGAAAAAAAGGGGGGTCAGGACGATGTAGGACACGGAAAGAAAATATATTTTCTGTGAGGGACAGACATGGTAAAAATCAACAATGATTGTTTGCAGGAATACAAGACATGTAGCAGGTGCTTCATGTGATTTTGTGGTTTCTATTTTTCTATTTTGAGAGTCACTATATTGTTGCTCAAGAGAATAAATGGAACTCTCGGTTATGTCAATTTAAAGTGATAGTTCACCCAAAAGTTTTATTCTGTCATCATTTACTTACCTTTGAGTTTTTCCAAATCAGTATAAAATTATTTATTCTGATAAACACAGAGAAAGATATTGTATTTGGAAGAATGCTTATAACCAAACTGTTATTGGACTCCATTGACTAGCATAGTAAGAATTAAGAATTTGTTTTTTTTCTGTTGAACACAAAAGAAGATATTTGGTAGAATGTAGGAAACAGTTCTGGGGCATTTTTGACTACCATTGAAATAATTCCTCCTATGGTAGTAAAAGGGGTCCAAAAACTGTTTGTTTAAAAGCATTCGTCCAAATATCTTTCTCTTCAACCAAAGAAATGTATACATGTTTGGAACAACAAGTGAGTTATCATCTAAAGGAGAGAGTATAAAGTATGTAGTTTTATTATGGATGGCATAAATAAAAAATGACACACTTTGAGAAGAATAAGACAAAGTTTAATCTCATTAACGTGTAGGAGAAGGAACCAGGTTCTCATTTAAAGAACTGTACCGCTGCACATGCTCATGTTTCTCTGGCCTTCACAACACTATACGTTCTCTGCAGAGCTCAATGGAAAGGTTTCTCTCCAGGGTTGCCAAACCCCCAGGCCTCAAAGCCAAACAGTACAGTTGGGATGTAATCCACCACGTCCCCGCACACATGTCAACAGGAGTGAAGAAGTCCCACCACACTGACCTTCTGCTGACAGCATCACTGCAATACATTACACGTACAAGCTGCAATTACGGTCTAGCGTTTCACTCAACCTTTGTGTCCTCTTCTCTGTTTCCTACTGCCCCTGTTCCCAAAAAGGGGGTAAAATCCAACCATTGTGGCAAAGGAGTTGTCCAATAGAATCCCAACTCATTTGGGAAAATGAAACCCGAAAGTGCTCTTGCTCTAAAAATGGACAGTTATTGCTAAGAGTTTATCTTTAGGTCTAAAACTATTTTTTATAGTCCATATCCAATTGAAGTAAATGGGTACCACCGTTGTTCGCAGCGCCGCCGCTCCCACCAGGCACATCACGCGCTGTGCGTAGGGCACCAAGTGCTGAGGGGGTACCAAAAATAGCCTAATAATCTTTTTTTAATCTAATATTATTTCATTAGGCTATAGAAAAATTATTAGGCAGGCACATTTTAGCCATGTATATGTAAAAAAACGGCCGAACAAATATCTTCTTTTGTGTTCCGCAGATGAAAATCTGATGAGAATTTTTATTTTGGGATTTCAAATTTTGGTTAGAGATTTAACTGAATTTAACTGAAACATCACAAACATTCAAATGATTTAATGGTTTTTATTTGGATCTTATTGGTTTAAATGGAACCTGGTCTTTGTGGGTTTCTACAGCTAATTAATTGGATTGATGGGATTTCTTCTGGTGCATGGCCACCAACATAAAATTATACTGGAATAAGGTCTAAACTTTCATAATGGTTTTGATGGAAAAAACTACTGTTGGTTTATAAAGGTTTTTGTAATGGAATTTTTTTTAGCAGGGTAAGCAAATCTGAGGACAATCTAAGAAACCGTTAAAACGCCATGTCCATGTCAACAGAAGGGAAGAAGACCCACCGGGTACAGTATGGTCATACAGTAGGCTGTGATTCAATTGATTTTGTTAACTCAAGTTAACTAAAAAATATGGACTCCTGAAACCCAGTGCGGTCATTCTGACATGACTCGGAGATTACATACGTTTTGGGCCTTACTTCCATCTCTGAGTCTGTGGAGGCTCTTTATGGACTCTTTGTGCCCATAATGGAGTTATGCCTCTCAAACGGCCACATGCCCCTGCTTAAACCAACAACATCTGCTGCAGGCCGCTCTTCTCAGTCGGCCGAGTGCGCACCAGAGCTCGCTATATACATCCCCGCGAGGGTGCCCGTGCATTTTGCGACGTGTGTCGCTGGGAGAACATTAGCACAGCGGCCTCTGTTGTATTCACAGTGGCTAATCCCCGCTCTGCTGCGCTCTAATCCCCCGCTATTGAACATTCTTTCCCAGTTTCCTCTGACCCAGCCTGCCAATGCACCGGTCACTTGTCTCCTGTTATTCACTTTCCCTCTGGGGAGCTCCACTCCCTCTCTGAGCTGTTATATGGCCCATATGTTGTTGTTGTTGTTGTTGTTTAATCCTAGGGCAATTTGACGTGTGTATCCATGACAGTGTCTCGGCCGCCATCCAGAATTTGTGGCAGAGGTGTGGGTGATTTCCTTTAGCCAAGGGGGAGCTGGGAGGAGAAGCAAGTCCTGACAGCCCTTCACACAGCCTGCGCAGAGTGGGCAGCCACCCAGACGCACACCCACTCGCGCACAAACAGACCATCTGAACGCAGGCAGCCAGGCATATTAGATTGGGTTACACTTGACATACGCAACTGGGAGCAGGGGAGTTTGCAAATATGGCATGCCGAAGGAAGTGTTGCAAGATGCCTCTGTCAGTGCTTACACAAACAAACAATGCCTGCAGAGAGAGAGAGAGAGATGCGATCCGAGAACAGCTTGCATGCTCTTTCTCTGTCCCTATTAATAAATAAAGGCACTCTTCAGTATCGTTTAAAACAGTTAAAGTGGCTCGTGGCTGACCGTAGGGACTAAACATTATTTCAACAAAGTTTCACCCGCACCACTAGTGTGCATTTACATTGTTAAGTTTGGAATAATGATGCTTCTTACGCAACTGGTAAGGGCCTGTGCAGCAAATAGGGTAAGATCGTTGTTTTAATTCTTCTAAAGTGAAAGAATTTCACAACACTTAAAGATCGGGTAACATGCTATGGCATGCATTCTGACTTCTTTATATTGTTGAACTGGTTACAAAACGAGTTGGACGTATGTATTCCTGTGCTTGATACACTCCCCTAGCACAGTTTTTTCTAAGTCTGGATCCCTGTTTCGTAACAGGGATCCAATTCCTTTTGTTGGGCAAGGCGAAAGAAATAGCCCTCTATTGCGCCAACAAACGAGCAATAGAAAGATCCAATAATCAAGATTGGCTGCGCTGTGGGCCTGCAGCTACAACTCGTTACTCTTGCGATACGGAGAGAAGTTGAGGTGTGTTTGTTCAAAGCATTTCAGTGATGGGTGTTATATAAACGGTGGATATAATGCTGGATTTGGAGATCGTTTGAAACTGATGGCGGCGCTGTCCTAGTGCTTAAACGTGCAGGACATGAATTGCAAGCAGTAAGTCAAACTAAGTCATATGTCTGTGTTTTGCTGGCAATCGGCCTATGTAAAAAACACCAGGGGATTATTGCGATGATGTAATGTGTGCTCGTGCTGTCCTTCTGCCCCCCTGCATGCCTCCAGCAGCTCGTGTTTTTCTGGAAATAATCGTACAGCTGTATCTCTCTTTCATAAATGTGATCAAACTAAATACTCTTCGAAGATACGCCTTATTCAATACTACTGTATAGGTACTCAAGATTAATATGAGATTGGCAGAAACTGTGTGTGGTACCCGATCTTTAAAAATGTCATATGCGTCATGCAATAACACCATGTTTTTATATCAACCAGAGGATGCTTGAGTTTAAAAATGTAACTGAAATAACAGAAAATGCATTGGTAATTGTAAGCCCGGACCGTTTGTTTTGCGAACAATGCAGTTAATGCTGAAGCGCAACAGAATACAACGTTTTTACAAGACATTCTGAAGAAAATAACACAGAAGAATGTATCTTTTGTTAACAGCCCTTCCAATGCATTCAAAGTATTCACATTTTATTGGTATATGCATTGCTAGCGCCGTGATATACCAGTTCATATTATACATTTGCATTCAATTTGTAATAGAAAGCTAGTCGCTCAAACGGTATACGACTTTTCCTTCAGATGGGTGCCAAAGTGATGCTCATTTCCATCATTTCATGTGTTAGATTGCATTATTACACTTCCAACTAAGAACTACAGCTGTGGTAATTTCAGTTTAATTACATTAGCTAACACATTTCTAAAATGTAAATAATTTCCCCAAATAACATATCTTATCTCTAGAGATACAGATGGCAATGATTCAATTACAGAGAGGAGAGAAAAAACAGACAGAAAAATGTAGAGCGCGCTGCTTCCCCCTTCAGAGCTATTAGAACAAACCTCTTTGCCCCAGATTTTGCTTTTATTTTCCCCCTTCCATTATCAAACATTAACGTAATGTCTCACGGGATGGTTCAGAGACGGATGTTTCACCCCTCGGATTTTCATCCTCCTGTCTTGAAAACAGCCAGAGATGGCTGGTCTTTACAAGAACGTAAACCGAGTATGCCCTTGCAAATGTACTTTTTATGGTTTCAAGCAAGTCCACATAAAACACTGTTTGCCAAGTCGAAATGAGTCTATCGCCTCGATGCCACCGAGTTGCTTAGCCTGTACTACTCAAGATGGCCGGCGTAAATCCATAAACCAGATGTAATCTGCGGCGTCCAGAATGCAGGGGGAAAAAATTGAGTATAATGCTGCTGGTCCTCTATTGTCATTCAGACACAGGCGGCACCAGAAAGGGAGGCTTGTGTGCACCTGATAAGACAGAGCACAGAGTGAGTCATAAATCAAGCAAACCAGCCGCTATTCCACTGATTTCACACGAGAGTCCCTGCTAGTCAACACCACACAGAAACAGACAGACAGCGAGAGAACAAGCAAGCACAAAAATGATAGATCTGCAATTTGTCGTCTTATCTCATCAGGCAAGAAGTTTTCCTCCACAAAAGCCTGACCGTCAGTGAATGAACAGCCCCAAACAGAAAAACACAAATGGGGTAGCATGTAAATTTAGAACGGCATCCGCCGTTGTTTACTAGGTCACGCAGGACAAAACTAAGTATTTATGTAGAGCTTCACTGTATAATAAAATCACATGTTTAAAAGGATGATCATTAAAAGATTTAATTTAAAGAACAAATAAAATGCCCAACCTAATATTGCAGGAAAACAATAATCCTTTTAAGAATAAAAATGTCATGTGAATTGTAAAATAAAATATTAAAGCTCCTAAACCGCCACTGCACGCCAAAGCAAACTGTACAGAAAACATATGAGATCGGCAATACAAAAAATTGCCATGAGATTGTGTTGAAATGCATTTGACAGATCTTGTCTCTGTTGATGCTTTAAAGTCCTGCATGAGGAAATTGGGAATAAAATGTCCGGGCAATTTTATATGTGTTTCTCTTTTTCACTTCACATGAAGGCAACAGAGTAAGTTGGTCGCGCAAGTCTTTTGGATCACAACCCGACTTCATCACAAATGCATACAATACCAATTATACTTTCATAATTACAACTATGATTTATGATCAATACCAAATTCGCTTCCACAATGAATAACCACAACTCGGAAAGACTGGGTTTAAAGAAAATCCTAGTAATTACGGTTATTTAAATGACTGATAATTACATCATTGTGGTGGCATTCATGTGTGATCATCCCGTAAATGCGCTCACGACTTGAAGGCAGCTGTAGGCTCTCTAAACGGCCCACGTTTTGTTAACCAATAGGAAATCTAGCCAATCAGAAACGCTGTCTGACTGAGAATCGGTTGGCACATTCAGAGTTTGATTACGTGTATTGTAGGGCGGGGCTTTGAAAATAAATCATGTGGTTAAAGTTAGCAAAATCAAAAATGAAATCGCTCACAACATCTTGAAGGGGCAAACATTAAAGAGTGCACTGCAAATCCTGCCTGATTGAAATGACCTCACCATCAGCTTTCTCATTTCCTTGTTCATATGCTAAAGCTGCAGTCGACCCCTTAGCCAAAAAGCCCATGTAATGAGCGTTAACATGTGTAATCCTCTCTGTTGATGTGTGTGCGCTTTCTCTGTGTTATTTGACGCCCACACTCCCAAAGGGATTAGCTCTACGGGTTATAGCTTAGAGATGCTAATTTCAACCATCCGAAATGTTTCTCTCTCTCCCTGCCTCATAAGAAGCGCTATTCAATTAACAAGTATGGTACGAGGGGCAGTGCCACTGTGAATGTTGTCAGTATTGTTTGGCACGTTGGGGCCAAAAGTGGCTTTGTTATTATAAAAATGTAAATATAAAAGACAAGTTTTTAGTAGCACATTATAAATGAAGTATATTCACTAAGCAAGAACTGTTTTATGTTCTGCATGTTTCGTAATACTGTGTAATTATAGGTACCAGCCCTAAACCAAACCCTAACGCATACAATATTAAGCACATGTAGTTACCAGTCATTTGTTGCTTAGGTACACTATGGCCAGATCTCACAGACAAGGCTTGGCTTAAACCAGGAACATGTCTTAGTTAAAAGAAGATATTTAAGCCACTTTCATAACAATACTGTGCAAATAAATATTACTTGTGTGCATTTTGAGACAGAACAATGGCAATTACATATTTTTAAATATGCTAGGTCCAGTTCTTTTTTAGTTGAGACAACTCAAACATTCATGTTATTCTAGGACTAGCCATAAGCCTTGTCTATGAAACCTGGCCTATAAAGGTTAGCCAGTGCACGTACTGTAAAAAAGTATTTTTTTGTAAACATTGAATGCAGTGCAGTGCGCAGTTGAAAACAAACTAAATGTCACAGCATAACAGCACAGAGAGTCGTGCACATGCCCAGCTCGAGCTTAATATCCATCCTCCCGCAGCCAAACAAAACGCAGTAATGATGCAATTGCCTGGGCTCAGAGCTTGAACCAATCAAAATGCCGTTAATTTAAGGACAGTTGGAGAGCCATTTAAAGGCACTGTTACCCCAGTCTGATGCTGGAGATGTGAGGTTCCAACACGCCAGCCTCATCCCATGAGGTTCTATACAGATTGGAACCTTCTGGCACGCTGATGATCACACATATTACTTACAACTCAAATGCAGTCCAGACATCTGACATAGATTACATCTAACAGTCAGTGGCAATAAATGCTTTCCAACGTACCCCTCCGAGGAACCCATTTGGGTGACCCAGGAAGAATGCAGTGGGCAAGTGAGCAAATGCAAACTTTATATTGATCTGGCATTATGTGCCCAAAATGCCATTTGCATAGCTTATGTGCCAGTAATGAAATTTTAATAAGAGTCAATTACACACATTAAAGTAGACGGTATGGAAATCTATCGGGGTCACGGGCAACACGATATTCTGATGCCGTATGCGGTTACATTGCATCAGCATGGGATGTTCAACAAATGTGTTAATTGCCAACGTGCTTTCATGCAATGTGAAGCGTTATACAGTGGAAGGCCTGAATGTCATCTTTTATATAAATACTGTCCCTCTTATATGCGTATTACATCATTTCTACAGCAATTGTCATCAAAGGATTGGCTTTGTATGTGACAGAACCGATGCTATGGCTCATTGGGTTTCTTAACTAGAGATGGAAACTACAATGATAGTCTATCTTCAAAGTTATGTGACATACGAGTGCCGCTCCCTTTGGTTTCATTTCAAAGCATTCTTTGCTTTGAATGTTTAACAATTTGTATGACTTTAGTTTGACACCGTTAGCTGCAAGAATATAAGTTTCGATCTCATTTTGCAGTGGCAATAATCTAACAATGTTCTTGAGAACGCGTTCTTCACTTGTTGCTTTTAAATTCCTGAAACACACAATAAAATAGCACCACAGCCTTCCCGTTTTCATTGAAGAAATTCTTTCCCAATCTCCTCCCTGGAAATAGAGAATTAGTTGAAACACGAGGACAATTACAAGTGGGCCTGGTGTAAAGACCATGGGGACTAGAAAAATAAACCAATCGCAGCCCACCAGAATCAATCTGGTTTACTTTAAAAGCCCTCTGAACTCATGCCAGCTCCTTCCATCCAAATAATTTATCCCTGCGCAGTCTTGTGCTTTCACCTTTAAAACATCGCACAATCAAGGGGAGCATTGCTGTCCGCATGCTTTGGCTTTTGTTCGGTGCAGCAAGGTCGACTGAGCATCGCACCTTAAAAGTAACATTAGAAATATCTAATAGCACGGAGGTATGCAGGTCGGCCTTTTGAAGTCTCTTGTTTTTTTAGCTCTCAAGTCTATGGGAAAGACTGCGTGGGCCAGCCTTTCTTTCAACGTCTTGATCCGCCTTTTTTCGGCATCAACCCTTTAACAGCTTTTCTCATTAGTGCATTTGAAAAACAGTGTCTAAGGGGCAGCGATGCGTGAATGAATTATTTAGACCGAACGACGAATAGAACTGACAGTGTGTGCAGAGTTTTAGTGCGGCGCAAGCGAGTCCTCGGAGGCACATCAGAGGGCCTGAAAGCTATAACGTAAACCCACTTTTATACTGCCGAGGGAGGAGGGGACTCCAGCTGTAAGCTTTATTTAGTAAAACAGACAGTATGTAAAGACGAGCCAAGTCTGCAGGCCTTTCAAGGGTGGATGTGACGCATTTCGAGTGTTTGTTATGGACAAAGTCACTGAGATCAGAAGTGTATTGTGAATCGAAAATTGTTCTGTTTCACTTTCCTTGTTTAAATGTTTGGTAGCCATGGAGAGTATGGGAACGATTAGCAGTCTGTTGTCTTAGACAATATCATCGAATCATTCATCACAGCATACTTAGTTTGACGTTAGCGGGCGCCTGTCCGTGGTAGTCAGCCCACACATTCTCCAGGGGCAAACGCGCAACAGTCTCTAGCAGTGGATGACAACATTCTTGCTAATCACATTATTTCTGCATTTCTGAAGCGCTAGTGTAGTTCTTGAAGGAATTGCTCAACCAAAAATAAAAATGTCATTATGTCATTTTTCTACTGTCGTATGCCATTTTTTTTCACTTGCTGTACAATAGAACAAGCAACATCACACCAGTAGTATATACACTTTATAAAATGAACTATTCAGCATAACTATGTTAGCAATCCCCTATATGGGTATTAACATTTTGTTTATTCTAAGTTTGCACGTTACAGTTTCACTATTTCAGTGAGCCCTTTCAATTCAAATCGATTTTGATTGGCTTTCAATGTTTTAGTGTTCACTGGTAAAAAACTTTGAAAGTGATCTCAGCAATATTGTTTCTGTGCATCTTTTTCGTTATAGTTGGTATCGTTCTCGATTGTTGGTGTGAGTGAATTTTTACTCAGTTCTTTACTGTTATTTTCAAGCTTCAAATCAGAAAGAAACGGCTAAACAATAAATGAACGACAAAAGCTGCCTATATTACTGTGTCATGTCAGGTCTGGCGACTGTCATTGGTCATTAAAGATCACGTGAACAATCTCAGGTGGATTACGAGTTGCAGCAGAGATGCGCTGCACCTTTAAATCCACCTTTTGAAATGTATCACACCAGATAGCACCACACAATAAAACCCAGCTTCAAGACTCTGGCTGTTTAATGATCTGTGGTTATCTGCAAGCCTTTTAAACGAACACTGTGAAAATTGCATTAGCCTGTAAAGGTAGAATTATGCTAATGTAATTAAATATAGGCTACTGAGCATATGGTGGTTAGTTTTATAATCTATTATGTTCTTTTCTTGCCCCCGCACCTACAATGTACTTTCAGAAACCGCTTGATTCAATTTATTTTGCTGTGGCATAAAGTCAAAGCCGCTTGTGATAAACAACGAACGTTCTCCATCTTTGTCACTGGTGTGTCTTGATTTCTCAGCTCAGGTAGCTGAAGGTTGGCACAGCATGTATCTTGGTCTATTTATGACTGAGAAGGTAACAGTCGGTGTGGTGGCATCTGTGTGCCAGGGCTCGAACGCTCTCAAGCCTCTGACAGTCTCTCTGGCTCAGGTGGTGGGCTCAGCCTTACCGTATGACAAACACAGCTTGGTGGAGGGCAGCTGAACCGGTGCCAGACATCCAAAAGACAAGCACCAATGAACAGAACAACTCCACAACTAACAGCTTTTCAATAGAACTGTTCAAATGGGATGTTGCGTGACTTGATCTGCTCTGCAGACAAATAAACGTTTATTGTGATGATCTAATATTAATTAATACTGTTTTAACGTGTCGGTTACTTGTTTTGTATTGGCATTTTATTAACAACGAATCAAATATTTCAATATATTCAACCTAATATCATTTCAAACCTGTATGACGTCCTGCATAAAAACCTTTTTAGAACACAAAGACAGACATTTTGAAGAATGTTGGTTAACCAAACAACGTCTGTCCTTATTGAGTTCTATTGTATAGACACAAAATCAAGTTTCTCAAAATATCTGCTTTTGTGTTTCAAAGGAAAAAAGCATATGCAGGTTTTCAACAACACGAAAGTGAATAAAGGATGACAGAATATAATTTGTGAAAACTGTCCATTGAATATGAGGAAGCAATAAATCAAGGATTCTGTTCTCAGTCTTTTGGAGTTTTATTAGGTGACACTACTGCGAAATTGACATGTATATAATAACATGAACAACGTGTAATTTCAATTTACAAAGATAATTCACGGTTTATTACCGTATCTTACAGACTTTTTTACAGTGATATACAGTAGTATAGCTGCAATTTAACTTGACTAATCTAAGTTAAAAATGAATTTGTTTTTCACTTACACTGATCATAATTCATTTCAGAAGTCTACAATCACCATATTTTGAACAATTCAGGTGGCCTCTTCCTGGTATGTGTACTCCGATGCTGGAGCATGTTGTGCTGAAACATTCAAGGCTGTCCAGACAACTGTGCAATGCTTATGGCTCTCTCGTTTCATTAATTTCTCTTTTGTTTTAATTGATCTTTATTTCCCCTGATTATGAGCATAATTAAACACCAGAAACTAATTCCTGGTCCGTACCATCTGCCTGGACAGCCAGGCTTCCAGAAGGGCATGTGGATGCTGAAATGCTGGGCATGGACCAACCCCATCACCTGCTTCCTAACGCATCCTCTTGACATTCACTTCACCAGAAAGGTAATTTTAGGACAGAATTATTGATGCTTAAGCAGTTAAAGTTTTCAAAAGTTCAAATAATGATCACATTTGTTAATAGACCATTATAGATATACTGTAAGAATATCAAAGACATAGCACAGTTACAGGCATAACAAAATGTGTTAAAACACTGCCTGGTTGTCACTATAAGAAATTCCTAGATGCTAAAATCTGCAAAAGGATAATTACTGCAGCCCTTGAGTTTGCAGCGGCAAAACGTGTTCTGCTATTTGTTGTGATGACTTTTAGACCTGTGAGAGTAATTAGGAAACGTGAGTAGGTCTAATTATAGACATCCCTTGGTACTCTGGGGTTGCTGTTCATAACATTTTTTCATTAAAGTGTCAAATTGTGCTCTCTAATGCCACGCAATGTCGTCGCCAAATTCTCCACTTTTGTGTTTCTGCTAAGTGGTGGCTTATTTGATTAGCCAGGCTCTGCTTAATGACCCAGCAATATGAAGTTAAGCCTATTCAAAGCTAAAAGGAGACACAGTGCTATCAACTTTTGACCTCCGCAAATTGAATGAGTTGAGCTAGATATTCGAGTAGCTGAGACTTGGACAAGGTGAGTTTCATTGAAGTCCCCACTTACTCGAGCTTACATTACAACCATATGGCCACTGCCAAGATCAAGTGCTTATTGCAATTTCACTGAAAAGCAATATCATAGCAGAGTGCTTTTCTTTCCCAAAGAGACAGACAAAAAAAGTTTACAGTTCAGTTAGCTCAGGAAAATTCATAAATAATCCTGAAATATAAGCACTGTGGCATGATGACTGAGATTGAAAATTGACGCCATTAAACAGTCTATTTTGCATTTTGATTTTCTAGAATTATGTCCCAACGTTGGATTTATTTGCTAAGTACATATTAATATTTATTGTTCTCATTCAATACGCCAATACGCTCGAGTTATGAACTTGATCAATCGCCGCTCTGCTTCAGTGACCGTTTTATGATTGGGCAAGGTCAAGGATTTTATTGACCCCATAACCCTTGATAAAAATAGACACGCTTGGGAACTGGTGGTGAAAGATGGAGTAGGAGTTGGAGAGTTTTGCCGTCTGTAAGGTTGACGGCTCATAAATGAGAACCGACGTAGACTAATATCTTCCGGAGGTATCTCAAACACTTCCTTCACCAATCGCGCCTGGAGAGAAGCATAAGGCCAAGCTGACACAGGCGGAAAGTTGGAGGACAAGCAGAAGAAAAACAAGGAGAGGGTGATGGATGGCGTGAGAGACTGGCGAAAAGCTCTCCAAGCTCTCGGCCGCCCCCACTCAAACCATTTGTAATGGGTAGACACATTCCTGCTCCTCTGAAAGATGTACTGTACCGAGTTATTTCCTGGGATGCAAACTGAGCAGATAGGAGACACATTTAGGGTGTCGAATTTACTACATTGACCTACCCTTTAGTACATGGTATTACAGCACTAAAATCTGTGTCTCACACACCAACACAGACTCATCATTTTATGGTTTTGGGGTTGATTGAGTCAGGCTGTGATTTGAGAAAATGACTGGCAGATTGTGATAATCCACAGCCAAGCATTCAGATGGACAATAATGCCATGATAAAAATAAGTTTTTATTTATTTATTTTGGGGGGTTTGCAGCGTTGATCGATTTGTTTGAGAAAATTTGTGAACAGCATGCAAAAAACAACGTTCAAGCCACCACATTCAAACCAACAACACTATTAGCGGGCACAATTATTCTTAGCCATTCACACCAATTAAAGTGACATTATAAAAGGTAGCTGTACAGTGTTGAACCAAAACCATTCGCTTTCAACCAAAGTCACTGGGAAAGGAAGACCGCACTAGCCAGCTCAGTAAGAGGCTCATGGTAAACAATTGTAAATGGTTAACTGACTGCTAGCAGTCTGACATTCTCCAGACCTTTGACTTCCCTCATCGCATAATTAGGAAAATTGCTTTTTGCAGACCTAGATTAGCAATGGCTCTATTTTTCGCGTCCTCTGACAAGAGTAAACTACATTAAGATGTTACCTCTTACTGCACCATACCATCACTAACTCCAAACCATCAACCCGATGTGGTACTTTCATATAATGGCCTCAGTGATCTCAGCCATTGTCTGCTTCATCGCAGCAAGTCTTTGATCAGGAAATGATCGGGGTGCTGAGTTCCAAGATTCGGGCAACTGCAGACACACTTGTGAAAATGTTGAGGCGGCCCATTTGAAAGTAACCCATCCAACTTTCATCTAACAGGCCTGACACCCACTAAAGCCTCCCGCTCATCTAACAGTTCCCCCCACACAAAATTAAATTGGAGGCAGATGGAATGGACCTGCAATGCTTGTCCTGTCAGATTGTCATGGCACGTTTGGAGCGATTTCATTGTGGTTCTGGATGAGAGGGGGATATGGCGGATTGTTTCGGGGGAGTGGCAAGAAGAGAAATGTGGAAGCAACTTCTGCCAAGACATCAATCGGTATGATCACACAGCTGGCACCAGTCTACAGAGAGTCTGCATACCACCGTATGGAGGAAGCAGCCGGCGTTTCGCCATCAGCAGGGATGAGTTTTTGTCATCTCCATCCTCAAAACTTTCAGTCAGTTCGAATCCCTGTTTTGTTTCAGTGATGCGCTTGTAAAAGCCCATGAGGTTTACGTCATTGCATTGGGGACCGGTGGTGCAAAACGCCCGATGCTCAGAATAATGTCTCGTTCTGACATGTCTCAATGTGATCTCAGGGGATACTGTGATTTCCATGGTGTCCTTCGCACTGCGCTGTCAAATCTGCTTTCTAAGATTCACAGAGGTCCCAGAGCACTGAGTCTCTTCTGTCATTATGCTTACCTATCCCTGCATGCTCTCCATACATCCATACGCTCTGCTCCCCGATGCGTCACGGCTGCACGCTTGCAGAGGTTTCGTCTCAAGCGGGGTCAGCAGGGTCGCACAGAGACGAGGTCTGGAATGTACAGGCTGATGTGATGTGTGCTTTTCCTTGCCTGTGTATTTGACAGGTAGATGAGGGGGTGAGAGAGAGACCAGTACACCTCCAGTGACCTCCGGTGGGCCTGACCCCTGCCCCAACCTTCCCAAAAGGCTCCATGAGGGTCAAGATGAACTGAACCAAGGAGATATTCCCATGCATTGGTGAGAATATGTCTGAGAGGATCTAAATGGCTGATGTCTAACATATGTATGGATTTCTCCATCTAGACCATCAAATCTGTTTGGATAGTTCAAGCAAAAATGGGTATAATTTGCTTGCCTTCAAAGTCAAACACAACAGCTTTTGTTTTCCACATAATGAAAGTGGGTGGTGATTTATAATTCCAAGTTCCTAAAAGGACAAAAACGCCAAAAAGATAGAATATGTCTTGTATGCTATACTGAGTGCGTTGTGGTGTATCGATCAAATTGTATTTCAGAGTCATGCTAAGTTATTTCAAAGGTGTTCCCAAAGCTCAATTGGTAAAACGTTTTAAAGTTTCAAAAATTCTAAGTGCATGAATATGTGAACATTGCACATCATAACTTTTTATTGTAAATAGCAACAAAAGATATCGAAGGAATATTGTGCGCCACTTTACTACTTTAATGGAGCTTTCAGACATTTTTGGGCCATGAAAATTGTTTGAGAAATTCCAGAGAAAATTAACAAAGACCACTGGAAACACAATTAGACAAGAAAGAAGAAACCAATGCTGTAAATAGGTTTTTCTATAAGAATAGAAGTGGAAGGAAACGTTTCCCATAGGAAATAATGCTAGCAATATCCTGTGAACATGCAGTAAGTGTGATAACATCTCTGCCTTCAACGTTAACAGGTAATGAGTCCCCCGATGTCTCAGGGATTGGCCTTAAGTGCTTTCACCAAATGACGGAGGTCTCACGCTGTGCCAGAGAACCATCCTTGGAGTTTGATTCCAATTGGTAATGTTATTTCCGCAGGTGCCATTAAGGCTCTAATAACTGACAGAATCATTAACATATCATTAACACATAAGCTTGGACTTACATCTGAACAATTTAATGAGGCTATCATTCAACATTAATAGATTTGTTATCATTAGTAATGACTTTGGTGCTATGTGCTGTTCCCTTAGGTCAAAGTGGTGCGAAAGTCACTTTGCATAATGTAGGTATCAGGCTGCACCAGTGTGAATGGGAGGTCCTCTGTCCCTCCCTGCTCGGATAAAGAATGGTTTCCGAGGCTAGACCGGGAGATAGAGCCAAGAGTCAGTGATGGCACACGCATCAACTCAGATCCAGGGATTCGACGGCCAGGCTGCGTCTTCACAAAACACCTGTCTATCCCCCAGCGGGGCAGCACGAATACACTCATGCCTTGGTCCTTCAACCGCATCCATCATGCCTCTGTCTGAGATTAGGCCAGGGGCCAGAGCCGCTGGCAGGCCCGTACACCGCTCTCTCGGCCCTCAGCATTGCCGCTCTTCACGCCAGAGCTTTTAATGGCACTCAAGGACAACATGGAAAGATATGGGGCCGAAAAGCCGATGGTCCATACGATGAGGACCTCACTGCGTGGTGAATGATAGACTGATGGAGTACTCGTTTCTCAGAAGTCAGAAATTGTGGAGAACACAAAAAGCAATGAAATGAAGGATCTAATTTACGGCATGTATTACATTCCGACACCCACATCGCACACCCATGCTGAGGTTGGCTGCATCCAAGCCTCTTCAAACCAAAGAGGCATAAAGCAAATTCTTTCATAGGTAATTTCCCAGCAACAGAAAAAGTCAAACCCTTGGATTAGGGCATGCAATTAATCCCACAAAATGATTGATTGAAAAGAAGGATTTGTTGTGCCGTGCCTGGAATCGGTTTGGGTTTCGGTGCCAAAAGCTGCGCAATCCTTTGATTAGAGTATGTGAAGACCTCGTGGATCACGCATGAATGCACAGAGACATTTCTGGAAGCCAGGCCCTGTCATTTTTCTTCTCCTTCTGATGTGAAAAACAGGTAGGTAGGGTTTTTCCCCCTCCCACTGACGGCACGGTGATGGATTATATCTCGGTGCTTAGAAACACATTGTTTTCTTTAGCACAGCAGGGTATTCTATTTGCTGGGTCTCCCTGTGAAATATTATGCATATCTATCATTGGCTAGATGCCATTGCTATGCAGTTCCAAAAGGGAGCATTTGTAGGAGATTGCAGCTTTCCTTTGCTCTCAGCAGTGCACAAATGAATACAAGGTGAAACCTGGGTAGCTGATGCTAAATGGCGCTCGCAGAGGGATGAGCGATCGGAAGGTGAAGGAAGTGAGGAGCTCAGACCATTTGCCATATTTGTTGCAGAGGCCACACACACTTGAGCACTGGAGATTTGAGTTCTCCAACAAATTCAGCTTCAGGTCACAACATCCAAGTCGGTGATGAGAACACAAAACCTAAACGTTAGGCAAGTACATGCATTTGATTATCTTCACGAATCATTATAATGCTATGATAGAAATAGCTTCCACATTTGACACAATAAATTATTACCATGTGATGCACAATTATTCAGATGTAAATATTTCAATACAGAGCAAAGCACGTTAAAATAAAAATAATTGAATTGAATTGAACTGAATCTATAATTTTACTATAGCTCAAACATGGTTCACGGGTTCGATCCAGGGGAATAAAAAATGTCTGTAACACTTAACGTAAAGCATGTACAGCATAATGCATTGTAAAATAAGTTTTGATGTATTGATTATGCCTTGTAAAGCACCTAATGATGTATTGTAATGTCTCATGAATGGTTGTACTTATAAAACCTGTCAATTCATTGTCACGTCCTGCATTTTTTAAAGTTACTTTTTTAAATAATTGATATAAAAATGTGTTTTATAGTAAAAGCATAATCACAGTATCATCTATATGAGAGAGCCCATTAATGAGTGAGATATGGACCCAGGGTTGTATCTACCCAGACCACAAAATAGTTTTGCATAAATCAGTATTTTGTTATTAATGATTACGTATTTATTATTTGTATATTTGTAAAGCCTTTCTTAATAGCACACAGCTAAAAGTGGGTGACACCAAATTTCAAAAATAATTTCTGTTTGCAAACAAATCTCAAACTCACTCCATCTGCCATTTGTCGGTGTAGATGCTCAAACAAACAGATCATTGTCTTCATAGCACCACAGGGTCAGTGTTTATACTTTTCAAGGTCCTAAACCAATGATATCATTAATTATAGTTTACTCTGCATATCAGGCTTAGAAAGGACAACGCAAAAACTGAAAAACTGAAAACACAGGTATTGTCATACGTTTACTACCTTTCTGTTGCGTCTCAGCATTTTATTTACATTGAATGCATAGGCACAAACAGAATGCTGCACTTGTGTAATGAACCAGTATTTGTTTTTTTGTTTGTTTATAGGCCCACCAAACAGCTGCAGTGTTATTTTCTTTGTCCCGTTTACTTTTGCTCACCATCGCAACACAATATATATCACTGAAATCCCTTTTTTCATATTTAACTGCTACGCAACATAGGCTAACTGTTAAGAACTTAAGCCAGGGTAGACATTGGACTAAAAACTGTAAATTGGACATGGAGACTAGCAACTTAAATTGTATATAGTTTGCATTTACTTACAAGTCAAGGTAACCACGATAGCTTTATCACGATCCTAAAACGGTAATGACTGAAAAGCTAACAAATTCATTTGAGTTTGAAAAATACATATAGGCCTGACACCCACTCCTCCATGCGCCTGGCTGGAGCCAGCTTTCCGTCACAGGGGATGTACTCCTCTCTAGCCGACCGGCACCATGAAAGAGAGCCTTGTAGGACTGGGAGCAATCTAGCCCTTGGGAGAGCTCCTGCTTGAGCCCGGCACAAGATGGCTGCTGCACACGGCAGCGAGTCGAAAGAAAGAAAAATCCTTAACAAAGTCTAAGAGACGTCCTGGAACGTCTTTGCTGAGGAAGATCAAATGAACTTGTTTTGAAAATAGCTGTTTAAGGAGAGCTTTGTGAACCCAGGCCGACCTCCGGTCAATTAGCATTAGCGTAAATGTTGTGAGTGAATGTTTATTTGTTTTGTTACATTGGAAACCACGACCGTTGAGGGCCAACAAGGGCGCTTTCTGGCACAATCTTCAAATGGAAGATTAGCAAGGAGGGATTATTGATCTAAATCCCTCTTTTATGGTCCAAGACAGTGAGTAAATAAGACTGGGGTGTTTGTTTGCTGCTGCTGAAAGTACTTATGCCGTAAGCACTTTGTGGGCACCTCGTGTGAGTCAAATGAAACTGTTTGAAAGGGCTTTTTCTTGGCTTTATGCATCTCTAGAGAATCTGAACACATATACGCTCGTTTTCATATGTTTTACATGAATTTCTCTTGAGGGTGAAGGTATTTAAAAATAGTATAGTGGCAGGTCTACAATGATGAACGTGCGGTGCATGTCGAAATAAATTGGAAATGATCTGCAATGCAAATACGAAGAGTGACCCAGATAGAACGGCGGTTTTTCGTTGACTCTGCATTCAGATTTTGACCTTACGCTGCCCTCAGGAACTAATGCGACTATTTGCAAACAGATAAATTTGCAAAGCAAAAAAGAGTCAACCAAAAGAAAGAATGTACTGCTTTCATAACTTCCATTGCTCAGGGGACTTGATACAGTTCACAGTTTTATACAAAAAAGTTTTACATTTGTCATACTGAATATGGTTATGTTCCAGTTCCTTCAGAGATATGCTAAATAAATTAATTCACAAAATGTAAACAGTTGTTCACCTATAGTAAGTGAGTTTGTATTTAAATGTCTAGCTTGTTTTTGCAAACTTGTATCTGTGTAAATCTGCACATTTTAGATATTGCGTTTCGAGTGATGTCTAGCAAGAGATTTAAGAGATGTATTATTTTTATTTCCTGTGGGAAGCCATGACTTTTAATCACCATTCGGAAAACCAATTCTGTATATTTTTAACATCTCAGGTCACAATTTGTATTTATAGAATTGATAGAATCGAGGTACTGAATGAAATGATTATTATTATTTATTAATTCACCAGGTCTGTGTAGCTGTATTGAAAAGCAAGCTCTATGACTGCGTGTTGGCTCGGGTGTGTGTGGTTATGGGCCTGCTGTTCCTGTGTGAACAGCAGACGAGGGAGATGAACTTCTGACCCGTCCCTGAGGCGGGGGCCCTGAGGCCTCTGCAGAATCACAGAGCCCATCGACTCGAGCCATTCTCACAAACAGCACAACTCACACGCAGGGCACTGACAATAATACATTTTCACTGCACACACGCATGCCACCATTTACAGTCAATATACAGTATAAAACTGCAACAGTTACATATGAACAGATCTCATAATAATTACATGTTTCAAAAACTCAAACACAGGTTTTACATAATTATTTGTTAATGTTTGTTGCATAAGTTTTATAAAGTAAATTATACATGTAATCAAATTATCTGTGTAACAGTGGACAAACAGTGTAAATGCTTAAATTAAATAACACACTTTAAACATTTCTGTCATATATTAATCAATAGAATTTCAATTAAAACAAATGACACATTTTCTTATAAAATGTTAAAAAGACACCAATTAATAAATTAAATTGATCATTTAAGATTTGTTTATGTCAAATCAACAATCATCCATTTATGATGATATTTTTAATTACACAATAAAGGGAAAATAGCACGAAAATCACAGTTTCAATGATGTAAAATGACAGAGAGATTTTTTATTTTTGTCTGATTTATTGTGATTTTTTTGTTAATTAGACTTTTCATTGTCTTCGGTTAGCTTAGTTAACTTGCAGATGAACTGTTAAACAAAACATATAAATAAACCGTAACTTTCTTAAAACATGAAGATTTTGAAATATACACAAATTTAAAGATATGTTCAAACAAAAACTACTATATTTATTCATATATTCACATACATCTACAGAAAGGGCGCTTGCTGAAAACAGTACACCCTAATCATCATAAAACTGGGTATTAATGTGAGTTCTGTGTGACAGTGTTGGTCCCAGTCTATCTGTGAGCTGAATTTATATTCTCCTTGCACAAAAACAAGACCATCAACAGACAGAGCAAGAGGAAAGCAAGAAAAAGAAGAGAGAAGGTGGGGTTGAGATGAGAACATGGTTCCCAGAGTGTCAGCACCCCCTGCTGGATTGATATCACCCAGGGCCGAAACATCTGACCCTCTGACCCTTCATTCTGCCCTGGGCAACCCCAGAGCACAAGCCCCTTTATTCCACAGCTTTAAAGAGAGAGTGTGTGCGGTGCGGTGTGTGTGTGTGTGTGTGCCGTCTGTTTACAGCAGCTCGGGTATATGGCTAGTAGAGTCATATGTGACCAACAGCTCTCTCTGAGACCCCTGCTTGGATCATTTCAGCACTGGATCTGGAATAGAGGGGAATGATGAGAATCAAGCTGCAGTGTTCGTCTGTACTGAGTTGGCAGCATTCTAGGGAATCATAAATGCAAAAGCTTTTATGTATGAGAATCATAAGATACCTCATTTAGGCCAAATGTTACAGTGTTGCATAGGATAAAGCAATGCCATAATGCTTTATAACAAACGATATGAAGGAATATCATTAAATATGAATAAACGATCAATTGTTATCTGATCTGGATTTATATTCTTGTATTTTCAATTGAGCCACAAGTTTAATACCATGTATGAAATTGTCTGACCGTTTAGATGCTGCCCTGGAAGGAAGCTGCCTATGTGGCCAAGAAGGCAGCTCACTAGATTTTTGAACAGAGCTCGTGTGTGTGTGTGTGATTTTGTGAAAGGCTCATATAAGAGAGAAAACGTGAACATGCCTCTCGACTGCCGATGATCTGACGACCCCAGATGGAGCGGCGGAGCTGCTCTGTTGTTTCATTATCAGTGAGGTTCACGTTCAGCAGAGGTTCGGCTATCATTATCCATCAGCCTTAATGAGACAATGGCACTGCTGTAAAGGTCAGGCAATTATTGTGTGCGAGACTTTCCATGAGAGGCAGCTAAAATGGGGAGATAAAACCAAACACACATGCTCAGGCACACACACACACACACACACACACACACAGACAGGCTCATAGTGGCAGTGCAGCCATGACAGTCTTCAGGCAATCAGCACGGCACCTCTCAGACGCACAGACCTTTAGCTTTTCAAGAGCAGGTAATGCCACTTTTCTTGGCTCTCCAATTCAATTACATTTAATGAATGTTACATTAACATAAAAGGTGGACCTGTTCAAACACGAGAGGCAGAAAAATGGAAGAAAACAAGGCCGTATAATAAAGTTTAGTATTAAAAAGGGCCGCTTTCCCTTTTTACTCGCATTCAAAAATATAACATAAGATAACAAAGACAAGAAATTGTCATTTTTTCAGAATCAGAGATTATTTGAAATGGGTGGTTAATTGATAGATGCAAAAATAGAATGGCTGCTGATGCAGATATCTATGTCCATACACAAACATTTCAGTATTTTATTTTGACATTGATGTACAAAATGTACGAAAATCTGAATATTAAACCTATGAAAAACTATTTAAAAACATTGGTTTTTTTTAGAGCTTTTTCCACCTGACCCACAATTTATTTGAAAATATAAAATGTTCAGTTTTGAAATAGAATGAATAATGTTGAATAATGTTTTTGGTTTAAAAAGATTTCGGATGTTACTGTAACGCAGGTCGGCTAGTGAACCTCACTCCCCCACCAAAAGAGACGCTCTAGCGACAGATGCCAGAGACCGTGGTCTTTAGCCCGCGACTAGAACTGGTTACATTAGCACACAAAACATTTTAGTGTACCTGACAAAACTACAAGTATGCTGACGTCAGTACCCTTGAAAATCACCAAAACATATTGATGAAATTATTTATTTATTTATGCGAGTTAGTTTTAAGGTGCCTTGTTTCACCCTTTTACTCACCTTTTGGCAGTTTGACTTAATAATCACAAGGTGTAACCAACGGATGATTTTTTAAAAAATATTCAATAATTTCACGTGTAACCATAAAGAATGCTGTTTTATATTAAGTTTAACTTCACACTGCTCTGAAAATACATGTCAACTACCCATAAGTGAATGACCGTATTTCTGCCCATGTATCTCTGTGGACTGCATCAATCAGGTGAATAAAACATAAAGTTCACTACTGAAAATGATGCATTATTCTCATAAACATAACAATGTCAGCAAATATGATATCATGGCTCTTATTTAGCAATATTTATTGGTGGGAGCAGGTGAGAGGGATCAAGCACCTATTTAGTCACCAGTATCATATGCGGTACGTAAAGGCTCAGTGCCAGATTCTGTAACAGGATCAGTGTTAAACCTTTAACCTCTGACACATGACATCACCCCCCTTGCCGTTAGCCTGTTAGCATTACATAGAGCTCAAGACAGCTCCACCGCAGAGCTGGCACTGACCACGGCAGCGCTAATTTCTTCATGTGAAATAACTCCAAGCATTTCCTTTGAAGCGGATAACCAGTGCACGCATTAAAGCCACACAAAGAGCCAAAGAGAACATATCCATTTACATATCAGACAGCGCTGTCAGCTAGCTTCCCCTGGCAGATTGATGCATTAATAGCAAGTCATATTTCAGCTGCTTGCACTGCCATTGCATTTTAATGCATGTAAAATAGTTTACTTTTAATAACTAGATTAACAGACAAACATCAGGGTCTGTTATACTGTATGTATAATGCTATTTGTATATTAGAACAAATAATTCCAGCCCACCCCTAAACCTGCAGTTTGTACAAAAACAAATGAATTCCTAAGATTGACAAAACTGGGTTGTTTTTATCCATTGTTGGGTCAAACATAAACAATAGTTTAACCCAATGGTTGGGTTTTTCCCTTATGGGTTGCTGGGTTGAAAATAACCCCGTTTAAGAGCAAATTTAACATTTTTGACACAAGTAAGATTATTGATGACATTGATGCGAAATGTCTGAGTTCATTAAAGAACTTTGATATCTTGGAACATCAGAGTTTGGGCAATTGAGATCACAATGGCAGTCTTAGGACAGACAAACATGAATTTGATAGGGTCTGAATCTCAGAAGAAAATGAATCTTGTAATTCATCAGATTTTGGAATGACAAAAGTGTCCATTATTTCTACATTTAATCGCATTGCTATCTAGGAGAGGCAATCGAGATACTACGGAGATCCCGTGCAGTTGTTCTGTCCCAAATACTTCAAATCAGACTCCGGGATACGGTAGCCAATAAGGTCAGAACCTACAGGAAGCCATGATGTAAACCCGAGAGCAATGGCCACAGTTGTGAAAAAGCAGAGCAGGCGCAGATCAGCCGGAGCAGAAGGATGAAAAATAACTCTCCAGCTCAGTCAATGGCATTTACACAGCCACTGGCAACACAGGACAGCTTTATGCAGACCCAATGGTTACAGTATTTTAACGGCTGGATTAATGGGGTGGCAAGAGGAGCAATAAATTGATAATATAACCGTCGAACATACTTGCCAGGACAATTAAGATAATACAACTGGAAAAAGAGGTCTTATGAATCCCAGCGTAAAAGAGCAATGTGGCTATTATGACACACACGCCCTTGAGGCTCAGCAGGAGAAGAGAGAGAGCACACTGTCGATAAGGGTGCGGATGAGACTCGTCCCCTCATGCTGACATGACTATACTAGCTATGCCAAACACCCACAGACCAATGAGACACTTACTTTTACTGGCAATTTAAAGGAGATTTGTGTAAATTGACACAGATTTATATTCTTCCATACAGTTCAATGTACTGTGCAAATAATAAGACATAAGATTTCCGGAAACTGCTATCAAGTTTTTACAACATTGGCCAGATCAACACGGCTCAAACAATCACCAGAGTTTGGGGAGGGACAACCTGTTGCAATGACCAATGGCAAGTTATTTTAAAAGAATATACATATTTGGGATGCGCTTAAATATATTTATTATTAAATATAAAGTTAATTTCCCTAAAAATGTGTAGTGAAGTCAACTGCTTTACTTAATATGTGTTGGGGTAAGGTTTAGGGTCGGTACACACTGTAAAGAAAAATCAAAATTTTTGAAATATTTTACAGTATAGTAATTACATAGTTATATATTTGCATAGGACATGAAGAAAATAACTGTTAAATAAATTGCTAAAGGTAGCTATCTGTTTGTTTTAAAGTATTACGGTATTTGCTCACAGAACTTTTTTACGGATGACTGCCGGTAATCGTGTTGCTGTGGAGAAATTATTAATCCTCAGCAAACACGACTCCAAGTGGGTTCGAGTATTCGACTTAATCAGCAGAACTGAACATTTGCCAACACAATCCCAACTTTAACCTCCTTTTCACTTATAAACCTGCCGGGAGCGCGGCATCACATTTCTCAATGACGACCACAGACTCTTTAATGTAGTCTGGAGGTTTACACTAAATACCTCAGCAGGATCCTTCAATCAATGGAGCTTTCGCTGATAATTAATCCTGTGCCCCCGCTGAAATAATGGAGGCACTTTTACGGCTTCATTATACGATTTATTTATATTAGACCAAAAATACGAATTGCGGCTTGATTCTTAATCACGTTAAGTGCTTCCGCAAGTGAGCCGGGAGAGACCATTCCTGAACGTACTCCAGAGTCATTCTTTACACCTACCAAAAGCATTTTAGTGTGCATCCTGAACCATTCTTAATGAGCGTATTTCTCAGCGACAGCCATTTGTGCAACACCAGCTATCCGCAAACAAAGAAATAAAGAAATAAATAAGGCATAATAAGAACGTGAAAAATGACAGCGGGAAGCCGTAATTAAGACAAAAGGACTATCCGCAATGCTTAATGAAGATACATACCCTTATTTCTCCAACACAATGCTAATTAGCGGGTAAAATTCCATTAATCGTTCATGAATTATTAAGCTCCATTAACTAATAAACCTTGTGTAAAAATAAATCAGAATTGCTGGTGCATTGTGGGACAGGTAAAGACACACTCTCTCTTTGCTTTATTGGCTGGAGCTAAATGATGGAACACAGTGGCGACATCATTAATCCAGCTCAGCGCTAATGTGGCAGAGATTGATCAGCTTGAGACTGAATATTGAAGATAAAGCTACAGGAGAAGAGTCCTAGGGAGAAACAAGCTCGAAAATGTCTTAACAATATCATCTCTGAAAATAAAATAGGGGTGTTGCTTGTGCTTTTCCATAACAGCCTATGCTTATAAATATTACAAATATCATAAAAAAATATATTATCAACAGGGTTTTTTTCAAAATGTTTGCTGCACCACAGGACACTTTGATTTCTAGAAGTGTTTCATTTCTCTTCTTTACGCTAGCATTTGAACATTATAAGCCAAAAATAAACCAACTGGCTAGGTTGCCTGATCCTTTAAAAAATCCGTTACTTTGTCCAACCAATGGATGATGAGAGAAAGGCTTTAGGAAATCGGTTTGATAGCAGACGTTTGTTTGCTAATGCTAATCGAGCAGAAATCAGTTTGTTTGAGGCGAACAGATTGCTTTGTTAGTCATTCCGAATGTCTCGAACAAGGTGTTTTAAACAGCGCTGATATGGATGAGGTGCATTTCCAAGAAGCATTCTTCACACGCTAAGAATGGAACCCAGAGGGAATGACTCTGCAGATGAAGGAATTAATCATTAATGCTCCGGCAGTAATGATCCCCAAAGTTGGCGTTATTGGTAAATTATAATGGATGATGCTTAGTAAATGTCTTCCTGTGCCGGCCCTTAGCCTCCAGATCCAAATTAAAGCTGAGTGCCTTGGAGTCAGCGAGCGGCGGCCCCGCACACGTGCATGATTGATTTTCTTATTTTCATGTCAGCCTCTATCCGAAGAATGAGTTTTAAATCTGGATGAGTTATTAAAGCCTGCGTTCGAGCAAGGGGGTGGGGAAAAAAGAGAGAGCAGAAACAAAACAGAAAAGAAAAGGCATGTGGTCGGTAGCCGGGCCGGCTGCGGGACTGAATGGCACCTGTCACCGGATGATAAACGACCTCCTTTGCCCTTCAATTCCCGTCGCTGTCAGTCAGGGTGGGGTCATTAATCTTCATCGTTGCCTTGTCAGGTCAGGCAGGCGAGCAGGAGAAGAGGAGGAGAACAGGACAGGGCCGCATCAGGCAGGTTTGGGTCAAGATGAGATGAGCGGGGCCCAAACAATGCAGCTGCATCCGTATTGTCAGCCGAAGGCCTCGTTTGCATAATTTATTACGATTCGCCAAGCAGCCCCCAACCGTGAGGTGAGAAGAAGATTTGAGGATGTGCAGACAGATGGAGAGTGGGCCATGGCTGCCAGCCACTCTCGGCCCCGGCCAATCGGAGATGAGACGCGGCCCCCGCAACCAATCGCGGATCTGGCGCTTCAATTACGGCAAAGAATGGAACATTCATCATTCAATTAGGCATCTGTCATGAATCCACAAAAGGGGGAAAGTTCCAAGGCAAGACACGGTGAAGAAAAGCAGGGACACGACAAAATCCACTTATAGCTGAGGACCAAATGGCGAGAGAAGACAATATTGTGGGAGTTAATGGTAATGCCAATGACAGTGTCATGACTGATGTGCAGCTGTTATATAATGAGGAGGACGTCTGTTGACACATAATCATAGGAGATGATGGTCAGACGTCTACAAAAAAGCTTCACTTTCTAAAAAAACGAGAAGAACCAATGACCTTTCTATCTTTAGAGATCAACTTGTTGCAAATAGTACAGTACATCATTTTTAAGACACATCAAAGATACAGGTGTGGTCCTCTTTAACGGGAGGATTATTTCTCTCATTAAAGGTGAAGTGTCAATAGATGTTTTAAAATTTTACTTTATGTTGATTTCAGCAGAAGTGCGAAAGGTTTGGCTCTTGTTCTGTTTGTTAAAGAATTAGATCAACATTGAGCTACAATGGCTCAGTCAACGGTGTGAATTTGGAGCGGGACTATCTATTTTTCTGACTAATGGTAGGGAAAATGTTTGACCCGTGGTTACTTTCACAGTTCTGTGTGAAAGTTAATTTCCAAACTGAAATTAAATATTTGTAATTGAATTACCTGCAATTGCAATCTACACCACAACATACAACACTTACACTTTTGAGAATGCCAATGAGAATGTGAGTTTTTGAACTACCTGTTTTTTTTCAAAGCCTTGCGTTTATTGAAACAGTTTATTGGATGCACCATGGCATCCAGATGTTAATGCATGACTCTGTCAAATGTTACTGAAAATGTAATTAAATTATATATGTAAAAACTTTTATAATTTTTTATTTTATAATGCAAAACAGCACATGCATATAATTCAGATCTAATTATTTGTTTTTCTTGGTAAAAGAAACAGAGAAAATGATTTGAGAATGCAAGTCAAATTTATTTCAAAGAACTATTCCTTTATATGGATTCTATTTCAACAGAAATCATCCACCATTACATCAGACCGTATCTTCAACATCATAAGTCTCTCTGCATTTCCAAAACACATCTTCCAATGAACATCTAATAAAACTGTGAATCTGTCATACCGAGTTGCCAGATTTAGTTTTTTCCCCATCCCGCTGACAATAGGATAGGTAACACTCAAAGGCCCAAGATGAAAGAGCAACCAAAGCTAGATGGAAATTCAGACAGGCATCCATCTGTGGAAGAGCCAAACGTGACAAGGAGATGAATGGATAGGCCAAATGGAAGAAACAGACGAATAAAACAAACTGATGAGAGTAAAGAAAGGGTAAATAATTGATGAGGTCTGGGTTTAAAAGAGACTGCTCATTAATATCCTGCTGTAGTTTCATTAAGGAGTAAAGCAACTGCTTCTGAACAATGGTCCTTGGATCTCTGCTTAGAAGTCAAATGCTGCTCGTTTTTTCCATCTGATGCCAGGTGCTTCAAAATCCCAGAGGCCCGTTCCCCAATCTCCTTTAACCTCCCAGAATTCCCATGTGACACATTTACCTCCCCAGCCAGGAGAATGAGACCTTGTAAATAATATATCAAGATAAATGATAATTGCTGCGTTTTTCGAACCCATAATCTAATGAGCCCCATTAATTAAAAATGAATGCAGCTGACAGTGTTTGTTGGAAATCATTTGACATAAATACAACGTGGCAGATACACAAAGACTTCGCGAATGAACCGTCCTTCCGCCCGCCACAACGTTTCTCGGTGTTCCTCTACTGTGTTTTATCAGTTACGCTGCTTGCAACAGAACGAATCCAAAAGTATTCGAAAACTACATAAAGGCAACTTAAGGCTCATTCCATACAATTCGTGTTACATCTGTGGCCAAACCGATGCATTGATGGGCACATGTGTCACCATTTAACACTGGACTAAATAAACAGTACAAGAAAGCTAGTAGTCCCAAATGGGTTTATTATTTAATCTCTATTGGATCAGGCTGCTCTGCTATTACATTTCCTTGAAAGCAATGTCAAAGCAAGCCGAAATATGGCGCTGCGGGCTGTGACAGTGACTAAGTCACATCACAGCATCCCCGTCAGACATCAAACAGGCCTTTGGACGTGCCTCGCATGCAGGACCCCCGCGAGAACGCTGATTGAATTCTGGCAAACAGGACTAAACATCTGCTTCAAACAAAAGACATCTGCATATTTCAGATTTGTTTTTCATAAATTAAAGGCACAACCTGCCAAAACCTGAGCGCAGGAGTGTGTTCTTGTGTATAATTAGATAAAGTTTACAAGCTTTGAAAGTTGGAAATCAGCATGAAGCGTCGAGGCTCACCTGGGAATCTGAGTCTCAAGATGGGAACCGCTTTCCGCCTCTTTCCTCTCATTGCCATCTGAAGAAGGGAAAACGCAACAAATCCGTTTTAACAAAAACAGTTTAGTCTGTGTCGCTTGTTTTGGCTTATAGTAGTTTAGTTCAATTGAAAATAAACAAAGGGTTCTATGCTGACTTATAATTTTGTGGCACATTTTCTATTTATTATAATATTAATATTTTTATTACCATACAATAAACAATAATAATATGGATTTTCTGGTTATTTTAGAGGGTCTGGGGTAAGGGTCAAACTATGTCAAATGTTATGTATATTTAGGGCAATTGGTAGGCTAAATATTCATGGTTAAAGTCTGGTTACTGGACCTGTTACACAAACAATTCCT
This sequence comes from Barbatula barbatula, assembly GCF_947034865.1. Lineage (NCBI taxonomy): Eukaryota > Metazoa > Chordata > Actinopteri > Cypriniformes > Nemacheilidae > Barbatula > Barbatula barbatula. Next base: position 16,333,294 of record NC_136777.1, read on the forward strand.
ATAAAAATTAACTCCAGGCTCAAACTTTAGTGCCAGTATTTGAAGAAACCCCTGTAATCTAATTTGACTTTGAATAATCCCAAATCCAGTTCCCACATTGCTTCCCAGTTTCTTGTCTATCTAATGCAAATGTTATGTTAAATGTGCCGTGTTGAATCCTTCTCAGTTCTCCGCATGGCTCTGATAGTCTTCTGCTTTATGGGGTCAGATAGTGGGCCGTTGCTCAAGTAAAAAGGCCTTCAATTATTCAGTAAAGTCAAGTTCTGGTTTATCTCCCCACTTGTTCCCGGTCCTGAGAGAGAGGGTGTAAGATGGAGAGAGAGGGGAATTGTGGGCCGTGTCCATCTAGAAGCCTGTCCGCTATTGGAGGGTCTAATTACCAGCCTATTTACATCAGCAGCTTCAGATATAAATAACTCAACAGCTGCTCCGAGTGGGTGGAGGAGATAACAGCATGTGTGCAATCGCAGAAAGAACGCTGCACCGCTATGATCTTATGAAATCCTTTAAACCTTAATTTAAAAAAAATTCTAATAATTATATATTTTTTTTCATGATTCCTTTAGAGCAATTCATACAGATTATCCACCTCATAAAATAGTTAAGAATTCCTGTGAGATTAGGTTGCCATTGTCATGAACCCTATTAATGATTATGGTAACACTTTACATTAAAGTACCCTTTATAGAGCATTTATAAATGTGTTCATTAATGATAAATAAGTAATTTACAAAAGCATTATGAAACAGTTATTACTGCATGAATAAAATACCTGCCAAATAGTCAGCCATGTTTAACTCATATGTTATAAATGCTTAATAAATGTATTTGTTCATTGTTTATTCGGCTTTGAACACAGATTCATTATTATCTTGATGTTGTTTGCGATATAGGCGTCAGACTGGACACTGTAGGTGTCCTGTTGTTTTTCTTATAGAATCTCCCTTTTTATTCATGCAGTTATAACTGCTTTATAATGCATTTGTAAATGAATTATTAATCATTAATGAACACATCTATAAATGCTTCATAAAGGCGACCTTAATGTAACGTTTTACCAATATTATCAATGTTTGAATGACACAATTTCTGACATGATTGTTGCATTTTAGACTGACTCAGAGACACATCATATTCAATTACATGAAACCTTCTCAAGTTTGCAATTTATCATAGGGGCGGAGCTTCACTGTCCTCCCTATTTGCAGTTAAAGTTTTGCATCACTGCTCATTGGCATCAAGCTAAACTGTTTACTAATGTTCCTGTTTCTTGGCAACTTCAAGTTGCTTTCAATATTTCAATATTGAATTTATTTAGATCACAACTTTTTTGACGATTGGTATGTGGCGCTACCCAAAAGAAACCAAGCCATTGCAAAATTATCCCGCTTTTTGACTAGAAACTACCAGTTGTTTGACTGGAAAATGACATTTTTTTCATTGCGATACAGCATTGTACCTCATCCCCTCTCGAGTCCTCTAAAACTAATTCCAGCTAATTGCCAATAATACATTAACAAGAGCTGGCATCACCTTGCTCTCCACTGTGCTTGAAAGGCAGCCCTGACATACTAAAAGACTACAGCACATAGTGTGCTGTTTTGTAATAAAAGTGTTCTCCCCCTCTCTGTGATATGCCTCCAAGGGAGAGCTACAGGCACCGTTTAATGCCTGTTTGCAGAAAACTATTCTAAACAGGCTGAAATTGGGAGGTGATTATATGGACGATGTGGGACCTGTTATAATTACTTCAAACCGCTGTGTTGGTGATAATCTATGGTAATTGCAAGTATCTGGGTTTGAGCGGGTACATGTATTATCTTTATGAAGAAAAAACGAGATGCACATCCTCAGAGATGCCTAATGCATGATCCTTGGATGTAATTATTTTAACTTGTAGAAAACATCAGAAAAAGATGTCAATAAACAAATATTTGTAGTCCATGTGGACATGAATGCAATATTCTCTCTAAATTAGATTAGTTATCCTCATTTAAATTGGATCTGTTTGTGTCGCTATAACGCATTACCTATGTGAAACATACTTGGACTGTCATTTGAGAAAAAAAAGTTGAATGTAAAGAGTCCAGTATTCAATGAGAAAAATTATCCGTTTTTTCTTCCAGCAATACCAATTACCGTGATGGCTCTAGATTAAGGAGACATTCTTGACATTAATCACAAGAGTATATGATAAATTACATTGACCGCCACCCAACAAATGCTGAGTTTGTCAAATCCCTGATTTTACGAGACGGGGATGGCTTTTATACACGTTCTCTCCTTTGCAGATGACAATAGTATCAAGTGGCTCTCAAATCAAGTGTGCTTATTCACCAAGTGAAGGACACCGTGGTTTGATTCCGTTACATTAACAAACAGAGCTCTAAGGATAATGGATCAGAATAAATCATCCATTTTGACCACTTGGTGGTCCAGAACTCGTAACTAATGTTCGTTTGTTGTGGGAAATTACCATAATTTGTCGGAGAGATTCTGCTTTGAGTTGTTGAGTGTTATTCATTTCTGAGGCAACGTTCATAATACAAAATGGATCCATGTGGCTTTGTTATTGATAATAAAAAAATTATTTTAAGATAAATATATCGTGTCACAAATTCGTAGATATGGTAGTTATGGTAAATATGCCAGCACAGAACACAGAGATAAATAACATTTTCCAAATAAGCACAGTCATGTGCTCTCTTTGGCGAATCCATATAATAACATCAAATGAGAAGAATAAAGTACTGTGCACTAGTTCAAAGGTGTCAGGTAAGGTCTAGAGTCTAAACAGTGTTTTTGTGCATGCACCAGGGAGGGAGGGATGTGGGAGGAAACTGGGATTCGCCAACGACAGGATGCAGGAATTGGAATACGGTCCCTCGCGTTGTCTGAGAATCCAGCGAGGGTGTTTGCCATATGCTCATCGTTTCCAAGGGAAAAGGAATCAGAGGATTAAAGCCCTTTCAATATGTTCAAAGCTTATATGAAAATTGCTGTACACAAGTCTTCTGCAGAGGCCAAATTTAGATCAAAGCACAAACAGACAAGAAGAGAAAGAGAGAAAGTATATCTGGAGATAAGTTTTGTTGTTTGATTGAACTGATGGAATTAGTCTGACAAACTAAAGACACTGAAAGAACCGTAAGCGATAAAAAAGAAAGTAAACATGATCCTAATGTAAACAGCCACACAAAAATTCAAAACAGCTTCCTATGTCAACACAACTTCAACTTTAGGAATTGCTGGGCTTTATCATACTGTTTCTATCAGAGACTGATATGATTTGGTGGTCTCCTGAGTGTTGCTAGGGGGTTTTGGGTGATTCCCAGAGAGACAGGCATGCCTACATAATTGTTAGGGCATTGTTTGGGGGTTGCAAAAGCATTTATATTGTTTATAAGATGGACGGATCTAAGGACAGACAGACAGATCTATCTTGTGATTTGTCTAGGGGACTGCTTTCACTCACCTTGAATGCAGTGCAGTCGGTAAGTCTGAGATGAGCCCATCGTGTCCGCCTCTCTCTCCTGCACCATCTGGCCTAGTTTCTGTCATTTGTGCCCCAGGAGAGACTGACCTGAGCAGGAAAACAGTGCAGGGAACAGCTGCCACCCTGTGCTCACCTGCATGAAATCCACACACGATGGCAAAAGTTTTGTTGGCAAAACAGGAACAATGTACTGTACACTTGGAGGCTGTTAATGCTATGTAACTTTAAAAAAGTGAACTGTTTTCATCACCATCTGTTCACCGGACAGAGAAAAACGGCTTGGTTTATTTAAAAATAATTACTTTTTATAATGCTAAAGGGTGTGCATACGGTTCTTTTCGCATTCAAAGAATAAGCGGATATGGAAGGGATATAAACCAGCTGTGCACATTTTCTTTAATCAGAGGAGCTTGATTTCAGATTTGCCGTTATGATTTCTGGTGGTCGACATTCCTCCGTCTGATAGGCCTGTCGATTAACAAAAACAATTCTCACATTTTGATCCGTTTCCATAGTAAACCACATCAAAGCGTCACACACATTGATCTCTCCTTGAGCATCACCCGCTACGCTAATTTCGAAAAGAGGAAATTACAACTGGTTAACAGCAAGCGCACGGCGAATTAATCTCAATGTCTCACCCATGGCCATCTATATTCATATAAATATAACATGACTTGTCACCACTCCTGAAATTTATTGGTTTTCCACCTTCGCAAATTAAGAGTTCCAATTTATGAATATTTTAGCACATGTGCGCTCTGCGGGACATTTATCACCGGCGTCGCCATTCTAAACAGAATAAATGAGCAGTCAAGCTGCTGCGCAGCCGGACGTTCCTGTGGACAGATTAATGAGAGAGCTGGAGCGGCAGGCCAGCCGGGCAGGTCGGGCCTCCCTCGGAGGGGAGAGGGTGGGAGGGCTCAGAGAGGAGATGCAGGAAGAGCTCAGCTTCCTCCATCTCAGACGTCCTCAACTCTGTACAAACCACTGAGTGACACGACAGAGATTCTGAACGCAGATTAAATGTCACTGTTTTCAGTGTGACATTCCATGATTGTCTAATTACCCACAATTCTCTCTGCCTGTTGTCACAACATGCTTTTAGTGATTTAAAATTTTTATTTTACTGCAATGTTGAGGCGACATTCAGTGTGTACATTTTATCAGTACTTTATATGTCTAACCTGTGGAAAAAACGAATAAAGCCAAATCTTTGAAAAAAGACGTAAACAGAAACAAATATTGTAATGTCAAAAAAGTTATAATTGAAAACAACATCGTACTGTCTGAAGAACAACTAAATGGCAAAAAAGGACTTATGTTGTATTGTGCAAAAATGTCATGATGGCTAAATAATGTTGTGATATCATAAAGTGATTCGAAAACAAATGACTACTGTCCGAAGAATGCCATAATGGCAAAAAATGTAAGAATATTTTTTTGCCAAAAGAATGCCATAACGCAAGATGTGGTAATTACGTGAAAAACGGTCAAAAGAACACCTTGATTAAAGTCATTTACAAATAATTTTGTAAAGGCAGAAAAGAATGTTGTTGTCGTATTGTCAAAACATTGTCGTCAGGCCAAAAGAATGCAGCGATGCTGAAAGACTGATGGTCTCATATGAGTGCACTTGATGTAAAAGGTGACATGTTACTGTCTTACGTTCTGCTTTGAGCAGAGGCACGAAAGCATTCAAGCACCATCCCAAACAAGCTGCAACCATGCAGAACGCCGTTCCTAAAGTTTACTTTGAAAAAAGCCCATCTGCTGTGGGAGCCGCTAGCATCGCCTGACAACAGCCTCTGTGGTGACTCAAAAATGCGTGCCTTATTTCACATACTCCCACCCAAAACACCTGGCACAGAGAAGTGTGAGATCATTTAGATAAAAGCTGGCAGAGGATCTGTATCCTGGACTCCTTCCATATCGCCGAGTCCCACCACATGCTCGGTGTCATCCTCAAGGTTTTGCCTGCCTAGAGCCAAAGATAAGAGAAAAGGAGCCATCGATGGTGGTAATTATTTCTGCAGCTTCCATTCTGATCCGCCCCGGAATGCGTTCGTTGCTCACCTGGCTCTCCCCACCACATCAGAAGGAGAACTGGGGCACCCTTTCCTCCGAGAGAACCTCGGAACCGTCGGCTTTTCATAAACACTGGCAGCTGCCGCGGCAATTAGCCGTGCGCTCTATACTTTTACAACAATGCAGTCCTCCCTGATCCCCACAATTAGCCCCTTAATTGGGTCTAAACAACCAAGGCGGAACCGATAAATAAAAAGGCTAGGAGAGCGGAGGGGTTGGGCGAATGGAGCTCGAGAAGCAGAGCGATCTCCCTCGGCGGCCTTTGGCATTATGCCGCCTGTGAAAGAAAACATCGTGGAAGAAAAATGAAAAAAGAACGCCGGTTTGACGCCTCGTATTCAGATTGAATGTGACACGTCTCTGCCCTTTACTTCCTCTTCTAAGTATCGGGTTCTGTGAAATGCTTACATTTCGTGTGACACGGGGTGTTACGGTGACTTTTAAACGTGCTGTCGAGAACCTCGAGGGTTTGCTTGTATTATGACACGCAAAGCACACTTGACAGAACAATAACGACGTCCATATATATTCATATGGTAAATGAATTATTAATGACCCTTGCATGTCATTATACGGCCTATTGCTCATCAACCCTGTTCAGATTCATTTGATGTCTAGGCCAACATCATAAATTAAGATTTTTTAGCAATTTTATAGCACAAGACCAGGTCAATTTTCACCTTGAAACCATATTCATGTGGATCTTGTATTCACATTGTTTCTTTTCAATTATTAAGAGCTACAGGTGCAACACGCAATCCGTCACCAACATTACACACTTTTACAGACAGATTAATGCCGGAACATCCGTGCAGTGTAACCTGACAAATCATTTTGCTACACTGAATTATCAACACGGGAACACATTACTAACACAGGGTTCCTTCCGTTCACAGAGGTCCTTCTTGTCCATTTATTGGAGAGGAACATGTCTCGAGTATGGGTTTTTATTTTGACTTGTGGTCTCTCTCAGCAGGTGGAGTTTGAGGCGTGTTTGTGTCAGCTGTGAGTGCTGACAGCAGCGTCTGGCCCTCACACACATCACTCCAGCGGGGAGCCCAGCGGCAGCGAACAGCATTTCTGTATCAGCACCACACTCAGTGTGCAGACTCCACAACATTACACACACACACACACACACACACACACACAAGTCACTTATAAAGAATGCAGGCACCATCTAGTGCTTTCCATCTGCAAAGACTAGAAATGTATTTTATGTAAACATGTAAATTCATTTAACTTGTCATCTTCATGATTTATTTACAGTATCGATCCTATCAGCTATATTTCGCGGTCTGTTCATCTCTTGCTGTAGTGCATTAGATCTCAAAGTATTGTCTTCAACAGGGGTTTTCAAACTGTGGGTCGGGACCCACTTGTGAGTCGCACAATGGCATGAGGTGGGTCGCTGTTGAATGACACACACATAAAAAGTTCAGTCCAGTTAATGACTGGCAATGACAATAGCTTTGATATTTTATCATTAGACAGTTTGGTATTACATCTTAAATTTTATGTATTCTATTTAGGGAAAGAAACTGCTCAAATTAAAGAGGATGAATGTGTATTTTCTCCCCATATTTCCATTTAAAAATATTTGGTTGGGTCTCAAGATATATTATACCGGTCCAGGTGGGTCCTGGAATAAAAAAAAGTTTGTGAATCGCTGGTTTTAAAGGTCTTTGAACAGCACTAAAAAGCAGAAACAGTAATCTATCTATTCTGATTGATAATCTTCTCAAATTAAATAATCGTTTGGGGTAGTGTGGTCTTTATTCTTGGGGCTGTTTGTAAGTCGTAGTTATCACAGTGCTTAAGTCATTGAAACAATAAAGGGCAACAGATGTGCAAGTGCTGTTTGTTTCTGAAAATCTTTTCACCATTGAATGTCTGAGAAGAATGAGCTTTCAAAATGAGATTTCAATTATCAATCAAATCAAATGTTTAGCAATATACAGGAAATACAAGAAAGAATATTGTAATCTTCACTAAATATAGGTCTTAATGAAACCATCGAATGTCTTGAGAAGACAGAGAAGACCAAGTACCCAGCCTATATATTTGTTCCCTGTACACTATTACACTGTAAGGTGGGGAGAATTATTTCAGTATTATTGTTTTAACTCACATAGGCCTGTTCTATTAAATGTAATGAAAGTTAGTGTTGTAAATCATATTTATTGTTAATTTCTCTCAAAATCTTGACGAATATTTGCATGAGAACAAAAATATCTAAAACACAACCAAGCACGTGCTAATGCAAAAAGAGGTATCAGTGCATCAGTAAATAAACATAGAAATAGGACAATGTGTATTTTTATAAACATGTTTTACGGTGTATTTGTAGTTTTGCCGGCTCGGGGTTCCGGTTTAGCATTTTTAACATACAACAATACAAAGCGCTGTCGTGCTGTTCTCATTCTGCGGCTGTGAAGCAGCCGTGAAAGTCTCGCGAGACGTCACGAGATGCCAAGCACCAATCAGCGACGCGCATACATGTAGACGTTCAAAAAACATGGCGGCGATGTGCGAGAGTTTTACCGTATGAGTAACTAAACATTTATTTATTATAAAAACAAATGACGTATAATCGTTGTGGCTGGATCGGTAACGTTATGCAAACTGTTACGGTATTGTTTACACCAGGCAAAATAAATCATGACGGACAAGAGGAACGTCGGTTTGCGACACATGGTTGGTGCGAGAGAAAGTCGCAGCAGAAACTCTTGCCCAAATTCCTACAACTGTCGTAAAGGTAATGCACGCGTAAAACTTGTGATAAACAATCAAATGGAAGGTTATACCATGTCATCGATAGCATGCTACGGGATGATTATGGTCGTTGTATATCGTTGAACGTCAAAGAGCATGCTCAAAACAACGGCTAACAATCTCACGTTTTGTGCAAGCATCGTGTCTTTCATGATGTCATCTTGATCCTCAGATTTTACAACCCCGAAACGTCGGCCAAGAATCCGATTTAATGGATGTTACCGTGGAGATTCGCCGAATGAAACCGAAACCCTACAAGACATCATCTGGGATCCAAATTCACCAACTCAAAACCTTAATGGCAAGTTTCATAAAATCACAGAGATAAAAGTGTTTATCGCCTTTCAACAGTACCGTTCTTCATGCCTCGGGGGTATGATCAAAATCATATATGATGAAATTATATATATATATATATATATATATATATATATATATATATATATATATATTACAAAATGATGTAAACCAAGACTGAAAACGAACAAAAGGATTATACATGATACAAGTTTGCCAGTTTCCTAATATCTAACACGTGAATAGAAGTATACAAAATGTATTACTAAATCTCTATCATTGCAAAATAAATAGTCATACAATAACAATGTATCTTTGTAAACATTCACAGGAAAGGGAGTCAATGGCAAAGTCATCGAGATATCAGAGATTGTCAACAGGATTGCGCCAAAGGTAGTAAAGTCAGATTATGGCAAAAAAAGGAAACGGTGTGTGTTATGGTAAATTCTATTTACCTCTCATTTTTATACAATGTTTAAGGTTGGGCGGCCTAAAGAGGGGGACTCGGTGCTCCAGTGGATTGGAGACAATGCCATACCATGTACTCCAGAGGTTAGACAACCCCGAGTCAGAAGGATCTCAGCACGGTACGTGTCCTGCTGAATACTTTAAAGCTGATGTAAAATGAAATTGGTACAGAAAGCACTCCATGACACAACACTTTCTCTTTATCATTTTATAATTTAATCCTGCATAAGGTTTGTTCCCCTACTCATGGCATGTTTCGTTTCTGAACTGCGTTTGTAATATTTCATCTAATGTGTTTATATGCTTTGATCTCTCTCCTCCAGGCAGAGCAATGTTGAGGACCTCATGAAACTTGCAAAGCAGTTTGATATCAATATGACCCGTCAGGACAAAGAGAGAGAACTAAATGCTACAGAAGAACGAAATAAACTCAAGGCAAAAAGGGATGGAACCGCTAGAGCTGTACTACCATCGGTGCCAGTCATGGCACGTGCAACCGCTGGCTTATCGCAATCCCGACAAGAAGAAGATGAGCTTCAGGCTCTGTTTGATGCTCCCACTCAGCACTTAAGTGGTAGACTGAGCCCACCGTCGGTCAACTGCACTCCAGAAATCAGACCCGACCCTTCAAAACCAGGGTCAAGTTCAGCTGCTGTCAGGAACGCACCTGTTGATGTACCAAAAGCAACAGTGATGGACTGTGATGATGACTGGGGAAACGATGACCTTCTCAATTACTCTTTTGTGTTGGAGAAAACGCAGAATCTAGTGCCTTCGAACGTTGTCCTTCAACAGAGCATCGCTCAACCCGAGTGTAGCTCTAGGAATATGGTGGCTAAGATTAATCCCTCTGTATCGAACGGTAGAGGTGTCTGCCAAAAGATTCAAAAGAGCACCCACAATTGTAGCACCTTTACTACCACACTTCCTGAAGGCCAAACGTCTGTCCAGAGCACTTCAAGAGTAATGCCACCTACTTCTGCCCAGAATCAAACTACCAAGAAGCTGCTTAAAACGTCAATTCAGGGAAAACAGCCAGCACAGTCATCCCATGGTAACAAGCAAACGGAGCTTAATAGAGCTAACAAAAATTGCAGAAGCTCTTTCCAACCCTCAACTTCAAAATTTCAAGGACTTTCAAAGGAAGACCTAAAATCTCTTTTCGATTCCGACGGCCTTTGGAATGATGAGGATGATGATCTTCTGTGTCAAGCTTGCGATGATGTGGAGAGGATCTCTGCTAGTCAGGAACAGCAAAGACAAAGCATGGGCTCGACCGAGCCAACACACAATACATCAAAAGCACCTTCCTCTGCTGACACCATTCAAGCTCAGACTCTGCGTATGAGCGGCAAGAGCCAACCAGCACAAGCCACAACGTCCACACGTGCTTTTGTCCGTTCCAACTCAGTGCCTTGTTCCAGTGGCAGCTCTGGGTTTAAACAGAACTCCGGCGTGTTACCAGCAGCTGGAGGTTCCAAGCCTGGTTCTTTCAGAGCCACAGACACCTCACAGACGATTCTGCCACAGGGCACAAAAGTGGGAAATGCCTCTAACTCGCGCAATTTTACATTCAAAAGACATCTTTCGGACTCTGTGACACTAACCAACAAAGGTAAGCTTTGTGTGTAATGGCACCTGAAGTGTACTTACTCTGAAATAGCGTCATAGAATACTGCTTCAGCATATGACTGTAATAATCAGGTTTGCTTGACCTATTGAAGGAATACTTCATCATTTTTCACCTTTCTGGTGAAATTCTGAAAAAATGTTACAGCTGCTGCTACCATATTGTGAAACCATACAGGCCATAGACTGTCAAGCTCCAAAACTGTAAAAATAGCATTAACTCATAATAAAATCTCTACAGAAGACTCTATTGATTTTCAATAGTCTTCTCAAGCAATACAGTGGCGTTGGCATAAGTTACAGATGTGTTATAGCACTTTAATATAATTAGCACTTTTGCATATTCAAACGTAAGTCACAATGCTTTTGTTGTCATTGCATCTTTCTTTTTACACGTCTTGACAGGGCATGTTAAAAGGATACTCCACCCAAAAATGAAAATTCTGTCATCATTCACTCAACCTCAAGTTGTTTTAAACCCGTATACATTTCTTTGTTCTGATGAACACAAAAATATTGGAAAAATGTTAGCGCCTGACATTTCTGGGACATCATTAATTTAATTACCATAGTAGGAAAAATGACTGTATCAGTGTTTTGTTCGGTTGAACACAAAATAAATAAATAAATGTTTTACGTTTAAAAATATATATATATTGACAACCATTTACATTTTTCTTACTATTGTAGTCAATGCTGTCCCAAAAATGCAAGTTGCAAAGAAATACAGGTTTGGAACAACTTTGGGGTAGAATGTTAATTATTTTATGAACTATCCGTTTAAAATGTGCAAGAATTAAGATTTTGATTAAATAATAATTTCATGTTAAACTTTCTGTCTTTTTCCTAAATAGTGATTGTATCTGTTTTAGTAATTATGCTTTTATTTATACAAGGAAAGTTTCACCCAAAAATTAAGTTACCCTTAGCTGTTGAACACAAAGAAAGATATTTTCAGGAATGTCTGTAACGAAACAATTCTGGTGCACCATTGACTACCATCGGAGGGAAAAACTACTATTATGGTAGCCAATGGTGCCCCAGAACTGTTTGGATTCCCACAATCTTTAAAATATGTTCTTTTGTGAATTGAGGGTGAGTAAATGATGACGCAAGTTAACTTTTTGGGTTAAACGGAGACAGTTTACAAAAGAAGGATACAAAAAACTACATTTTTATGTGCACCACCTGGAAAAATGTATACAATGTTTTTGAAAGTTTCTAGTAACCTGTTTTTCTATTGTTCTGCAGTATTTGTTTCATCCAATGGGACAGTAAAATGTTCAGCTGCTGAGATCGAGAGGAAGAAGCAGGAAGCAATAGCGAGGAGGAGATTACGCATGCAGACCGACCAAAAACAAGGAGCTCCTACATAGGAGAGCACAGAGAAGCATGAATGACGTGGATGTTCTGCACTGTAACAGACTAATTATGTTATCACAGCGTTTCATTGTGACACTGTTTTATTGAGCTGCTACACTATAACAATTACAGCGAAAGCTATGAATCATATTGCCTGGAGATCTGATTCCAGTTTTCAGAATCCGTGACTAATTTATAGTTAAACGCTAATAAGTCTCATAGAAGGAAATGTAATTGGTAAATTTCTCACGGTTTTCAGAATAATGTACCGCAGTGCTCTATCTGTTTGACAACCTGGCTGGAAGTTAGGAAAAAAGAATTGCCACCTAGTTTTATTTGTAAAAACAATGGCTGCGCTCTGTACGTTGTCACAGCTTTAGCCACATTTTCATAAAGTATTTCAAACATCAATATTATGATGGAAAGTAGAATAGTAAATGCGGGCGTCCGTTTCAGTTGGTCAAAGGATCGGGTCTAGTCTTCCAGTCACATATACATTGTAAGTGGCGAAAAATACTTGAATGTTTGTTGGTGTGTTGTTCCGTTTTCTTTTTCTGTAAATACCTAATTATGGCCTTAATTAAAGAGGCAAAAAAGAAAGAAACATGTGTATTGTCCTTTTCAAAATCTTTATGAAAACTCATTGACTGGCTTTCTGTCATTGCCTAATTGCGTCCAGAAATAGCAGTTCAGATTTCCAAACCTCATTCATAACAAATTCACTTCTTAAAGAATAATGCTCTTAAAATATAATCTCCAAAAATAATTATTTCTAATGAAATGCCTGTGTAACTCCTCCACACCTGGTTTATTGTATATGTCACAATGTTAGTCATTGTGCGCCCCGGGGAATGTCGGCATATCATTGGGATCCAGGCCCCAGCCCCTTCTCAGGTGTATGTCACACAGGTGTGTGCGTGTTTGTACTCCACCAGTCAAAAGACGCAGCGTAAAGCCCGCCGCCCCCTCGCTCAATTACTGTAAATCAAATGCCACGGTAATTTGGCAAGAGGATGAGGACTTTTTTATTACTGTGATTATGGCTATGGTGATGACTACAATTTATTCCAAGCAGATGATAAAAATGCTGGGCTCTACAGGTGTTGACTTCATACAATATAGAACTTGGTGAAGGATCTTTCTGTAATGTGGTATTATCAAGCTGCTGGAGAACAGAGAAATGGGTGTTTCGGTATTTTTGCGTCAAAAATGGAGAGCAATTACTGATTATTGTGATGGATCCGTGCCATGCGGCGGGAGCGTAATCTGGTATCAAGCTGTAGTAATTACGTCAAATTACCGGGCCTTGGTGCCAGATGCAATTTGCATTTCAGCGTACTTGTTGGTTTGGGCAGAAACAAGATAACGGCTTGCAGACAAACCATGAAGGAAACCGGAACTTTAAATTAGAGTAGTCCACAGACTAAAGCATTTTATTTGTTGTGCTGAGCAGATGGTAATGTGCTGTCTTAAAGCTCCGTGTACAGAGATGACATTTGGCTTTTCCGAAAACTGACAAAACCTAATCCCTTTTACTTGTGTTCAACGGTGAGTCAAGCCCCCACTTACCAATGTCAAATCATTCAGTAAGAGCATTATGAAGGCTGCAAATTTTACCTTTGAGTTATGGTATGTTTTGTGTATGTTAACAATATCAGGACAGAGTATGGGTGACATTTGACAGCCTGTGGTACTACAGTCATTTGAACTGGCACGGCTCCGCTATATATGACGCGTGTGATATAGGAGCATTTGGTGTCAAAACATGTCAGCTTCAATAGAGAGTTTCAATGCAACAAACCTTAACGCGCATGCATGCTTTTGTTGCCCAAGTTGAACTTCGGTACAAATGCGCAAAGAATAAAGTCCACGTAGAAACAAGTAAATTGCATAAAATGGCAAGTTAATTGAATTACTTTGCTAAATTGAAATGCAACAAAGTAACACGACCCATGCAACAAATTGTTTACTAAAATTATTTTTACATACACTGTAAACCCAGATTTTGATTCAACTCAAACAGCTTGAGTTCATATTACTTAAATGTGTCTAATTTGTTGACATTACTAGTTAATTCTGATTAAGCTTAACTTTTTCATGTCCTTTCTTATTGTAAGTGTGTTTTTAAGTTAAGTTAAGTTAAGTTTTTGAGTTTGTACTACTGTTTCTTTACATTAATTAAGAATTCTGAGTAAACTGTACTTTTTAATGGCCTATCTTATTGTAATTATGTGTTTGAGCTCAAACAACTCAATATCATCAAGTTTTGCCTTTTACAAATAGCAACGCATTGACGTCACAACCGCCAAAATTTGAGACGGAATACACCTGTATCTAAATTGCCGTTACAGCAAGCACGTTGTTCATTCACCAAAGCTAGAAGCCTTCGGTGAATAAACCGAGTTCAGCCACAAAACGGTAAGTGGGAACCTGGCACTGGCATGCCGTTGCAGTCCCGACTGCTTGCTGATGTAACTTAGCTAGCAGTATATCACGAAAGTGAGTTCACCCCTCACATTTGTACAAATATTTTATTATATATTTTCATGGGGACAACACTATAGAAATTATACTTTGATATAACTCAAAGTATCTATCAGATATATATATATGTATATCAAAGTTTCATTTCAATAGTACTGTAGTTATTTAAAAAAAACTGAAAAATGAACTTCGCTAGTTATTAGCAGGGTAGCTATCCAGCTAACTCTGCCCCACACTCTCCTAGCTAATGAATATCTTCACTGGTAACGTTAGCTAGCGCCCGTAACGGAAATTGTATTTCGCTTCCAGACAGCTAGTGCAAGTTGAGCTGAGCCAGACACCTGAAGCAGCGATCGTTAGCTCCGCACGGAACATCTAACGTCCCGGTAAGTTGGCGCTAATACCCGCTGCCTTGTTAGCGGATTCTATTGTGTGACTACGACTGACTGAAATAAATTTAGCTTTGCTCCGACGTGTCCGGCGACCGTCTTATTTGGGTACACTTCGAGTCCGCCCGGTGTCCGGGTAACGTACTCGTTCACACAATAGACTGCTGGCCAGGCAATCTCTACATGCTTTTAAATTGATACCGAGCTAATATGTCCGCTCTGAACCATTTTACTCTGTTGCTTCCAGACAGCTAAAGTTGAGACGGTGCAGCAGCTAGCCAGAGAACTGCAAACATCCTTGTAAGTTGTTGCACACTAGCTAACATAGTTAGCTTTAATTTCTTGATTTTTTTATTTATTTATTCGTTGTTAGTTAACTACTGTCATGCCTCTTTAAGTTTTTGTTATTTAGCTAATGTTAGCTTATTTAGTTAATGTTATTCTCACACACTTTTTTGTTTTTCCATGTACAGATTTGTTATTTGTATATGTTAAATGTAAGATGCCAGTGTTCAGCAGGGCTGAGTTTTTTCTTGCCAGTCTGTCAACCAAATTTGAAGAGTAAATGTTGAGTTTTGAAGTATAACTTTTAAGATGCCAGTCTTCAGCAGGGCTGAGTTTTATCCTGCCAGTTTGTCAACCTAATTTAGAGAGGTGTAATTCAATATGATTGGAGGTAAAGAGGAAGATATTTTTTTCTTTTCATGCCATCAGTGAGGAAATAGAATTAGGTCATGGCTTTGTTTCTTTTGTTGCTAATAAAAAAGACATGTTCAATAAAAAAATTGGATCAGTTTAATGTGTCAGTTGTATCTATGTATTTTACATGGTTTTATTGATTGAAAGACATATTTTGAGTTAGAAATAAGTTGGGGCAGTTAGAATATACAATTTAGTTGAATTGGTAATGGAGTAATGCTTACTTAACAAGCCGAGTTAAATAAATGGGTGGGGAATGATTGTTTAAACTAAGTATCTTCAGTCACTGTAACTCGGTTATTAGTACATTCAACTTAAATATTCTATTCCATTCCATTATGGGCTCAAGTACATTGAACGTAGTCCAGTTCACTTATTCAACTAATGCTTCATTACTTAAAAATTTTAAGGCAACGAGTTACCTGGATTTTTTTAAGTAAATTCTACTTATCCGGGTTTACAGTGTATAGTAAAATTCAACAAAATGCTCATTTATAGAAATACTAGTATAAATGATTATTAATATAAATTCAATAAAATATAAATAGTTAAATTATTAGCCACTAGCCAGACTGATCAACAAACACAGACTGGTGCGTGTGTCCGGTGAAACCGTCTGTACGTAAGATACGTATAAGTGAAAACAATACAAATGTGCCTCTCCGTTGGCATCTCTGTTAGAAACATACAATTGCAGGTTACCCGAGTTAAATGCCATGAAACTTGTTACTGAACAAACTTACTGGACTGATCTTTGTTTATTTTAACCAACTTTAAATAAAAGCTGGTTTAACACAAAGTCTTTCTGAAACTTGACAGTCATCTATTGAAAACCTGCTTAAAGATTCTTAACATGTTTCCTTTTTGCGTTCAAAAGAAAAAAAATAACAGTATCAAGGTTTGGAATAAAGGTGAGCAAAGAATGACGGATGTTTTATTTTTGGCCTTATCACTCAGTAACCATCATGTCAAGTAACTTTGGTCCTGACAATGTGATGGTTTTCCCTATACGCATTTTGTCCTGCTAGAAATGGCTTAGTTGTTGTCACAGCATCGCCATTGCGGTTTACAACACAATGACTAATACACGAAACAGGAGAACGTGGACACGGGGGGCTGAGGTTGTCATCAAGCTAAATGAACTGTGAGTATTTTCACAGTGCGTGTCATTAGCAGCTTAGATTTGTTTCAACAAGGCTTACCTGAGAGCTTCTTTCATTGGCCCCCAGGTATGATGGACTAATGCACACTTAGGCAGAGCCTTCTTGAGCCCACAAACATCTCAGGGCTGAAAGGAGTCTGGTGTTTTCTGCATTATGAGAGCATTCCAGCGCAGACACGTCGATCTGTGGATTACATGTGGAATATGTTGAATCTGCTGATCTTAAAAAATCCATGCTTTTATTGAACATTTTACAAACCCCATCTGCCATTGGATAGACAGATACTCCCTCCCCAAACCTATGCACCTAAAGATAAGATGCTCGTGATAATAAAGTCCCAGTGTGTGAACTTGAGCGGCATCTATGGTGAGATTGTGAACTGCAAGCAACGGCTCAATCCACCCCTCTCTTTCGAAGCACTACGGTGGTTGACACAGGGTTAAGATGTTGTCACGTTTTCTCTTCTTTGTTGAAGAAGGTCACATATTCACAAACTAGTTTGTCTGTTCAGGGCTACTGTAAAATAAACAATGGTGAATTCCACTGAAGGTGAGCCGCATTGTAAAGAAGTAGCTCATTCTGAGATTATAAAAACATAACCCTTGATCGTGAATGGTCTTTTTACACCTCTGAAGACATTATTATATTGCATTTCTGTCAATAGATCCTTCAGGAATCTTTCAAACTAGCTGGAAAATGACTTACTTATTGTTCTCTTTGCATATTCAAAGTGTTGTTCCCAGACTGGCTATTGTATTATTAACTATTATAATCATGAAGTGTTTATTATATAGTAACCGTATATTTTATACAGAATATACAGAAGACTTGACATAGAGACTTTTTTGATGTTTTTTCTTTTTCATCAATGTGACCAAAGCCCAGCTACTTTACAAAACATTTGCGGAATAACAAATAAATTGGCACCGGTGAGCATTTTTTCTATTCCTTAATTTTTTCACATCAGATTGAAGCATAAAGCATGGTTTCTGAGTTTCTCTTTCTGCCAATGTGCTCGCAGATGGGCCGCGAACCCATTTCTGACTCTCTGTTCTGCATGAGTCATTGCTTCTCTCGACTGTAACCTTTGGTTGCTAAATGTTTTGTTTTTCTTTCTCCTCTTATCTGATTTCTCATCCAAATATCCCCCATCTCATCCTATAAGGCTTACTGATAAGAACCCACAGATTGAAGCCTTTTCCCTTAAACATTTCTCCATTGCACAAACTCCATCCATCCGACAAAAAATCCTGTCGCTGCATTCCTTAAGCTTACATCTGCCAACACCTTCTCGCTACAATGGCTTCAGATTTTTTTTTCGTTTTGTTTCTGGCGTGCCATCATATGGCGGCGTGGGCTGTAATGGTGTGCTGACAGGTTTAGGGTGAGGTAATTTTTTTATACACCAGATCAGCCCCCGAGGAACTGTGCAGCCTGCGGGCTTCAGCTTTTAATCAAACGGACTGACTTATTATGAACTAATTGTTGATATAAACTTTTAAAGGATCGGACAAATCGCTTTCTGCTCAGCACATTGTCATTTCTGACGTGACTTTTGAAAGGCGTGCAACACATTTGGTTTTGATTGCATGCGGTGTGTGTGTTCAGTAATGATGCTTAAACACAGCATGCGTGTGTGTGTGGTGTGTGTGAATGAGGCTTGCTCACGCTGAGCAGTGGTTCACTTCATTATGTGTTAGAGGACTGCATAAAGAAGTCTCTGATTGAAATCCCAGCTGTCCTTTACGCACACGCGCAGTCCGTGGAAAATGCAACAGAGCACACAGGTCTGGGTTACGGCCAGGGCTTCCCCTCGGCTCCGGCGCTCTGCTTTCCTCTGTGTTTCGCTCAGGTTGATTTGCCTCCCATGGCCCACCTGAACGGGACACGTCCTCTAACACCTCCCTACCTCACCGTGCTTCGTGTAAAAGCCTTCTCCAACTTCTCCAGGGCTCTGTCAGCGGCAGCTAATGGAGGTATTTGTTACTGTCGGCTCATCTGGCCTCCATTACATGCCGTTTTTTTCTTCGTCTTTTTTGGCACGTTGTTTTTGTTTTGCAGCTTCATTATGCTCTGGTTTTGCCATTTAGTGTGCTTTTTCAGTTGTTCAGCTCCGGAAAAAAAGATTGGGTTGTTTTCAATGCTGTCTGTACGCTGGCAGCAGTATGACCTTGAAACAAAAATCCCCCTAAAATTAGGTTTAAGCTTTATTACGAACTCAACACACGCCTGCATGTTTCGACACGATTGTAATGGTGTAGTGAATGTTCAGCTCTGCTCATAAGTTTACACGCCTTTTGTAGAATCCGCAAGATGTTTATCTTTATTTTAACTAGAAGGATTATTAACGTGTCGTGTTTCTTTTTTCATTAAGTACTGCCCTATTTATGTTAAATGAGAAATATGTAGGCTACAGTATAGGCCTATTTTTGACAAAACATGACTCAAATTATACAAATTGTACCACAGTTTCAGCCTCATCTCATGGAAATTCGTATGAATTCATCTGATAATAATCTTTAAATAGCGTGCGGTTATAAGAAGATGCAGCCTGAAGCCTCAGTCCCAAATGTCACTGGCCCAAAAGCAAATCATCCCAAAACTTACAAATGAGATTGTTAGAATATGAATTAGCCACCTCATAAAATAGCTTTGAATTGATCGTGTTGAACGTTTACACACCGTTGCTTCTGAAGCCTTCGTGATGGATGCATAAATCTGATGAAAGACTTTTTGTACCTCCGTCTCTTCAACCACAATTGGTAATGTGGAGATCTAGCTTTGCCCTTCAGACTTTGGGCCAATTCCATAAAAACAATGTCAACCTTGCTCTAAACAAATGTGTTTACCAAAGATTTGTAATATACTAACAGCACAGATATCAACATTTGGTGGTTCAAATACCCATGCGAGGTCGCGCTTCAAGTTTTTAAAGCATTGTTTTGTGTTTAGTGCATGATTTTTCATTATCAGGTAAGAGCCATTTTCAGGATTGTTACGTCTATTAAGGGAACATATTCCTTATAAATGGACACATGAAAATAAAATAACTATTTGATGTTCTATGAAGAGGCATCCCATTTGTTGGGTATTATTGATTCAGGTTTGTGCATTTTAATTCACAGAAATCCTTTTTTCAGAAGTTTGTCGTCTCCGAAAACCGTTTCTTTTTTTGTCACATCCGTAACGCATGTTTATTTCCCTTTTTAAAATGAGAAAACTAGAAGACTTTATCAACAATTGTTAAAATAAAATATTCGCAACGAATACATTATGTGAGTATTTTTTGTCACGTCCACCAAAAAATGGCCTTTTGAAATTTCATGCTTTCAACAGGGATGGCGATAGAGAGGCAAAAGTTAGCACAAAATAGCCGACGCAATCTCACTTCAAACATTATACGACGAGGCTGATTTTGGCAAATTCGTACGATCTCATTCATACATTTTAGTACCATGTGCTTTCTCGCCAGTTACATTTGAGTTGGGGAGGATAAGGGGTGGGGTTTCAGAATGGCCCGTGTTTTTGTATGATTCACAACGTAGCCTACTAATACACACGAATAAACCACCTCGTAAAATAATTAGGAATTCCCGTGAAATCAGGTTGAGATAGCATCTTTTCATAAAAAGTACACTAATACAAATATATTTAATATTTAATGATCTATTTTTTCTGTTTTCCTGCAAAGTTTTTATCATTTGATGTACTTACACTCACAAACGCTCACCAACCCACACACACAAGACTGCATTCCCCTTCCATCTAGTGCGCCAGTAAAAAGTCTGTGACTATGATCAATGTTTATTGCTGTTGGCACTTTGACAGAAGTTCCTTTACCTGGATGTGGCTAATTAATCGTGGCAGGCACAAGACGTGCAAAGCAACTCATATATGGAGATGAGATCAGCAGCGAAGCGGAGAAGGGCTGGGCCGGCTCTCTGCCGACTGGAGATCAACCACTGCACAGAAAATAAATATGTTTCAACCTGAATCGAGGCCTTACAGGCAAAGCGGGAGTTCCCAGTCCAATTACACAAGCCGCAGGCTCATGCAAGTATGCATTAACAAATAAACAAAGAAGTCTGAGATGCTAATGCACCGTTTGCTCAATTAGGAACTTTTTGGATCCACTTTTTGTCCTCCCGACAAGTGCGCTCAGAAGCGGGAGATCATTTGTCATCGAGTGTTTGGAGACTGCACCAATTTCTTTTTAGCTTTATGAACACGCACACGCCATAGGAGCGCATTAGAGTTTTACCTCGGTTTAATGTGCAATTGATTTTTTCGAGGCACTGCAGTAAGGGTGTAGTTTGTGACTGCGGCGTCTCAGAGTTCAGATTGACTGAGGTGCTTTCAGCACTCTAATGAGTGTTGTAAATTACCGGCCTTAAAGCAAGCCTGTACTGCCTGTTTTAAAGAAAAAAACAGGGGAGAAATGTATTATTCTTTAGTGATATAAATGAGTCTGACTGCTTTCGCTTAATGTTAAAAGTAGGTCCCCTGATTTACAGCATGTCATTTCCAACAAGAAGCAAAAGTATAATGCAGGGATAGTAAAACACTTTATGATGCATTATTAAATCGACACTTTAATGGGTCAACCCGAAAATGTGTTAAAAGAGAACGTACTCAAACTTGAAAATACATCAAATGCACTGCCCCTGCAGAACAACGACTGGTACCAAAACAATCAGCTTTTTTCGAAACGTATTGCTTTCAATTTAAAGGTGAGATGTGTAAGCACCCACGCACACATACAGCTGCAGTCTGTAACTTTTAAACACCTTCTGTGTTTAAAACATAAAATCGTTACGGTTTATTTTTTTGGAGGATCGAAAAAGAAATGCATTGAAAGAAATGCAATACATAGATATACATAATTGTGTTCAGTGGTGAATAAAGACCTTACATAATGCAGCGTTATGTTTTATAATCTTAGAATGAGCTTATTCTATGTACGTACACCGCGGGTCCCCTTTCGTGGAATTCATCGTGTTGTTTCTAAAGTAGCTCTGAACGACGAGTTCAATTTGTAAATACGTAATCCCCTTCGGCAAAGAAGCTAAAACATGAGGACATTTTTGTCCTGTGTCAGCCACCGTAGTGCTTCGAAAGGGAGGGTGGAGTGAGCCGTTGGTTGCAATTCACAACCTCGCTGCTAGATGCCGCTAAATTTCACTGGACCTTTAAGGTTAAATGACGTCAAACAGACATTTCTTGTGAAGTCGTACCAGTCACCTTAACTTATACATCATTATTATAATTTTACTTTTGTACATTTAAGTAGACCGTTTACAGGGCAGGTCATTCACTGCGTTTTTTTCATTCCACTGTTCCAGTTTTCACTGTTAAGCCCATGTCTCACGTAATTAAATCGACGTTTTTAAGATGCCGTGTCATGTTGAAAGTTGTTACGATTCGTCAGTTTCACAGCAGTAGACCAATCAAAAGACCCCAAAGGCGGTCAAGCGTTGCAAGCTTCTGTCTAAAGTAGCAAGTTGACATGCCGATTTTTGCTATCAAAAGCGCGTCTCCAGACCCTTGCGTTCTACGCTGCACCTTTTAAGACCATTCGTGAGTGCTGCGTCTTGTGTTTTTGTGTGTGTTTTCTTTCAAACTATTAAATATAATTCTAAAAATAACAGATTGCAGCTTTAAGCAAGTGAATTAAGTGCATTTCATCATTAAGATTATTAGTCCCTGACTTTAATACGGACGCTGTGCATATTTTATATACACAGCAGTTGTGTCATTGTGTATTTTAGAACAGCTGTATTGACCAATAAGCATCCAGCATCATACCTAACCAAACCTTAAAACCTGGAATGTGTGATTTGTTTTTCCACCTTATAGCGATACAAGCTCGCAAATCCCCCCAGTCGGCTGTTTTCATGTGTTTCAAAAGACAGTATCAAAAGCTCATTCAAAATAGGCGCTGACATCGCCGTCCACCAAACACGGATGATGTTTATATCCAATTTCGCTCGTCCTCAAACCGTCCAGGACTGACGTCTTTGAACACATTATCAACCTTTCCATTGTTTGCACAATCTAGATGTATTAAAGTGCATTATGTTTACCGTGTCCTGTGGTTGTTATGGAAATCCCATGAATTTAATTGGCAGCTGTGAACGATAGCACCTGCAAACAACTTGGCGGTTGTTCTTGTGGTCTGGCGGGAGTCTTACTGCGCAATTTAAACAAAGACTGATCATTGAGGCAGAAAAAAGCAGGCTTGCGAAAAGAGAGGGGGGCCTGACAGCACATGATTGATGATTGGCCGGCACCCTAAGCCTGACACCCACCACTCACCCGTTCTGCATTTACAACAAAGTCACCAGTGTGTCGTCTGCGTGCGCCCTACCCCGGCGGAGCCAATCAATACGTGGCGGCCCAACACTCCAAATCAGACTCGACCACATACCGCTGAGTAGACACAAGACACGGGAGGGCACATCGTACATGTAGATTAAAAATCTGCCAACGGTAACCTCAGCCCACCGAACACGAGCACGTGCGTGTTGGTCTGCTCATGCTGAGATGAACGGAGGGCTAGAGGGACAAAATAAAGGACCGCCGACAGAAAAATCAAGCTCTCAGTGGACCCACGTTGTAAACAGTTGAATTACAGATGTGTTAAAACAGCACCGCGTTCACGTTGGTGACATATCGCATGAATGTAAGGTCAACCCAAACTGACTGCTTTACAAAAGTGCAACTTCTGATTTGACTCGAGAGTCTCGCTCATGTGATAATGAATGTTTGATGAATTCAAATGTGGAAAGAGACAATGGTGGTCCATGACACAATTTGTCTTTGGCTTAATGTCATGTTTTATGATGTAAAAATATAAGTATATGGGGTGGGTGAGATGAATGTGTTTTCAATTACCTCCCAGACTAGAGATCCGACGGTAATACAATCTCAAATGATTTTTTCAGAAGTGCGTCATAAAATCAGAAGAAATAAGTAAATAAATTGTATTATTGTGGCGGTGTCTTTTATAGTTTAATCATCGCGTGCCAAACCCGACTTATATTCACTTGCTCTCAGATTGATTTCCGGTTCAGCTCGAGTCGAGCCACTGACTCAAGGGCAAACAAATCTAAATCAGTAGGCCTATCTCAGAAAACCACCACCGAGCAAAGAGATGGCTTGCTTGAGCGATATCACATAGTACTGCAATATTATCATCCATTTGTCTCTGTTACGGCAGTGACGAGACATTACCAGGCTCCGTTAGTGTGAATGGAATAAATCAAGGTGAGTTTTAACATCTCCTGAAAAGATAATGTCAACGCTAAACCTGCTGCTTCTCAATGGTGAAGATGAAATGAAATGAAAGAAAGTGCAATAAGGTAAAACTTTACGCGTCTGCTCGGCTGCTGGATCTATTCAAAATGGTTCATCCAACACTAGCTGGTTTGTTATATCGGCTGATATTAAAGCATATAGAAGCAAATGAATTATTGGCTATATGGTTATCTTACTCGGATTATTATATGATTATTTTAAAACCCTTCAAGAATTATAATCGCTTTCTTTCATTAAAAAGGTGAGAAGTGATTGTCATATTCATTTATTGAACTAATTAAGTCCACTAAAATAACATTTGCGTGAATGAAAGGATACGTATATATAGAACCCTTTACTCTCTCTCAGATCATTTTAAAAAGCACTATGTCCTTGAGTTCTTCATGGTTTTATACAGATGAGTTTGTTTAATTATAAATGCTAATAAATCAATCTGGTCTCATTCACCAGCTGGCAGAACCGTGATATGTGTTCGGACAACTCTAATCGAGAAAAGCTAACTTTATTTCAAATCTATACAATTTGTTATGAACATCACCCCTAATGTAAACCATCCCAAAAAGTCTGTTATACTTTCGCAAACCCCCTTCCCAAAGCTAAACTATTGTTCGGACTGTAAGTGGATGACCCATATTTGTAACACACACATGTGTATATTCTATACTGTATGGATGTGCCAAGTGAATACGCTCTGTTTGCTAATAAACTACACGACTAAATAACTAGTATAAATAACTATCAATACAAATAAGTTCATTCGAAATTTGTGTCATTTGCTTTTTTAATAAACTGACGTGAAACTCCCATTTGAAAATATCTCTGTCTTTCCCATCGCATGGTCTGTGTGTAACACAAGCTCCGCTTCAAGTTACAATAGTGACATCTAGTGTGTCTGTTTGTGTCTTCTTTGCGCAGCACTTGGGACATGTAAGAGGTTTGTCCTTATACAGACAACAACAAGCTGAATGTCACAAAAGAATGATAAGAGCAGTATGACCTACTCAAATTATTGTTTATTTTAGGCTGAAAATCGCATGAATTATTATTATTAGCCAAGGAGGAAGCAGAAATGATGTAGGTCAAATAAAATAGTGAAAAGAAAAAGAGAGATGGGTAGTAGCCTTATAAATAGTGAATGATAAATAGGTTTTAAGAAAGCTATTATCTGCAAAATGTGAATGAAACCCTTTTATTTGTTGGTACTCCAGGCTGAAGTTTGATATTTAGGGTACCGGTTCAGAACAAACTCTAACCAGAATGTTTTATTACACCTGATGCCTGATTATGACATCTTTAATGAAGCCCATATGCCACCAACATTACAAAAACATTTTTTTTCTATTGAACAAAGGCGCATTTTTAGCATGTGCGTGTTTGTGTATTTATGTGTGTTTTGTGTGGTTAAGAGCAATCTAAAGTGGTGGCTAGTATGCATAATGGAGTTCCCATGCAGCTGTAAATAATTCATGCAGCAGGAGAAGAGGCTAAGCATTGACCTGCAGCATTTTCATACATTAAGCTCCTGACTAATGGCAGAATGCATTGAGCTGAGAGAGAGAGAGAGAGAGAGCACGCCACGCACTTCTGCTCATAGACGTCATGCGTATTTGGGGTTACTAATGGAGGTAAAGTCAAATATCGGCTCTATGTGTGGTTTAGAATTTGACAGGAAGTAATTTAAAGTTTCCCATTTGAATCATTTAGATATTTTACAATCGCATTATACTAAAAGTAAATTAATCTGCAAAAACTGAATTTCACTTGTATAATGTGTACGGACTGGCCTTTGTGTCTATATCAAATGGAAAATTATTAATATTTAATATTTCTAGAGTAGACATCCACATACAGTGTATCAGTGGGAGTTCACAGTAATTCAAGTAAGTATTAATCTAATTGCATTTTTGCCTTGCACATAAAGAAAACCTGCATTAGTGAGTGCGGGAGATGAATAAATATTGCAACGAGTCTTGTTGTTTGTAGAGAACAAGTTCTTAATGGTGCACTTTTCAATGCAGACATTTATCCATCCATTAAAACAAAGGTTTACTTTTCTGAAACACTTCATGCTAAAGAACACACACTACCCTCTCTAAGCCTCATCCGATGACTCTGCTAAGACACTTTCTTTCGGCCAAATTGTAAGACAACATCACATCACACAATGCATTGCAACTAACTTCTGATGGCAGACCGAATTAAAGTATATGTGCGATGTATTTTATGCTTAGCAGAGTATAAAGCTGTCAGAATGACAGCATGTTAATGCCAAGCTTTGCTGAAATGCCTAACTTAGGGAGTAGAAAGCAAGGCGGCTCACTAGTTTTTGGACGAGAACCTATTAATGTGTGTTTATTTTGAGAAATGACAGTTTCCAGTGTGAAACTTGCGCGACACCATAAAGCAAACCGGCAGAAATTCACATAAATATCACCTACAGAATGCCATCAGTACAATCCCACGTAAGCCTTTGGTTCCCAGTGACCGCTTGTGATAGGGTGACAGATGACCAGGACGTGTCGTCTTTGTGAAAATTCTCCCAGTGCCAAAGGTCTAAGTCGGAGAGTCAACAAGACTTACTCCAAAAGTCCCAGAGTATTAAAGCGTAACATTAATAAATCATGGTGCCAAGCGGCTTTTATCTGAACTCCCATACTTCCTCAAATGGAGGTTTTAAACTCACAGCAATAGCTTCTCAACTTGAGAGTTCGTGAGATAAACAGAGCCAATGCAAAGGTTACGTTTATATATTTAAAGATATATATTTTATTTTTATCCAACGTAATTATCAAGCATGACAACCCATCATTCAACAATTATTGAACGGCATTATTGATGGAATTGATTCATTTTAGTTTCATAGATTCATTCAATTAATTTTACACTCTTCAAAATAAAGCTGTTTAAAAGGGTCTTCACATCGATGCCATTGAAGGACCATTTAGTCAAAGGTGCTATAAAGAACAATCTCTTTCTTACTTTTTCATAATCAGATGTATATATATATATATATATATATTATGTTTAACATCTGAAGTTATATATATGTATATATATAATATGAAGTCACTATAAGTCAAAATACAATTGAAAATAATAATTTATACAATTATAATTTTTGTTCTGTTAACTATATACTATTATGATTATTACTGATAATATAACTGATAATTTAGCAACAGCATTTAAATGAAAAAATCTTAATATTTATTTGGAATTTTATGAAGTAAAATCCTGCAAATGAAAGTTTTAAACTGCATTTAGACATCCCAACTTTGGGTAACCGGGTTGCAATTGCAAACCTCACAAAAAATAAATAAATGTTTAGAAAATAAATAAAACATCTTATATAATATGTATATAACCTACTGTCAGTGAGTCTACATTTGTAAATTAAACTGGTTCCTTTCATTGACTAGTTGTTTTAAAAAGATTTTTTCAAATCCAGATTCTGTGAAAAGAGGAACTGTTGAATTTGGTGACAAAGGAGCAATGTGAACGCTCCGATCGATCGTCTGTGTGAACCAAAACATTTTGTGAAAGATAATTCACCCATTATCCGCAGCGATATCAGCAATAACTGTTTGTTTAACATTGAAAAGGCCCTCGCTGTTGTTTCTCTTTGGTGAAACTCAATACCTTGCCGGAGCCTGTTTATACCTGGTCGTCACAGCAACTCCAAAACACAGAACTCCATGAATGAAATTCCAACATGTCATCAATCATCCTTGACAAAAGAGGGATTGTTGTGGTATAACAAGCAGGGGAGGATGAGTGCATGGGTGCATGTGTGTGTGGAGGCATAATGCAACATGCCCAAGGTTCCTTAGCCAATCCTCGTTTTCTCACTTGTCACTACACCATCAGTGTCTCACCGCTAATAATGGCTGCATATCAAAAGATAAAACAACTAATGCGGAGTTACTCATCTGGAGCGCCCCGGGGAAACATGCACTTTCTAATTGGTTCCAGAAGAGTCGGCTGCAAATTGACCCTCCTGTGCACATGGCTTATCCACCAAACGGACAGAATATATTGCGAGGAGAAATATCTGGTATATGAAATGTAGCTCAAAACATCTCACATAAGACTCTCATTTTGCGTTTATAAATGTTAATGAGGCTTTGCAGGAAGTGGACCAACTGCCATCATAACCCTCCAAATCCCAAATTTGGGGTCTGGTTCGCATTTGTGCCCCCGTGTTGATTCAGCGCAGAGTGTCCAGGTTCAAACGGAGCCCGTGGAGAGGTACAGTTTCAGCATGAAAGAAAACCTCTCTAAGCGAAACAGGCACCGCGTGCTGTGCCTCATTGGTGGTGAAAAGCGAATGACTTCAGTCGCCAACCACAGAAGGCATGAAGCATTAATGCAGCTGAATCCAACCGAAACAAAGAGGAGCAATCATTATCAGACCGACAATATAAAAAATGGCAAATCAGATGAGATGTCACTGCGTTTAATACCAAATATTAAAGTCCATCATTGAATAATGTTCTTTCCTAAAATATCAAAACAAAACAAAAAACTAGACAAGACTAGTCTAGACTAGTACAAACATGTATCAAAATATTGTTAGAAAGTAAAATTAAAATAGTTTACAAATACAGAAAAGGGTGACAAATAACTGTAACCTGTTCTGGTATCTTAACAACTTACTTGTGCTTCATGTTATGATTAGAAACTATTAGAAATACTATATCAATGCACAATTTACAAATTTATAACATTTTGTATGATGGTGTTCCAATTCCTAAAATGAATTGCCAATTGACACCCGATATAATATATTTCGTCCTTTATGGGGTGAAAAACAATTTCAGAATCTTCAAAATCTCCTTTCACTAAGAAATTGTTAAAAAAATAATTTTTGTAGCATATTCATGGACGGTATCATGTGACCGCGCTGGATTACATAACACGCTATTGCGACACACAAGTAAAACCTGTTTAAACTACACATTTCCTATCAATAGTGTCTTAAGGAGTCAATAACAGCCCTTAATGACTCGCGTTGATGGACAGGTGTACTATGAGAGCACGAGGTGAGGTAGGCACACAATGCTCGGCCTCTCCGCCCTCTCTCTGATGTTGTGTGCTTTCAGCCGAACCGCTTCCTTATCTGTCAACCTGCTGTAATTTAGAAATTGATCACAGCCCCAACCTGCCGGACCTGTCGAGTGTGCGTGGGAGTCACGCACGCGGATGAGACGCGGTGACAATACATCATCGCTCACCTCCCTCGCCCCTCCAACAAAGCGCTATGGTGTTTCATGAGCTCTTCCCATTCAATTGCACTTAACACGCTCTTTATGGCCTCGGCTCGCTTCTCCGATGTCTCAAAGACGAAGGGCTCCATTTTCCTCACCCAGTTCCCTCTCATTTACCCAAAGCAATATGTAACAGTTTCCTTATTTTCTCCAATGGGACGACCCTGACAGTAAATCTCTATTACTAATATTCCTCCATTTGGTCGCATGAAAATTTGATGGTGGAGCGCCTGAGGCTGAGGTCGCAGCTGAGACGTGGTCGGGTAAATGTAGCGTTGTGCGAGCCAGTCCAGGAGGGCTACATCTGCTCCGGGACGTTGAGGTGTAATCAGAGATCGCCAGGCCCCAGAGCTCGGCTCCCTCTTTTATCGGATCCTAGCTCGGAAAATGAGAGGGATCCATCATGGAAAAGGTGCTGACAGCGTTTGTGTGCGCGTAAGACCGTGCGACTTTGACGTTATACGTTCCCCAGCCTGGCTTCCTGAATTGCAGAACCTTTGGATTTTGTGTCAATACTTAAACATTGAGCGATGTTTCGCATGTAACATCCCCATTATGACTTGATATTCCAGTCTTCCCTGTGCATTTTATAACCAGAACAGACAAGTAACTCAAGGATGTCATTACCCATTAACGCTGAAATTTCCTCCTCAATTGGCCAGAATGAGCCTCACTATGCGTTGACTATAGATTCTAATGGCTTTCTGCTTCTCTAACCTTTTAATCTTTGAGTTGTGGAACAGCCTGCCGAATACAAGATGACTGTGCCACCCCAAGGCCGCTATATGGAAACGGTACGAAGCCACAGGAAACCATTTGGGCTGATCCGATAAAGAGCCACATAATGTTTCTCACTGTAGTCCCATGTGGAGAATGTTGAATGAACACTGGATGGATCCACAAGTCTCTTCGATAAAATGTCTTCGATAGTCAGTATTTTGCTGTTTCAACTAAAAATGTGAGGTCTTTGGGGGGTTGATTTTTACTGTATACCACACAAACCACACTACACACGATATTCTAGGATGCACGTCAGAGATTTACAGTACTGAACAACCAGGCCAAAACACAAAAGGGCTTACATGGCAGTTGCTTGACTACTAGGTTGCCAGATCCCCAAAAGGATGCTTGAAAACCTTTGAATTGACATTAATGAAGAAAAATGCTTTTATATTGCATAATGTTGTTTCTGTATCACATCAGCAGGCGCAAACCGCCATAGCCAAGCAGCCAAACGGTGACCCGCTGGGTGTAATAGCTAAAGCACATCTCACATGTCCTGATTGGGCAACAAAGAAGTGGGAGGTATACACATAAACATATACGCACACACCTCTACATAAAAGATGCATGCAATTAAACGTGATGTGGCACCACAGGCCGCCTCCAGCCAACTCAATCCATCATGGGAAACTTTATCAGCAGTTCTCCATCCCAGCACTGAACCCCCTGGAGCTGTAGTACTAACCTTCCTTCCAGACTGCAGACCGGCCACCAAAACCTGATACCTCGACTGCAACTCCTTCAAATTCAGTCTAGCACAATAAACGTTTGGGTTTGGCTGCCATTCCTGTTTTTCGTTTCCGAAGACATTACCTCATCTCTATTGTGACGCTGACTGATATGTCTGTATGTGTAACCGTAACATATCATGACAAGCCGATGCTTTTACAAAATAAAGCACTGGTTGTAATTACTGTACTTGTGTTGTTGTGTTTTCATTGACGTAACAGACGTTTTACACATCTGGCTACGCCAGGAGAACCAAATGGTTAAAGGTAATAATGTTTGTTTAGACATTTCAATGTAAATGTCTACCCATCGACCTGGGATAAAAATGACCATAAATCCTTTCACTGTTAGAAGATGCATTGATAACTGATATCTGTGCTTCTCCGATCCTGAAGAGCACCAGCCGTCACTGATACTCATGTTTTGACATTGACACAAACCATGGTCAAAAATACACTGTTACTAGATAAAAGGTCATCTAACGTATGAACCCGGGTTGAGCTCTTGTCTTTCTCTTCTGATCAAAACAATCCTGCACCCGGCTTTCTTGGTGAAACCGATAACATCTAGTAATAAAGCGAGACGGCTGGTATCTCTTTTACATGGATCAGGTGGGACCAAGACGTGATCTGCTCAGTCTTGCCGAACACAGTCGGCCCCTGTGCTCTAAATGAGCTGGTTCGAGAGGACCGCCAATGGCCGAGACTCCGGAGAGGAATGGTGACCTCCAGAGAGCACTTCATTAGCCGGCTGGCACTGGTCTGTGATTGAGCTATCAGCAGTAGGGATGGAAAGCCAGCCAAGCCGGCAGAAAGGTGAGTCGCTTTGTCCAGGGACAGGTGTGTAACTGTAGCTAACTGACGGAGTTGCAAATCAGAGCGGCTGAAACGCTATCTGAGCAGGCTAACCGTGTCCAGATGGCCCGGTATCCACGGCTATTTCTTTCTTCTTTTGTCTCCGTTTCTCAGATGCTCCGACAGTTTTATTCCCTCTCCGTGCTGACGATGCATTATAAATGCGTGTCATCCATTGTTTATGCTTGCTTTGATTTGATCGCCCTCATGCATATTCATCGCAGACTCACTGAAGATTCATGGTTTCGATGTGTAAGCTGCGCTATGATGTCATCGCCCCCTTTTCCATCTCTTTCGAAGTACCCACGCGTGTGCACTTTGCCCACATTTGTTACGAATCCCCCATATTGCGTTTCTCCATTAAAAGCATTCCCCGATCAGAGGGACCAATGACCTTTTAAAGTCACTCGTGACATGCCGCTCCTCAGAAGCTGTTATCTAATGGCCCGGCCTGACCCTTTAAATAGGATGTCTGAATGTGTTATTGAGGATATTGTTTCCTATAAACATCTAGCACTCGGGCAATAACAATCACATCAGGCGAAATGAAGTTATCTGAGAATAGAATTAAACTCCAAATGACCCTTCGCTCTGCTTCGCAGCCCTCCATTAATAATTTCTAATCTAATCAGAGAGGATAAATGTACTATTGCCCGCCACGGCAGGCACCTTGCCAGGAAGCGAGCCATTCAACGCGAGCCGGGATTCGGATGAGGGGCAAGAGAGGTAAAGAGAGACATCTTTTGAGGGAAGGCCCCTGCTTGATTTCCTCCTTTGTTATCTCAGTCCTGGCAGATTCATGTCCTGGTAACCGATAGACACGTCTCTTTGGAAATAACCCTGGCTTGACTGATAAAATACGGAAGAGAGTCAGGAATAAAGAGGTTGCTTTAAAATTGTCATGCATTTCTTATTTGACCTAGATGGCGACTAAGGGGCCATTCACATTTCGCATCTAAAACCGCGACAACATAAGGTGGGAATAAATGACGACAGAATGTGTAATTCCAGGTGTGTGCATAATAGTTATTTCACAGCGGCTTTAAATTTGACTCATTCATTCAGATTTCTCAGTCAGAACTATCCATACAATACATTGTTAAGATCTGTCATCACTTAATTACATCTAAATGACACTCCACTTACAATCCCACAAACTAACCTCTTAGCTTCCTCGTGTAAACTATAGGTTAAAGCTCTGTCTCTATTTCTGTCTCCTAAATTCTCGGTTTAAAGTTTCGGAAAAGCCCTCATTCACAGTTTGGAAATGATCAAACACACTATCAAGATTCACCCACTAATGGGACCACATGGAGACACATTGGATCTTATAGATAGCTTTGTTTTCAAAGCTAAAAAAATAAATCAAATGAAATTATGCATTTGGACTGAAGACCAAGTGGAGGCCCTAAAGCCCCAGAGAGGGAGGAAAAGTGTGGTTGTTTAGATTTTGGAGAAATAAAACCCGGGAAAATGTGTTTGTTTTTTGTGCACTTTGAAACAAGATTTTGTTTCCATTGTAACACATGGCCATCAAATGTTAAGCCGGGCAAGAACAAAGAAAATGTAGGGAGCCATTTAGACTGAGTGGAAATAAGTCAATTTGTGCAGAGAGCTGCCAGCAAATTGTTTCAATAATGAGCTGTTTCCGTTATTATTGAGCGGGAAAAAATTATGTTTCCCGACTCCTCAAAAAACTGCAGATAATTGGATTGGAAATTATCACGGGCGTCTTAAGAAGACGCTTATTTTCCAAACTTAAATTGACACTAAAACCGTCTTGTCACTTGCAAAATACATCAATAAATTACTGTAAGACCTCACTTATTATAAAATACACCTGGCGTCTCATCCGGATGATAAACGTCCGGATGATAAAATGAAAGAATCTTACTCTTGTTCACCCACTTTTGTGAGAAGAATATCAATCTGAGATGCGGTCGCTTTTAGACGGTGCTAATAACCGTCCGGGCCGTTCATTTGAAGTTTTCTCACTTCCAATATTCCCACCGCTGCCATATCTATCCTGCGCCGCACCAAAGTCATCATGCATCATTTATTATCTCTTATCTCTGTATCTGAGCTCTTGTCTTTTATGAGCCCAGCTTTCAGAGAACCCTCTCATTAGCCTTCAGTCGCTTTGGGAACCTTCCACTATTGACATTTCTCACTCAGAAGCAGCGGTTGTTGAATGGAAACAGCATCTCTATTGACAAACTGTGGGGAACCGACCGCACATCGAGGCCGCAGGCACTCAGATGCTCCTGATAGTCTTTTGGGGCTTTTCGGTACTAATGTCTTCTATTTATGTTGCGTTTTCCATGTTGTTATATGACTTATCCTGTTGTGCATTATTCATTATTTAAACCCGGAGAACATGCCAACTGACCCAAACAGAGATTAAACATCCACAAAGAGACTCAATATCCCTATATAGAGATTAATTGTCCGCACATGAAAGCAAAATTACCATTCACAAAGCATAGATGTTCACAGATAGAGACTAAATGGCCACAGATAAAGGCTAACTGTCCATATAAGACAGTTAAATGCCCATATTGTGGTTAAAAAATATGGAGTACAAAATCCAAGCCCAGTTATTATTTGCAATTGCACTTAATTCCTTTAGTTAGTATAAAGCGCAGCGCCTGTGCGAAACAAACAAACAAACAAAGAGATAAAAAATCTAACAAATAAAAGCTGACTCCCAAACTGTCCACTTTTATGCATTTTTATAGGCAGATACATTAAATATATGTTTAAGAATGTATTTTACCCATACAGTGTATTTTTGGCTATTACTAAAAACGTTCCCATGCTACTTAAGACTGGTTTTTGTAGATCTTCTGTTTAGTAACTTTGCTGTGCCTTTGTACGGAAAGATGTCAATATGTACCGAAAGTCGTTTTCTTACTGTAAAATAAGAAGCACATTCCTTTAGAGGTTTGAGAAAAACACAGTCTGCAGTCCGAATAATTGCATATCTCTGAAGTCTGTAAAAAAATCACTTCAAACTCAATTGAGCGATGCCATTGACTCAAGCAAATAGAAAAAAATGTGAAATGCGTTTAGCACGTACACGGTGATTCTCATCGGCCATCCTGCGGTCTGTGATTTAATAGAAAACACTGCTGATATAGTGAGCTGTATGTCAGACACCGGTTATTCGTGGCACGCAGGATTGACGACTCGTCGTAGGGAGAGCGTACCCTTCATGTCTTGACATAAAAACAGCCAAATTTATGGCCCGTAATGCCATTATTCAATCAGCTGATTGATTTTGTACTTCTGTTTGGAGTTATAAGTTCAGACTCATCTCCCTTATTGACTCGTACAGCAGGACCGGGCCTTCTCCTCTCCCGGCGTAATTGCATTACAAAATCAAAGTCCCCTTCCTTTAACTCCACAGGGCAGAATGATAAATCCAAGCTCACATCCGGAGTGAGACGGGCGGTTGGGGGAAAGAAGGAGATGAATGAGTCAGTGCGGCATTCGGCCTCGGCCTGATTGCTTCAGGATTTACTTCATTACGGTGTTTTTATCCAGTTAAGAGCGAGACCAGAGAGAGGAAGCCATTACGGGACCAGGCCGGCACTCACACGATGCTGAATCTGCACTTTCATTGCATTTAGCAGTCACATTCTGGCATTTGTGTTTGCGTGTTGAGACTCTTCTGTGCTGATCCAGGATTAGTTTTAGATGCCGTAATGTGTTTTTTTAGCACTTGGTTCCAGCCCTTTGGAAGTGTGATTCAGACATAAACCCATTTATGTGTTGTTATTATTATTAATAAATCAGGGAAGACTTGTAGTGTGTAACCAGTTACAAATGTATTTTGATGTTGTTGTTCTTTGTTCTTAAATATGTGTGAAATTTAAATTATGAGATATTATTGCATTTTTTTACCCCTGTACGAACACAACATGATTTGATAAATGCTTGTTAAACTTATTCCTACAAGAAGCATTTTTTTAATTCTATTGTTTATAAAAAGGTATATACGACACACACAAACATATACTGTATATATATATATATATATGACATTCATGCCTTTTCTTCTTACTTTCAGCTGTATATTGTGTAGAGTTGTGTTATGTAGAGTTCACCGCCTTAGGCAAAAAAGCCTTGTATTGTGCGCTTGACGGTGGTGTAAAGGGCTCTGGTCATAGTTCAGTGGCGAGCTGTAATGCCGTTTGGCAGGCGACAGGTGCGTCAGCTGCAAGAACAACTGCACGCGTACGAGAGCATGCAAGCGTTCATGTGTGTACGGACAGGAGTCGTGACGCCTCTTGTGGTTGCCCATTAATATAATTAAATTGCACTAAAAACTTTCCCTTTGAAACAAATTAATTAAGATGCTATTATTTAGCCATCGAGAGGTTAATGACCATCATTAGAAACAAAGGCAACATCCACCATCATTAGCCAAACTCAGTTATTTCGTCAATTTTGGTTATTTACTGGGCAGAAGATTAATGAGGCCAGATACTGGCCCGGACGCTAATGAGCTTTATAAACATAACACGATCCATCACTGCTTGCGATTGTTACAGCGACACACACCAACACACACAAACACATCTCATATACGTACACAGCCAATATGCGTTCTCTTAATCTTAGTACGTTAAGAAATCCAGCTCAGTTAGACTAGATGAATCATTACAATATGGACTTTTTCTGTACATTACAATACAGAGCCCTTGTGTCTTCCATTCGGTCCATCATAATCCACAATCCATGGATTTAATGCTCAACGCTGACTCTCTGTGATCTGTATAATCAAATCTAAACTCTCTCTGGAGGGAGTCAGCAGACATGGAACCGCAATTGTTGTACCAAACAATTATGACAAGCAAAACAAGCATGCTGAGAATATTTTCTATAGCATGCAGTGCCAAAAGAAATCGGATTGCTCGGACTTATCTCATTGAGAGTCTGGCAAATAAATGGACACGGAATACTGATTTGAAGTGAAATGATTTTATTATGTAAGTAGAGAGAGAGAACAAAGGGAAACTAGAACAGCTTTGTAGGAAACCGTGTGCCTCCAGTAAGACGATAATCAATTAAACAGTTTAGTGGTTATCGTACAAACATATTACACGGCTCTCTGGAACACTTGAATCTGATTGGTCAGTCTTACAGTGTTATAGACAATTTTCACTGGTTTAGTGGACGCACAACAATATTCAGTTTTAAATGAATACAGAGTAGACATAAAAATAAGTCACAATTTACTTCATCCCAGTTACAACCAATGTAAACAGCACGATACTATTTGAAAATGACCTCTGTTGAGGCACATTTGTGCAAAAAAATAAACCTACAAAAATTCTACAACTTATTATTTCATAAAAAATATATATATATATATAATTTAAAGACTTCATTTGCGAAAAGTTTATTTTTTATTGTGCAGTCCGGTTAATATCAACAAAACAACTTTAATAAAGTAATAAAAACTATATACAGATAACTAGCACAATAAAAACAAAATAAACATTATTCTTGTTTAATAAACATTACAGATTTTACAGACTCAAACACAAAAGTAAATGTAATAGAAATGAATCCCAATGAGATTGTTTTAACGAATGAATAAAGCTTGTTTACCATGTTGCTCTTGTTTACACTTTGCGTCTTGCTTTAAAGCTAATTCACGCCTACTCCAACAAACTTGTTGGTCTTTGTTGGAACGATTTGAATGAGGATAAAAATTTTTTGCTGTTTGTTGAAATTTGTGGGAATACGTTGGTGTTTGTCGGATCAGCGTGAATTTGCCTTTAAAGCTGCTAAGAAACGTTTTCCTGGCAGAAGGTTTGCATTTGTTGTCCAATTATCCGCTCATAAGCAGCACAAAGTATTCCCTTCAGGTGATACTCAACCTGATCACCCAGTCGGGGGTCATTCCAATATGACAACTAGCTGGATGTACACTTCCCCATACATATTTTAGTGCAAAACGCTACGACTCAAATCAACGACCCCAGAAAGCCGTCTAATAATATAAATAACATATTGCTGCCCCCTTCTTAAAGTGCACGGAGAACCGGGCTTCAGATAAATAGACGCTTTTTAAGAAGGACACAAGGGGTCATAGCCCATCTCCCGTCCGCTGATTGGTTGAAATGAAAGGGCACGACTGCCGTGGGGCGTGACCAAGTGGCATCCATATGACTAATGGGTTGCATTGCACTGGACATTGAAATGACATTGCAAAAGATAACAGGACTTATTGTCAACCATTTTTACTGGAGAGAATTTATGATCGAACCATAAACGTTTATTAGCTTTTTTTCTATTCATAACCTAAAAAACTCTTAGTGGGCCTGTGCTTCTTTGTTTTCTTTTAATGATCCGTGTGCATAGTGGCCCGCTCCTCTGGAGCCCTCGGTGTGAACATGTGTGAGCTCTCACTGTAGTGAGAAGGAGAGGGAGGGTACAAATTTGATTTAAGACGTGACGGGCCTTTGACTGTCTTTTATCTTAGAAACGGTAAATCATTCAAGCTGTACGTCAGTGGGAAACAGCCGGCCTCTAGACAGCACCGTACACACTCCCTCTGATGTTAACCTTGCCGGGAAAACTCATGTTCTCACACGTCAAGGAGAGGCTGAGAGGGCGTTTTACAATATAAGGTCAAAGTTAATACACTGACACTGTTTGTGACCCACGAGTACACAGTTCCTCTTTAAGTAAGCTGCCTGTAGACGGCATTTTAAGACATAATAGGAGCACTCCCGACATGAAGACGGCAATCAATCCCAGAATGCACTGCAAAGCATTCTCTATAATAAAAGATTTATACGAATGAATGAGAATTAAATTGAATTAAAAATGCGATGAGACACCAGTGTGTCTGTAGTCAACCGATCGTATGAAGTGCTGTCATCAACAAAGGTCTGAAAATGCAAATGAAAGGAAATCTGTGCGCGTACATGCGTGACGGGCTGACGCAGCAACAGTGGACATGTTTCCTCAAGGATCAAATTGAGCATGCGTGTCTAATTTGAGCCAGAGTGTGGCCGGCTCAAAAAGCCCCATCGGAATGGCATCATAGTCGTAAGATTCCCATTTAGAAAATGGGATGTAGTCCCGACGGGAGACGTTCACGGATATGTGTGTTTCTGGATCATAGGCACACTGCATGTAATTCTCCCAGAAAAGTGTTTTGTGCTGTTTTTACTGTAGTTTCTTTGGGATAAAAGCGCAGTAGAAATAGTTAAAAATTGACGTTTACTCTCATTTCTGTGCAGGGTTGCTTTATGACATCAAGACAGGATTCAGGGAAATATAGATAGCTTTATATTCATATATTCAAGTTGATCACAAACTAAGTTATATTTAGCTAAATATGTTAAGGAGCTAAGAGTGTTATTAGGCGGGATAGAAAGCGTTTTTATCACATTAACTCAAATGTGCTCTGTACTTGATTCTGAATCGCTAGTCGTGACATTTCAATGTCTGTTATTCACAGATAACAAGCATTTAAATAGCACATGGTCATCTGGGTACTGCAAGTCATTTTGACCTTAAAGATAATGTCTTATTTATTAGGCTTGAATTTGTTTTAAATGGACTAATAAAATAATTCAATACTCAATATGTCAGTATTTACTCATGTGGTGAATTATGTACATCAAGCTAGTTGTTCATGTAAAATAAACCACTTCAGGGTTCAAGATCCCATTGGATGTACATTATCTCTAACTTATGTTGAGGACACAAATGTATATCAAAATGCATTGTGCAATCTTTAAGTAGCATTGTTGCCTTGAAAGAAACAGTAAACAGTAGCAGATGAGGTCATAGTGACTTATGCTGAATCACTACATGGCGGTGTGCTACGTATTGTAATATATCGTATAGTAAGTAATCTGTTGTGTTAGGCATAAGCTTTTTTGTCCCCCACAATTTGCAACTGCAAAATGATGTGTAGCATTACCATTTTGTTTCATTTTTCTTATTATTCTAATGCTAAAGCTATGATCAGCTAAACACCTGCTTGGTCAGCCTAAACCAGCAAAGTACACTGGCTATTTTTTATGTAGCATATTCCAAGCATCCACACCATTTCTTTATGATCGGAAGTCAGATATATATATATAACTGGAATATCTTAGATCCAGCTTTTCGTATTTCAGCGAGAGAAAGAGAGATAGCGAAAGACACACTTGGCAGCAGTTGCTACTATCTGCTGGTTAGCCTCAGATGCGAGTCATGCATTCTGGCCTTCAGAGCATAAACTGCTAGCATATCACAAGTTCCCAGCTTTGATCGCACCCATCGTACCGCGTGTCCAGTGGAGTCCTAAATTCTTCCCATCTTCACATACAGATCTAATTTGTACCGCGAACAGAGGTGCTAAAATAGGAGGTTGCCTTTCTGTATGCTAACTGATTAATTCATCTTGGCTAAGAGGCAGAATATCTCAGTGTCAGGTGCCCGCTGGTATCCCCTTCGCTAGGCCGTGCCGAACGTTCGCCCAATTAGATGTAGGTGCGCTATTCTCACTTGGCCAAATGCCGGCCACACTTGATCATACCTCAGCCTTTAAAGTGCAAGCCAAGATCAGTCATCTGCCACGGCTGAGGTGCAACTTTATGAAATAATTACTTCACTGGCCTTTGGAGTATGCAGCAGGCCGAAAATAAACAGCCCTGGTTTGCATCGGGAAGCATGAGAAGATGTGGCGCGAGGGGCCAGGGTGTGAAATGAGATCGGCAGCATGGAGATTTATGACCGACATTCATGTTATGGCAGCGGTTCAGACGTGACCTGCTCGCTCGGCAGCTGCAGGCTCTGCACCGGCTTTCTCCACCTGTCCAGAAAACATGCCAGCCTCAAGGCCATCATATCTGTACGCTTGGAGTGAATGCTGTCGTAAACTACGTAGCGTTTAGAGGCATTCCTCGAAGGCAGTTCTTAAAGGCGGGTACTGGCACACCTGTATTTTAGCATTAAGCGACACACAATCTGTGAGTTTGGTCGTCTGCACTAAATGCGAAAAATACTTTGCATTTGATACGCCCAGAAGATATTTTCTTGTTTATGATCTGTATAACTAGGCAGGGATACAAAGAACAATGCCACAGAAGTATAAATAAAGTGCTAGACAAAATGTTCTGTACTTTGTTGTACTGGTCACACCTTGTTGCGACATGGTAGAGCAATGAACTATATGCAGAGTCACTTCCATGTTTAGGCTCAGGGTGCGAGAAGACATCCGCTGCTACACCGGAAGGCATTCATCTCTACATAGAGCTGTGAACATGACAGAGATGAAGATTAATGTACTCGCTGCTTACATAAAGTTTGCCGTATTACAATAAACGATGTTCGTCAGCATTGTGAGACTGTCAGCTACTAGATCCCCTGTCTAGTAAAATGGAAAAGCACTTTAAACTTTACGTTTCTAAAATACACAGACAGCTTGGATGCTAATGCTATTAGCATCTAGCACGTAATGCTAAGGCTGGATAACAATGAATTATCATCTTTACACTGTTTTAATAAATCTTAACGTTCTCACTTACCTCTCATTGTTATCTTATGTGTGATTTTCAAATCATTAAAACTATATTGTATTTTCTCAGCTTCCAGTCAGAAACAGATGACAGAGGAGATCAGCGATAGGACGACATGTTTCAGAATTATGATGAAGTCAGAGAAAACATAAAGTTTAGGAGCAGGACACACCAAAGGATAGCTGTGACCTTATGCTTCAATTTATTGTGTAAATTTGTGTAGTTTTCCAAGTATCACAGACAAAGTGGTACTGTTAACTACAAGAAATATGAGAAATGCTTAAGAGGTATAACATGAGAAAAACAGGGACATTGAGAGTATTTTTACTGTGTATTCTGATTCATTTGAATCATTTAAAATATTAAATCATTTTACTTCAATATTCCAATACAAAACCTCATTTAAATTAAAAGCAGTTGTTTGACGTATTTAATAGTTTTTGTATGCTGCGTTGAATGATGCGCCATCTTGGGAGGATCGCTGCTATTGCGTTCAATGCAGTGTTTTTCTTGTTTGATTAGGGAATATAACTATGGTTGGTCTTGCTGTGTTAAAAACTTTAATTTGCAGTTTTGCAATGACCACAATGACCTAATTTGTCTCAGAAAAGTGCTCATGGGCACCACCCTTGGCTTGGAGGGAGAATGTGAGAAAACAGCGTCAGAATGCATTGCAAGTTTATATAATAAACTTTGTATTAAATTATTATATAATAAGATAATAATTTGGATAGAAACATCATTCATTCTGTTAAAAAATAAAAATAACAACAAAAAATTGGGTCCTGTTTATCTTCTATTTATGTGTGCTGTGAATTTCTAGGTTTTAATTATATCATCACAAGCTTCAGCCGATTGTCTTGTCTTCCCCGCGCGAGAAAATAACAAAGCGTTTTGTCTAACTAGTTTCTGCTTGTGTATACCGTTCTAAATCAGTCTCTTGTGAGGTTCAGTTTGCAGGGGCCGTTCACACAGAGAGCATTGTGCGTTTCATCCACAATGTTTTCTTTTCACTATTTACAGTTGAACTTTGGAAAACAAGTCAAGACCCCTGCATTCTGTTCCATTTCGTTGCGCTCCATCTTACTGTTTTTAAACGCAAGAACGCGTCTTGTATTAACCACCCCTTAGACGGCTGCCTTTCTTGGCAGCAGACAACAAGGAAGCTGACTATGTTTTTGAGCAGGGCTTATTACTATTATCTTTCTCTAATACCTTCACTCATTGGAATGAGTTTTCATGTCTGTACTTGCTACAGCCATTAAACAACACACCGGTTACTAGAAGAGACTTAAAGAAAGCGACAGAGAGAGGGAGAGAGAGACCATTTCTCAGGGATGATTTACAAGTGTGACTTGTTGAAATCAACACAGTTTGCTGATAGAGACGGGAGATCAAACCGTGAGCAACAGCATAATCAAACGCTGTGGCACATGTTGGCATGAACACACAGGCATGTTATAGTTCTGCAGAGCATGGCAGCTGTTGACATTTGTTCAGATGGTGTTAAAAGGTTGAGAGTCTGCGAGAAAGAGACAACACTTTAAATCTGCCCCACCACAATCAAACACAGACTTCACTAAACAAGCCTTCCTCTAGTGAAAATAACAAGTTCTTTCCTCATCCAACTGTGATAACACCTGACTTCATTCAACTTCTAATGTATTCTATGAATGATTTTTGAATGTTTTAGTCTTTTACTTACATTCTTTATGTTAATGTGTTTAAGGACCTTTTTTCTTTCTTTCGTTCTTATAATCTGTCCATGTTGCCTTTTTTGTTGCTCTTTCTGTCAGACAGACAGACGGATACTGTATATAAATATATACTTTATATATATACAACAGAAATCACAAATGACATCCAGACACACGGACAGATGGCTGGACCATTTCTGTCTGTGTTTCCTCTTCTGATTTCGTCATTGATCTTTCTGTCAACTGACTTGTAATTCCCACAGTAGTAGAAAAGTCAATGACGCTCTCGAAAGAATAAATCCAACTTGCACGGGTATGTGTGCGGATTGACATCATGATATTCGAAATTCCCGCTCATAATTTCCTCATTCTGACCTGAAAAATATGCCGCGAGAGATTGATGCAGTGGCTTATGCTCGTGGCTGTGGTGAGCAACAGGGCTTTGGGCTGATGGTGATAACTAATGCAGGCCAAATGACGTTCTGCCACAACCACACTGTACATTAAACTGACCACAGGGAGATGAATGCCGAGTGCTAATGAGTGTGACAAATAGACTCCGCATGCAAAACTGCAAAGGTAAATTCCTGCACTAAATGCATGCGTGACAGCCAGCTAGCAGACAGCAGTGATAAATGAACACTAAGTGTTTGGTGTGGTGTGCTTGAGGCCCGGATAAATTTCCCCCCTTTCCCCTCATCCTGTGTTTTCCTGCATTAATAACAGTGAAAGTTTATGCACATGGCGGTGTGTAAATCATATTAAAAGCTCTGATATGATGTGCAATGGTGTAAATTAACCTCAAACCTTTAAGCGGCCGATTCGCTGGCATTTAGCTGAGTGAAAGTTCATCTGGAGTGGAACTATTTTAGGGGCCAGTCCACGTTTTCAAGGGAAAGCATGTGTGTCTGGTCGACTCCTGGAAAGCAGGGAATTGTGGGAGCTGATGCGCTTCCTCTGTTTGTGAAGGTTAATGGTAACAGTTAGAGGCAACCCTAATGAATGCCATTAATTAACCACCGAGCCCTCCTCGCATTTCAATTACTCGGAGGACTGACTGGGTGCCAGAGGTATAGAGGGAAGGCACTTTGTTATATATCCTTCCCTACGGGTAGGGCTTGCTTGCGAGCTGATATCACATGGCTGTGGCATATTATGGGTTCCCCCAAATTATGTTCGCACCGTTCCGCCACTACAAACCACGGATGGGAAACACAACAGGCAAAGTGCCGAAGGCTTCGGAGGGGTCATTTATTTTCAAGTTCAACGGGACACATGTGAAATGGGGGATAATGTGAGATATCTGAAAGGGGGGCGGTGTCCTTGCAGTGCTGGGGTTGAAGAAAGGCTGGGGAAGTCCAGAGGTGTTGGGGCCAGGGTGCCGGGTGCGGGGAACA
The DNA here is from genome assembly GCF_947034865.1 of Barbatula barbatula. Classification (NCBI taxonomy): domain Eukaryota; kingdom Metazoa; phylum Chordata; class Actinopteri; order Cypriniformes; family Nemacheilidae; genus Barbatula; species Barbatula barbatula. The sequence continues at coordinate 16,377,721 of NC_136777.1, forward strand.
AAGGGTTGCAGCTTTTTCCTCCATTTCCGTATATGGAGTTCTGATGTCAGGCTTCTTGGTTACATTAACTGCCAAATTTAGTATACTAGATAGTCTAGTATTAAACCAGATGTAAGGCAAACTGTCACAAGGACTGACAGCTGGAACAGTCGTCTCTTTCTCCACGGTGTGCCTTTGGTGAAAGACAGCACACCTTTTGTGGTGCCCCTCCCTTCACGCCCGCTGGCTCCGGTTGAACGCCAGGCTGCAGGGCAGAAAATGCAAGGTAAAAAAGGACAGGCGATGATTCATCTCTCTATTTGCATGTTTCACAGTCTGAGTCAAAACTTTAAGTTTATCTCTGCCAAGTCAGCACATGTTTCCTGTGGTTAGCCACATTAGTGTTGTATCCTATGCTGTAGGGGCACGAGCTCCTGACACACACCTGTGTTATACTGTACACAGGCTCAAACACACAGCATGCAGTAATGCATTTCACACAGCTAGTGAATCAGTAGGTCCTACATACCAACACAAAACACAGCTGGATCAAGTGACTCTTAGATCTCCATGAACACATCTCCTTCGGCCGCCCAAGGAATCCAGCTGCACCTTTTGTTTTTGTATTGTGATGCGATGATGTGGGATGATATATGCATGTGTAAATCTTCGACTTAGACCTGAAACATTGATTGATCACATGATGGCTGGATGTTACTGGTGCCAGGTTAATGACTAGAACAAATACGAAATGTATAAAGGTATGGTTCGCCCAAAAATGAAAATACTGTCATGAATTACTCACTCTAGTTGTTCCAAATCTGTATAAATGTCTTTGTTTGGTTGAACACAGAGAAAGATATTTGCAGAACGGTTGGAATCAAACAGTTCTTTGACCCCATTGACTTAAAAATACCAGAACATGTTTGCTGTCCTACATTTCCTGTGTTCAACAGACCAAAAAAATGTATAAAGTATTTCTTCCTACTATGGTAGTCAATGGGGTCCTAGAACGGTGTGGTTATAATCATTCTTCCAAATATCTGTCTCTGTGTTCATCAGAACCAAGACATTTGGAGCAACTCGAAGGAGAGTAAATGATGACAGAACTTGTATTTTTTTATTTGACCTCAGTTGTGTATATCCAAGTTATTTTCAGTAAATATGAATTGAATGTATTGTTTTGACATTATGCTATCATACATATTCAGATGACTTATAAAGTCATGAAGATTGTATATATACAGAAGTAAGACTTAGTTTGTACACAACTATAAATAAATGGAAAAAAATTGCATGCCCATTGTTATAAAACTGACCAAATGTTTCCTTTTCTATTTCCCTACAAATAAATAGATCACAATTCTACGCGTGAAATAAAATTTAGAACATTATTAATGCAATTAAAAAATGTCTATAGTCAGTCAATATATAAAATAATTTAAAATATATTTGAAAATTTATAAAATACAAATTTAAACTATTAACATATATCAATAGAGACTTAAGATAAAGAAAATAAAGAAAGAAAGGTTTATACAGAAATTAATACTTCAAAATGTTACTCAGTGCAACCACTGTTGGCAGGTGTTTCAAAAGGTGAGTCAAGTGCCCAGCATTATTCTTTATTGTGTCTTCCCAGGTATATCTTCTATACTGACCTGGCTCAAATCATAAACAACAGACATGTTTCTGAGCAACAAGAGGCGCCGTCAGTCCTGATGAAGAGAGAGAAAGCGGGCAAGAGATGACTGGCAGGATTAGGGTGGGGTTGTGTGACCGCTGGAATCCAGCGCTGACAGACAGACGTTATTAAAGTGCAGAGCTTCAGGCCCATCACTGCCGCCCATTGAAGCCTGCGGCAGGGCCGCGCTTTACACAAGCCCGCAGAAGAATGGAGCGACTGTGGGGCGAGAAGGTGGATACCGTGCGTACAGGGAGAACCGAGGGGGCTCCTCTTATTTGTCTGAGGTGTATCTGATTCCTCAGTACAAAGAGTCCGGGAGGAAGACCTGCGCTGATTGTTCATTCATCCGCGCATGAAAGAGAGATAAATTCTCCCTCTGATGCTCTTTTCTGATCGGCAGGGGAATGTGTAATCTGAGCATCAGGACGTCTAAAGCTCGTCCAGCACAGGACACTGTGGAACGTTTCATGTTGGAAAATGCAACTCATCTTCACTTTGTATAACGTATAATCCATTAAAAACGCCTGGAATCCCTCTGTGCTGATCCAATGAGACACTGCCGGTACATAGCTAACTGACAGGGATTCAGCAGAAGTGCTTTTTCTATGAAATCATTGTTTCTGTTCAGACCCAAAATTATTTTCTTTTAAGTCAAGTCAAGTCAAGTCAGCTTTATTTATATAGCGCTTTTTACAATTTTCATTGTTACAAAGCAGCTGTACAAGAAAACATTGACTATAAGTAAAGCATAAAATGTATAAAAGCATAAAAGGTTTTAGTGGCCTGTTAACAGCAATAAAGTGAAAAACTTTCATTCAAAAATGGAAAACTGTCTCATTATTTATTTTGATCGACACACATTATTTAATCCAGTAAACTTAAAACATGGTGGGTTGTTTCAACCCAGGTTTCCGTCAAAAATGGAGAAAACCCAACTTTTATAGTATATTGCAATGTGGATAAAAGCGTCTGCCAAATGCATAAATGTAAATGTTTAAATCAACCTAGAAAATGTTCAAATAGCATTTTGGGTTGAAACCACCCACCAATGGTTGCGATTAACCCAATGGATGCGATTAACCCAATGGATGCGATTAACCCAATGGTTAAGATTAACCCAATGGTTAAGATTAACCCAATGGATGCGATTAACCCAATGGTTAAGAATAACCCAATGGTTGCGACAAACCCAATGGTTGCGATAAACAAAATGGTTGCGATAAACCCAATGGTTGCGATAAACCCAATGGATTGTCCAGCCTGATTTCACATGAATTTAAATTTAACGAGTTTATTAATTAATGCGATTTCAAACAATGTGAATCGTACAAAGATCGTACAATAATGATGCCCCACCCCTAAAGCTCACCACCATTTTCGTGAATGAAAACGTACGACTCATCCCCCCTGTAATTCGTTTACGCCTTTGTTTGAAACAGACCGAAATGTAATAAAATAGAAAACAAAAATGATCTGTTATCAATACGAACTTCATTACGGCTTCATAAGTTGTTTAAACAATTTGTTTAAAAGCAGAGAAGCTTGTCGTGTAATGTAGTAGCTCTTGAGAGTTTTGGCCCTGAGCAAGGCAGGCCCGTGCACTCATATACTGTAGACCATGAACTGACCTGTTAAAGTGAGCAAACTGTAGGTTTCTTATTTCTTGCAAAGAATGTGTGTGTATCAGCAGACGCGCACAAACACACACACACACACACATGTCCAGTTTCTCATAATGTAGCTCAGTCAATAGCCGCCAGCACAAATGATCTCATTTCCTCTTGTTATCTGAGCTTCAGTTTCAATCAGCCACGAAAGTGCTAAGAACATGTTTACTTAGAGATCTGTGTGAATAAACTGGGGTGTAAGGGGTTTAAAGGAAAAGCAATCATTGTTTTATGGCTAAATCTTTTTGTCAGTGGATTTTAAAATGTGAATCCTGAATTGAGGGCTATGCTGTCTAGTATACTATACTTGTAATATGTATTTGATGTCTCCACAGTAGCAGACAGTAAACAGATGCATTTAGCACGTCGATCTCCAGTGACGATTCAAGCAAATCTACGGGGCGGTCTGTCTGTGTGTCTGTACGTCTAGACTGCATTACAGCTTCCAGTTTTTCAGGCTTGTTCTGCAATGTGCATGAGACAATGTCAGCTGAGTATCAGTTGCACGGGGACCGGAACTCGGACAACTTTAGGTTTCAGTGCCATTTAAAAGCATTGGAAAATCCGATGCTCCAATTGTTTCCGGTATCCTGAGAGGGTTGGAAATGGAAATAATTGTATTCCATTTTCTAAACCTAAACAAGACAAGAGCAAATGTGGGCTCAGTTCAACCCAAATCCCGAAGAAAACCGTTATCGTACTCTCCTTAACTTACGATTTTCAGAGGCTCAAGCAGAACCTTGATGTCAGGGATATATCGCTCGCTAAAAAAACGGTAAAGTTAGCCAGTTCATGATAACAAACAAACCTTAATAGTTAACTGTTCTCACGTCATGTTCATTGCAGGTCAAAAACACGTAAACGAAGGTCTTCATGTCAAATTAAAAGAAACTGTTTAAATGTAAATTTGTTTAATCTTACCCTGCGGTGCATGAACCGTATCATCATATCGCTCATGACAACCGTCTTCTCCCCCCATCTGTAAACCCTCACTTCCAAATGAATCTTGTTATCTACCATATTTATTGTAAAATCTTTAATATATTCCTCCCTTATATAGATTTAAGTCCCACTAGAATGCTCCCCAACGAGAGAGTGTGCAAATGTGTAAAAAAAAGGCTTTCACACTGACTGGAAGACATTAGCGAACTCCGTTGCTGCATCCCAATTCGCCTACTTATACTATACCCTCAATGAAAGTAATGTTTTTGTTATGGAAAGGTATATACATTTTAGTGCATAGCAAAACTGTATGCACCCACTGGGACATACTAACGCAAAACGGAAGTGGCCGTTGTTGCCTAGACGACACCGAGATCCTTAACTCTCCAGAACATCAAAATACATCTCTTTCTTGCATTTAAGTTTTGTTCATTTATATTATGTTCATATATAATGTTTACCGTATACTCACATTTTTTATTTAGCGATGCATCGTTTATTTGACTTCATCAATGCAGCGGAGCGTCACTAAACTCAGCCCTCTTGTGGTGATTTGTGGGTAAGAACAGCCGTTAAGTGTCCGTGGATTCGAATCACTTCGAATCTTCACCGGAAACAGTAGACCATCCGGGTACTTTGAGGATACTCATTTCAACATACTATGATTCAGGACAGACTAATTCTATTTTAAGAATACTATTTAGGACGGACAGTATGCGAATTGGGACGCAGCACATGTGTTTTTGTCCAGATTGGCGACAGTATCTAGGGGGGGGCGGGGCCTAGCGGAAGGGTCAATAGGCTTACGCCTCAGTGTAATTGGTGTTATTTAAATGAGATTTTAGATGTTTAAAATGAATGTTGTGAAACTGACCTGCACAACTCGGCAATGATGAGAAACGTTTGTAATTGAAAGTCGTAGGATATGTTTTATGGTGACTTCCTAACATGTCTTCTGCAGGCTGTACAATGACCTAGAGCTATAACTCCTTTATCACGTCTTCCAAAAACACTACTCTCTATGTTGACATTACATAAATATATTTCCATATACGGCAGAGAGCTTGAAATATAACATTCCTTCTTTTGTCCCCTTCGTATTCCCTCGAAGGCTCTTGCTAGGTGTGTGAGATTTATTGCATGCTCTAATAGATGTGGAAAATGTATTATTTCTCCTTAGAGCAAAAAACATATGAAGACTTTATCTTTGACCCCCACCCCTACCAAAAAAAGACATTTTTGGGTGTCTTTCTCTCTCTGATTTCTGGAGGAAGACAACATAAATCAGGGAAAGGACAAATCCACTGGGTCTCTGGCAGTGAAACGCAAAACCAGTCGGGGTTAATGGAAGTGCACGTGAAGATTTATTTTAATTACTTCATTGTAATTTTTGTGGAATTTAAACAAATGTCGTCTTTGTTGAAGTAAAACACTAAATTATTCCACATCTGTATGGAAACTGTAGGGTAACCCAGAGTTTTAACCCGCTGAGCGGACAGAATGATGCAGCGTTACGGAAATGATTAAAGCCACAAGTCTGGGCCGGCAGGATTGATTCTGGTGAGAGAGGAAGAAGGTCACATTTATCTAGATATAACATTTTTCTTCTGTAAATTGTTTGTCTTATCACTTCATTTAAAGAACAGACAGTGCATTATTACAGTGCAGTATCTGTTATTAATGAAACCGGCTCCTGTGTTTCTATGTCTTAATCCATTTTGCTTTGAATAATTTTACTGCTCGGAATGTTTTTAAACAGAGCAAAAAAACAAGTTTTATACAGTGCTGTTAAATAACAAATTGAGCATTTATTGTAATTATTTCCAAGACAGACACAAACATATTTGTATGTTTTTGTTTTGTTTATTTCAATGTACAATACTGTTCAAAAGGCAAAAAAGCTCTGAAGGATCCCTCAGATCATCTACTTTACGCTTACGCATTTATTCAACGTTTTTACCCAAAGCAAATTACAGTGCTTCTTCAAATCTAAGATGAAAACATATTTTCTCAGCAATCCCCAGAGGCAATGTATCGTATCTGAATTTTAATATTTATTGTGCAATAGTAGTTATTAAGCAGTTTTTGTCATAATCTGCACCTTAACATAGGTTAACATAGACTTAACTCTTTTTTCTAGGAAAGCCAAATTATTTAATTGATTGTTTTAATGGTTTGATTATTTTTTAAAGGATATGTAATGCAATAACATTCAACCCTGCAATAACCTCAGGAGGTTTATAGAGAGAAATGCAAATGTCTGTCGTTTACAGCGTGCATGTTTTCTTCAGGAGCAGCTTGAGGGGAGGTTCTCGTTGGCTGATGTGGATCTCTACCTCCTGTTAAACGCAGATAATAAAAAGATGCTGCAGATGATGGTGCCTCCCAGTGGAGGATCTGAAACACAGAAGACAAAAGCTGGGGCACTGCCCTCAGCTTTTTCCAGGGACCGTCCAAAAATATCCAGCTGACAATTAAAATAATTACAAATTAAAAACGCCCACTTACTAAATACTTATTTGTCAATTTAATCACAGATCATTAAGATGTCTGTCACAAAGAGGGCTGTGTTCAAAAAGCGAATATTCTAAATAGGGCACGAGCTGCATTTCATTCTGACCTATATTTGCTCCAGGAAACTCAAACAGCAGCATTCACGACCGCCTCCTCTTCGATACGCCCCATCATGCCGCACCTTCTAAGAAAACATTGTGTCGCATCTGTGTGTTTAGAGAGAAATGGTGCCAGCGCGGTTCAGCAAAGCTGCTGAGCTCCCACCTCATCCATCAGGGCTGTGGAAAGGCCTGGCCAGAGACTGACCAGAGCGGCACGCCGAGACTAAAACACTTCTGACACTGTTAAGTCAAGTTATTACCACCACTAGCTCTGAGCGTGTGTTAACCTCTGTGGTTGAATTCACAATGGACAAAGAGCATTTACACACGCAAACTTTTCCTCTTGCTCTGTGCTGTCATGTACTGTATAATATAATGCTTTACGGAAGGAAAATTCACGGAGAGATACACAAAATCTTTCAAATGCAAGTACAGTCATGCAACTCTAAAGCATCCAGAGTCGTCGGCTGGATGAATTGGGCTAGATGCACCGTGGTAGCTATGGTCAGATCTGCAGGATGTAAGATTAAAGACCAGACCCGAGCAGTTCAGTATTGTTGTGATTTGATAGCTCTGGATATGAGCTCTTTTTGAAGTGGAGATCTTTAAGAGCACAGACAGAGGCCCCTGGCAGACGAGCAGGCCTCCGAGCATGTAATTACGGGCAAGGGCAGGGCAGGGACCTGGTGGCGCGGGGCTTTGAAGAGCGGCGAGGTCGCCAGAGGTGAGCCGCAGGTCGGACAGGAGCGAGAAACACACAGAGAGGTAATTCATTGGATTCCCCTCAAAACTCGGCAAGACGGAGATCGACTATCAAATGCTGTGGACACCATCAAAATGTTTGCCTATTAAAGTTGTATTTAAAGTTGACCCCGGCAACTTTTTTAATGCGCTTTGTTGATATTATTCTGCAACTGTGAACTGTTTATAACATTTTAGTCTTGGTAAACTTAAATGTAGTAAGTTTTTGGTTGAAGGTTTACATTTCGTTTAAGAGGACAACAAATTCTTTCATCATTTGTTCATGTCATTCCGAAAAAAATGATATTGTATAGAACCAAACAAGATTGCCCCTCTGCCATTTTATAGACACAAACACCCTGAGAAATTTTAGGTTTTCAGCAACATGGAGCTGACTTAGCTTCCATCTCTTTAAAGATGCCTTGAGTTCTCATTATTGTGCCATCGGTACAGTGTTGCTCTTCCTGTACAGGCCTACTGGTATCAACAGTAAACAGGATATTATCTGTGATTATTGTGTTTACGCTACACAAATGATAATATCATAAATAATTCAACACATTTAGACACTCTGCCTCCTGATTCATTGGTACAATTGGCCACATTTAAAGATGACACTCACTTATAGCACAGATTTATAAAAAACGGTGATTTATTTTGGTCATGGGGCTTATATCCTGACAGCCCTAGGTAACATTCAGAGTAGACTATTTTACTGTCTAGGCTTCGTTCAGGTTTCCAACATACCACATCTACAAATGCACGTAACAAAGTTAGAGAAATCACATTAGAGCAAGGTTTGAAATTAGCCAGGTAGGTTATCAAATCATACAACAGGATATATTATCAGAGAGGGGAGGGGCTCCGCTCCTTTATCTAATCAGGTGGCATCTGTGCCAGCGAGATCTCTTCCTATAAGCTTGGTGTGATGTGCTGTATTTCCCCAATTCACTTTCTTTTATTTATATGCTTGGTGTGTAATATCTGAGCATGAATAAATATGACGTAATTTCATTCCATGTCGTTTATTGAACCTGATTCAGCTTTATTTTTGGCAGGGTGATAAATTGGGAGGAGGCCGAAGGGCCGGTATGGATGACGGGGCGGAGAACGAGACCTGCACTGCATTCAGAGGAGTTTCTAATTCAAATTTTTTTTAAATCTTACCCTTGATGGGAATAAGGGCATTTCTATGAGCTCTAGACTCATGGCGGCATATTGTTTGGGTTTGATATGCTCTTGTCTTGACTTTTTCAGGCTTTGCTAGAATGACAAGGCTACAGTACATTGTTGACAAAGATGCAAACACTTGTTATGGGGACTTCATGTGTCAAATGATGTGTGTATGTAGGACTTTATGCGCTGTGCACCTTACACAGCTCTGGGACATCCACTCGTATGCACTTTGTTTGACATGCAGAGACATTTACATCCCAGTCAAATAACTTAGCTCTACAGCGAACATTTTCTGTTTAAGTGTAAAACTGGAATGAGTCAATCACCAGCACAGGGACAGATGAAAATTTTGTCCCAAAAATATAAATGTTGCGTGAAGGTTGCCAAGTTCATTGCCAAAGTGAAGATTTTTGCATTTTCATTAATTTTCTGCAAGAAATTCTTTTTTACAGCTATGGAGACTTAAGCGTCATCTTTTGTTTTCGATACTTGTATGGGATCCTCTTTATTCAACCTCGGTGCTGTCTAGGAAAACAAATGAGATGTTAAAGTGGTCTCATTTGTGATTTGTCCTTCCTATGTATATCAATCACAGAGGCTTTGGTGTCTAGAGAAAAGTGGAGAGAGAGCATTTGTCAGCTCCATCTGCCGAGCTGGGGCAAAGTTTGGGCACACTGCTCGGGTGAACATGCAACCGCTTTATTTTGGGGCCGGTTAATGGCTCACAATTTTAAATTGAGATGTTAAACAGGGTCGTATCCCACCGGCTGACAACGCAGAAGTTTATGACTGGCTTAGTTATTGGGTCACCCTATACTCACTACTTACAGCCAGGGTCAGAATGTGAGCGCCATTAAATCGCAGGCAAATCTGGTCGGGGTGATGAGCTTTTTGGCAGCCAATAATAGGACATATTGTGTTCCTGAGAGGTCATAAAAACAATAAATAATTATGCTTTAAAAACACGGATCTGTAAAACATTTATACAGCCACTCTTCTGTTTACATATCTATGCGTGAAACAAAGCCAGTCTGCTGTCTGGCCACATACTGGTTATTAATCTCAATACCAAAATATAGGATTTGTTTCTTGAAAGATCCTGTACTTACCTGTAGGGACATATTTACGCTTACTTAATGAGTTTTTGTTGTCTTTTGACAAACTCACCATTGGACTCTCCATATATATGTGGACTTTATTAAATACAGGTTTATCGACCATAAATTATGTAATTATATTTATGTCATAATTTAGGATTGAATGCTTTTCTCACTCACACACTCATTGTGGGGACACCTGCGTGGGTTAGAATTGTCAGAGATCGCATTTCGTGTCCAACGTCGGCTTGTTGATCTGCTGATTTATTGCACAGGGAGGAACATAATGTAAAAAAAGATAACACGGCAATGGAATGGATACAACACAGAGGCAAAAAGCTCACCCGTTTGTGTGGGTTCACAATACCCTAAAGCATTATCATTCCAATCTTAATCCCTACTCGTCTCCTCAGCCCCAGTCACCGGTGTCTTATTACCCCTCCATTGGCACGGCTTCCACACTTGTGTGTGTGTGTGTGTGTGTGTGTGTTTAGCCGTCCTGACGCTGAAACCCAAAGTCTTAGACTGCCCTCTGCAGCAGCAACAAAAACTCTCTCATATTCAACTACAAACCACATTCCAAATATGTCATAAGTCGAAGCACACCAAGGCCAAATACGGCTCAGGTATCAGCGAGCTAATTTTAGCTCAGCACACAGGAAAACACCAAAAAAACTTTAAGAAGCACCATAAATCGATGTGGTAACCCTTTTCGTTCACAGAGGATGAAAGACGTATTACAGCTTAACTCGGTATGTGGTTAAATGGACGACTAGAGACGCACAAAGACAAACATGCGGGGTGAAACGTGTGTTTGAGCTAAACTCCTCCAAGGCAACGAAAACAACAGATACACACTGACTGCTCTCAACCTCGAGGTCTCACAACATTAACATAACATTGCCAAAACTTTCCTGCTGAGGGGATCTCTCAGTAGCCTCAGAAAGTGAAACACAAAAACGTATTACTGGTTTGGTTATAATATTTTATTATCATGATTTTAAATATAACATTTATTTTATATTGAATTTATATTCATATTGACTGTATATTAAATTATATTAAAACTACTCAACGGCGAGTGATTATTTGCGGTGGTCTACCGGAAGTTGAATCTGGGCCTTATAATGTTTGTTCACGTATCTTTTCGCGAGATGTACCCTTGCAATGATGCTGGAAAGAATAACTGTCTAGATTATTCGGACAGATTTATTTATTATGCTTTTTATGTATATTAGTGTAACGGTAAAACTGAAATAACTGTAGATTGAAAGTAAAATGTTTGTAAAAAACATTCATCTGCATTTATTCATCTTAGTTAATGTCAAGACAATTCTTCGCATTACAACATTTGATTTTCAAAATGTATCCTGTAGAAGTATTTATTCATTGTTAGTTTGTGCTAATGCAATAACAAATACAACTTAGTGTTACCAAAATATGTCTGCGGTTCAACAGATCTGATTTCAAAACAATAATTTGAACACTTTCTGTTGTTAGAGCTATGTGTCCATGTGATGAACTGCACCTGTGGTTACTAAGCTGGACATCTGTGTGAACTGTGTGAGACATTGACCTCATCCATCCACTAAAAATCACCTTGGGACCACTTGGTAAGTAACTGCCCCAGCAAAGGCATTTGTTTGCAGATGCCACTAGCTTTAATATGTCGCTATCAAATGAAATGGCATTTAACATTTATGTCCGACTTAAGCATCTAAAGACTTTTTGGGGTCTCGGTATTAATAAAGATGCAGAAGTACCTCGCAGGGTGGAAATAAACTGCACCACAGGAAACCTCCACCGCAAACCTGCAGAGAGAGAGAGAGACTTTTCCAGCTGCACGGGACAGTAATATGATACAAGCCTCGTTTTTCCTTCAGCGGTGAAGAGTCTCCCATGTGAGAAACAGTTCAGAGGCGCTTTAGAAAGCGAGAGAGACTACAGCAGTCTTGTCTGGCCCTGAGGCCGTGCTTTCTCCCTTTTGCTAAACCACAACCATTCAGTGCTTCCCTCTGAAGCTCAGTCTCTGGTACTCAAAGTCTTCCAGCACCCGCAGACTGACCACCGATTCATCTGGACTGTGACACAGACACGCACATGTCATTCTTTTGGTGTAACTATTTTTCAAAGCATCACTTTGCCATGATGTTGTGCTCAAATCTTTTCTGTGCACTGTAAAGAACACAAATTTGGGTTCATGTGAAGAAAGCATGGCAGGATTTGACATAAATTAACTTCATTGACCTTTTGGTAAAATATTATGTCTAGTTTACAACTTAGTCTATAATGAGCATGTAAATAACTTAAAATGTAGCTCAAATGTATTTAATATACAGTAATTTAGAGTAGCTGCTCCTAACTTAAGACATTTCATAAAAATATTTTTTCATAATTTTATAAATATTTTTTACGTTAAAACATTTAATTAAAAAATTATTCAATCTTGAATGAAAACTAAATGTACTTCCTTAATGCTTCTTAATTGGAAGAAAATGTATTCTTTCTAGGCAGAAAATCATCAGTCCTTTTTCATCCAACCATCAGAACGCCCACTTTTCATATCCCAGTCACTATTCAATGTGTAAAATTAAGTTTTATATAAATGTAGTATTAAGAAAATATATGTATAGAAATATGATTAAAAAAATGTATGTCGACTTTGACCTGTATACTTAAACTAACACTAAAACCAGTAGACAGCAATACAAAGTACAGAAGAGAATACAGTAACGCAGAACACAGGAGGAATTAAGGGATACAGGAGAGAATCAAGGAATACAGAACACAGGAGGAAATACAGGAATAGAGAAATACAGGATACAGGAGAGAATACAGGTACACAGCAAAGAATACAGAACACAGCAGGAAATAACGGATACATGGTACAGGAGAGAATACAAGAATACGAAGAGAATACAGGAGTATTCTGTGAGGAATACAGAACACATGAGAAAATACAGGAATAGAGAAAAACAGGATACAAGGGAGAATCCGGTAATACAGAAGGAAATACAGGTTACAGGAAGAAATAACAGATACAGGATCCATGAGAGAATCCAGAAATACAGAACACAGAAGAGAATAAAACGATACAGAAGAGAATAGAAAATACAGCAATACAGAAATACAGAAATACAGAAATACAGAATAAAGAAAAGAATACAGGAATACAGATGAAATAAGACAATACAAGAAAAAATAACGCTGATCAAAAAAGCGACCACAGAAAAACAGAATACAGAAGAGAATACACAAATATAAAACACAGACGACAATACAGGAATATAAAATACAGAACACAAAAGACAATACAGGAACACAGAAGACAACACAGGAATACAGTAGAGAATGCTCTATGGAAAGCTCTGTGAAGGGAGTTTTGCTCTTGAGTTTTCTTCATGAAGGATTTTCTTTCTTTGAATGAAATTAGACAGAATGACTCATAGTTCTTCATCTATTTGCAAAGACAAAAAAAACGTTAGTTAGGAATAATCAAATATTGACAGTGTAAAACTGTTTAAACAAAATAATGGTTAGTGACTCTGACTGTTGTTATTGAAGTACAGGGCTTGAAAAGAGACTATCCAAGAGCCACAAACTCAGGCTTTTCGAGTTTCCCTTATAGAGGCGATATGGCTTTGTTGTCTCCTTTGAGAGTTTTCAAGCTTTCATCCAATTTTATAGTTGAACAAAGCCTGCAAAGCTTTGTTCGAAATCTCAAAGCTGCGACACGGCTCTGGAGAGCCACATAAAATATGAGTGGAAAAATGAAAACCGCAGCATAAGAGAAAAGCAGACGCAAACATAAAGACTTTTTTATAGTATGCAAATGCCTTTGAATCCTACATTGAATTTGCCTATTGAAACATGTGAGTTTGTTGGATTGCAAGCCCTTTTATATTTTTGAACATTCATATTCATGATCACTGCGAATCATGCTTCCTAGAATCCATAGCCACCCATAGAGACGTGTGCTTGAAAACATACAACAATGATTTCCAAATACATTTACTGTAAATAAATCAACAAAAACTACATTCAAAGTGAGATCACGGAGCACAGATGTTGGTAATGTTGGGACGAGTTGGTAAGTTTGTAGTAATAAGAGTAACTCCAGGTTATATTTACCTGTGTACAGTATAGGGATAGCCTCCACCACTTCTTGAGTTGGGTCTTTTACTCTCAGATCTCACACCCATGGACCATGATCCAATCAGATCGTCCGGCTGGACTGGACTTTATGCTACAACATAAAATCTCTATTGGGCCTTGGTTAGAGAAGATGATGTGTGGCCATTTTAAACATAGTTTTGCTCTCACAAAGGGGAATCTATCAGAAAGCAGCTTCTTATGTCTCCATTATTTCTGCAGCAGTGCTCCAATGACCAGCCCTGTCGTCCGGTTCGGTTAAGGTCAGCTCAGAACCTCCATTCGTGTTCCTTTAGCCCGTGTCTCTTCCCATACCAAACTTCATGTTAAAAGACTCCAGAGATCCAGCGGGGCTGTGAAAATACACTTGCCGCATCATAAAAAGATGATACAGCTGGTGTAAAACCCAGACGATAACACGTTTGTGTGTGCGCTTGTTTGCGTTTTGCCGGCGAGGTTCGCTAACGTGCTAAATGAATGAGTTGTGAGGAAATACCAGAAGCTCTGTGATCAAGCAATAAATGATGGATTCATTTGCATTCTGGGATTAGGATTAGGTGCTAAATTAAAACGGATTGGAAAAGTGCATCTAACGCACCAAGAAATATCGAAGTGCTTGTTGAGGTTTTACACCACAAAGAAAAGCGATGTTGTAAACTATACATAAAGCCTCAATCAGTTCTTGGCCTGGACATGCGCCAGATATCCATAGGGCATTAGCAACCAACTGGTGAACCTCATTAAAAAGTAGAGAAACCTATAACCATTAAAAGCCCATTAAGCAGCATGTAATTTTGTGGAACTAAATAGCAGAGAGTAATCTAAAGCACATGAAAGCCAGCTGGGAAACTAAGCAAATTGTTTCGATTAGGCGAGAATCCATCATCAAAAACACCAGCCAGTTTTTTTTGGTGACGTTCAGTTCATTCTCTTTCCCTCTCTTCTAATTTCCACTTTAATGACACAAACTGATGCGGAAAACAGGCGACAGTGCATGACCTAAATACCCACGATACACTTTGGCCTCCATCAACAATTTGAATATATATCGTTTGAATAATAATTCATTTAACTGTAGGGATTTTGAAACAGTCAATATTTACTGAAAAATACTGAAACCAAATGATTTTTATTTCACCATTCAGACTAACGTAACTTGGTGACAGATTTGAAAACCGGGAAACACAGCAGAAACAAGAAGACGGCAGATGGTGTTCGCTTTCGCATCTCTCCCTCATACAAATCGATCGTTTGACGATCGGTAACCTTGTACTTTTTCGGTAAAATTTGTACTTGAAATGTTTTGAATCTGTGTCATGTGTTTTTTGTTGTTTGATAGATAAATAAATGTGTTATGTTATTTGCTCAAAATGCCTCAATATGTGTGAATGTGTAACGTAAATACAGTTATCATGATATGTTGAGATGAAAATCAAACCGACGGCACATGCTATTATTGCAAAATAATACCCCAAAATGTACATTTCATAATGACGGTGCTAATTTTGTAAGCGCTCGTGTTTTTCATATTTAATGAAGGAACAAACGACAGACATACATATTTGGTACAGATTGGAAGTTATGTTGGTATTCATTTCCTTTAATGGCTCTTGAACCATATTTTTACCAATACACATAAAAACAAAGGAGCTTAAAAGGTCTTTAACGTGATGCTGTAGAAGAACCATTTTTGGTTCCACAAAGTACAATTTAGTCAACGGTTCTTAAAGTTGTCTTTCTTTTTTATAATCTGAAGAAGATGTTAAAAATTATTTATGAAACCATTTAGGCAAAAAAAATCTATGGGATCGTGTAGCACCTTTAGTTTTCATTAAGAGTGAATGGACGGAGCAATTCCATAAAATACTCTGAGAGCGTCACTATTGAATGAGATGTCAGCTTACGGTCTGAACTAACTGCAAGGAGGGAGATACTGTACTGTGCACTCTAATAAAATGCATAAAACGGCCACAATGTACGGAATTGAAATGAAAGATTTGGTACAGCTGTATTTTGAAGTGCATTGCCTTGTGTATAAGAATTATTGCATTTCATTTATTCAGTTCTGTGAATAGATAATGTCCTGGTTGCTGGCTGAAAGTTCCTAGTTGAAGTTTTATTTTTTCTGTAGTGTATAGTAGGAATGAGCAGGTGGGAGCACTCATGACATTGAATAGCAACTAAAAACCAGTAAATTCATTATGATTCAAGCATTGCAATACAAATAATCACAAATGACTCCCGGTTTCAATAGAAGTTGCAAGATATTCCTGGTGGTGTCGTATTTAAACAAGGCCAAAACATGGAGAAAGTTCAGGCTCATAAAGAGAATTGTCAGACCACAGAGGACTGACGTAAATCACTGTTAAACGGTGGCCAAGACCCATTTATTATGTGTAAAATGTCATCAGATGCATCAAGAGATATTTTTCAAAAATCATGTTTTTATTGTGTTAGTTAGATCAATTTTTTACTATTTGTATATATATATATATATATATATATATATATATTTGAGTTATTATGGCTAAAATCAAAACAAACCAACTGCTCAATAAAAAACATGATTTAGAAAAGATATGCAATTTTGGAAATAAACTCTTCATACGCTTTCATGCATTTCTTTGTTTTTTTAAATCGATAAAATTGTCATCCGTTGCCAAATATTCAGATTTAAATTAGAACCACAAGCTATGTTTTGCAACCAATAGAAAGAAAACATTGAATAAAGTGAAGACATTCATCATTTCAAAAGATCTGTGACTCGTTTTTGAAGATCAAGAGAATAGGGAGAAAATCCACCATCATCCATAAACCTTGTGTGAGGGAACGATCCACAGACCAATTTTTCTGTTTTCCTGACATCTCTTTCTGTCTATTTGACAGTCTTGAAAGCACATTGTGAACCCCTCCGTGCACTGTAAACATCTAGCAAATTCACAGGTACTGTAGACAAATGAAATCCACACAAAGCCCTTTACATCAAAGAAGAGCTTAATGTGATTGTTACATGTTTGTAAGACTCACAATTATGTTATTTTATTCAAACAGCATGAACCAACAAACATGAAACATTATATCTGAAAATGCTGATGTCTTTGATGGGCAATATAAACATGCAGTTTTTGTTAATGCTCTAAGCAATGTGAAGCAGCTGAAGTGACCCTACCGTGACCGTTTCGTTCTGTGGTTTTATTGTGTGAGCGCAGGCCCAGCGCGGCACCGGCATGCTCTGAGCTCTGGGGTGTGTAGGGGTCTTTTACAGAGATATTTTTGCCCAGTGGCAGATTTTACGAGAGGACGTGCCCTCTACTTTGTTGATTATTACAGTGGCCCTGAAAATAATAAGGCAGGGGAATTGCCTGGTCCAGAAATAGTGCTTCATTAACTACTGAATTGAGAATTCAATACCTGTTTTGAAATGAGGAAAAACACTGAAAGAGATTCATGTACAGAAGTATCTAGAAATTCACAAACTTCAATGAATGATAGAATCATCTTAAAGAAACAACAAACGTTGTGAGGTTTTTTTTATTTCGATGAAAATACTGTATATATTAATAAACATTTATCACATAATAGTTATCGATATATAATTTGATTGCAATGCATTGTGGGATACATTATTCCTCACAATCCTTCTTCTGCTAGTATGTTTTGTTGCATTATGTATATTTTTCGATGTTATATATCATGTTGTGTACTATACAGTAGATGAATCTGGCAACTCAGCATTCTCTATGATAATATAGGCACATGTTGTAATAATAGCGTAACACGTTCACATTTTCAAGTAAAATATTGTGTAACATAATGTTTCTACTGAAATTTAGACGAATGCATCAGTGCATGCACTTTGTATAAAAGTATATCCCACAATCTCTGTGTCTTGGGACACTGTTTCAAGGTTCAGGTGCAACTTTTTCACCTTTCTAGTACGTTAGAAATTCCTACTTTGAGAGCCGAATGTATCACAGCATTACTGCATACTCAACGACACTCAACGGTATTTGACCATGCTTTGTGAAGTAGTAGGACGCGCACGTCTTTTACAGTTTACTATTGATCATCACCGATCTGGCTGTGTTTGACTCCCTGATCTGTATTAACTTCTGTGCAGTGTTGTTTTGTTCTCCTGTTACATTGTATTCCGCATCATTGTAAAACACTCAGATGTGATTGGTCAACGGGTTGGCATTGTGATATGAACTGTGAAGTTTCACCTCCTTTGGATGCTTCATTTAGTGTGGGACAGCACTCACCTCTGACACCTGACACTGGAGGTAAGCGTGGAGGGGCTTTCCGGCAGGCATCGTTTTCAACAGAGCCACTCATGGGCGTCCTGCCGTTGTATGCTGGTCACGGGTGGGTGTTAGGGTCACATGACTTCAGATTCATTCCTGCAGAGAATGTGTGGGTCTGACAAACAACATCTGATAAGTAGTCTTTTGCCTGGATAACCATATTGGTTTAAATTAAACCGTTGATGCAGCTTTGTTTGTACATTATGAGATTTTACCATTGTTATATACAAAGATAAGATTGCAGTGCTTTGTGAAACTCTGAACAATGTGAAGGACAACATTAGCATTGTGTGGATTTAAGATTGACCCCTGCGCCAAACACACCACTACCGTCATTAAACAGAATGATCTCTGACAATTTGAGGAACCGATCATGCCATTCGCTTGCCCCAAAAGAACAATTAGAAGTTGCCATCACGCAAAAAAATGGAAACAAAAACATTGACTTCCAGTAACAGTCATATTCGTCCTTGCACGATACTTGAGTTCCTCTGACCTCATGGAGAAAATCATATACACCTGGGATGGCATAAGTGTGGGTGAGATCATTTTAATTTTTTGGTGGAACTATTCTTTTTAGTCTCATGCTTCTCAGATTTTCTCCAAAATGTAACTTTCCTAAAGTTGCAAAAGAGACCTCACAATGTTTTAAACTGTTAAGACTTTCCAGTATGCCAAAGTTTGCGAGACATTTCAATACAAGTTAAAACATTTCTCATCAAATACGCTTATAGGTCTGACTCACTCAATGGGTCATGTTTTGTATATTAAACACTGCGAGCGGAACATTATCGGTTCATCTCCTCATCAGAGCCACAGTCAACTGACGTCGCTTTCAGCCTACGAAAATGTGTCCACACCCTTAACATAATGCTTTTATAATGGCATACATGGCTACCGAAAGACTGACAATCATCTTGCTTCATGTCTGCTTTCATCACTTTATTTTTTTAACAAATGGACTTGGAGTCCTGAGTTCCTGAAAGGATTACAATAATAGTCCTTATGAAACTGGATCGGATACTTTTGGACGTTTCATACAAGCTGTTGATTTTTCCAGACCCTTTTTTCCTCCTCCAGTGGAGATTCAGCTCTTGGGTCGGTGGACGTCTATAGCTCAGTAACCCTCCTCCACCCTCCTCTCCCGGCGTTAGCTGGCTTGGAACTTGATCTTGGAAGTTTCTTCCACTATTACTCATTTACAGCACTGGCCTCCAGCCTGAGGATTAATCTCCAATATCAGGCCTGCGCTGGAGGGTGATGTATTCTTTATACACCTCTAACTCGAACATTAGTCTGGCTCCCTCTTAATCCAGAGTGACTCCCGATCCTTCCCTTGAGGGTTTTCACACACAGATGAATTTGATTCTGGTGATGCTCAGGTGCAGAGGTCTCAGCAAGTGCTTGGCTGATGAAAAAGCCACATGCATTTCAACTTATTCTTCAAGAAATCTGAGATCACAGGGGCAGCAAAGCACGGCCTCACTCTGAACTCACAGAAAAGAGAAATCGCTGAAATCTCTTTGATTCCAGACAGACAATAAGTATCGATGGTGTCTTAAACTGTGCACAGATTTGCCAACATCTGCAATAAAAAACGAGATACTTCAATAAAACCACAAACCATTCTTGCCTGAGAATAAATGATCAGAGCTCATTTATATATCTTATAGGCTACTTACTGTACTCTGTATGTCAACGTTTGTATCTATTACACCTAAAGAATTTTCGATTAAACATCGAAACGTTTGTTAAAACTAAATATATCTGGCAACAATACAAAGTCTCTGGATCTATTTGAAACGCAGTTTCTGAATCCATTTTGTAGATTGCCGATGCCCTGCCTTATTTTGCAGAAAAGTTGAGTGTGTCAGAACACCGATGAACTCCTTCACACACTCACTCCATCACGCTCAGAGAGGGAAACCCGAGTGCAGGTTTCTCTGCCGCCCCTAAATCTTTTCCCCTTCAGACTGATGTGTAAGAAGGATTGATCATCGGTCCGGTGGTCGCTTGACCCGGTCTTGGTAAAATATCTCTCTACCCCTCGTCCTGTTTATTTCTGTCGTTTCTCTTTCTCACTTTCTCCTTCAATCTCTCCACGCACCAACAAGTTCCCACACGTTTCCCATGGCAACCGGACACCATGTGCGATACTTGTGATGTCGTTAAGGAGGCGGCACATTCGGTGCGACATCCAATACCCCCACAGAGCACCCCAACATACTCCGCCTGCTCGCCGAGCCGCAAGTGATTATCTGTCTGCTGAGTGTGTTTATTCTGTTTGGTTACACTCTGTAAGAAAAATCACAGATGAGATCTTTGTTATATCTCAATTATGTTTCCTAGACATTCGTGAGAATCAAAGAATGAGAGCAAATGGAAACTAAATCCTAGTGTTTCAGGAGAGATCTCAATATTGTCACAAACTCAGCTCAGATTAGTCAAGTCTGCAATCAAAAATCTATATTATTGAAGATCTCAATATGAAATTAAACATTTGTCATCAATTTATTATTTTACCGCTACAATCTACTGTACATTCATTTTAAACCTGGGTGGATTTCAACAGTTTCACTTCTAAGCAATTTCAGGTGAAACATCTAAAATGTATTTGTTCCTCAAATGAAACTCAGCTGAGAAGTCCATCAAATCTCCTGAGCTATGATAGAGTATCCAGTATCATTTTTATTCATGGACAAAACATCAAGTTTTGAGAACGTTTGCTTCGATCCTGGAGATCTTGGCAAATCCGAGTGCACTTTAAGATCTAATCAAATCTCTTCTGAAAGAAGACGGATCGATTACTGGCATTCTCATGGAAAAGACAAGACACATTTGATTACTTTGTAGGAGAATGAAACTGTTTTTGCTCAGAGGTCGCTCTTAGATAGCTCAGGAGAGTCGATGTCGCGCTTCTTCGAGTAAGTGTTTATTTGATCTCAGGTGTAAAATGGCTTAGTAGAAATAAAAACAAACAAATGAGACAATTGCCGAAATCCATGAAGAGGATATTGAGCTGTACAGTAAAATGAATGTAGATGTAAAATAGTCTTGATCTGGGTAAATTTTAAGAGAATGAGTTCATATCGAAATCTTCAATGGTATTGAGTTTTGATAGCAGACTTGATAAATCTGAGCTCAGTTTGTGACATTGTAGAGTTGTCCTCTGAAACTCAAATGGAGACATATCTGATATTTTTGGTTTGTTTTCTTATATCTGCGATACAGAAGAGACTTCATGTAATCTCACTGATGTTATGGGGACAGAAACGGTTGCTAGTAACAATGAAGCGAGATGTGTATGTGATGGACTGTAGGGTACTGTAAAGCGCTGTTGACTACTCACACCTGTCTGTTTAAGACATGATTTATTTCTCGCACATGACGGCAGCGGCTCTTGTTTTGACTGATCCTCCCCGAGCTTCTGGGGCCGGTATCGAAAAACAACCTCCGGCTGGAATGAACCGCTCCTTGAAGGCCCGGTGACCCTTCTAAACCCAAAAAATGTTTGGAAGTGTTTCAGTTGTCTTCCTATCACAAAGCACTAAATTAAAACAAGGCCTGACCACGTCTCCCATCCAGTCTTGTGTTACCCTTTGAAAGGACCTCCCAGCACTGTTTATTTCCTTGTGATTTTTTATTTATATCACTGCATACTACAGCATGCGTAGCTGACAGGGCAGAAGATATTCCCTGCATACTGGAAACAGCTGCTCCACGAACGCTGGGCCACATGTGCCCCCCGTGAAACGCGGCCGTCATTTCGTGATGGCTGTGATCAAACATGACGTCAAAGAGCAGGTGCTAATGGAAGCCAGTTATTGGGGTAAGTGGCAGATCGTGCAGTGTTGAGGTGCTGAAGGGCCTGCAAACATGTGACCCTGTGAATAACTCTCAGGGTAATTCATCAGGGGAGACTGGTGTCCTCTTGCAGACAGGCACAAACTAGCTTGAAGCACATACTCGCACATCTCATGCGTACGTCTGGCAGGTACTGTCTGCTTGATCACGATTGGATGAGCCATGTATTTTCAAATACATTTAACAAACACAATACAACATTTCAGGTTAATAAACCACTTGTGTTTTGCTCTACCGAAGCCCTTTCTTAAGATCACTGAATGGCTTAATGTTTTATTTTACAAATTGAAGCTTATGTAACTTTTGTCTGTGTTTTCTTATCTTTGTTTAAAAAAGAATGTGTATCTTTATGTATTTTTTATATGAGTTGAAGACCAATTACATCAAACAGACATTTCTCATCAAATCTGACCTGTCAACTCAAATGATGAATATATTCACATTCACATGTTCATACTTTCACATTATAAACTTACCACTGTGAATCAACATTGTCATTTTCTTTTGAGTTTTATTGTATTATTGTATTTATTGTGGACGTCTTTTTTATATTAAACACGTTTTCGCTTTTTTTGCAATTTTGCTTTGTGTTTTTGTCACCTAATAATATATTAGTTATTATTTCATAATCATTCATTTTCTAATATTTGGTTTTAGTTTAGTTATTTTGTATTTCAGTTTATTTCTGAGGCAACATGTTTCATTTGAAATGATATTTACTCCTATGAGTTGCTATATTTAAATGAATGGATGTTTTAATAGTGTTTTAACAGGAACCTTGCTAAGGAGACAGTTGCCATCAATGCTTTTTTCTAACTATTTTAAACAAAAAAAGATTGTTGCTCAGTAAACCCTCTTTAATGAAATGGAAGGCTAAGAAATATAATACAAGACACATTTATATAAAAATGTTTACTTTAACATAATATATTCATTTGCATAACTGTCTTTGGTTCTCTAGCAGGTGTGACGGATGTTGTTCATATTGGCATTATAGGTTTTGCATGTTTATTTAGATTTTAGAGCCCAAACTACTTTCTCATTACTTGTTGGGGATAAATTCCGATATTGACTTTTTTCGATGAGATCACACATGTATAAATGTATTGAACACAGGGAGTCGTGCTGTACTGTAGGAGGGGATGAGCTACAGGAGGATGGCTGTTACCGTGGAAATGTCCTGTTTGCATGAGAGGCTGGTGGAATGTTACATGGTCCTGCTCTCTGTGGTTAAGTGGTTTCCTGTATTTATCTGTGCAGGGTACAACATTTTGTACAGTTTATCTGTATCAGCTGTTGGTTCAAGCCCAATACTTTGTAAAAACAATATAGTTTTTTTATCATAAAATCCAATACTGATTTTGTATAGAATACAACAACCATCTTAGTGTTTCTTATTAAAAACTTTTTTACAGTAATAAACGATGCTTAGCCTTTTAAAAGGGTTAAAAACTTGTTCATACTGCTTGTATATATTGTTTTACTAACATTTTATGAATATATAACAGGAATATGTTCTTTGACGTTTAACAGCATTAATAATTTTTTCTATCCAGAAGTCACAAAAACTTTGACAACAGTAGATTTAATGTTTCTTAGCTCAAATCTAGAAAATAAGCAGCAACCCCATCGCTATCGGTCAAGGTTCTGTTTGCTTGAGTTTGTCATTCACCGTTCACTAGAACATCTCAGAATCAATCATATTTTACAGCAGCGTTCAGTACGGCCTGACACGCACTGTTACATATTTCTCCCAGAAGGTATTTCTCCTTTGACATTATTCCAAATGTAAATCCCAAGAGCGTCTTTTTAAATCCTTCATTCATGACATGTTTCTCTGATGACATATGCATCTACTTTTAGATTTAGACATATCGTCAAATGCATTCGTCATTACGGCCCTAAATAAAAACCAAATGTCCCGGAGACTGCGATAAAATCTATTTTCATGACTCCAGCGGAGTGTTGTATTACATGTTTTTTTCCTCTCGGCTCGCTGGCTTTCTAGTCTCCCCTCTGTCTTTGGATGTAGTAATTGGATCATTTATACAAATAAGGTTTGCTATTAAGCGGCTGGCAGATCAAAGGTAATTACCTGACAGAGCCGGGCCCCAAATGCAGCAGGGCCCGGCCCACACGGCCCCCGTGTTCCCACGCATTCCTAACGGGATTGAAGCAGAGTTTATTTGTGAAATGTGGTCAGTGACTCTGTCAATTGCATTATTTAATCAGCCGGCTGTTTGATTCTATGATAATTGATTCTGTGTTTTCTTACTCGGTTTAGGCACGAGGCATTTGGACAATAAACAGACTTTTAAAAAAGCTAATATTTTGTGAATGGGGTATTTATTTTAAAAAGGCAACTCCTGCCAAGCGCTTGATTATTTGTATGATCAAAAAGCCATTTTGCCACATTGTTTCATTCACCAGCCTTTCATGACGGCCACATTTAAATAAATATGAAAAAAGGGGCCTGAATGGAAAAATCACAAACAGATGGGCCGCTCCAATGAAAATCACACTCTTTTAAAAGGTCCATGTGCTGGCCAGCACAATATGAATGTGATTTTTAATTGCCGGTGACTTGGGCTCGTGGTTTCCTTTTCGGGGGATCTCAATTAAAGCGATTCAGGAAACAGTGAAGAATCGTGGAAGGAAAAGAGTTTGACTGCTTGGTAGGCGCTGAACATGCGCTTAGCTGCGGAGCAAGAAAATGTCGTTTTCTATATCTGATTACAGATTTCAATGTTTTTTGTTTTTTCCATTAAAGTCCCCCACCACTACAAACAATCAGCGCAGAGATTGAAATCAAACCCAGCGCTCTGGAAAAGTTCAGATACTGGTGGGTAAGTCCAACACAATCAGAGCGGCCCCAAGACGGAGTCTTTGGTTTCACTGAGCTTTTGACATTTTCATGACGTCGAATGCCCACGGTCAGAGTGAATCAGAGGAAAATCTAACATGGCAGCCATACAACCCTTGTGTACTGTTATTTCACCTTTAAGTCATACATAGTATGAATTTCCTGCCAAATGACTCGTGCTAGACTCACTACATAAATTTAAGCATTTATATCCTCCACACTTCCTCAAGCATCTACTGATTCTAAACATGTTCAATTTGCATTAGGAAGAAATGTATTTCACAAAAATGTATGTCATGATGTACGTGCATATAAGGGGAAATCTATGGCTTGCCGTGTATTAAAGGATTTTAATACACTTCGCGGAGGCAACCAACTTTGCGTCGGTAGTTATCTGCCTTCTCAGCCGAGGATTATCCCGCTTATACCATGGTCATATGCCAACAGTTAAAGCTGTTTTTGATCTTAACAGTGTCATTTTTATCAGAAAGGTGAAAATGACGGTTATTTTCATGAGTTAACTCAATATAACACAGACTATAACGGTTTTAATGCACACCTTCCTGCCAATCAGAATCGAGTATTCAAACAGACCACGGTATAATACAACATTTCATATATGAACTGTGTATTATTTGTATTTATTAAAGTAGTCAAAGTAAAAGTTTAATCTTTTGGATATAATCTTCTTTTACGATTTATTTTCAACCGTTTCAGTTCACCACAGAAATCAATATAAGAAAGTCTTGTATTAGAAAAAGTCCATATAACTAAATGCAATTAGTTCTGCAGAAATCTATCTAGTAGGTTTTTGTGGGTGAGATTTGTTGTGGGTGAGAACAGAGTTAACTTAACCACAATGTTTAACATATTCACTCATATATAAATCGTAAAATAGTTGGAAGACAGAATAATATATCACGCCGTCCTTCTGAAATCTTGTATGTCCAAATTTGCTGTTTTTCAGGAAATGGAAAAAACACTGTACTTTTTAAATAATTAAATGCTGTGATGTCAACGTTGCCTAATGCTTTTTATTGGTTATATATTTGCGAAACCCAGTGACAAACATAAAAGGTGGCTAATGATATTGATTTATGGCAAAATAAATCATGAACTACGGAGATACAAGGTTTCAGAAAGACAGCAAATAATTCTACCAAAACTTTTTTCCAAATGACCCTTTCCAAAATGAAAAGGCGCCTTTATAATAGACTGACTGTCTATAGTTGAAGTGACAGAACATTCAGCACGCACTGTATCAGTATAAGCATCAATGTCTCCAGCTCTCCAATTCTCCCTTAAGCTTAACTCAATCAAGCCCTGTGCAGTCAGGACCCATGAGAAATATAGGCTGCATAATAACACGCTCTCCAACAACATCCACCGCATGTTCCCACAGCCCATGTAAAAGAAAGCACATCCCCGCTAACGGCGCATGCTCGACCCGTGTTCATGGCGGCACCACATTAATTCACTTTCATGGTTATTTACAGGTCAGAGATGACGTGTAAACGAGCTGGAGTGTGGCTTTAGTCTTGGGTCCGAACTCCAGGCCAGGCTGCATAGTAAATAATGAGCTCCCATGGGTCATAGCTGTGCTGCCCTGGAGTCCATGTCCCCAAACTGCAGGCTCCTCATTACTTCACCAACGTCCGATTCAACGGCATGCCCAAACTCATTGTTAAGGTAAGCCGAGGCTTAGCAGCTCTGAGGGTAAAGACTTGTAACCCTGCATTAAGAGCTGGCAGCAGACATGGCGGATTGCGGAGTATAAAACTTTCATTGGATTACCATTGCACTGAGGTAAAATATACAGTCTAACAGCATAATTGCCTAATTTCCCCTGTAGCCGATTTCTAAATGGACTGACAGTTTTGCTTGGGCGAAAAGAGCAAATTTGACAACTGCTACGTTTTCCCAGAACTATATTGCATGTGGTACAGTAAATGTATATGTGAAGTCATGTAAACCTTTCATTTATTGTGTGTTGTAACTTTCAACAGAATGTTGGTTTACCAAGAGTCTCTTTGTTTTCCGGTCTACAAACATGGTTCGGTTTCCACCTTCATTGCACGCCTATAAAATTGAATTTGTGCATTGCTTGCCCTGTCCAAAAGTGCTAACGCTTTGAATATAAAAGCTTGTTAGTGAGCTCACAATGTGCATGTGTGATTCATACAAGTGCATGTGTGTATTTTCACATGTGACAGTGTGTGCATGTGCACCAGATAGTTAAAGAGGCATTTGTTTTGCTGCCAAAGCATTCCTGGACCTTGTGCGAAGAAAAAGTGATGGGTCTGCAACACCTGAATGCAATTCCTCAGATTGCACATGATATAAGCAGAACTTTTTTCGTGCCAGTGGAAATGTGAGCTCTCACCAGCTGGCTGGCCAGACCTTAGCCTACAAATTCTATCCATCTGTTTGCTGATTCCCATGCTGCACTTCAAGGGTTCTTTCTGGAGAGTATGGGACACTGCGGAGAGCACAAGAGAGGCCGGATTGATCTGGTTTTGATCTGGACTGTAGAAAAATATAGGGACTCACTTTGGCACTACACACGGCCATATCAAGTAAAGGAACAGAGAGCCATTTAAGAGACGAGCGCCCATGACTGCACCACCACCGGGATGGGATTTTCTTTATGCTCTGATTTTCTAAGTTTGTGGTGTGTCCAGGAATGTCTATAACTCCTGAAGAAATCATTCCCATTCATCTCAATGGCTGTTGCTCGACTGACGTAGGACCCCTCAGAAGGGATTTGCATACAGCCAGTGCACAATGATTTTCTGGCCAATTGCGTACAGCCATATGACTGAGCAGCAGGAGAATGATACTGATTGATGTCACCACAAGAATTTACAAAAAAATTAACTAGTGGGGGTTCCTGTTAGTGACCAATGGCATAAGGATCAGGGTGTTTTCTATCGACGTGGTGTGTACAGGTTTTGATATCATAGAGCTTTTTTGATTGTATTCAGAGCCGATATGCCTCCAAAACCTAGAAATATGGACAACCAGACGGCGTCGAGAGCGCGGCCTGTTGGACCGCCGCCTCACGACGGAGATGGCGTTGGCACCGCTAACACCGTCACAGCTTCGAGTATGGCTTCTGCGGATTTTCAATTTCAATTTCAATTTTATTTATATAGCGCCTTTCACAATTTGCATTGTTCCAAAGCAGCTTTACAGGGGAAAAACGAAAAACCCAAGAAAGGGTAAAACTCACTACATGGTGTGTTATATAATAAATCCAATTATTCTAGTAAATAATATCTAATGTCAGCATCTCCTGGTGGTTTATTTAGCATATTTGCTATAAGTGAATGCTAGGCTGAAAAGATGCGTCTTTAATCTAGATTTAAATTGGGCGAGTGTGTCTGATCAGATTGTAGTGTGATAGAAGCTCTGTTAAGTAGGTAGGGGCTAAACCCTTTAAGGCTTTATAAGTGATTAAAAGAACTTTAAAGTCAATACGATACTTAATGGGTAGCCAGTGAAGGGTTGATAAAATTGGGGTTATGTGATGGTATTTTCTGGTCCTGGTTAGAACTCTGGCAGCTGCGTTCTGAACTAACTGTAGTTTGTTTATTGATGATGCAGGACAACCACTAAGTAGTGCATTACAGTAGTCAAGTCTTGAGGTCATAAATGCATGAATAAGCTTCTCCGCGTCAGCAACACACAGAGTATTTCGTAACTTGGCAACATTTCTTAGGTGGAAAAAGGCTGTTTTTGTGACATTTGAGATGTGATTTCGAAATGACAGGTTGCTGTCTAATATAACACCTAGATCTTTTACTGTATTTGTTGGAGTAACAGTACATCCTTCAACTTGCAGTTTATAATCAGAAATATTTGTTTTGCGTGTCTTTGGTCCGATAAGTAATATTTCTGTTTTATTAGAATTTAAAAGAATGAAATTACAGGTCATCCAATGTTGTATATCTTTAATGCACTCTGCCAATTTGGATAGCTGGGGGGAATCATCTGGTCTTGATGAGATATATAGCTGAGTATCATCTGCATAGCAATGGAAGCTAATTCCATGTTTTTTAATAATGTTTCCGAGGGGAAGCATGTATATCGAGAACAGCACTGGTCCCAGAACCGATCCCTGAGGATTTCTAAGCCGAACTTCTTGTAGCTCTCCGAGAAGAGATGGTAGGCATTTTCAAGTCTGAGTTACAGATGGCTATGACTGAAAACGTATCCAAAATAAAATCAGAATTGCAAAGTGTGAAAACGGAGCTGACGGCTAACCTAGCCGCTACAAAATCTGACGTGGGTGAGCTAAGGGGGACTGTGATTGAGATGGAGGAATCGCTGTCAACTTGCACAGACGATGTGGTGTACCTCAAGAGTAAAGTGGAGAGCCTGTCTAGTAAAGTTCTGGCTCTTGAGAATAAATGTGAAGATCTAGAAGGTAGATCGCGCCGCAATAACATCCGTATAATCGGGCTATCTGAGCAATGTGGCACGATTACCGCGGAATCTACCTCTGCTCTGCTTAAGGAAGCGCTTAACTTGGATGAAGCACCTCTTATTGAGCATGCTCATCGATCATTAAATCCCAAGCCAAAACCCGGAGAGCGGCCACGTCCTATAATAGCACGTTTACATTACTACGCAGATTGTGTCGATATCCTTCAACGTGCCAGGACCCAGCAGCGGATCAAGATTGGGGACTCTACAATCTCCATCTTCCCGGATCACACAGCCCGGACGGCGAGAGCGCGCAACCTTTAATGACGTCAGGAGAAAACTCAGGGATATTCCAGGCATACGGTATGGTCTAATGTATCCTGCTCTCCTCTGGATCACAACGGGTGGAGGGGTTACAAAGGATTTCACATCCCCTGGAGAGGCTGCTGTCTTTATCAAAACACTTAGATAGTTAAAGCTGATTTTGAGTGCCAGCTGCCTACAAAATGACTTTGAATGTCCATGTAGCATCAAAGTAAAATTGACTTTGAGACATAAGTAAAGGTGGCACAAAGATTTTATTATTTGGTACACAAATATCTTTCTCAGGTTCCCACAAGTTGCACTGTTCTAGTTTAATGTACACCCTGTAATTTAAGTTACACATTTTATTATTGTTGTGCAGGAGCTCCTGTTGAATTTGGAGAAGTATGAAGATGACTGTCAGGTCTAATACACAGAGTTTAGTTGTTCTGTTAATGACTCCCAGTGGAGTCTGCACCGGTATCCTATCGTTTGGGGATGGGATAATAGTAGGTGCTAGGTGCGGGGTTTGGGTTTATCTATTTTTATTTATTTTTTTGCTGGAGGTCGAATTGTGGTTGCAGTTTCAGTTGTGATATAAACTGAATATGACAAGTATTACAGCTCTAAATGCGAGATTTGTTAGTTGGAATATCAAGGGTCTGGGGAGTGCTGTCAAGCGCTCAAACGTTTTTTCTCATTTAAAGCGTTTAAAGCCTGATATTTTTTTTTTTGCAGGAGACCCACATGCGAAATAATGACCAGACACGATTGAGATGTCCCTGGGTTGCGGAAGTATTCCATTCCAGCTTCAATTCTAAAGCCAGGGGGGGTTTCCATTCTGATTAGTAAATCAGTTCCATTTACACAAACCAAAGTCATTTCTGACAAGGACGGCAGGTATTTGATCATTTTAGGCACTATATACCAGGTTCCAGTTCTACTTGTCAACGTATATGCACCACATTTTGATAATCCTAGTTTTTTTAATAATCTGTTTAAGAAACTACCATCTTTAAATGATGTACTTTTTATATTTTTGGCGGGGACATGAATTGTGTTGTGAATTCTCAGCTTGACCGCTCTAAATCCAGCTTTAGTCAGTCACAAATGGCTAGAACTTTAAGTAGTTTTATGTCCAATAATGGCTACATTGACCCCTGGAGGGTTCGTAATCCAACGGGCAGACAATACTCCTTTTATTCAAACGTACACCAGACATTTTCCCGTATCGACAATTTTTTTATTGATGCCAGACTTATGCCCAAGGTGACAGATACTTGTTATCATCCAATTATTATTTCAGACCATTCGCCTTTAACCTTGGACATTCACTTCTCATCCGAATCTCGTTACCCCACTCACTGGAGATTTAATACATCTCTTTTGTCTGATGACAAATTTCATAAATTTATCATAAGTACAATTGAGGATTTTATATCTCTCAACCAGTCTGAATCGGAACCCATTTCTAAGACTCTCCTGTGGGAACCTTAAAGGCCTACTTAAGGGGTCAGATTATTTCATATTCTGCTCATTTGAAGAAATTAAGAACGTCAACCATTCAAAAATTATCAGATGATCTGGAATATGTGGATCAACGACTTGCCACATCCACGTCTCCTGATTTATTAAGGCTGCGTGTGGTATTAAAAACAGAATTAGACCTGATCACAACTAATGAAGCAGAGCGGTTACTCCTACATTCTCGGGCCAAATATTATGAATATGGAGACAAATCTGGAAGATTGCTAGCTCACCGTTTGAGTCGACAAGCAGCCTCGCATTTAATACCCCGTGTTAGAGATATTTAATACAACATGTTAGGGATGTTGGCGGAAGAACCTGACCGTATAAATACAGTATTTTCATCCTTTTATAAATCTTTGTATAGTTCTGAACTTCCATCGGACTTGACTGATATGGATGCGTTTCTGCAAGACCTAGATTTCCCGGATATGAGCACAGATGTAATTAATCAGTTGGACTCTCCACTGACTACGCAAGAACTTACATTGGCTCTACAAAATATGCAAAATAATAAGGCACCTGGGCCAGACGGGTTCCCGGTTGAAGTTTTCAAAGCATTCCAAAACCAACTCATCCCGTTATAACATGCTGTTTATGTAGAGTCCCTGTCAAATGGCTCTCTTCCTTTCACTTTGAGACAGGCTTCTATTAGCGTTCTTCTGAAAAAGAACTCTGTACTTCTTATAGACCTATCTCTTTGATGAATGTCGATACAAAAGTTCACGCGAAAGCTTTGGCACATCGTCTAGAGAAGGTGCTCCCAACTATTATATAGGAGCAGACTGGCTTCATAAAAGGACGTCAACTTTTTTATAATGTCCGTACTTTATTAAATGTTATCTACTCGAAAGGAACCGCGGCCACTCCAGAAGTTGTAATCTCTGTTGACGCAGAGAAGGCGTTCGACAGAGTTGAATGGAATTACTTGTTTGCAGTTTTGACAAAATTTGGTTTCGGTAATGTTTTTATATCATGGATACACCTTCTCTATACATCGCCTTGCGTCAGTATCACAACTAATAATGTTAAATTTTTCCTTAAACCGTGGCTGTAGACAAGGTTGTCCCCTTCTCACCTCCTCTTTGGTCTCTCAATAGAACCTCTGTCCATTTATTTTAGGTCTTTCCCCATTTTTAACGGCATTACGCGTTCCCGTGTCGAATTCAAACTTTCTTTATATGCTGATGACCTGCTATTGTATATCACAAATCCTGCAGGGGCGTGTCCTGTTATCCTTTCTTTTTTTCATAGATTCGGTTCGTTTTCGGGATACAAGATCAATGTCTCGAAGAGCGAATGTTACCCGGTTAATGCCCTAGCAAAACAACTCTCTCAATCTGAGATTCCCTTCAAACTGAGTCCTTCGGGATTTCAGTATCTGTGGGTTCATGTGGCCAAGTCCTACAAAACTCTTTATGATGTCAACTTTTCTCCCCTATTAACTGAAATTAAGGCTGATTTCCAAAGACGGGGTTCCCTCCCCCTTTCCCTGATTGGTAGAATTAACGTGGTTGAAATGAATGTCCTCCCAAAATTCTTGTTTCTGTTCCAGTGCCTACCTATATTTTTATCTAAAGGATTTTTCAAAAGCATTCAGTTATATCTAATTTTCTGTGGAATGGTAAGACACCTAGAGTTAGGCTAAAAGTACTTCAGAATTGCAAATTTGATGGTGGCCTTTCTCTACCAGATTTCAAAGTTTATTATTGGGCTACGAATATAACTAGAACTGTATTTTGGCTGAAATTGATCAACATACCTTGGTGTCAGTTGGAAATACAATCATGTCCCACGTCCTCTTTACTGGCAATACTGGCTGGTGTTGCTTCGGTCAACCCCTCTGGCTTTACTAGCAACCCAGTGGTCATTTCCACATTAAAGATATGGTTTCAATTTAGAAAGCATTTTAAATTTCTTACTCCCACCATATCAAGTCCACTGTTAAGGAATTATGCGTTCAAACCCGCGTTTACCGATTCCATTTTCACCTTATGGCATGATAAGGGTCTGAAATGTTTTAAGGATTTTTATAAAGACAGGGTTTTTTGTTCTTTCACAGATCTAACTAGCGAGTTCGACCTCCCACATTCACATCTTTTTAGGTATTTTCAAATTAGGAACTGCGTAAAACTTTTATTCCCTAATTTTCCACAAATTCCTCCTGAGCAGACATGGGACAGTCTTTTACGGTTGAATTTTTCACAGAGATCTTTAATTTCAAAAGTTTATGGTACTATCCAGTCATATGATGATCATTTAATCACTAGGACAAAGGAGGCTTGGGAGAAAGAGTTGGGTTTGGCCTTTGATGATGACTGGTGGGACTCTGACCTTAATACAGTTTAAAGTAGTCACTATTCCAAAACCCGACTATCACAAATTTTCCCTAATACATATGATGTTTGTGACAGATACTTTGGTTCGCCTTGTAATCTTGCACAAATGTTTTTATTTTGCCCAACCCTAGGAAATATCTGGCGAAATAAATGAAACATTGAATGTCATTCAAACATATGCCCTTTAAACACATAAGGTACTAGTAAAATATCGACACTATGTGTGCATATTTGCATATATGTTATATGTAAATAAAAAAGTTATATTTTGCATTAGTGTATACAATTCGAAAATGAAGAGAAATAGCACTTCCAGTAACCAATATAACTTGAGCACAAATGATACATCATAATTACAATTTCAGAGCCTATGACACATTTCCGGAGACTTGGAAACCCTATCAATCTATGTTGACCTTTAACCAATCTCTTCCTCTGTCTTGCACCTTTAGAGGCCACAGCAGGTGTAAGGAAGGTCAGCAGACTGTGCTTCAACTCTACCTGTCCACAGGAGACGGCAGCTGCAGATGAATGAAGAGTTTGCAGATGTTTGAACACGCTGAAGAAATTGAGCAAACAGCAGTTTTGCTTGCTTTGATTGTCAAGTCATCTGTTTTTGTTGCGATTTTAGGTGAATGTGTGGGAGTAATTCGATATAGCCCATGAGAAATCAATAATTTGGCTGTACATGATATCGTGTACTTTGATATATTCCATGTTCCAAAGTTTTTGCAGTGTTCTAACTTTTTATACCTTTATTCTTTCTTTCGTTAGTTCCTTTTTTCATTCTGTCTTTCAACCTTTCTTTCTTTATTATTTGGGTAACACTTTACATTAAGGTCGCCTTTATGAAGCATTTATAAATGTGTTTATTAATGATTAATAAGTAATTTACAAATGCATTATAAAGCAGTTATAACTGCATGAATAAAAGGTGATTCTAATGAAATACCTGCCAAATAGTGAGCAGATATAAGAAAAACAACATGACACCTACAGTGTCCAGTCTGACAGCCTGTATTGCAAACAACATCAAGATAATAATAAATAACTGCGTTTGAGTCAAATAAATATTGAATAAATACATTTATTAAGCATTTATAACATTTGAATTAAAATGGCTCACTATTTGGCAGGTATTTCATTAGAATCCCCTTTTTTTTATTCATGCAGTTATAACCACTTCATAATGCATTCGTAAATGCTTTATAAAGGGTACCTTAATGTAAAGTGCAACGCTATTTCTTAAAATATCTCTAAAAATAATTTCCAGTAAATAAAAGTTGTAAAAAAATAGATACAGAAATACATTATGTATCAGGACATTTAGTGAAGTACACCACACATCAAGTTTTAATTCAGCAGGTTTCCAGTTATCTTCTACTCTTTTTGGTTTCAATTTAATTTAGTTTTATTACTATTTTAAATAAGCTTTTATTAAAAAATGTTTGGTTCTTATGTTCATTTTAATTAAATCTTCAGCAATTTTGTAATGCTTTTTTCATTTTATTTTAAATTTTTTACTAAATAAGATTAATTTATTTTTATTATAAAATTAGTTTTTGTTCATTATTATAATTTTAGTGCTTTTAACTTATTCAGTTTATTTCTAAGCAGCATTTGCATTTTTTTCCAATAATTCTTAAGCCAACAATTTATTTGATTTAAATAAAAAGACAGAGTTTTCGTAGAATAAAATAAACTTGCTCTGAAAAAGTGTTTTTCGATTTAAAAAAAATGTCACGTCAAAATGCCTGATATTGCTCCACTGAACTGGTAATGAATGGTCAAGTGCATTGCATTGTGGGATACAATACTCTGCAGTTAAAACAAATGCACATTTTGCAAAATGTAGAAAATCATCAGAATATGCATATAGTAGTGTGTTGGTCTAACCATGGTGACACAGATCTTTGAAAATATACAGTAGCCAAGCAGAGCACAGGACCGGAAATGTTACGGTGAGGACATGAAGACGTTCCTTTCATTCATTCTGATTTACAGTCATAATAATAATGTCCTTCTCTTGTACTCTGAACTCTAATCTCATTTGCGGAAGTCTGGCTGTTCCTACAACAAAGCTCACTGTTTCTTGTGAATTTATGACAGAAGAAGGAGAATTCGCCATGAAAGAGCATTTCTTTCCTGACCTGGTGCGAGT
Source organism: Barbatula barbatula (assembly GCF_947034865.1). Classification (NCBI taxonomy): domain Eukaryota; kingdom Metazoa; phylum Chordata; class Actinopteri; order Cypriniformes; family Nemacheilidae; genus Barbatula; species Barbatula barbatula. The sequence goes on from NC_136777.1 coordinate 16,413,566, forward strand.
CAGTAAATGATGAGGCCCATGTGTGTTGGGTTTTGTGTAGTTTGTGTTTTTTTCCAATAGTGAGTAGCTGTAGAAATGGTCTGTTCTATACTCTCTCCACATGAGCCAACAGTATATGAACTATGTGCACTCCTTGGCTTCGCTCTGGAGGCATAACAGCGGAGGAAATGTCAATGCATTCATGACCTCGCGGTGAACACACGCACACAGACGCCACCTGTGCAGGGACACACTGTGTGCTTGACTCTGAATTCATGGAACATCATTTATCTTGACACTGTTGTTTGAAATACGTTAAACATAACATAACAAAGTGTAGAGAATCAGAGGCTCTTAAACTAAAACTCTGTCCTGTGGGATTTGGACCAGTGAGATTTAACTTGCCCAGATTTGAAGTACCCAAAGCGACCAACTAAATGTCTGTTTCCGAAACTTGACTATACCGAGTCTGAAAGGCAACAAGGCATGCTTGAATCTATTGTAACACACTTAACACAGAAGAGGGCCAATTACAAATATTTTTTAACTCATTATGTGAGTTAACATTTGCATTTATAATTAGATCAGATTAGATTAGATTCAACTTTATTGTCATTACACATATACAAGTGCAGTGTAACAAAATGTAGTTTAGGTCTATCCAGAAGTGCAATAAGCAAGTGCAGGATATACAGTGTGCATAAATACAGAATACAATATTAGTTATTGTGTATAATGATGAACATGGTTAAACAAAACATAAGTGTAGTGCGAAACTTTCTTGTCCCACAAGTACAATGGAAAATTATGATTTGAATCCCTTGATTCACCCCTTTAACGTAAAAAAAAGGATTTCTGTAGTCTCAACTATAGGGCTGTGACGGTAACCGCATCACCGCATTATGGCAATAATGAGATGCAGACCGCGGCGTTGAGGTCATTGTCACCGCATTTTTTTTGTATTGTAGCGCACAGAAATGGGTAACGTTACATAATGTTGATTTTGTGTACTGGATGTTTTCACCTGCACCTCTAGAAGTAGAGAGGTTCTGGTAGTTTGGATCCGTGGAAAAAAGGATGAGCAGTTTAAGTTCAGACAGTCGCGATTGTGTTTTACATTGCTCTGAGTTCCGATTAACCTAAAGAGTCAAAAAAGACTCTTGTCTGTCATTCTTCAGACGCTCCAATGTTTAATTTGTTTATTTGCTGGTTAAAAGGCATATTTTACTGACAAGAATATCTGGCTTTATTGTTTATAATGAATAAAGTAAACAGGCTTGATACCTCCATGCCGACTGTTAAGATCCTAAAAACAAAGACGGAGCCTTGTAGTGCTCGTTTCCTTGTTTATTACGTCATCTGAGGAAGATATTTACCAATCCTCCTGATCAGCACCGCATATAAATATCGTTTTCTTTGTCGTTCATGGCCGGTGTCTGTATTGTTTGCTTTGCATTGTATTGGCATCAAAACATAAGGTATTTATTTTAATAAAGGTGCGTGTTTTAACAAACAAAAAAAGCACCCGTGCAAATTTAGTTATAAGGCTGTAACTAGAAGGCGACGACCCTTTTGAACCTTTCCTTTGAAGAAAAATTCTGGCTTTTAGTAATAGAAAATGTACCAGTCTTATGCTAAGGCTGAATTCATTAACATTAGTTGCAGTGAAATGTACATTGGGTTTCAAGTTGTTGAAATAAGCATTACTTAATATATTTTTAACGAACAAATGAATTTACAAAGAACAACTGCTCCGAAGTTATCATGGAAAGAATACATGAATTGTTGTTAATCATTTAATATAACTTTGGTATTTTATACCTTAAAATATTTAAACTAGCTTGCCATCTGAGTGAACGAAGATTTAAGAACGCATACAAGTGATTTTTTACATGTTCTGTATATTGCACGACACATGAAGACCGAAAGATAAGGCAGCACTACTTGACGAATATCACTTAAGCGGCCCAGTAGTTGTACAACAGCCGAACACTTGTAAAGACTATTGGCTAGCCCGATGTTCCCTTTTATGATGCACCTTGAAAAGGTTGTTTTTATAAATGAAGCCTAATTAATAGTTAAACAATATTAAGGATAGTTTGCTGTTACAAACGACTCATTATTTAAAGTTTCAACAATTTGCGTTTGGACAATGCGTTTATATTGTTACCCTGTTTTATGTTGCACTCTGATAATGTTTTTATTATACATATAAAATAATGAATCCTTAAATAATATAAATTATAATTTGTGGTTACAAACGTTAAATTATTAAAAGTTTGCGTGCGTTTATATCCACTCGATAATTTGTTCATTTAAAATTACTCAAACTAAATTATAAAAAATTTTGCAATGCATAGATGAAAACATTTATAGATTTTATTGCTAATGTTTTTACTTTATTTTATTTGAAATTATTGTTGTAAAAAACAGGAAAACCTTAATATTAAGTATATTTACTAATTTCTTAAAAAAGGAATGAGAGTATGTGCAGTAGATGATTTGAAAGTACGAGCCGGGGTGTAGTTATGGAGCAAATCTGACACACCCAGCATTTTAACCTGAAAAGACATGGAAACCGATCATCAGAAATCGTAGGAAAACTTTCTGAATTAGCTAAGGTATTTTTTGAGCTAATAAGCAAAATTTCAAAGCAAAGTTTTATTGCTCTTAAGTTTCAGGAGATTTCTTGTAAACCGCCTCCTTTAACTCGGCCACACAGTCAGAGAGTGACACTGAAGGGAAAGAAGAACCGGGTTTAGAGGACAAATTAAACTAGGTGTCATCTCCATAACAGTGAAACTGGATGTTAAACTTCCTAAAAATACCAAGTGGTAAAATGATAAATAAGAAAGGACCCAGGACCGAACCCTGTGAAACCCCAGAAACAACATCAGACCGCTTTCATGTATATTGTTTCAATTGAACGAATGGAACCAACTGAGTTGTATACATTTCTAATTTGACATAAATATTAAAGTCAATAAATTATTGATTGGGCATATCTAAACTCACATGAAACTGGACAGGTTGTTCTAAAATCCATTAAGTCATGGAGTTTAGTCATGTCAAATGTGTTTCTGTGGAATGTGTAATTAAAAATTTTAACATTTGAAAATATAAATACACCATTATTATGTTGTGTTCTAATCCACCTGAACACAAAAAAACAAAAAAGCACTTCTGGTTCAGCTAGTGATTTGGTGGATACGACTTTTTTTGGATGGGAAGTAGGTCACTGGGGGTAAGTGTATTTGCCAAATCCTTGGGCCACAAATGTCATCCATAGTCCAACTTAATGTCTCATTGAATGAAATGTCATAGTTCAATCATTTTACGCTGAAATTTTCATTTACAAGTCTCATTCTTTTTACACTTCAGTTTGTGCAGAAATGACACACTTTACATTTAAAACCTTAAACAGATGTGTGTACCTTATACACAGATTTCTAAACCTAATAACTAGAAATCAATGTAAAGTTCAGTACACACATATAGTTCAGATATGGTTTCTCAAGTGTATGTGTGTGTGTAGTGGACAGTGGCAGTGTGAGGGAGATTCCAGCGTGCTCAGGGGAGCAGTTAGTGCAGTCACGCTCTCTCACAGCCCCGCTGAAGCGCACCCACTGTCTGTTTCGCATTAAAGTTTACTCACATAGGACCAGAAGGCACTGCTTTATGAAGGTATAAATTACCCACATAATTACACCATATGTAGCTCTCCCGAAACAACGGTAGGCTCAGATGAATATTAAACACCCTTCCAACCTTACTGAAAGATGGATACATTGACTGTTCATTATATCCATAGTCACATATATACATGTCATAAACAATGCATCACAGGTTCTGTGGTATTAGAATCTCTTAATTTACTGTGTTTTATGGATCAATAGAGTTTCATGTAAACATTGCACTGGGTGGAACAAAGGCCACGCGTCTCCTGAGCTGATATAAACCATTTGATTTAATGTATACATTACGAGTGGTGAGTGATTGAGGTCGTAGTTTAATACCGAATCCACGAGAATCACTCAACAGAGTTCGGGCTTTAACCTGGTCATGTTTGGATTGGGATTCCGACTCCAGATTTCTCAGCCAATGGTATTGTAGGGATTTTTAAACAGTGTAATATTCAGGAAATAACATGCCCTCTTAGCTGAAAAGTGAAGCCATAAATAAAGTGATGTAAGGAAGAGGGAACACGCCAATGACTGAACTCCAATATTACCTACAGTACATTTGAATTTAATTTTTTTTGCACAACTGATGTTGTTTTCTTATTTGTGGTGTGTACAATTCGTGTTTTTCTATATATTTTTCAGTGATTTTTAAGTTTTTTATTGCACACAGCAGTGCTTCAAAAGCTGTTCCAAAACAGATGTACAGTTTGTGTCATGGCAGTTAAGCTAACATGTATTGATGGCGAAGAGCAGATCTTGACTGCAAAGAAAAGAAAAACAATTGTTTTGGGTAGTAGGCATAGGCCGGTATGAGATTTTGCCGGTATAGTAACCTTAATCAAAAATATGTTTTTGTGGTATTATGGTATTGCCTTGGCAACACTAAAATGTGTTATTTCCAAATGTCTGCGTAAACAAAAAATTTATTTTGAATTGGACACAATACATTTCATTTCGAACCAACATTTATGTGTCAGGTAAAAAGTTCAAATATTCTTTAAATAAATATATTTTGTCATATATATATATATATATATATATATATATATATTAGGCATAAACATCAAACATTGAATTACAAGATTTAATTATACATTTTTCCGTAAACACAGCTCATACCTTATAAACGGTGTCATAGAAAAATTTTAACTTATTTAAACCTCGGTATTCCTTGAAACCGGTATTCGGTCCATGCCTAATGGGTAGTAGTCAGTCACGCTACACTGTACATTGACGCATGCAAAGGCTGGACCACTGGAGACTGGTGACCTCGCGTGAAGAACTTTTTATGTATCATTACATTCAAAAGTTCAGGTTTGGTGAAATCTGACCTGTGGATTCATATCATGAATGAAGTTGTGCGATCAATAGAAGATTGAAACATCACAGTGTGACCTTTCCAGAAAATCCAAGATGGAGGAAATTCATCCCATATTGTACAATACAGCTTTAAAATAACAAAATCAAAAATAACACGTCAGTATGATGTGTGAATAGTTTTATTTTTTAAAGCTTTGGCGCGTGATATCACTTACATTTAGTCACTCAGCAAACAGTTTAATCCAACTCGACTTACAAATGACAAACATATCCTGTTTCCGATCAAAAGTGCACGGGGTGCCGTAGAAACAAATTCATGTTGAAGGTTTGGTGTCTTCAGTATTTTGGTCAGTGTTCTCTCTCTCTCCCTCTCTCTCTGTCTCGCTCGTGGGCAGCATTTCAGATGGCATGCTGGTAGGGTCATTAGTTAACATCAAAGAGGCAGATGATGGCCTCCCGTGAAGTGAGGAGAAAGAGCAGAGATTCATTACAGCCACCAATAGCATGAGCTGCACCTTTAAAAGAGCTCAAGCGGTCAGAAGACGAGCAGCTCTCACTTCAGCAGGCTGAGTTTGTCTTTTACACATGACACAATTTTTAAAGTATGTTTGGAGAATTATATCTTGGGTTTTCTTTTTGCAAGAAAGTGTTTTTGTCAAAAACAGGGACATGTTCAGTTTTTTAAATGATGTTTCAAGATTTGCTCAACCGCTGGTGTTGGTGGGGTGTGAATGACACACCTTCCGCATTAAGAATGTCAGAATTGTTTTGGACGAAAACCTAAACGTCGGTCTGGACAAACACACACGTATACACTTCCCTCGTCTCATTCAATCCGTAAATCTCCTCTTTCTCAGCAGAGCGGCAGCGTGTCTCTGCTGACTCAACCTCTGACATTTTCACCGCAGGATCTTGTGCGGTGGCCAAAACATGGGCTGAACAGCACTGTCTGAATGTTTAGACTCCTCTTTGTTGTTTGTAATGGCACACACCGCACACTCAATCCTCTATTCTGACTTCTTATGGCACCTGTTTGTAGTGTCCACTGTTCCATTCGATGAGAGACAGAGAACATGTGCTCTTTTTTCACAAAAAGTAATGTAGGACAACTGTGGTGGTGCTTACAGTCATAGTTAGACTACGATGCCTTGATATACACCATTTTCAATTCCCACAATGCATTGTGGGGTTGCATTTTCGGCACAGGATAAATGCACAGTGCATACATTTGAATGGGGACGTTACAATACGCATGTATTGAAACCAAGTTTTCAAATATATATAAAAAATGGTATATATTTACAGTTATAAGTATATTTACTTCATGCTTAAGTACAGCTCGATAGAACCTTACTAGGTATTGGAACAGAGCTTCTACAATTGAACAACTTCTGTCAGTATATTTAAAGCGATAGTTCACCCAAAAAGTAATAAGAAGCATTGATAAAAAAAATAATAATACAATAAACTGAACAACGGCGGTACCCATTCACTTCTATTGCATGGACACAAAACCAGCGCAAGTCAATGGGGTACCGCCATTGTTCGGTTATACATTATTCTAACTATCTTCTTTTGCGTTAAGCAGAATAAAGAAAGTCATACAGGTTTAGAATGACAAGAGGGTCTAAACGATGACACAAATGTCATTTTTGGATAAACTGTTCCTTTAATTTTGTTTGCAGTTGGATTTTAGACATATAGCATGTCCCATGATTTAATCCACACTCGCCATCTTATTACATCTGATGGCTTTTATACACATCACAGGCAAAGAAGGCCTTTTTCTTCTGCATGCATTATTAATATCAACATGGGCAGTAGGCGCTTACTGGAAACGCTAAGTGCTAAAAACACACGTTAGCCTATGAGCTGATGTTGACACCAATTGACATTGGCACGCTGAAACAGTCAATGGTGGAACAGACTGCCACTTGGGAGGGTGAAACTCGAGTAAGCTCTTCCCTCAGTGAGGGTTCGAGTGATGGAGTAACACCTCCATCTGCTGAGCAACACCACAAAACTGCTAATGAAGACAGTCAGGACATATTTTAGCTTGCTGATGTCACCTTCAAACTGAGGAAGAGAAGTTTATTTAAAAATAAACAGTTTGCCCAAAAATCTTGATTTACACGCCCTCCGGTTGTTCCAAATCTGTATACATTTCTTTGTTCTGATGAACACAGAGAAAGATATTTGGAAGAATGCTTGTTACCAAACAGATCTTAGCCACCACAGAAGGAATAATCGCTTTATACATTTCTTTGTTCTGTTGAACACAAAAGAAGATATTTTGAAGAATCTAGCAAACAGTTCACAGGCATTTTGACTCCCGTTGTATGTTTTCCTACTATGGTAGTCAATGGTGGCGAAGAACTGTTTGGTAACCAGCATTCTTCCGTGTTCGTCAAAACAAAGAATTTTACACAGATTTGGAATAACTCGAAGGAGAGTAAACGATGACAGAACTTTCATTTTTGGGTGAACTATCCCTTTAAAGCAAACAAACCATCTAATAAAATGAACCATGGTTTTACTAAAGTAATTGTAGTGCTACTGTGATATTTGTAACATAAACCCCTTTGTTTTGTCATTTTTTATAATTAAATTTTAAAGACATTTTAAATGACTTCTGGCAGTGACTTCATCCTGGCATGTGCACCTGTGAGCCACAGGTGAGTTTCTGAAGTTCTACCTTGGAGTGAATTATGTAAACAACTGTCTGAAGGAGGCGTCTCCACAGGTCGCAGTCAAATAGCCATTGTTGTCTTCCTCTTAGACAGAAAAAGACAAAAGAGGGTATCGAGAGACTATCAAAGACGCGACGGAGAGCCTAGGGGTAACGCTACCTTTTGAGGTTATGATATATATCCTGGATAAAATTCAATAAGACAAACTTCTTTGAATTGAAGCGCTGGAGCGAAGCCAGGTCTGTAACAATACAGTCGGCAAAAGCAGAGGGAGAGAAATGAAGCTATTAGGCTTATCCCTGAGCTTATAACCTACTTCCATAGGTGACACATTTTCTCTCCCTCACACCTGAGGCACAAGTGCTGTGTGGATTGGTGAAGTAGCCAATACATTGAACTACATTAACACACACATAACGAGACCGCGACCGAAGCCGACGGCTGACCTTTACCGAATACAGCCGTGACAGATATTAAAACTAATATCTGAGGGTTCTTAGAGGAGGAAAAACGAAATCCAGCCGGATCGCTGCAAATGCTTATGTGTTTCCAATGACCTGGGATGGAAAAAGGAGTGAGCTTCGCCTCGAGACCTGATCGTGTTCTCAGAAAGTGTCATCTAAACCGGCGATATACTCAGTAAATATCTGTCTGGTCAGGGTTTGTAAAGAGCAGGCGAAAAGTCTGAGAATTTCATTATTACTCTGACGATTGAGTAACGTAGGTTTTTTTGTATGCTTGATCATATATACAGAGCGGTTTTGCATCTCATAAAAATATAAGGATGCATTAATATGTTTAATAAAAAACGACTGATTAAGAAAATGCTTGCAGTTTGGATATAAGACAGAAGGTTAAAGGGATACTTCACCCAAAAATGAAAATTATTTGTGTTTTATAATTTTTTTCTAATTCTGTCGTAATTTGTACTCGCCTTCGAGCTCCAAATCTGTTTTAATTTCTTTGTTCTTATGATTTGGAAGAACGCTTATATCCAGACTGATTTTGCCCACCATTGACTATCATAGTAGGAAAAAATACAATGGTAGTGAAAAGTGCCCCAAGTGTTCAACAGAGCAAAAATAATGATAAAATACTATGGGGGTTAAAATATGTTTGGTTATAAGTATTCTTCTCTGTTTTCATCCAATCAATTTATACAGATTTGGAACAACTCGTAGGCGAGCAAATGATGACAGAATTTTCATTTTTGGGTGAAGTTTCCCTTTAAGAGTCAGGAGAGGGGTTTTGGGGGGCCTTTGGGAATCCAGCTGTTAGTTTTATAGCATGTGGGTGGTCTTAGACGCTCACACATACATCACTCTCAACACTCCACATCATCAGGATTGATGTACATTAAATCAGCCACAGATCCGTGCAGAAACACTTCTTATTGGTAAGATTTATAACATGAGATTACAAACTCACCTGCCAATATGAAACAAACTCTAGGTTTTTTCTTTGATTTTGAGAATCACCACATAGAACAATGGAAATTACAAAAGTGGATAATGGACATATAATGGACAGAGTGACCTTCAAACTAATGTTTCAGTCTGAGCCACAGCTGTTTTCATGGCCTGAGACCGTACCACACAATGAGATGAGAAAGATCCACTGTTGGCTGAAAGATAAAGATTTGTACTTTCTCACACGCTGTCTTTACGTTGTGTGGACTTTCCGTGGACGTATACCCAAACTCTTACCTTAAACCCCTTTTATCCAAAGCGACTTACAAAGCAGGTAAACAATAGAAGCAATTGGAACAACATAAGGGCCCATGCTCATTTCGCGTCTTTTGTGCGCGCAAGTTCGTTAGTTTATATGTAAATAGGGTGTGGTGCAGTTGCGACACGCACATTTTTCTCGCATCAAGATGTAAATACCTTCAAGTTTTCAGAGTGCCGCACACGCACCGCGACCGATAAGAGAGAGCAGCGCTGCTTGCGTTTTCCGCGCGGTTTTAGACAAGAAATGTGAATCGCCCCTAAGAACAACAACGCATAAGTACAATAAAAACTGGTCTCAGTTAGCCTACCACACTATAGGAAACTAAGTATCTTTTTTAAACACACATCCTCACTGAAATGTTTAGCATTTTTACAGTTTTAAATAAGAATCCTGAAGTATTATTAATAAGCAATTTCCAATGTGGTGGGATTGCTAACTGGTCCCCATAATATTGGCAGATTTGACTACATCCCTATGCTTTTGGGTACATAGATAGATAAACATGTAAACACCCTCCAAAGCAATAAAAAACTTTTTTGCATTATCAGAAATGAACATGATCAGTTTAATTTATTGTTTAGGTAAATTCCCAGGCACATTTTAATTATTATTATGTATTATCATTATGTCATATTTGGGACACAAATGAACCAAAGAATGTATCATAATATGGTCCATATGATGCACTACATTCCAATACTGTTTACGTATAGCTTTGTGTGAGAACAGAACTAGTTGTCATTCACTTTAGTACTACACAACAAGAGTATCCTTAACAGTCAGTCTTAATAATAATGTACCGTAACATCTCCAAGGTTTATATGCTCTGAACAAAAATATCTCATCTCTTATTGACAGATCCAGTTACACAATCTGTGACCCCGGGTGCTTTAAAATGAAATGGTGGAGGACTGGTCGAATTAAAATAAAACCCATGCAAAACCATCTTTTGACAAACGGAGTAAGCGCAGTAAAGTTTACTCTCATGACTTCATCATAACCGATGGGAGAGTCAAATAAGCATTCACTCAAAGAAAAAGAAGAAGAGAAGAAAAGGCCGGCTCGTTCGTTTTTAACCCCCTTCCCTCTTAACACATGTTGTTAATTACACAAGCGTGTTTTCACCTCAAATAACTCACACACAATTTTTCTGCCAAGGTCTGTGTGCATTGGCACGTTGTTTCATCTTTACTATTGTTTGGTTAGATATTAGTGGCTGTTTTCTCAGCAAGTTGCTGTGTGTGTGTGTATATAGACCTTCACATGGGCCACATGATGACTAAACATAGTCCCTCGGTACTCATGGACAGCCAGTGAGAGAAGTGTACAAATGTTTCCCAAAAGAGTTCGAGGAACAACGTTCCACTAATTTTGTGATGTTATTAAAGATGGGATTTTCCCAAACCATTGTTTAGACCAGGACGATTTTCTTAACTAAACAGAGATAGATTTATTCATGAGCATTCTCATTTAACTCATTGGCTGTTGCTTGGCCTGGCCTGCAGGGGTCATAGCTGTACACAAGTGACTGTCCCACCATATACTGCAGTTCACAGATGAAAACGGCCATTCTTTGGATGGACATAAATAGTTCATTTTAGGTGAATGGAAATAGATGTATTTCGTTTCATTGAAGAAATGTCCAGGTTGTACATATAATGAGAGAAAGGTTAACAAGCCAGATTTGGCCTTATGCCCTAAACCCTATTAAAATCATTGGATTAAATCATAAATTGCTCATTTTAGCTCAATTATTTTCATAAACAGATTTTGTTTCATTGGAGAAACATAAAGTGTCCATGTTGTGCATGTAACAAGAGTATAACATGTGAAATTTGAGTTTCCATCCAACAACCATGATCAAATAAAGCTACATTAATACAATCATTTCATGTGGAAATTTGCCACATAATTAAATTACATTCAACGGATTCATCTTTTTTTTGTTTATGAGTTTACAGATCAGGTCTGGGAAAGTATAAGCTGGTGCCCAGGTCACAGTTTTGCCCAAAGAACTTAAGAAAATGTGTGTTTTAGGATCATGTTTTGGTAATAACGCTATAACATAAGGGAATTGTTCACAATCCTTAGGAAGTGATGTCATCAACAGCTTCCACAACAAAACGAAGATCTGTGTCAATTTAAGTCATCATCCATTTCAGGCTTATCATTTAAGCAAATATGTTAACATCGCATCTGCTGCGGTGTTCTCCGCACATGGATTGAGCTGTTATCACAAAACCAACTTTACATGCGCTCCCTTCGCACAAGCACTGCACAATGCCACTGTTCTTCCAGTGTACACACAAGGCCCATCAATATCCTTTCCACTATCTGAGTCAATATTAGCAGGGAACTATTTGGCCTTGGTGTCACTGAATCAGCAGGTGCCTCCATTCTGTGTGAAGATGCCAGTGTACGTGAGGCGGCACCTTGTTGGTTTCACCTTGGCTTGCGTGTCAGGGACACGGAATTCTGCGCTATTGACCCCAGACCTAACAAACATGCACATTCTCATGACTGCCATGCAAAGACATGGTGTCTAATGACAAACTAACGGCCGAGAATGTAAGCGTGTGTTTTCACCGTCAGTGCCCAATAGCTACTGAATGTCCTTTAAGTCAACATGACAACCAAACTTGAGTTGCATTGGCTGAGGCTTTGCGTCTGTGCTTGCGTGGAGTAGATTTCTTACGTGTCATAAATGGAGTATGGTGCCATTTCACGGATATCCCAGCATGTTCTTCGCTTGACCCGAGCATCGGGCTAAAGGGCAGACTGGGAGATCATCCTCCTCAGTGTCAGCTGTGAGACAGGGTCACACCTGCAGGCTCCCGTCCGGGTGATAGATGATGTTTCTTTAAACTCCAGAGACCATGGGTTTCAGGAACGCTCTCTTGAAGTATAATGGGCTCCTTTGAAGGCGCAGAAGTTCTCAGACTGGGAGAATCCAGCTCGATTAGTTAATGACACGTTGGGCTTAAATCAAGTATAATCACCATTAGCCACTCAGGCAGCTCACATGGGCTGTGCCATTTCCCTCTAATAGCGGTCCGCTTTAAATAGCTGGGCGCGTCTTGCTGGAAAACAAAAGGGAGGTTGAGAATGTGACAGTTGGATCGTCGGTCTTTATTTACAATGCATTATATTGGTCTGGGACTGAATCGGCTGAATTCGATTGTGGAAGAAAGTTTTGAGTTCAAACACAGAATTTGTTATCATTGTTAATGGATTTGTCTTAAGGTTGTTCTTTACTTTTTCCTGACATGGGCTAGTTGGTTAGACGGTTTTATCTGAACAACGTAAACAAACGTTATGCCATTCACAAAAAAATGGAGTGCCTGTAGATTGTTTCTGATAACAAGCTAAACTTGTCTCTCCAATATTTTGAACTTAGACCGTGATATCAATGTCAGTGTACCATACGGTTTGTTTAAATGCTTCAAAACTACAGGACCCCTTCAACAAATTGTTTATTAAATAAAATGATGAACATACAACAGAAGTCAACTATTATTATACAGTAAAATAATAATAAAGTTCAAATTAATATTAATATAAATGAAATATAAATAATTATATTATTAGACTGGTATTATTAACTGAAGTTAACTGGGGGTCAGGCACACACGTGTCAGATCTATAGACCCTTTTCTGTTTTCTCAGTTAGTAATACTATTATAAAATAATACTACACATTATATGGCATTTCTTGGAAATTCTTCATTTATTATAATTTTGTTTTTATTTAATTTGCTCGTTTTGGTCCATTTCAGATGCAATGGCAATCTGAGACCTGTCATATATCACTAGTTGAGGGAATACATATAAATTCTATACTGTTTTGATATGCTGTCCTCTCATAAAGCATTTAGGTAAATGTGAGCTTTCAGATGGAATGACAGGTATTTCTGATGCCGGCCCATTTCTTTAATAGTGATGTAGTTGTCTTTAGTTTAGTCATCTTTCTATTGGAAACTCAGTACTATCTTTTTTACCATTATTATCGCTATCGTACACATGTTATGAACAATATGATACACATTATATCATGAATATAACAGTACAATTACAATTACAAATTTACAACTAGTTTTGTCAAAAGTAATTCAAAAATGCAATTGTACAATAATCTATGCTCTCTATGTATTTCATAATTTCATAAAGTCAATATAATCCGAAACCTCAGATGTCCAAATTGACTGGAAATGGAAAAACATTATACGTTTTAAATGGTTAAATACTGTGTTGTCAAAGCTTACAAGCACATTCAAATACAATTTTTTGGTAAGATATTTGCAAAACCCAGAGACAAACATAAAGGGGACAAAATATGGAAATATTAGTATATTTCAATAGCGATCATTGTAACATATTTATTTTGGTACCATTTGAACTATTTCATATATGAAGTATTGTTATTTTCAAACATATTTTTGCCATATTTGTGCATACCAACATTATGATGAAAGTGTTGCCTGTAATGATGTCATCAAAACCTGTGCATACACAAGAAATGCTTTTTGAAATGTCCACTGTAGGACCGCTTTGTGTGAAAAGATGAATTGTACACCTGTTATCTCACACGTCATCAATTGCTGTGTTTCGATATATATCGGGCAACTACATAGCGACTATACAGGCCACCTATAGGACTGTCGATCTAAGCCATCCAACACTTGGACAAATTATAAAATCTTTTATGGTTTTCGAAATTTGTTCTTTTAAGAAATAATTGACTGTGGACCTTTGATATTATGACCACATGCATTTAAGTCCCACAATATGTGTCTTGCTTTTAGGTGTGGTGGGTTCACGGGTCACATGAGCTTTTTGCCTCGTGTTGTCTTTTGCAAGCAGGTAATGCACACATATTGGATTCTTAAAGAAGAGCATATAAACTTACAGCCCGCGAGGGTCAGTTGAGATTCTTGTCAAGTGCTCCTCTTCAGATGTGTCCCTACGGCACAACCATGATGTCAGAGTGACAGTCTAGACAGGAGCCGTCTCACCAAGAGCTTTTCCAAAACTCCACACACAGACACCCTTCCCTCATTTATCTCTATTCGAGCCCAGTCAGAGGAGAATGTCTTTCACTGCATAGCTTGCTGGAAGATAAGGGTTTCATTGGGCCGTGCGCTCTGCAGAAACATTCCATCAAAACGCTCTTTAAAGTAAACAGGGGCATTGACGCCTTCAGGCCGAGGAGTGCTCAAAAGCACCTGTGAAACGAGTTTAAGAGCGCTATTAGAAAGGTGAAATTTGATAATAGGGCTCTTATTGCAGATGACACTGTTAAGAAATGATATATGACAGCCTATATGTTCTATCTGTGTTTTAACTACATTAGATGATACAATGGACGTTGTACTGTAAAGTGTTGAATCACGTTTTTATATTCTATTGTTTTACTCTATTTTTATATAACCTATATTATTTTATGTTAAAAATGCATTTCCAACATGTTTAATTACTCAACCTAAACACATTTCGTGAATCATCAATGGCGATGTGTTGGTTGTCAGACTAGCAAATAATCAAATCAAATAAAGATTTACACTTCTGACTGTGACAATGCCCTGATAACCAGCTATATTGTACCCAGGCGTTGTATCAATTTCTTGAGGAAATATAAAGATCTAAAGTTTGGTTAATCAAAGTTTCTATGTAAAGTCAAACATGAAGGTCGAAATTGAAAGATATCAAACTGTGTAATAAACTTTTGAATCTGCTCGCTTTACTTATTATTGGCATTTGCATTGTTATTTGTTGTGATTTGTGTAATCGTCACCAGTCTCAGTGTTAGTTTGTTTACAGTTTTTCGAGGTTTAGAAGCATAGCATCCTCATACAGTATTGAGCAGGTAGGTAAAAATAAGCAGTCTTACAGCGTCATCTAGTGGTCGTTTCATGCCACAGTTTCTCAACACAGTAAAGGTTGCATTCTTAGCACTTGGATCTTTAATCTTACGATACACAAACAGGAAATACTGATTTAAAAATCTTCTAAGTTATGAGATCTATTTGCTTGGATGAAATATTTATTAATACTGACAATTCTAGCATTCAATATAAGGAGGTAGGAATACGGTTAAAAAAGAAAGTCTGGCGGTGTCGACAACATTATATTGCATGTAACTGGATTTAAATGCACAAGACAATTTGTTTGTCTTGAGTTACTTAAAATTGTCTAAAATGATCAAACACAAAAATATACAGTATATAATAGTGGTTCCCTATTATACAATTTAAAAAACATTACCTGTGCAACCTTGTTAAACTCACATCAGGATAAAGATTTATAATGATAAATGCGGTGTTGAAAAAGTAAGCACAAAGCTGTGAAAACCTCATTAAAGAATTATACTTTTCTCTATATTTATATTTTTTATCTCTGACTCTGTCAGGACACATGGAATTATACAGTTAAATCTGAGTCAAACTTTATCACAGTCTGTGACGACTTATTTACATCAGAATGCAGACAGCCTTATAATTTTCATGTTTCGATTGCTGTTTTAAATGTATAACAACCATTGACAGGGTGCCTGAAGGTTATATACTTCAAGTCCGTCAGCTAGTGTATTGGATTCTGGAAAGAGAGTCTGAGGCTGTTTTTCAGCTACTTCATTCAGATCATAAAAGTGAAGGGCCCAGAGTTTACTACACCCTTAACCACCGTTACAGTGAACTCACATCACTACATACACGCTCCTCACATACAGTCATAAAACACAAACATGACACAGGGTAGACAGCCTCCCCTGACATTCTATAAAGCACTTATTTCATTGGAGGGAAGAAAGAGGCTTCAATACCCTTCCCCACAAACTTTTAACTTCTCTACCAGCCATTAAACATCAACATCCCTCTTCAAAATATACTTTTGATTAAAAGCTGTGTCAGTGTCAACATTGTATGCAGAGAGATTATAATAAATGTAAATTTGCATTGTGTATATAGTCAGTGTAACTTAATGTCTTTACAATGTACATTACAATGACTATGTACTCTGGTACTTTTTTGCTAACACATCTGAAAACATGTTATACTGTTAGCATAAAAACAGGGTGATGCTTTATTTAGTCCACTTTAGACATTCTATTAACTAAACGTAACTTTGCAACTTTTGTCATATTGGTGTATTAGTATACTGTCTTAATATCAGCAAACACTTTATTTTGATGGTCCCACAAAATACATTCTACTGACACTGTCTGCACAACTACATGGCAACTTATTCTCTAGCATAAATACTATTGCAAATTAATTACAGTTGGTTTACATGTAGATGCAAAACATGAGAGTGTATTTACATATGATTGCAAATTAATTAAAGAAAGTTGACATGTCAACTAATTCATTAATTTGCAACTACATGTCAACTAATTCATTAATTTGCAACTACATGTCAACTAATTCATTAATTTGCAACTACATGTTGCAAATTAATGAATTAGTTGACATGTAGTTGCAAATTAATGAATTAGTTGACATGTAGTTGCAAATTAATGAGTAAGTTGACATGTAGTTGCAAATTAATTAATTAGTTGACATGTAGCTGCAAATGTATGAGTTAGTTCACATGTAGATGCAAATGAATGAGTTAGTTGACATGTAGTTGCAAATGAATGAGTTAGTTGACATGTAGTTGCAAATGAATGAGTTAGTTGACATGTAGTTGCAAATGAATAAGTTAGTTAACATGTAGTTGCAAATGAATGAGTTAGTTTACATTTAGTTGCAAATTAATGAGTTAGCTGACATGTAGTTGCAAACGAATGAGTTAGTTGACATGTAGTTCCAAACTAATGAGTTAGTTGACATGTATTTGCAAACGAATGAGTAAGTTGACATGTAGTTGCAAATGAATGAGTTAGTTGACATGTAGTTGCAAATGAATGAGTAAGTTGACATGTAGTTGCAAATGAATGAGTTAGTTGACATGTAGTTGCAAATGAATGAGTTAGTTGACATGTAGTTGCAAATGAATGAGTTAGTTGAATAGTTCCAAACGAATGAGTTAGTTGACATGTAGTTGCAAACGAATGAGTTAGTTGACATGTAGTTGCAAATGAATGAGGGTTTGTTGACATGTAGTTGCAAGTTAATGAGAGTAACTTGACATGTAGTTGCAAGTTAATGAGAGTAACTTGACATGTAGTTGCAAGTTAATGAGAGTAACTTGACATGTAGTTGCAAATTAATGAGAGTAACTTGACATGTAGTTGCAAATTAATTAGAGTTAGTTGGCATGTAGTTGCAAATTAATGAGAGTTACTTGACATGTAGTTGCAAATTAATGAGAGTTACCCGACATGTAGTTGCAAATTAATGAGAGTAACTTGACATGTAGTTGCAAATTAATGAGAGTTAGTTGGCATGTAGTTGCAAAATTAATGAGAGTTACTTGACATGTAGTTGCAAATTAATGAGAGTGACTTGACATGTAGTTGCAGATTAATGAGAGTTAGTTGGCATGTTGTTGCAAATTAATGAGAGTTAGTTGGCATGTAGTTGCAAATTAATGAGTTAGTTGACATGTAGTTGCAAATCAATAAGAGTTGTTGACATGTAGTTGCAAATCAATAAGAGTTGTTGACATGTAGTTTCAAATTAACGAGAGTTAGTTGGCATGTAGTTGCAAATTAATGAGAGTTACCTGACATGTAGTGGCAAATCAATAAGAGTTGTTGACATGTAGTTACAAATTAATGAGAGTTAGTTACTTATAGTTAGTAGAATGTGTAAAGTGGACTATGAAAATAAAGTGCTAAAAACAATGAGACGTATGCCATTAAAAGCCTCTCAGACAGTCAGTTCCTACAGAGGGAAGACTACGGTGTACATGTCAAAGACATTAAATGATGATAACCACACAACAAATGTTGGTCAGATGCGGCGCTAATGCCAGCTGTCATTTTACAGGGCAGATTAAATCCTGATCATCTGCCTTACAAACGCACAACACACACTTTCCTCCACAGTGCGTGTATACAGACAATCCTTAAAACCTATAATCTGTCATTGGGGAGAAATCTGAATTCACAGCCGTCAGCTACAAGTCTGAAACATTCTTCAGGAAATATATGTAGTGACAGCTGTGGTTTGCTCTCGCTAAGACTGCTGAATAAACCACTGTGTTGGATCAAATCCATTACACAGCACCTCAGAGCGTGAGATCCATCACTGAAGAAGAACCTTTGGAGAGTTTGTGGCCTTTTAATACTTGGCAAGTACTTCAAAACCCAAACAAGCGTTCAGTCAACTTTCACACAAATTTGTCTACACTCTGCTGAAAGGATAAATGATGAAAATATCTGAAATAAGTCCCTTGCATCCATAAGCTGTAAGTAGACGGTGTGTTTAATGTGCCATGAACGAAAACGAGGCTCCAGGTACAGAACACATTTCACTATAAAAAAAGAAAATATAGCTTTTTATGGAAAGATTGAGATTTTTGGCATTGTGTATTATGGATGACCTAATTCTCAACATTTTAATAAAACACTTTGGAAAGACTTCACTTAAAACATATACTTTATGTATACTGCATTATAAAAGTAGTTTTAATGGATTAGTTATGCAATGCACCTTGCAATGCATTGTAATAATGAATACATACATTCTAACGCATTTTTGGTTAAATATGTGTTCATAATTCTTCCCAACAACCTTTCATGTATTACAACGACACATAATGAACAATTATAATAGATCATGTCCATTAATAACCCTTTATAATGCATTATAAAGTTGGCTGTTAGTTGTGTCACAACAATCTTTAGAGACTTTCTTACTGTAACTCAGAGAACAGAGCATAAATTTAAATCATTTGAAGTGCTTGCACTGAACATAATTATTCCAAACAAAAGTAAAAAAACATTGCTTTCTTTTACATTGGCTACTGTGTATATACCCCCAGATCCCTACACTGATTTTCTGAAAGAGTTCGCAGACTTCTTATCGGACCTATTGGTTAACGTTGATAAAATACAAATTGTCTGACAAGGTGAGGTGGGGATCGCGATGGTTGTGAAAGAAGTGGTAACACCGTGTAGAAAATAGCGGCGCTGGAGTCTGGTTAGATAGAGAGGTGAAAACCCGGGTAATAAAGCAGTCCAACTACACCGATAGGGCAGGCGGTCTCCACTCGCATGGGCTAGATGTCTGAAAGGCAAGGTCCAAGGTAATGGTTAATATACGTAGAGAAGATGCGTCTGGGCAACCAGTACACAGGGAGTAATACCAAATACTAGATAGCGATCTAACGGGATGACGGGTCACGAAAAATAGTTAGTAAACTTCTAGACGAGAGTGATCCTCAAAACAAGACTGATATCCAAGACTAGACAAGACTGATATCTTAGACAAGATGAGATTTCCTAGAAAAGAGTAATAATTCAAGGAAGTGCTGTGACTAACAGCCACGGGTCAATAACGCTAGAAAAACGAACGATCTGACAGTGAGTGTGAATCTTGGCGGGGACTAAATAGTAAGTGAATTAATTCGTAGAGTGGAAGCAGGTGTGCGAGATGAGTGGAAAAGAGTACCAGGTGTGTAGGGAGACAGAGGAAAACACTGGGGCGGGGCAGACACGGACTCCAAACACATGGTGAGCTGGCAGCTCTCCCATGCGATCGACAAAAACAAAGACAAAAGAAACGCCGCTAGTGCAGATCAGACCCGAGTCCTGATACTAGACCTGATTATATCTCACGGAGCCGATCTAACCAATGTAGAGATTATACCTCAAAGCGACGATGTCACCGATCACTATAACATGTATACTGCGCACTGTAGGAATCAGCCGTTTAACTCGTTATCGAGAACAATTACCTCGACTACTAAAGGTAGTTTCGCAAAGATCTTGCCAGATCTGACTCCGTTAATAACCATACCAATAAATACAGAATCGCTCGATAACATGCAAATTGGGCACTATTTTCTGTAATACATTAGAAGCTGTTGCTCCTATGAAGTCAAAAAAGATTCATGAGAAAATATTGCACCGTGGTACAATAGCACCATTCCCGCCCTTAAAAGAGAAACACATAAATGGAAACAAACCCAATTAGAGGTTTTACAAAATGGCGTGGAAAGAGAGTGCAAACTGTTGACAACTGTAAGTGCAAAAAAGGCACTAAAAGCAGCAAAGTCTGAGCACCTCCGAAACCTGATAGAAACCAACAAAAACAATACAAGGTTTTTAGCAATGACTTCATGACATTTTTTACAGAGAAAATCGAAAACATACGAGTCAAAATAGTAAAAACTCAACC
Source organism: Barbatula barbatula (assembly GCF_947034865.1). Classification (NCBI taxonomy): domain Eukaryota; kingdom Metazoa; phylum Chordata; class Actinopteri; order Cypriniformes; family Nemacheilidae; genus Barbatula; species Barbatula barbatula. The sequence goes on from NC_136777.1 coordinate 16,434,251, forward strand.
TCCAAATCTGTCCTATGAATTAGTACCAACTATCGCCCCAAAAGAAAGGTTACAGCGTTTTTCACCCATAAAACAGGAAGATTTAATTAAACTTATTGCAACATCTAAACCTACAACTTGCTTATTAGACCCCATACCAACTAAATTATTAAAAGAGTTACTATCCTTTGCAATTGAGCCCATTTATAACATTATCAACTCGTCAATTAATCTAGGCCATGTCCCAGGACCCTTTAAGATTGCCGTCATTAAGCCTCTTATCAAGAAACCTAACTTGGACCCAAACGAACTAGGAAACTATAGACCGATTTCAAATCTCCCTTTCCTGTCTAAAATACAAGAAATAGTGTCCACTCCGTAATGCTCTTTCTTACAAAATAATTACATACATGAAAAATTTCAGCCAGGCTTTAGACCGCCTCATAGTACTGAAACTGCGCTCATAAAAATTACAAACGACCTGCTTATAGCATCAGATAAAGGTAACATCTCACTCCTAGTCGAGCATAGTAGACCATTGTAATGGAAATTTTCTAGTCTAGCTTCTTGATGTGTCTATCTATATGTTTATGAAGTTTCTATCTATGTTTTCTTCTCTATGTTATCATGTTTTTCTCTATACGCGTCATACCACTCTGCCTTTGCCCTCGAGCAGATGCCAAGATGTTCTGTTTGGAATAACGGGCATCACTTCTCGGAAACCAGCTCGGGATTCTGGCTAGGGGGCAAAGGGAGGGGGTTTCACGTAATCATATATATACTCTGGGTGCAGAAGGAAAGAGTGCCTTTTCTCTGCACATGCTCATTGCTTATGATGCAGATTAAACGACAATAAAATACTTTGCAAAGTACCTGATGTCTCTGTGTGTTGCGTTTGTCAAAATTGACTCACCTTGATTAAGGAATAAGAAAATTCCACAACAATTTGGCGACGAGGTATGGGATCACAAGGCTGACGGAGAACGGACTAGAGTTGACTGATCATCCTGGACATAGCAAATCCAGCTCTAACCCCATACAGGGACGAGAGAACTCTACTCCGGACCCCAAGCTGACGTGATCCCAAAAGAACTCAGTGCAAGGCACAAAAGTGAAAAACGGTGAGTTGAAAATATTCTGAACAGTCTAAGAAGAAAGGGGAGACTACTTAGCGCTAAACAGTCTGAGGGGAGACTACTCAGAATCAAGATAGATTCTAAACAGTCTGGTTAAAGAGGGGAGACTACTCAGAATCAAGATAGATTCTAAACAGTCTGGAGGACTGCTTAAGACAGTTAAAGAGGGGAGACTACTCAGAATCGAGATAGATTCTAAACAGTCTGGGAGACTGTTCAGAATTATGGATAAACCAACATACAGAGAAATGAGGAAAAGGTGGGGAACGGGAAGTTTACAAGGTGTACCCTATTTAAAAGAAAAAGGTAACTTTCCAGGAAACGGTACATTTAGTACCACAAAATTAGAGAAAATAAGAGAACACATGGGGAAAAAGGACATATTTAAAATGTCCAAAAAAGAAAGAGAAAAATATGACGAAGCGTGTAAATGTTTAGAATTATGGGAGAAGGAAGCAAATAGACGTGACTATGTTTTTAAAGAAAAGGCATTGGAAGAACTGCTACCACCGAAAACTCCATTGTACCCTGTTTTGCTTGAATATAATGATTTAACCCCTCTGTCTTCTTTACCCCCATCTATGACTGAGTACAACCACCAACCGGAGGATGATTGTGTCCCTCCTCACCGACATCTGAACCCGATCGAGGCAGCTCCAGTGCCCCCACCAGTGTCTCCACCAGCACAGGTGCCGTCTCCACCACAGCCCGTGGTGCGTCAAAAGCAAGAAAGAGTGCATCTAGCACCGACAGATAAAGAACTTTTGACATTTTGCAAAGAATTCTCACCCTCAATGAAAGAATTAGAGAGACTGTTGAAAGTCAAACTGAAACCATCTGACCTGAGAAAGTTACAGGGTAAATGGCCTGTGGAGGAAGTGTTTAAAGAACATTCTGGACTTCAACCTGATTCAGACGGACCGGACATTGGTCCGTTCGAAGGACATCTCAGATCCACTCCATCTCAGCTGAGACGAGAAGTGGAAAAATCGTGCATCGAGCCAGATCACATGAGAATGAGTGAGATCGTCCGTCATGCTGTACACGCCGAAAGACAAACAGGCAAGAAAGAGCTTCAGAAGAAAAACACCCAAGATAAAGAACTCCACATGGCTCTAATGAATATCGGAGGAGAACACGGAAGAATAGGAAGATGGCGAGGGAGAGGAGGTTTTAAACCCTCTAGCACCTATGATCCAGAGAAATGTTTCAATTGTGGAAGAACGGGGCACTGGCGGAACGACTGTCCGAAGCCTCTGAGACCAATGGGGTCAAAGAAAAGGTAGATGGAAGTGAGGAGGTGAGGCATCATTCCGAGGGTGGTGAGTATGATTTCCCTTAGAATATGCAATGAAGAAATGCTTTTTCCTACTGTATGCAACGAAGATCTGCTTAGCTCACATTCCATGATGAATGAAAACTGCTTTCTGAACTTTGCTAAAATGCACAATGCTTGTGTGCAACAAACCGCTTGAATTTTTGATAGATTCAGGGGCAACAAATAGCCTACTGTGATTCACAAGAAGTGTTTAAATTTGCCAGAGTCTAAACTAGCTGTGTTTTCCCTAAATGCTAGTGGCTCTAATGTAAAATAATTGATGTCAAAAGGGTGCAATGTGAGTTGGGGAGTGTCAAATTTCAACACAGGTTTCTCATGTCTGACTGCTGCCCGATTCATTTGCTGGGCAGAGTCATAATGTGTATGATGACAGATTGAGCATGATACCAACACGACCCGAGTGCAGCGCTCGTACAGCTGTACGATGTAATATTGAATTACGTAAGTATGATGTAGAAAGTATTGCCTCACAGAGCCTCATGACGTTGATTGTAATGGTGTGGGGAGATGTGGGTGTTTTGCTGACAAATATGCGCACCCCATAGAATGGGTTAAAAGGGATGACGTGCAATATTCAAATTTGTTGCATGCCCATCGTGAGAATCATGCCTGTCTGTCAGCAACAAGGGGACTTGAAGTGTTTTCACACACAAAAAGATTTATGAAGAAATTTTGGGAAAGGTGCCCGTACAACTGTTGATAACAGGAAAATATTATGTTTGGTTGTTTAGGAACTGTGAGCCTGTTGTGATAACGCCGAAGGGTAATTTTCATCCACGCAAACAGCAATACCCCCTCAAAACAGAAGCCTCAAATCAGAAGCCCTCAATGGCATAAGGCCAATTTTTAATGAGTTTAAAAAGATTAAAAAAATAAAGGCATAGTTGTGCCATGTCCAAATTTACCGGTGCGCAGGCCTTTGTTTCCAGTTTAAAAGATAAGAGAAAAGAACACAAAGTAAAATGTCTCCAAAGTCCAGCTGGCAAAAAACAATTTGTTCGTTTTTTGGGTCACGAAATTACTGACCGTGGCAGACAGCTGTCCGCAAAGCGTGTCTGCAATTACAGACATCGCAAGTCCAAAAGCAAAGAAGCAATTGATATAATTTTTAGGGACCATTTCTCTGCTCAGACAGCAGAGCTCATTGCACTCACACACGCATGCAAATTATCAAAGAATAAAAATGTAGACATTCACACAGATAGTAGATATGCATTTGGTGTAACTCATGATTTTGGCACACTTTGGAAACACAGGAACGTTTTGAAAGCTGATGGTAAAAAGATTCTTACACACAGGTTGCTGATATGCTATCTGCCATTCTTCTACCAGCAGCCATTGTTGTGTGTGACTATGCCACACACACTTTTGTATCTGAAACTATTTTTTGCAGGAAGCCGACGGCTGACCTTGCAGCAAAGCAAGCAACATCAGAGACAGACAGATTGTCTCCAGAAATCACTAACAGAACTCTTTCTCTTGCAGAGATGCAAACATTTTGCAGAACCAGCTGAGCGTGCACTCTGGAAGGAGTGCTCATGTAAATACACAGACAATGTTTGGGGGGGCCGAAATGTGCTTCACCTGTTTGCCAAAACATTTTTTCCCTGCTTTTGCGATTTTGACGCATGGCCTAGACCACGCGTCAAAAGGGGGGATGTTACAAGGCAATGTGTTTTTGTGTTTTTTGTTCTCAAAATGTTTGTGCAGGTCAAAAGAGCAGGAGCAAATGGAGCTGACAAATCATTACACAGCTCCCAGGAAGTCGTAGGAAAGACATGCCTCCCACTGCAAAAAGGTGTCCAAGGAGTGGCAACTCCAACCATAGGCCCATCGCAACTCCAACCGTATGGCTCTTCGCAATGGTCGTGCTGACTGAAGCGACAGGAGGGGCACTATTGGTGCTCGCAAAGGGAATCAACTGTCCGAGGAATTAGAGATTATAGAATTTTGTTTCAGTGCAACACTATATTCCAAGTTTAATAAAATGGTATGGGGAGGGACAGTGTTACCCTAATTCTGTTAGGTACTGGGGAACAAATATGTATTTGTGTAGAGGTACGTGTACCTCAGTTGATGTTGTGGATAAGGCAACAAAATTTGAAAATGTGGGCCATTATGTCCCCTGGGACGGCCAAATAAAAAGGAAAAAGAAAAAGTTTTAGACTAGCTCTAACTCAGAAAAATTTTAGTTATGAGGGAAAGGGCGTTGCTCATCTTACGGGTCAAAGTATAAAGATTTTGGTTATCATATATGATAAAAGGGGGGAATGTAATGGAAATTTTCTAGTCTAGCTTCTTGATGTGTCTATCTATATGTTTATGAAGTTTCTATCTATGTTTTCTTCTCTATGTTATCATGTTTTTCTCTATACGCGTCATACCACTCTGCCTTTGCCCTCGAGCAGATGCCAAGATGTTCTGTTTGGAATAACGGGCATCACTTCTCGGAAACCAGCTCGGGATTCTGGCTAGGGGGCAAAGGGAGGGGGTTTCACGTAATCATATATATACTCTGGGTGCAGAAGGAAAGAGTGCCTTTTCTCTGCACATGCTCATTGCTTATGATGCAGATTAAACGACAATAAAATACTTTGCAAAGTACCTGATGTCTCTGTGTGTTGCGTTTGTCAAAATTGACTCACCTTGATTAAGGAATAAGAAAATTCCACAACACCATAACATACTTCTAGATCTCTTACACAATTATACCGGTATTGAGGGATAGGCACTACAATGGTTCAGATCTTACTTATCAGACAGACATTAGTTTGTGCATTTAAATGGGGAATTGTCAAATCTAACGCAAGTAAATTATGGATTACCTCAGGGATCGGTTCTAGGGCCTGTGCTGTTCTCCATACACATGCTGCCCCTCTGAAACATTATTAGAAAACATGGTACTAGCTTCCACTGCTATGCAGATGATACACAGCTATATATCTCATCAAGACCAGATAATTCCTCCCAGCTATCCAAATTGTCAGAGTGCATTGATGATATAAAACATTGGATGACTTGTAATTTCCTTCTTTTATTTTCTAATAAAACAGAAATATTACTTATCGGACCAAAGACACGTAAACCAAATATTTCGAAATATAACCTGCAAATTGAAGGATGTACAGTTACCCCAACAAATACTGTAAAAGATTTAGGCATTATATTAGACAGCAACCTGTCATTTCGAAATCACATCTCAAATGTCACAAAAACAGCCTTTTTCCACCTAAGAAATGTTGCCAAGTTATGAAATATTCCATGTGTTGCTGACGCGGAGAAGCTTATTCATGCATTTATGACCTCAAGACGTGACTACTGTAATGCGCTACTTAGTGTTTGTCCTGCATCATCAATAAACAAACTACAGTTAGTTCAGAACGCAGCTGCCAGAGTTCTAACCAGGACCAGAAAATACCATCACATAACTTGTTATATTAACACCATGCAATGTGTTTTACCTCTTTTGTGTTTTTTTCTTATTTTCGCCTGTAAAGCTGCTTTGGAACAATGCACATTGTGAAAAGCGCTATACAAATAAAATGGAATTATACCGAAATGTCATTAAGTAAAGCGTTACCAAAACTTTTATATAAATTGCATTGTGTACATGTTATGTAGGATTTTCAGTTATGCTGATGTAAATAGACGTTTATTGCAATACAAAATGTGACGATATTTAGCGAGATTCACTCAAATATGCCATCTGCTCGAGACTTGAGTCAAGGTGTTTCAAAACACCTTCTCACAAAATATAGTTTCAAAATCCATGAAGCACTTTCACATAGCCATAAAGGCAAGACTCTGGTCATACAAATTTACACAAGTGCCTTCAGCATGCTGTAATTTCCTCTTAATGCAAAACCCCTGTGCGTTGGGGAAAAAGAAACGGAAGAGAAAACGAGAGGGGGAGCCTCTCGCGGGTCTTTAGGCTCCGCGGTGGGGACCGAGTCTGACTTTCATAAGCAATTTGTCCCACTCAGCCCAGCGAGGGTAAATAAAAGTCTCTTATCCTAATGAATCTATCCTTCTACACCCAACAAGGTGAATGGAAGGTGGCACAAATGAGGGAGAAGAATGTTTGGTGTGCTTGTGTAAACAGCCTCTGGGTCAGACTCCACTCCATCACTCACGGCAGGGACGGCCTCTCTTGGGTCCAGGCCCCGATCATTTATTTAGAGCCAACAGCAGCACAGCTGAGGTCACGAGCGGTGATTAGACCGGGAGTAAAGGGGAGGTAAGGGTTCTTCTCACAACTTCCTCTGTTCTTTTCCCATTCCCTCTGTCGTGCATTCATCACGCAGGCAATTTGAAATAGTATACTACTTGTATCATTTGTGCAGTATTCCAATGTTCAGAGCACACTGCATGGAATAATATCGTATCCCACAATGCAATGCACTGGACTTGACCTTGCATTTCCAATACAATGATTTAAGTGGGAACATGAATTTGGACACATTATTTGAATGGACAGCCAATAGTTTAGACATTTAACGTTAAATGGAAAATAACTGGACACACTACTAGATTTACAACACGAAATGGTTCGAGTTCTCTAAACTTTTCAGGTATTAAAGTCCATAGGCCTACTACACGCAGTAAAACGTTCTGCGACAGACCAATCCAACGTATTTGTGACCATGTCTGAGTAAACATGACTAAAGTCTTGTGATCTGATAATAATATGCATCAAAGTTTGATTTTAGTCATTCATTTCACTACGATTTTGATCTTTGATGTGACCTTACTCAAGATATCAAGAATATGGAAAATCCAGTTCACTGCCACATTAACTACAGCAATAAATATCTCATAAAAAAACTATAATATTCCAGCAGCTGCAGGGCACCAGAATAATACTCTAAAATATATATTTAAAAAAAGAAAAAGAACGTTTTTTTATGTTTTTTCCTACTTGTAAGAATTTTTACCGTACACCCTACATTTTTACTGTATTTTAAAAAGATGTTATAAGTCTGTAAAACAGTAAAATTCCATTAAATTAAAGGTTTTTAGTGCAAGTAATAATTTCGGTGATATGCTTTATTATCAGAATATGTTTGCGCACTATATTGAACAAAAAAGGATTATAGATTAATTCTCTGACCAATAGAAGATTAGCTTCCGGCACAACCTGTTAAAAACACATTTATTGTTATTGAGCAGAAACATACAAAATATGCCATTTCGTGGGAAATCTTAGTTTTGAGTCATTTCACTTCAACCCACGTAAAAGATGAGTGTGTATAACCTGCAGTTATATGTTTTAAACACAGGTGGTGATAGAGAGATGAGTGTTCCCACTGGAAAATACAACTTTATGGAGTTACACACCACACACATCACTTGAAATCCGCATAAGTGTAGAGGTACATGTTTGTAAGCGTGTTGTATCCCAAAAGATTAAGAAGCTATTGTTTTATTTTTCATCTTTATGTCAACAGTTATCCCCCTAGCTAACATTGTTTTGGTCTTTTAGTCATATTGATTCAGGGTTAGTGCAATATCCCACATCACATCATGAGACATGCGGCAGTACAATTTTACCCTGAAGCACTTCCGACATGTGTGTGAATATTAATCTCTTTACCAAGTTTTTCATCATCTTCCCAGACCCTGTAGTTTTCCTTTCACGTATACTGCCTTTAAAAACAGATGAAATCAGCTAAACAGTTTTCGGAACAAATGTTTTACTGCCCTCTGACTGAATCTGGTTTGACAAAATATTAAGACAAATATAAGCCCCACTTAAATCATCCAATAGGAAAACAACAATAAAAAATGAAAGTAATAGTAAAAAAGACAAACGCGTTTAAATCATGTAAATTCATTGTTTAAACTTAAGTTGGCTTCCAATGACTTCTCTCAATGATTAATTTACCCAAATATAATAAAAATATCTTCTTTCAACGTTCAAAATGTATCTGGCAAAGATAAAAAAGACTTCAAATGACAACAGAGGCTTAAATGTTTAATGGGACGGCTGTATAAAGTCCACGTTCTAGATTTTATAACCCCAGATATAAAGCATATGCAAGACTATGAAAAACAAAAGGAAAAAATTAAAAGACTTTCAGTTTCTTCCGTAGTTTCAAGTACGTCAACTTCTTATTACTGCTCGACATATGGCAGCTCAAACAGTCACATATCTAAAGCTTCCAAAGCTGTTTTTCTGTAAAATCAGGCGATATTTCTCGTGCCCCATCCCCAAAACAGCTAAATAACGTTTGTCCAGGAACACAAACTGCACAGCATGTGTGTGTGTGTGTGTGTGTGTTAAACAGTCAACTCAAGTCAATTAAAACCTCTTATGTTTTCCTCTGTGTGAATGCTCACTGATGTCCTTTCGTTTCTTGTCCTCAGCATCCCACAATGCATTTCGAACAAACCGCGAAGCTGCGTCTGTGTTGAGCCGCGTAGCCTTCTTTTTGTCTTCAATCTCCTTTACTTTGTTCATATAAGTCCTGATTCTCTCCTGTGAGGAGGAAGTGTCATTTCTGAATTACTGTTATAGACTATTATAAAGTGTGCTTCATGGATTAAATTTCTGTTTCTGTTCCAAAAAAGTGCCCTACATGTTTTATTCAAGTAATGTTCTGGGACCAAAAGTTAGAAAAAAGTTTATCTGTGAGATACAATTTAAGCACGGACAATAGAAGTACTAAACAGATTAACAAAAGACAAATGTGATAGGACTGTTGAATACAAATTTAAACGATATGCACAAGAATTTAAATGGGAAAAAAGACGATTTCCATTGGTGACACACATTTTTAAAGGAGAAGTTCACCTTCAAGATGAAAATTCTGTTATCATTTATACGCCCCTTGATCTTTTAAACCTGTGTGACTTTCTTTCTTCTGCAGAACACAAAAGAAGATATTTTGAAAAATGTTGGTAACAGAACCGCACCAATGAAAGTGAATGGGGGCTGTAAAACAAAATTCTTCAAAATATCTTTTGTATAGGATGACAGCATTTTTATTTTAAAGGTGTACTCCTCCTTTAATTGTTTTTAAACCCTTGTCTGTGTGTTTTAAACCCCTTTTGCCTTTCGTACCTTTATGGCAAGTGCATTATTGTAACAATGTGTTGATTGAACTTAATTGTATTGAACTCCGAACATTCCAGCAAGTAAAAAGAGAATCCCAATTCTCCCTTACCAATTCTTGTTTGATCCCATGGTCTTTTGGATTGACTCCTTGTGTCACCAAATACACTATAAAGAAAGTCGAATGTCAGTTGTCATAACTGTTCAAAAATGTTTTCACACAAAGCATGTAAACTATACGTTGATAAACTTACTCCAGAACATCGAGTTGAGTGCATATACAGACATCAGGTCCAATTTAGCTTGATCAAGAGGATTCAACTTGAATGAGGGACAAACATATAAAAGCACTACATCAAAAAGCCATTTGTACGTGACAGCTCATAACATTGATTTGTGCATTCTGTGCTGCTTACTGTAACCAGATGGTTGCTTCTGGATGCAGATATGAGATTCTGGACCATGTTTTGAACTGAAGTCACAGAAGAATCAAACTCATTCAGGTTTTCCTCAATTTCAGTGGGATAATCCTCCGCTGGACCTTCATCTGCCATCGTCTGTCAACACACTAAAAAGCACAAACACTTCACAATTATCCCCAAGCAAAGCTGAAAAACAAACCATCAGAGAATGTTGTTGATTAAATGGTTATCATGGGAATTCAATGGGGGTCAAACACTCTACAGTTTTACTGAAAAACAGCTGATTGCTCTTAATAGTTCTTGTAATGGAAACTTTAAGGACGTGGATATGACAGATTTGTTTAGTACGTTACAAACACATTAGATGTTTGGAGATACTGTGGACGCCAGATTAATATTGATGATTAATTATCATATAATACTAAAATAATATTTAAATAAACTATTACAATTACAGATTGTTACATAATAAACATAAATGCCATCAGTATGGAGATCTTCAGCTGTAGCCACGTGAGTTGTTCGCATGGTTATTGAGGCACATTTTAGAATCCCGCTTCACAAATAAACGGCGATCGCTACACACATGGATTAAAACATTAGTTACGATAATAAAACTTACAATTAAATGTTAAATGTTTGTTATTTAATGGCTCTTCTTCGCCTGTAATCACAGGAAACTGCGGCTTCGTCGATGAGCGCAGAGAAAAGTACAACCAAATGATTTCAAAATAAAAGACTCTTTGCTTTTCAAGGATAGAAGCGCTGAACATTTAACAGTATTTATTATTGTTCAAGTAGTAGTACCAATTATCATATTAGTTTCTACTTAACCGTTGATTAAAATGAATTCAGAAATAAATAGTTATTAATGAATGTTAGATTTTTTTGTTTAATGTAACGTATAATATTACACATTAATGTCGATTTCTAAAATTCTCGTTTTTGTTCACGTTTTGACATGATTGTGCATACAACGAACGATAAAGTGCTATTAAAATAAGGTGCTAGGATGAGGGTAACATAAGAAAAACAAGAAATATACAAACATATAAAGGGGACTTTTAACACAATACAGACAACCGTTTGTCAAAGCGCTGTATGTGTAGATGGATCAGTGCAGATAAAGACATTAGTCTTTCATGACAGTGTGAATGCTGTTTTTGTACTGGCTGTTACTATACATTAACTCATTTTATTATAAAATATTAAGGTCTCAAACCATCGTTCACGCGTGGATTTAGGTTGTCGCTAAAAAAATCACAATAAACTACATTAGCTAACGCCTACCCCAACCCTAAACATAACTTTACGATAATAAAAAAATATGAATCAACTTTTCAGCGTGACAAAAACAATGCGGAATTGAAGTGCGCATGCCCAGTGGATGTAGCTGTATTTACCGTAAAATCAAATTTCCCCTTCCATTAATTTTGTGCGCAGGACTTTTAACAAGCCATGAAGCTTTTATTTTGAAATCGTGTCACGGCTCGTTTGGCCCACTGCTGTCACTTCCTAGTACACTAGTAGATATTGTAGTGTTCACTCAGATTCACTTTAATATTGTTATGTACTGCATGGTGTTGACAGCAGAAATAAAGAGAATGAAATGGGCTGAACATAAACTTTCGGTGAGTATCTAACTGAGAAAGAAAAACCTCATAAATCATCGCTAGTAGACACGTGAGTGTTGTTATAATAATGGAGCTGGTTCATGTGTTAAGGAATGCTATCTATCTAGGTTACAGTCGCTCGATCATGGAAACGTTAAGGCTAAAATACACTACTGTCTGCAGATATAATCACTTAGTGTGTTTCTATCTGAAACTTTCAAGATGTCTGCAAGTGATGTCTAGTTTAAAATAATCTGTTCAGATTGTAAAAGTCTTGTAGTGTATTCCAGCATTTACACAATATTTGTCGACATGTTTTCTCCAAACTAACTAGCCTCAGTAACATAATTTAATACACAAGTTATATAACCACGTGTTCACTTTCATTTAACTCATTAGCCGTTTATTGTTACACAGTTTAAAGAATGCTGTGCACTACTCAGTCACTTGGAAACACACTTCCCTTTTAATGTAATATGGGCTGCGTCTCAAAACCTAATAAGATGCCTACCTAGACAGCACTTATTTGGATGCATTACACCGAAAATGCAGCAGGCTGGAAACTAACTTTTGATCGTACATAATATTTGTGTTTGTTTTTGGAGAAAGCCTTTGTGTCTGTGTTCATATTTGATTAGGAAACTGTCAGCGTCTTTGTTCTGTGGTGTCGTCATGTGATCGAGCATCAGAAACCCTGAGCAGAGCACAAACACAAGCATGTCAGCTGACTGTAATCGGTGTGATCAATGCATTTAAAGCATCAGCAGATTCTTGACTGATGCATGCGATGCAGAGAGAGAGAGAGAGAGAGAGACACCTTAGTAACAACAGACAGCATCGTCTGCATTTGATGGTCTGAAATTGAGTGTACAAGTAATCTAGTGGAGATCTTCACATGTGTTTTTCTGTCTCCATCTCTTGCAGAGTCTTAATCGCTCACCTGTGTTCTGAATGAAAAGTGTCTCTTATCCAGAATGCTACTGTAATGACAGTCTGATGGTCTTTTTACAGCAGAAGTAGGTAAAGGTTCAGGTAAGTGTGATCAATACACTCAGATTCCTTTTTCTGTGTGTGTGTGTGTGTGTGTGTGCGATGTTCTGTTTCATTATAAATGTTTAAAAGGATGACATCTTTCCAATTTCTTGATTAATAGGTTTATATATGATTTGCTCGTGTTACAAGTGTTTACCTAACCCAGAGGAGTAAAGTCAAGTCAAGTCAGCTTTATTTATATAGCGCTTTTTACTATTTTCATTGTTACAAAGCAGCTGTACAAGAAACATATTGACTATAAGCAAAACATATAAGGTTATACAAATAAAAACAAAAAAGGTGAAAACACAGAAGACACAGACATACCGATCCACACACACAATATGCACACGAACTAACACACAAATGCGCACACATACAGACACGCATGCACACACATTTAATGCATTCAGGTGTTTTACTTCAAAACTCAACTCTCAGTTGTTATTGGTTGTTGTCATTTTTTTATAACTGAAATAGTGTTTTAAATTTGATACAATACAGTGAAACACTGCAATACAGTTATGTTTTAGCAGCATAATTTATAACAATCAAAATTACGAATGCACTACAACAAATTCTACCGTAACTGAAATATGATGATCATTTTTGGTTTAACACCATGTCCTCACCATGCAATAAAGTGACAAGCAGTAAATGCTATAAGACATTGAGCCAAACACCTATCATGTTTTGTCAGAGTCTAATTCTACATTGTTTTTATAAACAATTCGTTCTCCTCCTTTTATTCCTCCTCCCAAGCTTCCCACATCTACAACCTCCCTCCCTCCTCTCTCTTCATGTTTCCTGTGTAATAATGGACGGTATGCAGTCATTACAGGCCAGCTTGAACTCCACCTACCTGCCCTCTGATATCTCGTGTGATGAAGAGCGTCCTGAAGGCGAGGATGTGGTGGGCGACACCTCCCCACTGCTCTCCCGGCAGCATGCTGGATCACTGGCAGACCGTCGCCCGCCGGATGACTCCTACAATATGGTGTACTTCATCTTTTTCCTGATGGGCATCGGCTCTCTGCTGCCCTGGAATTTCTTCATCACAGCCAAACAATACTGGCTCTACAAGCTGAGTAACAACTCCAGCCCGTCAGGCCATGAACACTCTCAGAGTGACCTCAGTGTAAGTGTGTCTCTCTTGTGTGCATGAGAATGATCTTGGGATATTTGAGAGATCCTTTCATTGGAGAACTGAAGTACACTTTTGATCCATAATGTACAAGGTAAAAACTAGAAAATGGATGCAATAAACTGTAGAATCTGTATCTTTATCGATAGTTAACTTTGGTTTATGATTAGACGTGTGCAGTGTTTTCTCTCTCAGTTTTTCTTTTTCTAAATCAGATTGATCTGATTTTGTCCACTCGCTGACTGCATGTTCATTTTAATGCTTGTTTGTCACTCTCACTTCCACTCGTGATTGTAAACTGAAAGGACAGGAAATAGTGAATGTGCAAGTATTGTGTGCGTGCGTACAAGCTTATATACACCATCTGCACTCAAATGAGTTTTAAACAACAACTCTATATACATTGTAAAAATGCAGAAGGGTTACTATCAGTAAGTCAATGTTAAGAATGCTCTAGTAGCAAGTGTCAACCAACCTATAATGAGAAGGATTTTACCACAAAAGTATTTGTAAGCTTGTATTTGTTAAAGGGGTCATATGAAACTGCTAAAATGAATATAATGGTTTGTTTTAGATGTAATGTAATGTGTATACACGATTTAAGGTTAAAATACGCTGTGTTTTCCACATACTGTGCATGTTTGTTTCTCCTCTTTGCTCCGCCTCTCTGAAGCAGACAGATATTTTACAAAGCTCATCGCTCTGAAAAGCTGGCCATGATTGGCCAGTTAACCAGTGCGTCGTGATTGGTCGAATACTGCAAGTGTACGGACAGATACCCACCTTACTTGCGTTCACATTTGGGCGGTCTTAGTCAAATCATTTCACCAACTGATGTAGATTTGTGGGGGTGTGGCTACACGAGGCGTTTCAGGCAGCTCTGGGTGAGCATTCGCTTTTGGATTGAACAAAAGATGCATTTATTTTGCAATTTCACATGTCTAATACATGCATGAGCAACTTATAACACACCAAAGACACAGAAACACACGTATTCGCGCCATATGACCCCTTCAATGCATTAGCTATAAGGAACATGTAGAGTTTTTAAAATTGAAAGTTGTATATGTTAACGTTAGTTATGATGTCCTTTTTAATGCATTTGTTTTATGAATAGTTACACGGTGTCAATAGTATACAGAATTTTGACAGCAGTGATTAAATGCAAACGTTACACTGTGATAATACTGTGTACCATGATCATATGCAAAAAGAGTGCAGGTCACACATTACAATATTTTGAAAGCTTCTTTCTCTTTTCTTCATCTGGTCATCAGGAGTACTTCGAGAGTTATCTTGCCATTGCTTCAACTGTTCCATCAGTGCTGTGTCTCATCCTCAACTACCTCCTGGTGAACAGGTAATACACAACCGCACAGACACTCTTAGTGTCAATGTTTCTTTCAGGTCAAATGCTGTTAACTCTTCTCCATGTCACTCCGTCCTTGACGTATTCCTGGCAGGACAACCAATGGCATTAGATTTCATCAAAGTAAAATCTGGTGTGACATGTCACATGTTCAAGCTTTTCTTTTTTTTTAACTCATTCATTCATTTGGTGAATGCCAAGAAGGGATAGTTACTTTTGAAATGAGTGATGGAAAGATGCTATACATGTAAGTAGTAGTTTGTTCACCCACGATTCTATAGAGACATCTTTTTTTGAGTTGGAGATCTTTCTGTTGGATGATAGTGTTTACAACAGCACGTGCAAAGCATTTTAGGCAATTTAGTTGGCAAACACGGAGTGTCATACGTAATAGTGATAAATTAGTTAAACCTTATGCCACGTTTTTTAGTTCATTGGGCAAGATGTGGAACAAAGCAGTACATTATTATTTTTAATATCTTCATGCACTTTGCTCATCTTTTGTCAGGCTTTCCTCGCGGGTGCGAATCTTGGTGTCTCTGATCTTGATCTTGCTGGTGTTTGTGGTGACCACAGTGCTGGTGAAAGTGGACGTGTCTGGATGTCGGATGCAGTTCTTTGGAGGAACACTGGCCAGTGTAGCGCTGGTGAGCGGGACGTCTAACATCTTCTCTGGCAGTGTGTTTGGTATCAGTGGCCACTTTCCCATGAGGATATCTCAGGCACTCATATCAGGTATTGTTGAATTTGATCACCATCTGGAGTCAATACACGTATAAATGACACTGTATATATGGGGATTCTTTTTTTTCTCAAATTTTTTTTATTTCAGAAACTTTTGCTGATCGGGGCTTAAGCCTAGTCCCAGACTTACTTAAATGTCTTGATCGAAAACAACTTGTACTGACATATCTTAAAATATATCTGTGTGATTGTTTTGTCTCAAGATGCACACAGTAATGTTTTTGTAAAGTATGTTTTTAAAATATATCCAAAGGCCCTGGTTTAAACTAATCCCTGTCCGGGAAACCGCCCCAAAATAAAAAAGATGAGTCAATTCTCACGTTTTGAAACTCTGCTTGTTTCTTTGTCATGTAAGGTCAAGCCATGGGTGGTACTTTGAGCGCTGTGGCCTCAATAGTGGATCTGGCGGTGGCCAGTGATGTGACCGACAGTGCACTGGTGTATTTCCTCACTGCTGACATCTTTACGCTCTTTTGTATCGGCATGTACCTGCTGCTGCCCAAACTGGATTACTCGCGGTATGTTTTCTTAACATCTACCACAAATCCCACAAAAAATTTCATCTATTTATGATGTAAAGGGTGCTACGGTTTTAGGTTCAAAAGCAGGGAACAGACCATTTAGATTGCAGCATATGCCAAATGAATAAATGTATGTGACCGTGTGGTGATGTGAAGAAATTCAAGTTACATCATTGCATATGTTTTGTTAAAGGGATAGTTCACCCAAAAATGAAAATCATTTACTCGCCTTCAGATTGTTTCAAACCTGTATATATTTCTTTGTTCTGCAAAACACAAACATTCTTCCAAATATCTTCCTTTGTGTTTAGCAGAGCAATGAAATGTATACAGGTTTGAAACAATCTGAAGGCGAGTAAATCATTTTCATTTTTGGGTGAACTATCCCTTTAATGTATTAAGAACTTAGAGTTAAACCAGAAGTTTATATATTATTTCTATGACACTCAAATCTTATTTAAAGGTTTGAAACAAACAAAAGAATATTTCAAAAGGAAAGATTCTGACTCAAAATTCTGATTCATTGACAAGGGTAACTTTCCATAAAAGCATCTGCTAAATAAATACAGTAAATACTGTAATCTTCTTCACTCCTATGTCAAGTAATGTAAAGCAGTTTAGCCACGTGGACTTACATCTGCTGTGATAAAAATTGCATAGCAAAATCTCTGCCGGTTCAGGCATTTATACTGTTGCAGAGTGTATATTGTCAGCCCGGAGTCACCTCATTGACCATTACACTAAACAGTACATCAAAGAAGAGAGTACTTCTCTTTCATTACATTTGAGGATCTCCTTCATAACCACAGCACATGATCTGGACAGCTGAAAGAGGAACGGTGTTGCTAGTGAATCCATGAGTTTCATCAGCAGTCTGAGGTCAAACCGCAGTTTCATGACGCACATGGGCTGTAGAGAACAACAGATGCTGATGTGGCATAGTTGTAGCATTCCACAGGCCAGCCTCAAAATATCATTCAATCACCATAAAAGTAAAAGGAGCTCTATTTCAAATCTTTCCATATAGGGTGGGAATTTATGACATTTAAGGACGGACTGTAATCTATTCATTAGTGTTTACTGACATTGATTTCCCCCTTTTTTCGTGTCACCCAGCACGACTTTCAACACGAATGAATAGATTCCAAATTTCGTGTCTATGCCACAAACTGTCGTGAGACTGGGTCGAACAGTCATATACCTTGATGTCAAACAGGATCAGGTTATTTTATATTTAAGATATAACAAACAAACTGTCACAAAACATAATTGATTCAAAAGCAGAACTCGCAGTAACCATTAGGGGGCGCCATAGTGCTGCATACTGTAAGCGTGCGTGCGTGCATACACATACATGTACTATTTATAGGTATGTGTGTTTAGGTAAAATTACATTTCTCCCAAATGTAAATTTTTGTTTGCAGAAAATGAATACTGGAGAAACAGATGCTCTGTATTTTTCCAGACCTCAAAAACAGCAAAGAAAACAAGTTCAGGTTCACCTTTAAGCACTACAGTAGTTATATGTACTTATGTACTCGTGTATTTACAAATATTTAAAAAAAACATTCATGTAATAACATGGATTTGTATCTCAGTTTTCATGTGTCTTGTCATGCTGTCAGTCGTTCACATTGCTGTTGGATGACTATACGTCACTCCTGAGGTTTGATTATATTGATATTCAACAGACACTGGACTGGAATGACCACTTTACATCTCGAATTGCAGATCTGAAATTAACATTTTGAACCATCTTTTCTGCCAATGTGTATACGGGGCATTGTCCAAACATAAAAATGGCAAAATTCTAACAACCTAAAGATGAAACACACATTTAACAACATTCATGAGGTGCATTCTGTGAAGTCGGTCTATAAAAAAGGCTTTAGATTGGATGAAATGAAAAAAAATCTAGATTTTTATTTGATTAAATTACATATATTTTTTTTGTATGTTTTGTGTTATTGTCCCAGTAGAAAAGCCAAAATAGATTTGAAAGATTAAAATTTCTTTGACAGACAGGATTGAACTTTAAAAAGTGAACAGTTCATTTAATAAGTGACTTTTTGCATGAACAACAGAAGCTTTGTCCCATATAGAGATCTGATTCATCAATCTCGAATCTGAGATTACATAGAGACCAAGATGTCTTGAACAAACTGCTCGATGATAAAGAGATCAAATATTTTTCTTAAAGTCTCATTAGGCAAAGTTTTACATCTTAATTTTGCAAATGTATTTTGATATGTCCTACTATATTGAAAACATTTGTTTTGGTGAAGCATCTATTGCGCTTAAAGTATGTATTCTGTACGTATGTATCCCGCATGATTTATTCCCACTTACATTACATAACATTTATCCATTTGGCAGACACTTCAGCTACTGTTTGCATATCCAAAGAATGCTTGGCTGTTTCCAACCTGATGCGACTCACTTGACACAATAGTCATCAGTAGATGTGTGCATGAGATTCAGTGCCTGGAATCTGCTGCGAGGGTCGAAATCACACAATGTAGTAAAGAAGACAAATATTTGATTCTGTTCTGATAACAGCTTAATGTTAGCAATAATGCAAACAACTAGTCATTTGAGGGTATTACCTCAAGTTAAAACTATTTTAATATATATTTTAAGAAGAATAAAACAGGACAAGGATGGTTTGCTTACCTTGCTATTCCATAGTGTATTTCTTTTTGGTGATCGTGTAAATCTCTCTCTCTCTCTCAGATACTACATGGAAATGGCTGCTACACCCTTCAGCGAGTCAAACAGCCCCAACAGCAGCTCAAACTCTCCAGCTGCGTCTGTACCGCCCCTCAAACCCATCCTGAAGAAGACATGGGTGCTGGGCTGCTGCGTCTTCTACGTCTTCTTCATCTCCATCATGATTTTCCCCGCCGTATCCTCTGGAATCCAGTCGATAAATAAAGACCCCGGAAACCCGTGGACCACCACATACTTTGTGCCTCTCACTAGTTTTTTACTGTACAACGTTGCCGATTTCTGCGGACGCCAAGCGACCGCCTGGCTGCAGGTGCCGGGCCCCACCAGCCGCATGCTGCCACTGCTGGTGATCTTGAGGACCGTCTTGGTTCCGCTCTTCATACTGTGCAACTATCAGCCACGGCATCACCTGCATGACGTGTTTTTTGTGCACGATCTCTTCCCTGTGGTCTTCGTCTGCTTGCTGGGGATTTCTAACGGGTATCTGGGCACGCTGCCTATGATCTACGGACCCAAAGTCGTGCCACGGGAGCTTGCCGAGCCGGCAGGCGTCATCATGTCGTTCTTCCTGACGCTTGGGCTAGCTTTCGGATCGGCTTTCTCTATAGGACTTGTTTATTGTATATGAGAACGGGGAACTGATCATTTACACTACAGCTTCCAATCACAATCTCTATTGCCAAACATTTTTGATTACCCTTTAATGTCATCTTTTAAGAAAAACGTGTTTTTTAAGCTCAGTTTTGTCTTTTACAATTTGTACATTTTGAAGCAGCATTGCCTTGTTTCTTTCATAAAACACAGTTCTAAAACTACCAAACCCCGTCTCTTCTTAAACCCCCAACTGTTTGAGTTTGAGATGCGAGCTGTCGACCTTTAATCCATGTCTGTGTACATTGAGGCCATCTCTTATGAGTTAAAACTTTAGATACAGGGCTCGCAATTCTAAAACATATCTAAAGTCTTCGTGTTTAAATGCTTAATTTAAGTGCGGATACAAATGAATTTTTATAAATAAGTTTGAATGGATAGTGAAGTGTGACCAGAGGTTCCTGGTGTTTCTGACCTCTTTCTAGAGATACAGTCTTGAGATGCACGCGGGGGTCCTTTGAATAAATCCAGCCCACCAAAGGCAGGACCCTCAGTGTTCAGGCTATCCCACTGCAGGACACCCCCTCTCATCAAGATGGTACGGACATTACTTTTTTCTCCATAACTTAAACTTATTGGCGTGAAGCGGTCTCTCAGAAACCACACGAGCATGTTATCGGGGAAATGACCGTGTGCGAGTGGACACGCATATGACGTCGATTATCTTTTGTGTCGTGAACGCACGCTTGCGTAGATGTGTTTTATTGTGTTGTTGAGTTTGCCGTGGATGATGTAGATTCTGTGTTTAACGTTTAAAGTACATTTCTAAAGATCAACGCAACAGCCATATCAGGAGAAACAAGGGAGTCAGAGTTCGGTAAAACACCGAAAAACAAGCACGTGCTTCCGTTATGGAAACCGTGTAACTTTCGTGCTTATGGAAATGTGGAAGTGCTCAATTTATTTGATTGTTCAAACGATAATATGAATAAACAGACGAACGTAAAGTGCTTGTAAATAATGCGGAAAACTCTGTTTGTTTTGATTTATGCTCGGTTTACGGTCGCCGCTGTTACCATGGAAACCTGTTTACTGACACGTCTGAGGAAAATACTAAATCTTCCAAGAATAACACTTGCGTACTTCATTAAATATCTCATTTCAATAAAGCACTTGGTGGTTTTATCGTAATCTGTCGTTATCCTTTATTTTTTTTTTAAATGCTTGTAGAAGATAACAAAAAACAAACATTTACAACAACCATTATCATTGTCAATACAACCTCCAGATTATGTGTCGTTATCCTATTAAACGTTCACGCTGTAGTTGTGACGCCATCACGCTGTTCGCGGCACTGAGCGTACACGCTTCCCCGCCCTCGCGCTTACATCGCGTCGATTCCACGCTACAGTCGATCCAGATGTGATGTGATGCAGCAGCACATCTGCGTGTGCTTTATCTCGTGTAGGCCGGTGTCTCAGAGACAGACATCATGCTGGAGGAGTCAGTGGCGTGTTTTCAGGCTCCGGGTCCCACCGTCACCTTCCGGCATCTCACATACTGCGTGCGGCAGCGCGAGGGGATGTTCAGCAGGAAGTGGGTGGAAAAGCAGGTCCTCAAAGATGTCAGGTACATTTTAACAGCCATATTAACAACTGAACACGTGACCGAAATTGCGTGTATTGACCACAGCTGTGCGTGAGTGTTAAATCCGCTCTTTCTACTGCAGTGGCATCCTGAACCCTGGAATGAACGCTATCATGGGTCCCACTGGAAGTGGAAAGACATCGTAAGTTCATTCTCAGTTATTTCTGCTACTGAAATCAATCAGAAATAACTTCCTATATAAAAGGTTTTATTTAATTAACATGGCAAAACAGTATGCAAACGGCGGGGAGGAACCCAAAACTCCACTGGAGGAGATAAAAAACCTCAGAGGGAAACCAGACCTAACCAGGGGATTCCAGTTCCCCTCTGGCAAAAACTGCAGCCTCTGCACAAGCTAAACAATGCGCGCACAACAAGGCAAAACAAAAAAATTTGATTTAAGATTATCATTAATAATCTAATAGCGGCTGACATCTTGTAGAGTCGCCGCGTCCTCTGTCCATCTCTATCATCACAGCTTTTGTCAGGTCTGGCTCTGGTCTACATACTGTATCTACCTCAACAATGTTTTGCTAATAGCGGTAAGATTTATCAGGTATAATATATCTGCCTAAATGTTATTATCGGCCGATGACATTACAAATGACCATTGAATTTATCGTGAGACACTATTTACAATATTGTGAATATATGTGTCTTTCAAGTGCAGATTGTAAACCGTGTGGTGTGTTATACAACATATGAGTTATATACCTGTATTGAGTCATTGAACATTTCTTTCAGACTTCTAGATGTCATCGCAGGACGGAAGGATCCAAGGGGATTAAAATCAGGTCGAGTTCTGGTTGACAACAACGTTGTGACCTCTGACCTCAGGCTCTGTTCTGCTTATGTTGTTCAGGTGTGTTTGAATGCAGGAGAGCAAATCGCAAAAAAGGCACCTTTGACTACCATTTTAATTTTCCCTACTACGGTAGTCAATGGTGTCCCTGAAATGCCGCTTCCATTCTCCCAAATATCTATCTTTGTGTTCATTTGAACAAAGACATTTCAACAGGTTTGGAAAAACCTGGGGTGGGCGGTTTGGAATAATTCATTTTTGGGTGGAGTATCCCTTTAAGAGTTTTCTAACATCAATCAAATCGTTTTCATTGTTTTCAGAATGATTGTCTGATGGGCACTCTGACTGTAAGGGAAAACCTGACATTCTCGGCCAATCTCCGCCTGTCAAAGAAAGAGTATTCCTCGTCGGATAAAGAGATGAGGGTCAACTCCGTCATACAGGAGCTCGGCCTGAAAGACTGCGCAGACACTAAGGTAACGAACATGCATTACATTTAAAAGAATGTAGAAAAGTGTGTTTTTATGCTCTGCGTGTATGTGGAGAAACTGGATCATGGTCACATGTGCGCAAGTCACACCAAAACTACGTCTTGAAAAACAACATTGAAGTCTTTAACCCACTTCCATTCTGATTTGACACTTGCTGTCTGTCAGATCGGGACGGAGTATCTGCGTGGCATTTCTGGTGGAGAGAAGAAGAGATGCAGCATCGGTATGGAGCTCATCACCTTCCCCTCTCTTCTGTTCCTGGATGAGCCCACCACAGGTCTGGATGCCAACACTGCCAACTCCATCATGGAACTGCTGCAGAAGTATGAGATCAGTCGCCCGTGACTTCTCATTTGTACCACATTCCACTTCAGAATGTCTCCTGTTCACTTTCCATCGACACATATGACTTTCATGACACTTGGATCGTGAGATTTATTTAGCACTGAATCAATCCGTTATGCCAGTCGTGATTCTTTTTTTACACATACTGTTTGTTATCTAGGCTCTCCAAAAAGGGCAAGACCATCATCTTCTCCATTCACCAGCCGCGCTACTCCATCTTCAGGCAGTTCGATCACCTGGCACTCATGAACAAAGGAGAAATCATCTACGCTGGGTCTGCAGACAAAGCCATCGGCTACTTTGAAGACTTTGGTACTGACGGACACGCTGTACGAAATATATCACCCAAAAAATGAGCAGTGCTTCTCTAACATTGCTTGTTCATAGGCTACAAGTGTGAGCCGTTCAACAACCCAGCAGACTTCTTCCTGGATGTTATAAATGGAACCATCCTGCCTCAAAATCCCACCAATCACACAGGTGATATATATCACGATTATTATACTGTGTCTGGATCACCACTGTTGTCACCTGATAGACGTTTTCTGTATGTTTTACTCGCACACAGAAAATAATCCTTTCTTGGATTGTGGTTGATAACACCATGTAAAGTAGATTTTAAAATGTATTTCTTTATTAAGTTAAACATGCTAAATACGAAAATCACTTTTTTTACCATCAACGTTACTCTTTTACATAAATTCATGCATTTGGCAGACGCTTTTATCCAAAGTGACTTACATTGCATTGTACTATACATTTGTTCCTGACTATTTGAACCTATGACCTTTGGGTTGCTAGCGCCATGCTCTAACCACTGGAACGCTCAAGCTCTTGATACTCACAAATAAATATCTTTACACATTTATACATTTCGGCATTATTATGAAAATAAATATTACCACAATAATAAGCTCCACAGAATTGTACAACAACTATAAAAAATGTTTACACTGTAAATAACATTAAAGAACATCAGGATTAAAACAGACCTCACATAAGATTGAACTGCAAGTGATCTGTGGTTATTTTGTACTCACTATGTCCCTTGTATGTCACTGATGTTTTTGTAGAGAAGTTCAGCAGCAGCGACGTGAAGGAGGAACATGAGAATCGTCTCTCCGTGATGTACAGACAGTCTCCTTGTTTCATTAAAGTGAAAGACCAGCTTACACAGATTTCGGAGGACCTGGACCCTGAGGTCACGGCGGGTAACGGTGCCGGTTACGCTACACCTTTCTACTATCAGGTACACCGATGCAGCGGTTTAGAGCCGGTATAAACAGATGATGACAGCTTGACCCTTAAACATTTCTACATGTTGCAGCTCATGTTAGTCAGCGGCAGAACTGTAAGAAACATCTTGAGGAATCCACAGACGTCCTATGCACAACTGTTCCTCAACATTTTCTTTGGTATTTTGGTGGGACTGATCTACTACCAGATTCCACACACGTTACCCGAGGCACTTCAGAACAGGTGATCCCGCCACCACATCTTTCTTATCCGGTCAAAGTCATGTGACCAGTGTCGTTTTCCAATAAAACGATGACAAAACCCCCCTGACAAATCAAAATCAAGAATTCCAAATGCTGCGTTTAAGCATTGATATAACTTAAGCTAATACATTTTGCAGTCGTAATACAAATGAACTGTAATACACAGCAAAGCAATATGTTCAAGCCGTTATTATGAATGTTGTGTGAAGACGTTGGCTTTCTCTCTTCAGAACAGGAGCGTTCTTCTTTCTGGTCATCAACATGGTGTTCGGCAATCTGTCTGCGGTCGAGCTGTTTATCAGTGAGAGAGTTCTCTTCATGTAAGTCTCTATAGACAAGTCTGATATTTAAACTAAGAGTGAGATCTTTAAAAAATGTTCTGTCCTGTCACCCACAGTCATGAAAACTCGAGCGGATACTATCGCACATCTGTGTACTTCCTGTCAAAGGTGTTTGCAGACCTCCTTCCAAACCGGATCCTTCCTGTGTTCATTTTCTCAGCCATCCCGTACTTCATGATGGGTGAGTAGCGGGGCTGAGACCGAGAGGACAGCGGTGAACTTTGACCTCCTAGTCCCGTCTTTGTCACAAACAAGGGATCGAAAACCGGTCTGTCTGTGTGCAGGTCTGAAGGCGGATGTGGAGGCGTTCTTTCTGTATTGTCTCACTATGAGTCTGGTCAGTCTGTCAGCCGTGAGTCTGGCCTTTCTGGTCAGTGCCAGCGTGGGCTCCTTTGCCATGGCTAACATCTTCATTGCTATTCCATTTGTCTTTATGATGGTGAGTTTATTCCGTTTTTGTTATACGCTAAGTATATAAGCCAGCAGCAATATCTGAGGTCAGTTCCTCCCGGATGATGTTTACTAACCTCTGTGTGTTCTCAGGTGTTTGGCGGTTTCCTAGTCAATCTGAATTCGATGTTGAGCTGGATGTCATGGCTGAAGTGGGCCAGCGTGTTCAGATATGGCTACAATGTAAGTGTCTTGAGGAAGAGTTCACCAGCGATCATGTTGTTCCAAATGTTTTTATTTTTCAGGTTGAGTAAATAGTGACAGAATGTGCATCCATTCAAAATACATGTTATGTCTTAGTTGTGGCATTTTACAGGTTAATTTAATAAAACAAAACTGTGTTTCCATCAGGCACTTGCTGTCAATGAGCTTAAGGATCAAGTCTTCACCAGTAACTTTACCAGGTTAGACCGTCTACTGAAGTCAATCTAAATCAAAGTTCAGTGTATGTGATGGAGGAAAATGAAGGTGCTTGTGTTGTGTGTCATTGGCAGGATGACTGGTGAAATGTATCTTGATCATCAGGAGATTGACTACAGCACATGGGGCTTCTGGCAGAATCAGGTAGCTCTGGCAGGCATCATGTGCACGTGTTTGATTCTTGCTTATGTCCAGCTACGGCGGATCAATCGCTGGAAGTGACATTATGAGCTATACAGAAATGCGTCATATTTTTACTGCCGCATATGCAATCTGAATCTTAAACCCTCTCTCTACCTCTGGTGCTATGTGGAAAGTCGTTTCATTTTATATATAAACTGTAAACTGAATACAAATGCTGAAGATGTTAAGTTTAAGTGCTTTTTATTTGGACTTGTGCGAGACGAGTCAAGCCCTTTCCAGTCCATTACTGCTAAAAACCCTGGTCTACAAAATATTTGAAACTTATTAACAGGATTTAGGTTATGGGGCGGTTTCAAATACAGGGCTTAAGACTAGTCCTAGACTAAATAAATGTTTGTCTAAACTGAAAACGGTTTCAACTGACATCTTGAAATACATGGGTGCCATTGTTTTTTCAAGGCATGTTTGTAAAATCCGTTTCAATGTCCCAATTTAACAAAGGTCTAATCTTGTCTTTATCACATCCCTGACTGGGAAACCAGACACAAATGTACATGATTGTACCAATGTAAACATCTATGGTGCTATATAACCGGTCGCTGTTTTTATGGAGTGAAAATCACATTTTTGAATGTTGTGCACTCAACATTTGTTGCTTTAATTTTCTGTATAAGGAGCAAAACAAATTCTGTAATAAAGCTTTAAACCAAACAGCAGCTAAATGAAAATCACACGACACCATGAATTGTCACAACTTGAAAATGTGCTACAAACTAGTGGACTATCATTGATCAATGTGAATGTATAAATGATGTATGTATAAATGTTGTGCACAATTCTCCACACACAAAATTAGATTTTCAAAAACTTTAAATATGGGCATCATAGTAACACTTTAGGTATACTGTATGATGAGTTTGGTTCCAAAATGAGAACTCGGTTTTTAAATTGTTTTGATTGTGTAGTCAGCTGTATTTCAGTTATTTTGTCTTAAACAAACTACAGTTTGATTATTACTTGGATTGCAAATAAAAAAAGATTTTTAAATATACATTTAGGAGACCTAGATACGTATGCAATTTGTTCAAGACCTAAACAATGTAAACAACAAAACCACAAAGAAATGGATTTAGATCGGTTTAATTTCAGTTGTTTAAAACAGAAAACAATGTTCAATGTGAAGCACAAGCTAAATCCGGACCATTATTGAAAACATGATGTGAGCGATGAAAAATCAATCAGTATTAGGGGCATTAATAACAGACAATGACAAGTGAAAGAGAATCAATTACCATTAGGATCAAAACTGTTATCCATTAAGTCACTGGCTTCACAGGTGCTCAATTTACAGTAGCTCGGGAGGCAGGAATGTCAGGGAGTCCTAAAACTGTCAGACACATTTTAGTCTCATTTCTCAGACCCCAAAGGCACCAACTACATCACTCCACTTCCCTCCCAACAATCTCGGTGCATATTTGAAGTGACATCTTACAACTAAAATTACATTTTAAAACAACAACAAAATCCCCTTTAGAACGCACAAATGCCAGTTCAGTTCAACTATTTCCCACTCTCCCTTCAAACCCTGCCTACCCCAAATATTTTTCTCAATAAAAGCTTTTAAATCGATGGTATTTAAAGAAGACAAAATTAAAAACAAAAACAAGTATTGATTTGACAACAGGAAAGCAGAGCTACAGCAGTTCTCCTTTCGTTCCCCAAGATTGTTCTTGAACGTTCTGCACATCCTTTAACTCCACACGTGGCGCCTGCAGTGCTCCAATGCCTACGACACACAAAGTAGGATGCTTTTAAAGCAAGCATTTGACCAGAAATGCATTTCACTATGCTTTGACAAGCACTGTATGGATTATTCTATACGAACACTCACATTACAGCGTGACGCGGTCTCCACATTCTTACACCAGTATGCTGGTCCCCAGCTGCACTGCTCCATTCCCAGCAGCCTTTTTACTGCCTGGGGACACGCTCCCAGCTTCTGTACACCACAACACAAAGTCAGACAGAGCTCTAAAATGTACGATACTAGGTTTAAGAGAGCATGAGAGTCCTCACCATGCAGACAAAGTCAGGATCCAGTGTTTGGAGGAGCAGCTGTACCAGAAGAGGTTCATACTGCTCAATGAGCTGATCACACTGCAGAGAAGAGAGAGCACACATGTCAGTCACACACTCCTGTCTGATGATTATATAGTTCAGTTTGGTCATTTTCTATTGACCAGATCAGCACTCCTAGAATACTACGGTGCTATTGCTAGCTCACAAATTAAAACCTGGCATGAGAAACCTTTACACCAATATTCTCCATTCTACTCATGTGGCAACCAGATGTGTAGTATGCAAAGGGGAGTTTTTCTATATAGGCACCTCTTCTTTGACAGTGTCAGGCAGGAAGTCGCAGACCTTCCTCACGGCCTCTTCAATCTGGGCCTGAGTGGCGTTCTGCTCGAGGATGCCGTCCACGTAACGCACGGCCATCTTACACACGTCACAGAAACCACCCACCTCATAGCTGGTCTGGTCCAGTACAGCTGCAAAAGCAAAGACAAAACCATTCATTCAATCCTTATCTAGAATCAAAAGAATACTGTGATTAAAAAAGCAGGCATGTATTGCTGACACGTACGGATAAAAGTGCGGCTGGCCTCCTTGCAGAGGCTGAGAAAAGTGCAGATGGTTTGGGGGTCAGCCTCCTGCACGAGCAGTTCAATGATGGCCTGTCCGTAGGCCTCAATCAGGTCCTTGCACTGTGTGGTGAGGGTGGAGGGCAAGATGTCGCACACCTTCTCCACAGCCAGCACGATTTCTTGCTGGAAATTAAAAGGATGAGCTCAAGTCTTCAGTGCATTTGTTCTGGTAGTCTGGGAAATTAGAGAATGACGTCATAGGTGGCATCGTACCTCAGATGTATGATCCTGAACCATACTCTCAAGCTCCTTCATCATAAACTCGCAGATGGCACACTGAGGAGAATCACGCACGCGCGTCATATCCTGTCGACACAAACAAGCAAAACCACATACGTTCACATACCTGCTCCATTGATTTGAATTCAAATGTCAGATGCAGATTCCTTGTAAAGGAACGTACCTTAGCTGGCTTGCCTACGGCAGGCTTCTCAAGTTTGGTTGCAGGGAACGTTTTAGCAGGGATGGATTTGGCAGGCATCAGCAGCTCCATGCGTGCGGACTTGAGCTCCGCGGAGCAGAAACCAGAACGAGAACAGATGTCCTTGGGTTGCTGCAATGCAATTTCAAGACGACAAACACAAGGTCAGCATTTCACACTCAACTTCTTTTCGGGGTCAAGCAAGCTACATTCATCAGGCATGCAGTTTTGTGAAACATCTTCCACGATGTCATGCAGTATCCAATGAGTCACTATTTATCAATAATAAATCTCAAGCTCAAGAGTCTCACCACCCTGACGCATGCAATACACGGTCCATGTGCATGATCTAGCAACCTTTAACAAAACCAAAAGTCAAACATCTGGCTCCGGCACATTTCTGTTGTTTTTAAATAAAGTTACAACGTTCTTCTAGATTCCAAACCCTACACTTGGGACGTGTGCGCTATGAAAGTTAAGATAATGAATGATTAGTCTTGCAATACGCCAACAAACCAAATGAACATCATCTAAGGGGCTGTGTCCACACAGGCGTCCGTTTACCCTGTCGCTTGCAAAGACGAGGCAGTAAAAGGCATAACATTGCCCGCGTCACTTATTCATGTATGTTTTTGAATCGTTGTTTCCAAAACTTCAGGACATAACAGCACTTTGTCTTACAAATGTACTGCAAGTGGTTTAAGAACGCTGAAGGATATACAGCGCACCACTTGGAGCGTGTCGGTCACGCTCGACAGAAGAGTGAGTGAAACACACACGCACACATTTTAACCAAATAATACAGTGTTCACATCATCTAACTGAACTGGGATGTTAATTGATCCAGGGTCCGCACCAAAAGTGTGAATGTGAAACCGCCCCACTGGGCTGTGTCCCTGACATGCTTTTTCAATTGTTTTCAACGTTAATGCAGAGCTTTTAAAAATAACCATCAGCACCCCGAGTTGAAAATTATACAACTCCGAGATGAAAATATCAGTGCTGAGACGCTACTTTTGCAGTCACTACATATCATGGCAACCACAGAGTCTCGTGGGA
Source organism: Barbatula barbatula (assembly GCF_947034865.1). Taxonomy (NCBI): domain Eukaryota; kingdom Metazoa; phylum Chordata; class Actinopteri; order Cypriniformes; family Nemacheilidae; genus Barbatula; species Barbatula barbatula. Next base: position 16,464,252 of record NC_136777.1, read on the forward strand.
CATCGCTGCGCCTTCAAAAGCACCTGCAGCGGGTGTTTTCAGCCAGCTAAAATCATCTCGGTGGAGACAGCCTCTTAGAGTAGAATACGGTCTATTGCAACAGCATTCAGATTAGTAGACAGAACAGATGATCGGTCAAACGACAGACTGATTAAGATAAAACCAAACAAGCAGTTCAAAGACCCACCTGTTCCTGTAGACCAGAGGAAAGAAAACCAGAAGAGCGAAAGGAAACGAGGGTGGGAATAAAAACAGAAAACAAGAGATTAGAGAAGTGGATTTAGCTGGCAGATAGGCAGAGTGGCTCAACAGAAGCACAAACAACAGAAGTTTTGTTCATCAGACCGCAAAAACTGCAAACACCTTAAAACAATCAAAACGGCATTAAGCCACAAATCACTTACCATAGACATGAGCTGCTGAATGACCAGTGGGCCGTACTGGCTGATGTACTGCTTACACTGTTGAAACCGAAATTAAGTCACATGTCAAAGGGAATCGCATCACAAAATACAGTGGACGAGCTCAAGGTATCCAAGCGCGAGTGGTTTGTGAAGGTTTACCAAATCAGACATGCCGGGTCCCAGGAGATCACACTGCGTCTCAACCTGTGCAAGTAGAGTGTTTACAAATGAGGAGTTGGTTCTGGCCTGGGTCTGAATGTCAGTGATGAATGTAACGCAGTCCTGGCAGACGTCACCAGTCTTCTGCAGAATGAAGACAATAAAAATAAAAATGTTGATCGCATCAGCTGGACTACAATTGAGCCATTTAAAAATAAACATGCTCTTCTCGCTAGGACTCCTCACCGGTGTTGGTGGCTCCGTGGCTTTCTCTTGGGGATTGAGAAGTTGAGGGATATTGAGCAGGAAAGGATTGAAACGCTGGGTCAGGTCCACTTCAGGAATCTCATTGGACATGAGCTGAGCTTTAGCCAGAGCTTCCTGCTGGGAGACGCACAGACCCAGAGCACCACACACCACACTGGGGTTGTCCTGTGAGAGAGTCCAACAAAGCAGTGTTTGTAAAGCATGACGTGCATGTAGGATCTTTAGCCAAATCCACAGACCGAAGTCATAATCCTGTATAAAAACACTCCAAGATAAGCTTTGATTAAGGGTTGCTTGGTAAGACACTTGCTCGGTCTACTAGACATCTTAGCTTCACTATGAGGTTCACTATCCATAGTGAGCAACTTGTCGGAGAGATGAAGTGTTCCCACTTTCACTACTGCTTTCCATCAGAAACTAGCTTCAACAAAAACGTTAAAGCATGTTATGCAATCCATTAAAGCGGAAGAGAAAGATGTTGCTCACCAGCTCTCCCTGGATGATGCCCATGATAACGGGCAAGTAATTGTCCACATTCTCCTTGCACAGATCAGACAAGCTCTCATCAGGGATCAGCTGACAGGCCTTCTCCAGGTAGCCAAGGATTTCACCCTAGATTTAACACAACAGTTTAAAGTCTGCAAAAATATATATACCAAACCGTTGGCGTCACCATGTGAACGTACCTCTGTGCCGTTATCTTTCATCAGTTGCTCCACCACAGTCAACACCTCTTTGCACAGGTCACATGGCACAGATTTCTACAAGGAAGTATTGTACACTTAGCGCTCATGAATTATTCACTGGAAGGCTAAAGCCCATTTGAGAATCAGGTCCACTCACCATCTGAGGCTTGTTCCACACATTCTGTTGGCAGTGTTGGACCGCACCGCATACAGAAGCGGTCTTGACACTCTGGCACCAGTAGGGGGGGCCACGGGCACACTGCTCTGTACCCAGCAAGGGACTTGCCACAGCTAGAAAGATCAAAATGATCGACAATGTTCACAATATGTTCATTGTATTAATAGGTTTCAACACGTTATTCTCCAATTACCTTATGGCTTGAGTTAAAGTGAAGGTTCACTCATTTTATATTTATATATACTGTGCATATTCATTATATTATATATAATGCACAGTGAAAATAAATATATTTATGTAAACACAAACTTTTGTTCTTTAAACTAGGGCTGTTCCCCAATTTATTGCTTAGAGTCCACACAACGTTGAAATGAAACTAATCTAAAGAAACTTGATCTAGCTGCAAAACTAAATACCTCAGACTTTCACAACCTGTTTTCAAACTCTGGCTTTAACCTCTCATAGACTCAATAACAGCTCACAGTGTTCTATCTGACCTAAACCCACAAATGGAACAAACAGAAAGACATTTTAGAATATCAAGTTAAGAAAACTATGAGGATACTACAAAATGTACCCAGAACACGTGCAAACTGGAAAGTCCCAATTTTTACAGACAGTTGATACCAAAAATGACATTCAATTACATCCGTGACACATTTTGTTCTCCTATAAATATGATGAGATGGCAGAAATACTGCCATTTCAATCTAAATCACAAGCGGTGTCATCATATACAACACAAAAAACTGGGGCCCAAAGCACATGACTTTATAGTCACAGTTTCCACCAGATAATCATCACAAAAGCAAAGCCAAACACAAAAGCCAGAAAATGAATGGGAGTCAAGGACACATATGCATTATAATATGATGAATTATTCACCCCATCAATGATGAGTCAAACCTCTTATGATCCAGCAACCAGAGTCAGTCAGTCTCTTAGTAATGAAATAAAAAACGCAAGGCCACTTTAGAAATACAATTAAATCCTTCCTTATACTATTTATTTTAGATTTCTGTCAAAATTCATTTGTATTAATATTTAATTGCGTAGTTTTAATTGAAATGAACATACAGAGTTATTGATTCTTTGCAGCGGTCTAATGGAACTCACGTTTGAGCCTCATAATGTTTATGTTGTTGCCACTGAAACGGTCTATGAAATTAAAAATAAAACCCAAAAAGTGCAAGCTAAAAAAAAACAATGGCCAAAGAACTAGCAGTAAAAGTGGGTCATTTACAGTTTTGCATAACCTAAACATTGATGTTATGAGACTATATTGCCCAACACACCATAAACACCTTATTCTACATGAGATTAAATCATCTGTGCCATTGAAGTCTTTTACCTGCTTGACATCCATTAATACTAGTAAGAGGCACATGATGCTACACTTCATATAAAACTAGTCTAACAATTTATGTAAAGGTTGTGGACGCTGTTTAAGTCCATTCAATCATTGTAAGATGTTCCTTAGTCAGAAGACATTTAGCTTAAAGTCTACATGATGAAACTAAAAATAGAAAACAGCCCACAGCTCTATTAGAAGAGAAACATGAACTCTAGTGGATTCATGAAGACATTTCACGTGTTGATGAAGGAGGAAGATGTGAAAGCTTCAAAATAGCGTCGGCCTGATGACAAGAGGACCTGCGCGAAAACACGCGGAAGTGAACCTTTCCGAAGAAAACAGAAACCAATGTCCGAGGAAATAAAATGACTTCCTATGACGTCTGAAAAAAGGTCCAGGTGCATTTGTGGAGGGGCAACCGTGAAAGTGACGTTTCGTTGAAGTTCGCTGTCAGGATGTAGTCAACGCTTTTATTGTAAACAGAAGATTCATGAAAATCTATTTGATTTGATCAAACGAGACTTCATGAAATGATCAAAACAGACTTTAATGGGATCAAGTGACTCAACTGCGCCAAAACGCAAAACTGCACTTAAGCTCCTAACAAAAGACATCATTTCAATAAGACACGCGCTCGATTGAATATTTAAAACGAAATAATAGAAATGATTAACACATCTATTGTTGGTCCCCTTGTTAGATAACACCCACGCTAGCTAGTTCGCTAAGGGGTACGAAAGATCTGCAAATGGACAACATAGAAGGGAACCCGTTCATTTGAACACCCTAATGTTAATAATCATAAAACCTTCAGTAAATTATATTAGAAACAATTGATTGGTTCTTATCAACCCGACGTTACATGACATGTTTACCAAAGAGCGCGTGCGCCACTACAGCTGCTGAACACAAAACATCATATGAAAGAGAAGATTGTGTGTGTATATATTACCAGTGGAAATAAACAGCAGCGTGAGCAGCATCGTGTGTCGGATGAAAGGCTTCTCTTAGTCGCGTTAGGTCTCGTCCGTGTCAAATGAAGGTGTTTATGCCGCAGTGTTGTCGTGCGATGAGACTTTATGCTGATCTCACTGTCAGCTGACTGCTCGCTGAACACACACGTGACTTCATCCGGCGCTGCGCATATCGATCGACGTATGACATCACAATACCGCGAGACCCGTGCTAGAGTACCCGCTCTCTCGCGTTGTTTTGATGCCATGGAAGCGCGTGTATACAATGTTTTTATTGCTTCGTTAATAATAAAGTTTCTCGCATTGGTTTCTCCTCTAGTTGTTTGGTTTATTACTAAGTGCAGACAGGGGCTAGTTGTCACACGGGCTATACCGCAGGGATTTTGAGTCAAAAGTCCAATCATATAAATGCTTGTTTTGTCTTGCGGTGCTTTATATGCATATGTCATATTTTATACTGCGTAAACATTATTTAGAAATGTAGAAATGTACATGTTACTGTACGATTCCCTCATCAAATAGAAATTAAATGTTAAGTCCATTACATTATGTCTGGTGCAAAACATCCTGCATTTGAATGCTTGTAATGCATCTAACATCTTTATAAGAGACTTCTTAAAAACAAATAAAATGGGGCAGAAAACATTCATCGTGGCCTACCAAAATCTCCAAAAGAAACAAGCTTAGATACCAATAAATAGGGCTTGAATCAAATAAAGAACTGTTGCAAGAAACTAAGAAAATACGGACTTTGTGGTTAGTATCAGCTTTTTAAAGGCTTTGCTCAACATTGATTTTACTTGATTTAATCAACCCGTGAATGTGAAAACTGATGTGTTTAACATCTCTAGTTAGTTAATTTTATCGTCTCCAAAAGAAGTAGATTGGATTGGGTCAGTTCCAAGCGCTGCATATTGAACAGCGCTTCCTCTAGCTGTTTACAGTCCCTGTTATATACAAACACTGTTATATTAGCTATACATTACATCGCCTTGTATATCCCATTCACCTTTTTTGAAGGAAGTGGGAAAAAACACTGAATACAAAGTTGACATTCTTTTTAATATTTAGATATTTGACTAATCTAAAGGGTAACTAATTATAATGACTTACAACAAAAAAGGTGACAACATTATAGGTATTTTTGACCAAAGTACGTGAGGCCCGAGTGTGTTAAATTTTATTTGATTTCTTTCATAGCGTTTAAGTATTCTGAATTTCTGTACACATCACATATATCAAGTAAATACGCTTTTCAAAGTATAAAAATGATGCAGATATTTATTAGTTTGGTTGCAGCAGTATGTTTCATAATCCATCGGATGAAGATCACAGAATGTCCTGTACAGAAAAAAAAATTGTTATATGACAGTAAACACAATATTAACAGTTAAAGGCTATAACAGCAACATCATTGGCTCATTTGATACTAAATGAGATGGCAATAAAGCTCTTGGAAAGTTTCCAAATATGTTTGAATTTGTTTTGGTGACCAGAGCATCCAGTACACAGAGACCATAACACAATAGAATACAGTACACGGATGATTTAAATAAGGGCCTATGGGTATATGATGACACATGTGTTAATTCCTTCTCTCCCCGTATCTCTTACCAAGCACATATACTTTAAATATTCTAATATTATTACACGGCTCGTTGAAATGCTTGATTCTGATTGGACAGTCACGACATTTGCATGTTCGTTATTCACAGATAACAACCCGGATGATTAAACAAATGATTAAACCGAATTGCCAGTTCGTGACATTTGAACGTCGTTTCTTACCTTAAAACCGAAAGGAAACAGCTTTTGCTCGCAGAAGGCAAACTAAATATTTCAAATCTACATTTGATGTCCAGTTTTTTTCTCAAGTGGCAAGTATCCGTGTTATAAACGGCATAATGTACAAGCAGCCGTTTGTTATCGCGAAATAATCCCCTTCAGTGCGATACGAGATCCTGCGCATGCGTCTGGTCCTGAACACACTGTCGATAACACCCGGCTGCCTGTACATTATCCTTCAGACACAACATGAGAATGTTATATGTTTGGTCATATGAAATGATGCACACATGTGTAAGTTAGTTCACGTAGACTAAATGGATATGTGCACACGACCTGACCATCCAAACATTTTGACCTTTTTCCTGTTTATCAGTTAAACGCAGATACCACATGATACAAATCATAATGAAGCCATCAAGACTCACATTTAATGCAACGAGGCTTGCTTGGCTTTCTCTGAAGATGAGCCACAGCACTGTGCTTTGGGAATCTCGATATCATTCTTCAGAACTGCCGGCCGCAAAACGTCAATGTCCCGTTCAAGGTGCCCTAACAGGCCGCTTATGATATTGGGCGAAGAGTGAAAGTCAATGGAGAAGTATCCACCCTGCGAGTGTCGACAGTCGTGTTTGGAGATCTTGTAGGGCAGCCTCCGTTCACCGAGGTTCTCCAGACCTCTGACGATCGCGCCCCGCTCGAACAGAGTCTCCACCGTGCGCCGCAGGACAGCCGCAGTCTCCGGCCTCTGCATCGCCTTCAGGATCAAACACAGCTCATAACGCGGCATCTTTCTATAACTACAGAATACGTTCACATCAATTCATATTACGAATCAAACTACTGTGAGATGACGGATCCGAGCAGCACGCGTCCTACTACAGATCGCAACACTTATTAGTGGCTATTGTGCGCCCCCTACAGTATTGGAGTGTTACACGCGGATACGGGTTATGACTTTTCGACCTTTCTTTTTCAAGGCGAACGCGTGATTTAAAACTACGCTGCCTGTTTATGTTCTTAAAATAAACAAATGAAGGATCATTTCCTATTTACTAAGTAACCAAGCTGTAAACCTGATCTCGTTCCGTGAACCTTTTCTGTTCAATGTAGAATATGCACAGAAGCTAAATCAACACGATTACACATTGATTCCATTTTTTATTGAAATTAGAAAAGCTATTTATGGCCGAGGCCAATTGAATGTGTAACTACGGTAAAATGTCTTTGGTAAACACATAATGACGCGTTTACTGTGCGCCGTTACCTTCAGCGCCTCGTGACGCTGAAATAGCCAATCGCGTTGTTCTTGTACACCAGAGAAGTGAAGATGGCGCAGGACGGCTCGGTGCCTAGCGATCTTTACCAGCATGTTTACTCGTTTCTCGTGGAAAACAAGTTCGCTAGAGCCGCGAGAGAGTTTTTGAAGCAGGCTAAAGTGGTAAGCGCTCCGGCGGGTTATAAAGATTCTCGCGCGCAGTAATGTGCTGATCGGCACACACGCGTGGGACTGACACGCAGTTTGTGTGAAACACGTGTTCACTTCGTTTCTGAACTCACTGCGCTTAAAGACGTTTAATTAATACCGGTTGTTCGTTATTATATCATTTTAATAGACACTATGACAGCTATTTAGATCGACATTATAATATGAATGGCCATTGAGTTTTTACTGTTATGGACTTTTGCAACAGGTCGAGAGTTATCACTGTTTTTATTTGTTTTGTCACTACAAACCAGGCAAATTGAAAATAAATGTTTAAATTAAAATGCAATTACAAAAACTTTTACAGCTTAGGTCTTGATCGCATCTTCATTAATCGCTAATACTGTCAATGTCTGTCTGCAAAATGCATAAATGTAACGTTAATGATTGAAGAACGTTTTAACCCATAAAATATAATCGTTTTTATGAAGTAAAAATCTGTTATATTTGGTTTTCCAAGTGACGTGTTTAATGTTCTGATCAATGAGTCAGTGGCTTACCTCTGATGCACTTCCTTCTGATTAGAAACCTCAGGATCAGAATGAGGAACGTCTCCTGGACATCTTCCAGTTTTGGGTGAAGTACGTGCAGGCTTTTAAACCCTCTTTTATGTGGCTTGCTTTTGGTGTTTGAAATTTCATGGCTGACCTTTATTTTGTATTTTTGCTTAAGGTCCCCTGAAACTAAAAAACGCAAAGCTGTCACTAATGGCACATCAGCGGCCAACGGTCCGTCAGCCAAGAAAGCAAAGAAAGATGCCGAGAGTTCAAGCAGCGAAGACTCCAGCAGTGAAGAGGAAGAGGCGGCACCTGCAAAGAAAGTTGTGCAAGGTACACAAAACGTAACGTAACCATTAGGGGTGCTCCGATCAGGATTTTTGGGGCCGATTACTGGAAGCTGTATCACCCGATTACAGGGTCTATTTGAAGCCTTCTAATTATCATGTAGCATTATTTATTACACGATATGTACATTACGTATTACAATTAAGAGAAGACAATTTATCATGGATTGAAAACTGTGTATTTATTTGCAAGCAACATGTTCAGCATATTAACTAAGCAGCCTGTGCTTGGTTATTGGGAACAGCTAGGGCTTGACAAATACAACTTTCCTGTAGAATATAACATAAAAATAAAGACAGAACATCAAAGCATCTTTAAATTTTGCTTTAGACTTTAAACTAAAAACTTCATTCGCACTCGCGAATGAAGCGAGTAAAAATTTGTCACGCGAGTTTTGCGTCATCTGATTGGCTATTCTGGATTGGCCTTCATAGAGACCGTCGATCAAATATCCCAAAGCAATTATCGGTCGATTATGATCGGCGACCGATCATCGGAGCCCCCCTAGTAACCATTCTGATGCTCTGAAACAATCAGTCTCAAAAATTAAGCAAATGCAGCATGGAAACGGTTCTTCGTTTAGTGTAGGTTTGACGTTTAGTGTAGGTTTGACATGATTAAAGAAAGGGCTTTAGGATTCAACATTGCACGTTGCAACTACATGCAGTCAGCAACACTTTTTTTCTACATTACAGTAAAGGCTCCCGCTGCAAAGAAGCCTGCAGCCGCGAAAGCTGAGAGCAGCAGCTCGGAGGACTCCAGTGATTCAGAGGATGAAGCTCCGGCTAAAGCTCCAGCAAAGGTGAGGACGTGTACATGAGCATGCGTGACATCACTGTGTTTCCGCTTCCCCTCACCTGTTAATTTGTCATATAGAAACCCGCAGCAGTGAAACCTGCCGTCCAGCCTGCCGTGGCAGCCAGAAAAAAAGACACCAGCTCTAGCAGCGAAGAATCCGATTCAGGTGATGAACCTGCCAAGACTCCTGCAAAAGGTGAGCTGAGACATCAGGGTGCGTTCGTGTGGGTTGTCGTGCAGTTATGTAACTCAAAGCATTGATGTTTGGTACTCAGGAGCTAAACCTGTGGCTGGGACCTCTAAGCCGGGGTCCACTCCAGCAATTGTGGCTCAGAAGAAGCCAGAGAGCAGCAGCGAGGACAGCTCTAGTGATTCTGAGGATGAGGCACCAGCTAAAGTATTTGGTTTTATCGGTAGTTAATTATGTATTTTATTGAAAAAAATAGCCATTGATACAAGTGTTTTGTTTTCATGTCTGCATCACAGAAAGCAGTAAAGGCACCTGTCCCAGTGAAGACCCCTCCAGCCAAACCTGCGGCCACTGCAGAGTCCAGCAGTGAGGAGTCATCCTCCGATGAGGATGAGGCTCCGCCTACCAAGAAACCCAAGCCTGGTAATACTGCATTCTTTCCCTGGTCAAATTTATCTGCTTTGAAATAAAAGTTGGTTTCTAAAAAAGAAATCTGTGTAAAATTAAAGTGACTGTTTCAGGAAAATTCAGTGCTGTTCCGCCTCCAAAAGCACTGACAGTCGCTGCCCCAGTTAAGACTGTGACTCCCAAACCTGTGACTCCCAAACCTGCTGCAAAGGATTCATCCAGTTCAGACAGCTCTGGTACAGCCTGATTATTACCATACGTTTTTGTTTTTTATCTGTGACTGGAGATGCTAATGAGTTTCTGTTTTACAGATTCAAGCTCAGAGGAAGAGGCAAAGAAGCCAGCGGCCAAACCTGCCCCTGCTAAGGCAGCTCCAGCCAAGAAAGTCCCCACTAAAGTCGCACCCGCTCAGAAAGACGACTCTTCAAGTTCAGATTCAAGCTCGGAAGACGAAGCTGCAAAACCAGCTGCTAAATCCACGCCTGCGAAAGCCACGTCTGCTAAAGTCACCCCAGCTGCAGGTGGCTCTTCATCTTCCAGCTCTGACGACTCGGATGAAGAGGAGACTAAGAAACCAGCTGCTAAAGTTATAGCGGTTAAACCTGCGCCAGCCAAGAAAACCCCAGCTAAAGTCACGCCTGCTACGAAAGAGTCTTCATCCAGCTCAGAGGACTCTGAGGATGAAAAGTCAGCCAAAAAAACAACTCCAGCCAAGGCTGTTCCTACTAAAGCTGCCCCTGCAAAGACCGCGACTGCCAAGTCACCTGCTGTGAAACCTGCAGCTAAACCAGCTGAGAGCAGTTCTGACTCCGACAGCTCCTCAGATGAAGACGAGGAACCTCCAAAGAAAGCTAAGGCCACCCCTGCTAAGGCCACCCCTGCTAAGGCCACCCCTGCTAAGGCCACCCCTGCTAAGGCCACCCCTGCTAAGGCCACCCCTGCTAAGGCCACCCCTGCTAAGGCCACCCCTGCTAAGGCCACCCCTGCTAAGGCCACCCCTGCTAAGGCCACCCCTGCTAAGGCCACCCCTGCTAAGGCCACCCCTGCTAAGGCCACCCCTGCTAAGGCCACCCCTGCTAAGGCCACCCCTGCTAAACCAGCTGAGAGCAGTTCTGAAAGTGACAGCTCTGACTCTGAAACTCCAGCCGCTAAGACGACTAAACCTGCAGGTGCTCCTCTAAAGAGCTCTACTCCTGCAGCAAAACCACCTGCTCCGGCCAAAAAGCCAGCGGCGAAGTCCAGCAGCAGCGATTCAGAAAGTTCAGATGAAGAGGAGGTCAAGAAACCTGCAACTCCCAAAGCAGCAGCAGCCCCCGTAGTCAAGTCCGTCTCAGCTCCAGCAAGTGCAAAGAAGGCTGAAAGCAGTAGCTCTGAATCGTCTGATAGCTCAGATTCTGAAACTGAGGCTAAAAAAGTTCCTGCCAAACCTGCAGGCGTCAACGGAAAGGCTGTAACTAAAACCCCCACCTCTGCAGCGAAGACCCCGGCCAAAAAACCTGCAGAGTCTTCATCTTCGAGTGACAGTAGCTCTGATGAAGATGAGAAGGTGTCTAAAACACCGGCAGTGAAAACTCCGCCCCCTACAAAAACTACACCTGCTAAGAAAGCAAAGGCTGCTAAAGACAAAGCAGAGAGCAGCTCATCTGAGGATTCTTCATCTGAGGAAGAGGAGGCAGCTAAGACTCCTGCCACAAAAGGTATATATAAAATAACACAAGTTTTTTTAAATAGTAAAAAATAATTTCTTCAAAATATCATCTTTTGTGTTCTGAGGTACGAAGTCATACAGGTTAGAAATGATAGAATCTTTATTTTTGTGTGAATTATCACTATAAGCATTTTTACATTGAGAATTTTAAAATGAAAATTTTCATCAGGTTTTTTACAATTTCCATATAAGTAAATTAACGTTGAATGACGCCATGGAAACTAAATGAAATGTAATTGTGCATATTTAGGTAATGGTTGAATTTATGGTTGCGCACAGTTCTTTCTGTGTAAATCGAAAACTATTGAATGGGATTGAACCAACACCAAAACACACAATAGCGATGTATATGCTCATCACCTTAAACAAATTACGGTTCATAATTAAATGATTTATTCCGCTTAAAGGCTGAGGAATATAACCGTTTTTTTTCAAAGACACTGTGAATGCTGCCAAGTTGGTGTGAAATAGTTTCATGTTTATTTATGCTCTTGTAAAGAGTTAAGCTCTGTTTTAAGGCCATTTTGGTTTCAGTACAGCGGTTTTTAATTTCCTCATTGGATAAACACCATTAGGAGTCCGACTTGCTTCTCTGAAACTTCTCATACTCCAGTGCTGCTGTTTCAGTGTATGAAGAGTGCAAAGCTCTGAATTCTCTCCCTCTCCTTTTATTACAGGCAAACGGAAAAACAAAGTGGAGCAGAAGACGCCTGAGAATAAAGAAATTACAACTTCCACACCTCAGACCTTTCCTAAAGTCAAACAGAAGGTAAAGGGCTGTGCATTATGAACCCAGAGTTCCCACAGTCACGGAAAATGATTGGAATGATCCGATTTGAATGCTTTTACATGTTATGCATAATGTATTCAATTATTAATAAATGTAAAATGAAAGTTATTGATGAAGTGGGAACACTAGCTTGCATATACATAGGGCCAGAATCAACACAAAGTGCATATTCAAACGCATCCAAACCAAATGCAAGGCACTCGACAGTTTACATCGATCGACTTTTTGATTCTTATTAATTCATAAACCAAACGGCAGCAGTGAATACTCATTACACTGTTTTAAGTTAACCAGAAAAAAATCGTAACGTATTCACTGATGTCATTCAAAACCTGTTTATGTATCTTTCTTCTGTGGAACACAAAAGGTATTTTGAGGAATGTCTCCGTGGTCAGTGGGGACCAATGTTGTTTAGTTAAAAAATGTGCAAAAGGATTATTGAATACAAACCAAGTTCCCACATAATAGCAAGCTCAACAATGTCAGTGCTGTTTGGTTATGCACTTTTGTTTAAACACATTTCTGTCTGTCCGTCTGTTGTGTGCCGTCTAAAGGCAACCAGTGCTCCTTTCCGTAGAATAAGAGACGAGGAGATTGAAGTGGACCCTCGTCTAGCAAACAACTCTTTTGATGCAAAGGTAAGATGCTCCTGATATTAATATGAATCTCGTCACACTGCTGTGCTGATATATTCATTAATTTAGCTTAAAATAATGCATGAGACCCTGGTTGTCACTGTAAAATGGATTTCATTTCATTTCTTGAAGATGGGAGCCAATGGAGACTGGGGCCAGAAAGCCAATGACGTTCTTAGACACACCAAGGGCAAATCTTTCCGGCACGAGAAGACCAAGAAGAAGCGCGGAAGTTATAGAGGCGGCGCCATTTCCACCTCGGTCAACTCCATCAAATTCGACAGCGACTGAGATTCAAACGCAAAACAGACTTTTAGGACTCTACTTTGACTTGTCTCTTTCTTTGCAGTATTTGCTCTAGCAATCTATTGTGCTCGTTCTGCTGATGCTCTACTGAATCTGTTCTGCAGTCAGTATGTTTCACCACCATGAGTTGACAACATGGACTGAGATTGGTGGCCAGATTTTATGCTCAGTCTTACATGCAGTTAGACATGGCAACCACACGGTGGCGCCAGTTCATCGCGTTGTGTCATTAAAAGCCTTTGATTATTTTCCATGTAAGAAACAACTGGCTTTTAAGTTTGTTTTGACAGAATTATGTATGATTGTTCTAACGGTCATTTGTTGATTTTGTACTAGATATGTAATCTTTTTTTATGTGACAGTGATTTCAGTGTAATTTTTATGGTTGCGTTAGGTTCAAATTTTTCATCTTCTCATATGAAGCCATGTAGGTAATGACTCCGCCCACTTCAGTTTCACTGACCCATGAAATGGCATGTGACTCATTTATTCTTATTTGGTTTTTGTTTTATTCACTCAGTATTGTGTAATTTAACACTCGGAATCATCAGTCTTGAACCTTTAATTAAAAACTTGACCGATGGACCTCAACTGACCTTGATGTGGTTTTTGACTATGGTTTCACATGTGATCGTAAATGGGGTAGACAAAAAAGAGGTTGAGGTAAAGCTCTTCCTCAAAATCAAACTTTATGATTTCAATTTGAAGACACTGTTCAGGTTATTGCGTTGTCAGCTGCAAACACTGGCACTGCTTTGTATGGGCCCCTGTCTTAAGTTGTCGCCCCTTGCCATCGCCCATCTCAGAGGTGAATATATGTGTCCTATAAATATAATTGTACAATGTTCAATTAAAAGTAAAGTCAAAACACATAACGTATTTACCTTTACAACATTAAAATGTTAGATTTTTAAACTAAACGTTATGAAATTGTATTTACTGTATATTATCAGTACATTGAAAAGTATGCATCAATTTTGTTTTACACTTGTCAAGACACAATTTCATAGAAGTGCACTTTAGTGTACATATAAAAGCAATGCTACTAAAAACACAGGAATAATGGCCGACAGAGAAACACTCAATAAATACACTCAGTAAATGTAAATACCATGAACTGATAACAGTTGGTGTATTGCTCTTAAGAAAGAGTGAGATCCGGCCTGAACTGTGTCCTAGTCCTGCTCTGCTGGGAACCAATATAACGCTCTTGAATCCTATTGCATTAATGCCCAAACACACTACAAAAATATATTTTGTAATAGTTTAATGGAAAAGTTTAAGGTTTTAATGGAAGCTATTTTCTGTGATGGTTTAAATTCTCCTTCAAACAGCAGGTTTTCAGCAGGTTTATGACATCAGTATCTGTATCACGACAGCAGAACTTGTATTCATTGGGTTTCATTGTGTTAGGGTTATAACACAAAACACCATTATATTATTTGTCCGAAAACGCGAATGTCTATGTATCCCTGCTAAAAACTTGTCTAATGCCTCCATTAAAATACTACAATGAACCACTGACTTTCTATTAAAAACGTGTGTTGAATCAGTTATAATGTTCATTTTGTGTGGGTGCATTTTCACATCAATATGAACAATCTCAACTTTCATTAATTGCTCAGCATCACTTTTCTGTTCATTCACGCCTTAATGAAATAAGGAAACATCTCTTGCATGTTTTACTGACCTCGCCTTTAATATAATTATACATGGTTATCAAAGTTATTTTATTTTTCATAGAAATTGGGTATAATTATAAGAATAATTATTATTCTGCAAACTAAAAACATGAATTAATAATTAAATGAATAAAAGAGTATCCAGCAGTGTTTATATAATACAACGCAAATGTGATGATATACATGTTTTTAATGATTCAAAAATAAAACTGTTCTTACCCTTTAAATAAGATTTAATCTTTGATCGCGAGACCCTGGTCTGGATGACGTTTGACTCGCAGCCTGGTGCACACTAGCATGACTGAGTCCGTCTGAGTTGATTTGGTCAGTAGTCTCGTTTTTAAAACAAACTATTAACTCCATTCTTAACCTCCAGTGTGACAACATTCAATGTTGTCCTTTTGCTCATCATTGAAATAAAATGTATTATTTTTTATTAACTTTTATATTAATATTTTCACTTAAAATACTGTTAATACGTATTATTTCGTCTTTACTGTGTGTTGTTGTGTCACATAGAAGATTTTTGAAAGTCGACGTTTTAAAAAACGATTTTAGATTCACCCTTATATACAGTGTGGCAAAAAAGTATTTAGTCAGCCACCAATTGTGCAAGTTCTCCCACTTAAAAAGATCAGTATTGAGGTCCACAACCTCAAACAGTCAGACTCCAAACTCCACTATGACCAAAGAGCTGTCAAAGGACACCAGAAGCAAAATTGTAGACCTGCACCAGGCTGGGAAGACTGAATCTGCAATAGGTAAGCAGCTTGGTGTGAAGAAATCAACAGTGGGAGCAATTATTAGAAAATGGAAGACATACAAGACCACTGATAATCTCCCTCGATCTGGGGCTCCATGCAGGATCTCACCCCGTGGGGTCAAAATGATCACAAGAACGCTGAGCAAAAATCCCAGAACCACTCAATGACCTGCAGAGAGCTGGGACCAAAGTAACAAAAGGCTACTATCAGTAACACACTACACCGCCAGGGACCCAAATCCTGCAGTGCCAGACGTGTCCCCCTGCTTAAGCCAGTACATGTCCGGGCCTGTCTAGAGAGCATTTGGATGATCCAGAAGAGGATTGGGAGAATGTCATATGGTCAGATGAAACCAAAATATAACTTTTTGGTAAAAACTCAACTTGTCGTGTTTGGAGGAGAAAGAATGCTGAGTTGCATCCAAAGAACACCATACCTACTGTGAAGCATTGGGGTGGAAACATCATAATGCGTTGGGGCTGTTTTTCTGCAAAGGGACCAGGACGACTGATCCGTGTAAAGGAAAGAATGGATGGGGCAATGTATCGTGAGATTTTGAGTAAACGTTGCTTGGTCTTTCAGCATGACAATGATCCCAAACACACCGTCCGGGCAACAAAGGAGTGGCTTGGTAAGAAGCATTTCAAGGTCCTGGAGTGGCCCAGCCAGTCTCCAGATCTCAACCCCATAGAAAATCTTTGGAGGGAGTTGAAAATCTGTGTTGCCCCATAACATCACTGCTCTAGAGGAGATCTGCATGGAGGAATGAGCCAAACTACCTGCAACAGTGTGTAAAAACCTTGTGGAGACTTACAGAAAACGTTTGACCTCTGTCATTGCCAACAAAGGGTATATAACATAGTATTGAGATGAACTTTTGTTATTGATCAAATACTTATTTTCCACCATAATTTGCAAATAAATTCTTTAAAAATCAGACAATGTGATTTTCTGGATTTTTCTTCTCATTCAGTTTCTCATAGTTGAAGTGTACTCATGATGAAAATTACAGGCCTCTCTCAAAATAATGTATTATTCAGAATAATTATCACACATTGGATTTTTGTTAAACAATATTTTTATTTTGGGGAAATTCTATATTCACAAACGTAAGGGCCTTAAAACAAAACCATTGTTTTCTATTTTTCAAAAATAATTTTGGTATTACTTTAAGCAAAATAAAATCGAAAATTGGAAGAAAATTATTTATGTTGCTTGAATAACTTGAGCTTTTAGAAGACACTGATGTTTAGTATTTGTATTATTATTCATTTTGTACTTGATCTGTTCTTCACTCCGTTATGTTGTTTGTCTTGTTCTAGGTTTGTGTATGTGTTCTGGTTTTCCTAGAACCTCTTATTTAAGTTTGATATTCCTTATTGTAATTGTTTGCATAATAATAATAGTTTTGTTTGTGCACTATATTTGAGCTATATAACCACCCAGGATGCAGCATTTTGGATCGGTAGGTACAGTAATGAGGTTAAATACCGTCATGAATAGACATCCATTCAGCTCTGCAGTGGGCTTTTCTTTCACATCACAACTGAAGCTGGATAAGACAAAGAGGCATCTTGCCAAGTGTTTTCTCAAATAATAGTAATTTGGACTCGACTATTTGTTGTACGTGTGATTGTTTCTTATACTTTGTCTTTATATTGTACCGACAGAAAGTGTAAAAATGATTCAAGCAGGAGGGGAAAGTATAAATGTGTATTAATGTAGTGCTGCCCTGCGGTGGATATCTAAAACACTCACCATACTTCAGTTGTGTGAAATGAAATATCATCATGCTTTAAATAACTCACCTCTGAAGTGTATGGGGCATCAATCATGTTTTTACTCAATAATATCAATAACAGTTTGCTGTAATATACTGCCTCTTATTATTTGTGCTTATGGCTGTTCATTGGGCATTAGGTTGCACTTATGAAATGTTGCATATTTTAAAATAAACCAATTAAAATAAAATAAATGAAACCGTTTGCCATGTGGCTCTGAAATATTAAACTAGCCTTTTGTTGCCAATTTCTATGCATTAGCCTAATGGTGCTTTTATCAATTACACACTTAACTTTTACAGTGTTCATAATTTATTATTGTAAATACATTAACAGATTAGGGACACGTCCTGCTATAAAACATCCTACGAAACAGGAACAACAGATTGTTAACCTGACAAAAAATGGATATTGAATATTACCAAAAAAGCACTTATTTGTTCAGGATATGGGACTATGCAAAATTTGATATCTCAATATTGTTTATGGGGTGCAGGAAGCCTATTTTCATGAATAAGGGGTTGCTAGTTAATCCCAGGGATTTGTAGTCATAAATCAAAAGTACAATCTCCCCCGTAAGGATGGTGCGAAGCCTCAGCTTGAACGTCTCAAACGGAGATGTTTTAATAAAATGTTTTAATAATATCATTCTTTCACTAATAAAGTCATTCACTTATCAGTAAATGATATTCCATTAATGCATTTCATAATACAATGAAAATTGCTTGTTAAATCATTTGGGGTGTATTTTGGTTTTCACTCAAGAGAGTGGCAGCAAGTGTTTCTATATCAAAGCTGAATAACATAAATCTTAACATTCAACGACACCCTTAAACTCATTTCACTGCCTGTAGGACACAGGGAAGCGTTTTATTTTGGTGACCTCTTGCTGTTTTCTTGCCACGTGCCATCGTCAAACTAGTGTATGCAGAATTACACAATCCAACTTCAAAGCTAGTTAACAACAAATAAATAAATACGAGTTAACCAAGATTTCTTCATGAAGTTGTCGGAAGGGATCTTGGACATGGCACGGAAGTAGCAGATGCATGAGCCATTGCAGCACAGCGCGTCAGATGTGCCATCCTAATGAGTTCATTCCTTAATGATTAATGAAAGTCCATACAGAGCGTAATAACAGAGGACGGCTCTCTGAGAGTTACTGCTGTTTCGGCATGGCAAAGTCCCAGGCGGTGTCCTGGCCGCACTTCCACATGGCGCGCACCAGTCGGGTGAATCCCATGTCTTTGGGCTTCTCCAACCCGCGCATCAGCCTCTGTTTCATGATGGAAATGAACTCCTTGTTACTCAGCTCCCCGTTACCTGAAAGACAGAATATGAGAGTTTGAAGGAGATTACGTAATCTGATGGTTACCTACTGCCAACTTCATGTTATCTTAAACCTGTATGACTATTTCTTCCGCAGAACGCACATGAGGATATTTGAGACATACATGAGACATTTCTCAAACATTTTCTTCAAGTCCAAAAAGGAAAGAATCCGTTCACTCACCGTCACAGTCGAAGAGCGCAAACACCACATCGCACACATGATCCGACAGCTCTACTTTGGCCACCGTGCGTGCCACCTGCTTCATAGTTGCTGGAAAGAGACAGAATGAGAGAATTATTCAACCCTAAAGATTAGTCCTGTATCCCGCTGGACTGGATAAATACAGGACATTCATTCCCTGCTATAAAGCAAGAGAAAGATGGATAGAGAAATAAAGAAAGAAGAGCCTGTGGTGTGTTTCAGTGGACATTAATGGTGAGGAGGAACCAGACCAGCCTCAGAAAAACAAGAGCGTCTGGCGTTCTTCCAGATGAGAAGACAGCAGAAGTGAGAAAGAGAGTGATGTAAGATGACGGGCTGATAGAAAGTCTCTTTGGAGAGGTGGATCAGAGGAGCTTCAGAAGGACAGTGTTAAAGGCTAAAGATGAGACTGAGAGACACTGAGCTGCAGTGTGATGAATCCTGGGATAAGCTCGCTGTGGATTTAAACACGAGTATAATGTTCCCTGTACACTAGTGGTGATTTACAGAATGCAGCTAATCCACTGATTTCAATAGACGGGTGTTGCAGAGACACACAAAAGGAGCCTTGCGATGTAGGCATCCACTAACCATTGAGAAATGGAGAGGGGCGGTCCTTTTGGACTTTCACAAATCCAGTACGCTGTTTAATCTGCTTCATAAAAACTTGCATGTTTTAACATTTGTTTTGCATCAGTGCCGGTGGTCAAGTGGACTGTACGCCAACATGTTGCACAAAAAGTGCTTGTGGGTGACCAGAGTTTGAATCTTGGCTCCTGTACCCTTCCCTCTTTCTCTCTCTCTCCTGTCCCTGTCTCTCTACACTGCACTTTTTATTTTGGTACCAGACACAAGAAAATAAATAAAAAGCGAGTTTTTCTTCTTTAGTGATTGTACTAAAAGTTGTTAATAGTGATTCTTATATCCTAAGTAGTAGTAGTAACCATAGATTTTACATCACACAATACAAATCAGTGAGACTCAAGATGCAACAACATCGTGAAGCCTCTGGTTGTAATTTTTTATTTTAATTCCTGAAGAAATGGCAATAAAACAAAAGTTCTTCTATCAAGATACATTTGATTGACAAGGAAAGGGACCTGAGATATTTAGTCTTGTTTTATTATAGAAAAGAAGAACATTTATGCTTAAAACAAGCACAAAGAAATCTGTGAGGTAAGAAAAATAAACTTGAATTTAGTTTTACATTTAAACTCTACATTTACATTTTTACATTTAGTCATTTAGCTAAACTCTACTTTAAGTTTGATATTTTCTTGGCATATATGTTTTGCTCTTTTTAAACATAAACTTACTTATAACTTGCAATGTGGAGATTTACGCTGCATCTAGTGTTGAGATTGTGAATTGCAACCAACGGTTCACTCCCAACACTCCCACCTCCCTTTGAAGCACTAGGGCGACTGACACTGAACTAAGATGTCATCACATATTCGCGTCTTTGCAGAAGGAGATGATGTATTTACGAAACAAGATCTGTTGAGAAGTTTGTCCGTTTAGGGCTACTGTAGAAACAACATGGTGAATTCCATGTAAGGGGACCTGCGGTGTATGTAGATCGAAATAGCTCACTCTGGGCTAATAAAGCATAACGCTTCATTGTGTAAGGTTTTTACACACCTCTGAACACATAGTTATTTATATGTATAAATTGTATAACCTACAATAAACAACACTCTGTTTTGCACAGGCAGGCACATCTCACATTTATCTACAAATGATGTTTGAATCTAGTGTTGTCTGCAAAAGTAAACTGAAAGCTGTAATCACAAAAAGCTTTTAGCTGGCGTGGGTTTGAAGGACAGAAAGGTGAGAGTATAAAGACAGGATGAACAATTAAAGATGGAGACTTTTAGCACTGTGTGAAAGTGTGTGTGTGTGTGTAAGAAGAGTCAGCGAGGATGAAGAAGATTATTAAAGCACTGCTGGGATGAGCGCCAGCTGCAGTGAAATGAGATTCATCTGGCAGAGTGTTTAACAGCACAGCCGCTCTGCTGATGGCAGGCCAGACCAGATATTGGTGATGCAATATGGAAATGAGATGCAAGAAGTGCTTCACTGCAAAATCTTGCAGAGCCACCGCTGACCATTGGCCTGAAATCCGGTCCAGTTAGCAGTTTATTCTGGACAAGAGCCCTTTACTTATACAGGCCGGGAACATCCGAGTTACTAGAACATTGATGACTGTGTTTGTGTGACATTTATGGGCTTATAAATCTGATCTAGGGGATCAGGATGAGCCTAATCAAAAATAGTAAGTATAAACTAGATAGGTACATTCTTTGAAGAAAATGTGAGTGTTGCTTACCGTGGCACAACACGGATGCTAATATTATTAGCATGTTTGCTTATATGATGTTATCACGATTAACATGATGAAAGCATGATGTTAACATGATTAGTATGATGATAACAATGTTAACACGATTAACATGTTGTAGGCATGATTCTAAGACAATTCTCATGTTGTTAGCATGATATTTACATGATTAGCATGTTTTCTAGCATTGATCCTAACACGATTTGCATATTGCTAGCATGATGATCACACGATTAGCATATTGCTAGCGTGATGATCACACGATTAGCATATTGCTAGCGTGATGATCACACAATTACTTTTTTGCTAGCATGATGATCACACAATTACCAAATTGCAAGCATGATGAGAACACGATTAGCATATTGCTAGCCTGATTGCTAACAAGGGTAACATATTGCTAGCACGAGTAACATATTGCTAGCACGATGGCTAACACGATTAGCATATTGCTATCATGATGATCACACAATTACCATGCTGCTAGCATGATGATCACACAATTACCATATTGCTAGCATGATGATAACATGATTAGCATTTTGCTATCATGATGTTAACGTAATTCCTGCCACAAGTGAAACAAACCCACCCCCATGTCTATATGATCTTTTGATGCAGAGATGTAGGTCTTGCTAAACGGTTGCTAAGATGCTGTAAAGGGTTGCTAGGGCATGGCTCGATTGCTTCATGATGATCCTGAGAGACTGACTGGTTAAATGAGCCCCCTTGCTCTTATTGACAATGCTGAAAGTAAAGCATCTAGATTAGGTTCAGTTTTATAGGTTTGTTGTACCTTTATCTATAGATGCTCCAGCCATGTGATAGAAACTCAGCGCAGTATCAACGTCGTTCACGTTCTTCAGGAAGGTAAAGAAGTTCTCCACTTCTTCAAACGTAATACCCTACAATCACAGAGACAGAGACAAACCACATCCCATTACTACAGCAATTCATTCGGTTACATTCATTTACAGAGAGATGATGAGCTCTTAACAAAGATGCTGAAAACATGCAGAGAGCCTGTGGAGGAAAGTGTTTTATTATCTCTTTAACAAGCATGATTACAGAAAGAGAGGAAGACAGGGTGTCTCTTTATAAGAGAGAGAGAGAGCCGCGGAACTCTCATCATGGCTATTTTTTTGTAATATTGGGACGGGGATGTGGTCTGGGGGAATGTTCCTGAGTTTGGTTTATTTTCCCTTGGTAACAGAATGTGCACTAGAGCAAAGAATCAAAGGATTGAATAATAAATGGTTTGATGATTTTATCATGACAAAAATGTTTTATTTTCCCTGATTCCATATCAGTGCAACTGGTCAGTTGTGAGACTTCAGTGAGATTGGACTTCTCTTGACTCTCATGGTACGTGCCTAACACAAAATTCACCATATCGCATGTTCTGTAAAACATGTTAGCCGCTCTTCTGTAACCATGGCAACTAAAAGCATCTGTGTGGTTGTGTGTGTGTAGAAGCTCAGGGTAGATGTGTATGCTTTTATTCAATCTTACAAAACATTTCTGCCTCGTATTTCACCTCAACATACCAAAGAATAAGAAATGATACTCTGTACAAAATTACTCTTTTACCACTGTACTGCGTGTGTTAACGTGAATGAATGAAGCAAATATTTGTGCCTATTGTTGTTACAGTTTCTAATAAAGCCAACTGACACAAATCTCCAGTCTGTTTACTGTCAGTTTGGTACCCGCATTGCTACTTCATTAGCGTTAAATGTTAATATGCTCTCATTCACACGCGCAGAGATTCTTCATATTAGTGTTTTGCTCACCTGCGCGTCCTTGAACATCCGTTTGAGGCTCTTCTGCATCAGCTTGAGTTTGCGGGACTGAACTCCGCTGTAGGCCAGCAGCATTCCCCCAAACTGCTTCTCTGAGATCCTGCCGTCCACCGGGTCATTTCTCTCAAACTACACGCACACACAAACACGAAGTGCTGAACATTAGCATCAGCTGCTCAATACAATTTACAATGCATGTTCGACCGAATACTTTAGTGTTGGGCATGGCACTGTTAGGTCATGATGGCTTTAGCGGATTTAAAGTAGCTGACAGCGAAAGTCGAAGAGCTTGCTCCATAAAATGCATCAGCATGTTGCTATTAGATTCATTTCAAGGGACAGATCACCGCTAAATCATTAATGCACCATATCATATGATAATTTATAAAAAATTCAAATATGGAGATGCGAGATTTAAAGTCTCTGTGAGCTGGAAGTTGCGTTCATTTTTACTTCCGTATTTGACGCATTTCCGAATGAAATGGAATATAGCATTAAAGAAATAGTGGCCGTGGCTTTCGTCTTTCTCTCCAATTTGATTGGACATTTAAAAACAGCCGTTGCTTTTTTAAATGGGACTGAGAGTAGACTGATAGTTGAAGGGGAGGAGTTAACGGATATTATACGCCATGTGCAGGACGGAAGTGCATTTTCAGGTTTTAATTATGAGGACACATGAATTTGAAAAAGAAACTGACACACATTGATAAACTATTTACAATGAACGCTGCAATGTTTCATGAAAAAATAGGCATTGTGATTTTTGATTTCACTGGGACTTTAAGCCTGACAGAGAGAGACTATATATAAAAGTATCATGGTGGCACAGCCACAGTAGTGTTCAATAAGGTTTCATTCATTCTCCTAATGGCTCAACCCCACTAACAAAGATTAATGTGCTGTTATTTCCAGGAAAGCACACAAAATTCTGTGTGGAATGAGGCTGCACGAGTAAATAATGCTGGGCTTCCCTTGAGGCTGAGCTTCCATTTCTGAAATCTGACAACTCTTAACCTCAATTTATCGTTCTGTCCTTTCAGATACATCGTCTACACTTCTCCATCTTTCCTCTCTTTCTCTACTCGGCTATCTGCGCCGTACCTCCAGTTTAAGCACGTCGTGCTGTAATTTCCTCTGAAACTCCAGGAAACTGCTGATGGTGAGTTTGCCCTTTAGATCGGCTCCAAAGAAATAGGTGGTGAGAGCCGAACTGCACCCGCCGGTTTTCAGAGTGTTTCCTGTGGTCGAGCGATCTCTGTGCCTCATTCCCATACTGGTCTGAGAACGGATGATGCTCTGAACCTGGAAAAACACCAAGAGTTATTCAACATTCCTTACATTTATAGTTCATTGACTCTCTGCTCTCATAGTAAATCGCGCAATTCGCGTGTAGTTGGACGCTTGAACATTTTGAGTTTACTCGCATCATCGCGTGAAATTTGCTTAATTAAAGATGCGAATTCGCGTCATGGGAGGGGTTTCTGCCGCTGGCTCAACGCCCTACTAGAGCAAGCTCAGGATTGGTTATTTTCGCCAAAGTTCTGATTTCTCAACTCGTGCGAATCACGCGAACGCTCAATTAGCTTCATTCGAGCGAATCGCACCGCAAGTAGGTCATCGCGCCTTTGCAATGTAAATCACTCGCGCGTAATGCTTCATTTGGTGTGAACACACTATCAGAAATCCTTTAAAAGCCTCATTCTTTCCTCTTTAAAATGACGAATAATTCATTAATGCAGCATAAGACAAAAGTTTTAATCAATATAGGTTTTAATATTTCTTCAACGTAAACATGTCGAGAGTGACACGAGAGAAAGAAGAAAGGCTCTGAGAGAAACTGTAGGAGGGCTATAAATGTCTTAATGTCCATGTGTCGAGGGATAGAGGACGGGTTCAGCAGGAACAGGGTCACTGTCTGAAAACATCAAGGACGATTAGCTCCTCCGGTTCTCGGGAATAAGGGCAGTGTGTTGTTAAGCAGTGATTTATGAGGGGTTCTGGGACGCCGGCTAAAGATAAGCATCAATAAATCACTGACTGTAGATATTCTGCTGTTTAATGAAGCATTTCAACATCAAACCATTCTGATGTATTTAAAATCTATGACTGTACAAGACACAAAAGCTTCAGCTCGCTGACGTCTAAATACTGTTTTGGGTGAAAAGAATATTTTAAAAGTGGTTCAGACACCTTGTGTTGTGTACACAAAAGTTCACCGGCACCAATATGTTTTTCTCCATTTTACAGTCAGCATGTGACATCATGAGGTGTCATGGCAACTGGCACAGTTTTTCTGTAAAATGGCATAAATCTGAGACTGTAAAAAATAGGTCTCATAGAGATTCAGAAATGTGACCCTGGATAGCAAACTTGTCTTCCTATGTCCATTTTTATAAATCAAGATTTTGACATCATCTGAAAGCTGGATGAATTGTTAGGACAGGACAATATTTGGCTGAGAAACAAAAGATCTGAGGGTGCAGTCCAAGTCTGAAAGTTGTCCAAGTGAAGTTCTTAGCATGGCTTATTACTCACAATACATTTGTTATATATTTACGGTTGGGCATTTACAAAATATCTTCATGGAACATGATCTTTGCTTAAAATAATAAATAAAGACACTTTTTATTTTTTGCCATAAATATCCCTGTGCTATTTGAGACTGGTTTTGTGATCCAGGGTCACACATGTTTTATCTATAGATTTCGTTAGATTAACGAATTATAATACAAAAAAAACTTTTCTCCGACGTAATACAATTCATGAATGAATGGATGTGGGAATTGACAATATATTTGTAGTATACAGTACAGTTTGCTTCTAGAAGTCTTGAGTGATTTAATAATACTGATCATGTTCTGTAGGGCTGAAAAGTGATTACTGATGGTTCACACCCAGAGAATACAGAGTAACATACTGTCTTATATACAGTAAACTCTATTAAACAGTGTATGTGCTGAAGGGCATTGCGTGTACCCATAATGCTTCATGAAAGAGAAAGACTTTAAACAGGTAGATGTTCAATGACTTTGGAAACAAAAGGTAAATGTAGCCCAGGAGGCAAACTGAAAAAATAGATGATAATACACATTTGAAAAGAAAATGCACATATATTGATTATATGATAATCATGGCCTGCAAATGCAAAACATAAAATGACAAATATTAAGATTAAACTTCAATTATTGTGCTAATAATATGAGAAGAACCTAAATTTTTGGAATAAAATTGTAAATTATTAAACATAATTTAATCTTTCAATGACAATCTTTCAGGTATTCATGAATCCTCTCAGTTTACCTCTTCAAATGACACAATCTGCCCTCATCTGACCACGTTTACATCACTTATTATAACTTCTTAAAATGTCTGCTGATAACCAGCGTCCCCACAAGGTTACCGTTTCTTCACCACAGAAGCTTAAAACGTGTCTTTGAAGGTCTTTGTGTTCACCTACTTGCTCAAACTCCTCGAGGTCGACCTCTCCGTCTCCATTCAAGTCAAACATCTTGAAGGCGATTTCAAAGTTCCTCTGAGGAGCTGCAGGAGGACAGAGAAGAAACCTTCGGGTATGACAACATGACAGCTGGAATCTCTTAACACGGTTTTCAAAAAAGCAATACAATTGCATTCATGTTTTTAGGAAACGGAACGCTGAGAAAGTCGACTAAGACCATAACATTCACAGCTGAATCATGGGATTCCTCTCTTTCTCAAGGCAAGAAGATCAATGCGACTCTGGTTTCTATATACCTACTAATACAATTCGATTTAAAACCAATTCAGTTAAAATGTGAAATGATATCAAGTGAAGTCATGTAGAACTAGTTAGATGAGTTAATGTAAAACCACATGACTTGCACATTTCCTTCTAAAACATCAAATTCTCTAAAATCATTCGTGTTACTATAGTGAAACAGCTTTTTATGGGTGTTGAATACATCTGTGATTGGGCTATTTCTACAATTACATTCGTAACCAATGATCTTCTGCTTGTTTGTGCAAACACTCACTGGACAGGACGGTGGTGAGGAAGATGTAGTCCGAGAATGAGATGAGTCCACATTCCCCCAGCGTGTAGAAGATACTGTCCTCATCAGCAAACCTCTCTCGGTCCTGAGAGATCTTCTGCAGGTGCGCACACACAAACACAGATACAGAGAGTCAGCGGTGCTTCTCTTGACCACTAGGTGGCGCATTAGAGTCCAGTTACAGCACAGCTCCATAGAGTCTGAACAGAGCAGCAGATAGATGCTCTAGCATGCTAACACGGACACATACAATCATGCAATGTTGCATACTCATACACGACACGAGACGAGAGCAAAGGACACGAAGACAGTGTTATTATAACATAACGTTATTATTACCAAACGGCTGTATTTCAAAACCTACACGGCCATACACAGTCTATACTAAACAACTGCTCGAATGTCGCCTTACAAATCACAACATCACCCTGTATTGCATTCTTCTGCAATAAACTGGTTCACACTATATGAGTATCAATGAGAACGTGACTCGGTGAACACAGTTGACCTGTGTTGTGATGTAGAAAGACAGCGACTGAAGGTGCCACAGAATCAACATTATCACATGTGGGAACAGAGACACACACACACACACACACACACACACATATATATATATATATATATATATATATAGCATGCTAGGGATCAGTGTCTGCTCATATGTTGTGTTACCTCGGTCTGAGGGGATCCCATCAGTGTGTGAAGGGGAAGAAAGAATGGGTTAAAACAACCTGACCATCAGGCAGAACATCAAGCCGACTGAACACAACACCCAAACACACCACTGTGATGACATTCATCCAGTTCTGCATTTCAACATGCTAAAATGTATGTCAAATAAAAATATCTATTACGTCACAAAAAAAACTAAACTGCACATTTAAAACAAATTAAAAATCAAAATATGTATAATACAAAAGTCTCATATGATTATTTTTTCATGAAATATCGCAGCGTTTATTGTAAATAGTTCGACAATCGATGTGGGTCATTCTCTTTTTAAAAGAGGGCGGAGCATATGTTAACTCCTCCCCTTCAACTGTCAGTCTGCTGCCACTTCCATTTCAAAATACATAAGCTGTTTTTATACGTCCAATCAAATCGCAGAGACAGTCGAAAGCCACGCCCACAATTATTCTTATTCCAAATTCCATTTGACTCTGAAATGCGTCAAAATACGGAAGTAAAAACGATTGCAACTTCCGGTTCACGGGGACTTTAATAAATATCAGCATATCCTAATTTTTCCGAGTTTGTAATAATCACAGCAGCCCCTGCTGTTCAAAGCAAGTATAGCGATTCGGATAACATTTCAAGCGAGTTGAATCGTCACATGTTATTAAAGAAGAAAGCAGGGGGTAACAGTGCATTTTACGGCTTAAAACTCGGCTCAGCCAATCAGAATCAAGGACCAGAACTGACCGTTTTATAAAATCTATTTTCAACTGGCTCGCGGTGAATTGTTACATCCCTTATTATCATTATTGCAAATACATACTATATTACGTCTCAAATATACTCTACATGATAGTACATACATGCCTCTAGCTACACTAACTTAACTTTGCATGTTATTTTCTGAAACAGGTCAGCGCCCAATACTTAAACATATATATCACCCCAAAATGAATTCAATCCATAATTTACTCACCCACATGCAATCTTACTGCACATTTAATTTACCGCCATTAGGCTTGTTTTACAAGGTCAAAGTCTATCACAATCTTAAAATCATTCAAAATATTCCGCTTTTTTACTCGCTTTACAGTTCTTGGCCACCATTGACTCCCATAGTAGGAAAAATGACAATGGTAGTCAATAGTGTCCCAGAACTCTTTGCTTTCCTACATTCTTCAGAATATCTTCTTTTTGTGTTCAATAGAACAAATTAAAAAGATGAAGTCTCCTACAATGGTATTCAATGGTGGCAAAGACCTGTTTTGCTACAAGCATTCTTCCAAATATCTTTCTGCGTGTAACGAAGAGATTTAAACAGATTTGGAACAACTCGAAGGTGCGTAAACCATGGCAGAACCGTTCCTTTAACTTACCAGATATCTATACAGATTAGAGTATCATCGAGACTCCGGGATGGGGCGGTGTGAAACACCCAGTAGCAACAACCTTGCTCTGACCTAGCGTAGCAACTCCTTTCCAACTGTATAGCAATGTGTTAAATGAAACCATTTATGAAACCTTAGCAGCCGCACAGCAACGCCCTGGCAGCCACCCACAACCGCCCAGCATCACAGCATCGACTCTGGCATGGCCATGCACATCTAAAGTGTACAAATCTAGCATTGCTGCTCTTTTCTTAGTGTGCAAAGGGTTTAGTGTGCGAACAGATTATTTTTGTACTGGCTTTGAAACTGGTCGAAGTGGGAATAGGTTCAGGCAGCAGGTGCTGCAGAATGAACTGACAGGAGCAAATGTGTATGTGTGTGTGAGGAGGAGCGGTGAAGGGCTAATAGGCTCCAGGCTTACTATGTCCCTGCCGTCACCTTCAAGAGACGCCGTCTCAGATCTGAACGCCCAACAGCAACATCAACAGTCTGATAGAGAGCGAGCAGCACACTACGCATTAACTCCACGCTAAACTCTCTCTGTGAAGACACCGAGAGCACAGACAGAGCGAAGCCTGCGAGGTGAACAGCCTCTGCTAAACAGAACCAAAGGAGGTGGGTGGTGCAGAAGAAAGACACACTGGAGTCTTCTGATGAGATCTTCCAGTCTGTAGCTGGAGAAATAAGAGTCTCACATTGACTTAAAACTGAAATCAGACCTGGAATCTGCTTTTTTCTCTCATTTTAAGTAGGGCTGATGTTCCGATTCAATTCGATTCACAAGCTCTCGATTCGAGTCAATGATTACAGATTGAAATGAAGCAATGAATGAACGTTATGCTCCCTGTTATAACAGCCACCCGTTGTAGAAAGAACAGTGACAACTAGTGGACAATAGTAGCAATAATATTCACGTAAATTAATGTTTGGCGCTTGTGGAAATGTGAAAGAAAATCGATTCACAGCTTTTGAGAATCGATATCAAATCGACTGCTTTTTAACTACAATTTATTGATTTGTAGATTTCTTTTGCAAAGCCCCAATTTTAAGTGTTTGATACACATAACTGTGCAGTACACGCTGCACTGTAAAAAAAACTAATGCTGTAAAAAAGGACATTTTCTTCCAAATACATTATGTGGTTTTCTTCTTTTCTTGTACATTTTGAGTTGTTTTCTGTAATTTGACGTTTTTTGACATTTTCTGGCAGCTGGGGCAGCAGAAATAGACCGGAAAATTGACAGTTTTTCCTGTAAGATGACATGTTTTCCCTGTTTTTCTAGTATATTGGCAGTCTTTTATTGCAATTTAACGTTTTTGTACCGCATTTAAATGTAAATAAAACTTTTCCACAATAAAAATATTTTCTTTCTCAAATGACATTTTTGGACATTATACATGAATTTAGAAAAAAGTTTTTTTACAATGTGACTGTATGTTGTCAATATGGACTTTCTGCTTCTTAAACTGCCTTTGTTGGAGTGGAGCTGAGAGATTTGGACGCTGCATTAACCTTCTTTTAATGGATATTATCCATCATTTCTCAGCACCTCTAAAGATGAATAATAATAATCTTCAGAGCTGTCAATGAGTGTGAGAAAGATGGAGAGAGAACAGAAGTAACAAGCCTCCTTGTCTGCCTCTTAGCGTTAGGCAGTAGGCCTTTAGTGAGAGGATAAATATGAACGGAAGGAAAGCCTTCACCTTGTTAAGACAGACCGGTCGAGTATAACAGGCTGCTTAGTACATCAGACCCGGCTCAGAGACTGCTCAAACAATATTGATGATAAAATAATAACTATTTGAATATCATTTATATGCCATAAATATATTTTAATAGATTCCGTAAACACGTCATTGTCTCAAGAAATATCTGCATTCACACGAACCACTGAAAACGACGATGTACTATACATGCCAGACCAGTATGTGGCATTGTAATTCCACTTCAAATGGAGAAGACTTGGAGCATGCGCATAAACCTTGCATGTAGACTTATAATCATAAACGTATCATTTTAATTCAACCAAAAACATATTCAGTTATACATTGCTGGTAAATGATTTAGCTTGCTGGTCTATTTATTCAGATGTTTGAATTCATAAAATCTATGACAAATTTCTATATTTCATAAAATGACACAAAAACTGTGGCCACCCCCCTGAATCCATCTTGGGGTCCCCAGTTTGAGAACCACTGATGCAGGATGTCTGACTAGGGTCGAGACGTTGGGTCATGACATTAAATACATGGATTGGCTGTACAGAGGAAAAACCAAGGGTTTTGTTTTCAGATTTATCTACTCTGGGACCTGGATTAATAAAACAGCGGGTTCAGGCTCCCAAAACGCCAGATCTGTCTGGAGGAAACGCTGATATGATACTAATTGTTTACTTACACAGTTATATGTGTCTCCGTGTGGATGAGCTCTTAATTGATATTAAAAATGTCTGAGTTAGCTAGCACTTTTAAAGTATTAAAATGCTACTAAAACAAAAATGTTAAGTAAGATTTATGTTGTTACACCGAGCCATTCTAAGAATGGTATAGAACAGTTATAGTTTTTTCTTCACTTGAGCCTGGTTTGAAAAAAATGTATGTATCTGATTGGCTCACTGGCAGAAGTGTGTAGTGACGTCACCATTGACGATTGGTCACTTGACTGTTGCCTGGCTACTAGTTTCCCTCTGTAGCAGGGCATTTGTCTGGTGGGCTGGAAGGAATGAACGAAGGGGAATCCCCCCAGAACGCGGACAGTTCTGAACGTAATTTCGGATGGAACACAGTAGTGAAGGAGCTGGAAAACCAAGAACGCAATTGCGCACAGACAGAACCGACGGGCCGCTTGGCAAAGAAATCCAGGGCCCCTTTTTGGCCTCAGTCCAGCCCTGGTGCTATTTGAGCGATGCAAACACAAATTCCCAGTTCTTATTATTTGTATACACGTACCAATTAAAAGGGAAGTTTGCGATTAATGCATAAATGGTGCCAATGCGGAAAAGTAAGCCTTCCACAATGGTGGACAGGGAAGTGTGTCTAAAATTGGCTAAAAGAATGTCAGTTTGATGCCACTCGTGCAGAACCTGCATTCTTTACCTTTAACAATAACATATTCATTATGTACACAGTATTATTTTAGATTTTATGATTCATTTCACCTTCTGCTTCTTCCTATTAAGTCCTGCTTTAGGAGACCTTTTGCGGCATTAAGGTAATAAGATCTGTCTCTGTGGGAATCACTTCACAGGTGCCTGTTTCCTGAAACACAGGGAGTTTCATGCTGCCTTCAGATATGGCACCAGACCTTTGCTCCACGTGTTTTGTAATGTGTGTGTGTGTGTGTGTGTGTGTGTGTGTGTGTGTGTGTGTGTGTGTGTGTGTGCGTGTGTGTGTGTGTGTGTTGCACAGCCTGATCAGCAGTGTTGTAAATTAACAAGCTGATAATAAATGATCAGCAGTTCTGCTCCATTAATGCCAGGGCTCGAATAAAGTGTGCAGTGTAAAGAAAGCAAACAAGTCTCAGAACTCCTTCAGATTGTAATCTGGCGAACAAACACTGTTTACACAATGCTGTAAGAAAACGGAGCCTAGCACACATATATATCACTTCATATCTGAGCGATGAAAACTGAGAGCCTCTGAATCGAATGAAGCTGGTGCATCTGTATGTGCATGTTTGAGGTTTGATTTGTTTGATTTTGATAAGCCGATGTGAAAGTGATTTTCCACACCTTCAGGATTTGAAATTCAGTCTAGTTTTTAAGTAAAGGGGCACTAATTGACAACACAGCACTACTAGATAGCTTTGCACCGCACAGCTTAGTTTTAATGTAGAGATACACTTAACCTAATATTTATAGAAGTCTCAGATCAGGAGTAATGGTTGAAATAAAACCGCAGGCTGACTAAACTAAATCAATAAGCTCTTATTTTAATCGAAAGACATCAATCCTTTCCACATATAAAACAATGCTGACTCTCTTACAGCTCCTAAACAAAAACAAATCCTAAACAGTGCCCCTCTGCGTGCATCACTCGGTGGTGTGCATGTCAAAACAGTGCTTATAAATATTTCATAAATTTTTTGATATCTCGAGAAATGTTTTTAATTGATATTCATTTATTGATGCACATTAACTTCTATCAAAATGATATGGTCTAGTTTCATATATTAGGGGCTTTCGGGCCGCAGGAACGATTTCGTAGTTCCGCAACTATTAGCCGTAAGAACCTGCTTTTTGTTGTGTTTGCAGCGTAATTTTATTTTGGGGGAAACATTTGGGAGGAAAACTTTAGCTCCTTTTCCCAGGCAGGGTCTAAACCAGCAGGATAGCAATGACCCGTGAAGTAAGCATACGCTAATTGGCAGAACTTCTGTTGTTTGGTAGGGAGTCGAGTTCAGTTTATGCTTGTGCGTAGGACGACGCCGCCGTAGCCTACGTAGAGCCGCGTACCCTACGCCGTAGCCTGATGCACACCGCTCCAAAAATGTAACAACACGTCAACTCAACGTGGAACCGCTAGCGCTGTGATTGGTCTGTTTGAACCCCTACCTCAGGTCACAAATCTCAGCGAAAGAGTCATGTTCTGAATGAACTTTCTCAGTAAATTATTTTATCTTCTGTATGTAAAATCTCAAGCTGCAACAAAAAAAAAGTGACTGTTAACTTGCCAGATATCACTGCTAATGCTTCTCAAACAAGCGGTTTCTTCTTCGGCTCTTGTCTTGGTTACACAAGCAACATCTGCGTGGGCACTGACACCTAGTGGTCATTGCCTGTCCATGCAGACAACGATGCAGATGTATAAATGAAAACCGACACGTAGCCTATGCGTAGGTCCAGAAGTAGAAGTCAAAATCGGGCTTAAGATGACGTTGCTGTATACCGGCTTTCATCCCTAAATAGTTCCTTTTGGCGGTGCGAATGCAATCGGGGAAATGGCCTTAGGGGATATATATTCCTCTTTTTTCA
Organism: Barbatula barbatula; assembly: GCF_947034865.1. NCBI lineage: Eukaryota > Metazoa > Chordata > Actinopteri > Cypriniformes > Nemacheilidae > Barbatula > Barbatula barbatula. The sequence goes on from NC_136777.1 coordinate 16,498,199, forward strand.
GTGGAGCACAAATGAAGATATTTTGAGAAATGTCTCAGTGGTTTTGTGTCCATACACAAAGTCAATGGGGGCCAATGTTGTTTGGTTACCATCTTTCTTCAAAATGTCTTTCTTTTGCATTCTTCAGAAGGTTTGAAAAGGCAAGAGGATCAGTAGAATTTATTTTTGGGTGAACTGTTCCTTTAAAGACTGTGACAGGGTGAGCCAAGTTAGACACACTGGGCTCTACAATGACCTGCAGGTCTCTCTGTAACTAAGGCCCTACAGACAACTGTCCTGCAATGTGTTGTAATATCTTCAGGATGCAGGCCTCGCAACCCACTCAATGTGGCATCCCTGACAGCTCTTTTTCAGGGCATCATTACACAGTGCCAGCGCTGTTCAGTACTGTGCCACCGCTCCAGTTAGGGGGCAGACTGCAGGGTTCCAATCGCAATGGCGAGAGATGATCGGACTGTGACAAATGATGTATAATTGTCCCATGCTCTCCGTCACACGTATTACAGTATAATGCATTTCTGATAGACGCTTGTCTCAAATAAATTGCCATTGGAGTGCAGCTCATGTTCTTCGCATCTCTTGCAATGTATCTGGTGGCAGGGAAGGTGGTTGGAATCAAACTCTGGTTCAGACCAAGCAGTCAAGTCTGAGCGTGAAAAACTGGGTGTCCTTTACAACCGAGAATCATAAAGTCTTGTGACGGAAAAGGGACAACAAGTGCTGCTCTACACTCTAAAGCTGTATTCTTGAAACCTGATTTTATAAAAACATTGTACTAACCTAAAGATTTGGAATTCCAGTGGCTTATTGTTATTTTTGAGTTATATTAACTTAATTTAATCGAGTTATATTAACTTAATTTAATCAAGTTAATTCAACATGACTTTCAGTTCAGCATGCTTGACTTATTTGATGTGTTTCCAGAAAAGAAAGCATGTTTGGTGCTTAAAGGTGTAATATGTAAAATATCCTACAACCACTAGGCCTGTGTTGTATATTTTGTTCAGTCGAGTACTTACAATATCTCAAATGTTTCCAACGATTTGTAAATTTTGAGAAAAGCATAATTTTAACCATTGACATGGAAAGTGTCTGGCAGTCGCCTGTCAGTGGCGTCATATACGCGTTACCGGAAACAACATGTGCTTCAAAAAAGAAAGAACAAGAGAGAGCAAGAGACAGAATATGAAGGGTTGTTTTCATAAACACACACAGCTGGAGAATAAGAACATATTCCCCATACAAAACAAACCCTATGCAAATATTAAATGACAGCTACAACCCAATAACAAAGCTCCGTATGGACGAAACGCCTGTGGGACTTTAGAGAAAGCTACTATGTGCACAAAGACTACACGCATTCATGCTAACATTACAAATGTCAAATAAACACATTCACACACACACACACGCGCTTGTTGTTTGTACGTGTATTGTGTTCCTGTGTCTCACATTATATCATTGTTAATGTGCTGGCTGATTATTTCTCCACAATTCAAGCCAGAGATGGACATATGGCTCTAAACTAAATTTGGTAAATAAAATATAAAGCCTTCCAATTTTGAGGTCTCTACACAACACGACACCTCTAGATTTTCCAATAAAGGCACCTGCCATAAAGTGAAAGGTCACGATAAGGTCATCCACAGGACATCAAACTGGTTTCAATGGACGCAGTACCATCAGCATCCCACACGTATCAAACTCCACCCCCTCCCTCCCCCATTCATCATGATCACAATGACATCACAGTACAGTACCTAGCAGCACCCGCAGGAATCTATATCATAAACAATCATAAACTTTCTTCAAAAATAAGTCAACTCATGCTGTGTGCTTGTTCATGCAGGGCCAGTGAGCAGAGATTAAAGGAAACGGTGCAAGTGTTCCTAGGTCAAGGGCAAATTGTGTTGTCACCGAGCACAGGCAGGGGGCGCCAACTCCATCCCGTCCCACTAGTAGCCTGTCCTGCAGCCAGTCAGTCGCAGGCATGCAGCACAGGGCATGCACAGAGATCTAAAGCGCAGGCACACGTCTATACTTCCAACAGGGAGAAAGAGAGAGAAATAGAAGGAACATTCATCTTTTTGAGTTGCCAGAGATACAAAACTCATCAATATAACACCAGGTATATGTGGATGTCATTAGGCAGCAAATGTTGAAACCGTGTCCTGCAAAACAAAAATACCCACTGAGATGCACACGAATTGTGGGCGGAGTATACTGAGTGGCCCCTCCCCTTTCTAAAAAGCCATAGCGATTAGTTCACCCCGCGGTATGGAATCTGTTGGTGATGTCATAAAAATTATTGATTTGCATTGGCGGAAGTGAGAGACTGTACCTTTAGAGCGATCATACCTTCTTAAATGGGAATTCTGTTAATGTTTTGGAGCACACCAGTGCAAAAATAAAGAATCTTTCATCATTTATTTACTCTCGTGCGGTTCAAAACCTGCATATGACTCTTTCTCTGGAACACAACAGAACATATTTCGTCTCAGTGGTTTTGTGTTCATACAATGGAAGTCAATGGGGTCCGATGTTGTTCAGTTACCGACGTTCTTCAAAATATCTTCTTTGGTGTCACACAGGTTTGGAATAAATGATGAAAGAATTTAATATTCATTCAAATTAGGCTAGTCTGTAGACTTCAGTTAGGGTCTATGGCATATTTCATTTGACCTGAAGGAAAACAAGGCTGTGATCGAGTCTGCAATTTTGACTGCCTCAAGCTCTTGTCGTGTCTCTTGTTATGTCTTAAATACATTGGCTAAGCAGCATGTATGCAGCAATTACATTCTGTGTGTCTACAGTTTAAAGCCAACATGTACCGATGGATGACTGCTCTGATCCCCTGACTGTTCTGCATTATTCATGTACATAAGCATTTTCTCGTGCATGCACAGATGAACAGGCGCTCTTGCATTATCTGTAGGGCAAACAAAAGGAGAATCTCGATGCTCAATAATTCAACAGGGACAGACAGCAGCTGGCTTTCCTCCACAGTGTACAAAACATGCCCTACCGCACATGTGCAAACAATAGATCCGGGTATTGCTAATAAAGAGCGCGTGGGCAGAATCTTCTAGATCGATTTAGATGAATATGAAGTAACGTGCCCAAGAAACGTCTTGCACAAGCGGTGTTTCGTTGAGTTTGCATATATGCCTGAACGCAACTGATCATGCAGTGTGTGTGTGTGTGTGTGTGTTGGGGTGAGCCTTGTTTAACCATTGACTGATGATCAATACCGCCCACTTACCACTGTTTACTCCAGCCCTAAAGGTGATGAGAGTCATTTGTTTACTACAAATACGACACTCATAGGTCGATATACCTGAAAAGCAAGATTTTGGTGCTATAAGAACTCACAGCACTGTTGTTTCAACCAATAGGGCGAGTTTGGGGCGGGTCTATTTGTTTTGTAATAAACAATGGCAGACTGTGGGGGAAACCTGCGTCACCGTTTTATTTAGGTGTTGCCTTTGGAGCAGAAAATTACACAGCAGCTTTAAGACACGTTCAAGCATGTCAGCCATCCTCGGCAAAACGAACACACCCCACGAATGATCCCGAGAAGGTATGTGTTAAAAAGGGAATGCCTGGTTCGACACCGAGATATCTGATCCGGCACGATATTCTCTCTAGTAGTACAAACACTATTAGCTTCTCTGCTGTGCTCTCCGTGAAAATGCACCGTCAGTAAAACCTTTCCTCTATTCAAATCTCTTTTCTGCTGATCTCAAGTCCTCCTCCGCTCACCCGGCCATGCTCGGCAGTTTTATAACCCATCCAGTGATTTTTAATGAAATTTAGAGCCATTTAATGCATTGTTTGGCCAGAGCTCCGCGCTCGGGAACTCCGGCAGATTTTCACTCTGACAACTCAAGAAGATTGAGAAAGCAGAAGAGGAGAGGTCTAGAGAAGTTTTCAGTAGCTAAAGAAGCTAAATCACGCTTGTACACGCATACGCAGACCCATGCAGCTTGGCACGCGCCCCATACCTGCCAGAAGTCCTGCAGAGAGGGAGGGGCACACAGAAAGGGGAGAGGGGTTCCAAGGGGGGATGGAGAGGTAAATAGATGGCAGAAAAGAGAATGACGGGTTTCATTGGTTAGATGGGACGCATGAAAGAGCCGAGAGCACAAATTAATAACAGTCAAAACAACACGACAGCATCACATCCCTAAAAAATTAAAACAACAATGTAGGACATCTTGAGACCTGGAAAAACAATGAAGTTGTGCGTTAAGTGAAACATAGAAAAGATGCAACACTGATATAGAATTTAAACATTTTCATACAAATACATTCATATCAGAGCTGGGGAGCTCAACATACCTGACAAAAGTGTAAGATGTTTGAATAAAGTACCACTATTTTTATATTTCTATGTTAAATATTAATACGTTATATTCATTTTAATATCTCCTTTGACGTACAGTAAGAAAAGCTATTATTTATAATATATTTTTAAGAATCATCCCCAATTCTCACTACTTAAATGGAGAAAAAGTACATATTTTACTAATGCACAGCATTTATGCACCATATTAAAGTAGCTTTAATTTAATGTCATTCTAACTTACTGGGACAGTTCACACAAAGATGACAATTCTGTCATCATTTACTCACCCGGTGTAAATTCTGTTTACATTTCTCTGTTGTGCTAAACACACAGGAAGATATTTGGAAGAATGTCAGTAACCAAACAGATCTCATCCCAATTTACTGCCATAGTAGGGAAAATAAATACTACAGTGGATGAGATCTGTTTGACTACTGACATTCTTTCAAATATCTTCCTTTGTATTGAGCAGACATTAATACAGATTTGGAACTAAAAGTTTTGGGTAAACTATCCCTTTAATGCAATGTAATTCTACTTTTTAATGATACACATTGTTTCAGCGTTACATAAAAAAAACATTTTTTAAATTAATTTGAAAAATTGTGGCACAAACACTTATTAACATCTTTGCATTTAATTTACACAGATTTAAACAAACTACGCATTGCAGTATTTTTACTGCAATTCATTTACATACTTTATTACAGTAATGATAATCTAATGAAACCCACCACTGAGAATAATGAAAAGTAAACAGTCTGTGCACATTACAGTGAACATGTTTTCTGTGGAAAACGTGCCTAATTGTTCTTAAAATATGCCATTATGAAAAATAGTGTAAATGGTATATTAACTACATTAAATGAGTAAGCTGTCTCTTGACACGTCTCAAATGAGCTTCCCCAGCACTGTCTGTCAAACAACATGAGATGTGCGAAACACCCGTGCACATTAATGTGGACTAAAGTGAGCGCACACTTCCTTCTCTCACACACAAACCCAACCAGATTTAGCTGTGAAAATCACACTTGCAAAGCACCCGCTGCGATGACCTGCAAATTATTGTTGATGTATGATAAACATGAAGGTTAAAAGTGCTGGTGTGTTCACAACACAAAACAATTACACACCAGTGTTTATTAGCACAGCTCGCTCGTGATAAAAATACTCTTCCTGGACTTATATCATAAAAAAAGACTTTAGTGGTTAATGGCGACGAGGAAGAAGAGAGGATGGTTAAGATGGTCCCAACAGTCTTGCCAGGAGACAGTATACTGTAGAGTAATCCAAGAGCAAGCTCAGATGGAATGGAAACGAAGAAATATATTCCACATCCTTCTGCCTGAGAACCTCCAGAGGAAACAAACAGAGAAATATAAATAGACTAGAAGATAAATTGAAAGCGGGAGAGGGTGTATATCACACAACATGGAGGAGAAATTTAATGGTAAGATAACACATACAGAAAGGATGTGGTAAGGGTTGGGCGGTATGAGTCGGGGTACCAGTCACTTTATGTTAATTATAAAAATCACAGTACCGCAGATAATGTTTAATAAACTCAGGATATAGTTATGAGTTCTCTCTGTGTGGTTTTTTATCACGTGAAGCGTCTCACTTGGTCTAACATGCAAAGCGATGCACACGAGTTAGCCACGCCCACAAATTTACATACTGCATTATACTGAGAACCTGTTGCGACTGACATTTGACGCAAAGGTGTATACCATCATACTGCCCAATCCTAGGATGTAGTGCTACAGTCAGAAAGGCACTGTAGGGTGACTAATAGGGAAGTAGGCAAAAATAAATTATATTTCTAATATTTCACTCAATTAAGGAACATTTATCGGCAGGATCCAATTTCTGGCTCAACCAATGGCGCCGGGGCAGGACTTGATGGAAACAATACATTTTTGCAGTTCCGATTGGTCATTTGGAGTTATTTTGGAGCAAGTGTCCAACCCTGAATGTATTAAAACCACCAACATCATTTTCACCTGCTTCGATTAGCTGTTGGAATTTATCACTGAAAAACTGAGGAGTATTTTAGCATCTGGCCCGAGGCTGATTAACAGTGTGTTCAACCAACTCATTACTATTAATGTCCTAACAAATAGTCCCATAAAGTGTGTGGAAACAGCATAAACAGAGATTAGGTGACCAACTCTGTGAAAAGATCAGCCATATGTTCAAGGTTCACCTGTACTTTACATGCACAAGGATCATTTGAAACATCCCGGCTGAAAACATCAGATCTGATCTGCATGAACTTACATTCTAAAAACAGATCACTGTTTACCAGGGGTCTCTGAGACCTCAGTTAGAACACAAGGGTTAAACACTGTAGGTTTAAAGGGATTCTTCCCCAAAAAAATGTACATTCTGTCATCATTTACTCCCCTTCGAGTTGTTCCAAATCTGTATACATTTCTTTGTTCTGATGAACACAGAGAAAGATATTTGGAAGAATGCTAATAACCAAACCAATGATTGGGAGTCAATGAGGTCCAAGAACTGATTGCTTTTAAGCGTTCTTCCAAATATCTTTCTCTGTGTTCATCAAAACAAAGACATTTATACAGATTTGGAACAATTCGAAGTCGAGTACATGATGACAGAATTTTCATTTTGAGTGAAGTATCGCATTAACCACAAAAAACATAAATACTGTCTGTCAATATCTGTAAAAACTGATAGCTGTGCATCTGTCATTTAAAAAGCCACATATTTTAAATTGAAAAAGAAAAGTTAAGTGAAGCAAGGACAGACATGTTTAAAGATAAACACAGCGGGGGGAGTATTTTAAGAGAGTAACCTAGAGAAAACAAAGAGCAGAGATGATACCGCAATGCAAAAGTTGGCACATGACAAAAGATACACAACACATAAGGACATCTGTCCCTGATGGTATTTGCTAAATGGTTTAAGAGCGCAAAGCGTTTTCCTGGTGAACTGTAAAAGAAAGAAAGTCTTCAAATGAGCTCAGAAGAATCTAAAGTGGATGAGTTTCTGTGGAGAGAGACTTTGTGATGACTGAATAAAAACAAATGGCTCCATCCTGCGTCATTGAATCAAGCTGCACAATGGCAAAGTAAAGATTCATTCCCACTCGCTCGCCCACATCTCACTGCTTACCTTTCCATCGTAGCGTTTCACCACAAACTGATCCAGACCAAGGCCTGTGAGGAGAGATAGAGAGACGGTCAAACACAATGGCTAACAAACAAAAATACTTTAGGCTTATAACAATCTAACATTTCGTGCTGCCTTGAAATTCTGTCAAAATATAGATCAGAATTGACAATGTTTGCCTTAGGTTTGCATTTAGGATGTCTTCAAGAACGTCCTGCGAAAAGTTTTGAATCAGAGCTTTTATCACACATAAACAGGCCTATTTGTGCATGCATCTCACTAGTTACTTTCGCATTTAGACGTCCTTACAGGAACTAGGCCATTACTGACGTGTTAAAGTGATTAATATCAGCTATTACACACTCATTTCCATTTTAGAGAGTGCCAAAATAAATCCCAGAATCATTCAGCATCCAGTCGTTCCAACATTAATCTTGTGTTACAACAGAGGGCTGAGTTTAATATTAAGGTTCAGTGGGCTGAATTAAGGTGAATGGAATGTGTGTCTGATCTGGGGTCAGATTCCTGTATTCTCTGTACTTTCCTCTTTAGTGATTGAAGGGCGTATTGACCCCAACTAGATTCTTAAATGAGCTTTGGTATGTGGATTCAGATTATGAGATTCCAAAACAGCTTACTGGTAGCTTCATGCTAATGCTCATAGCATAATTGTAAAACATTTAAGTTAGAGGACTAACATTCAGACTGGGGTTATGAAAATTAAATTGGAGACACTGAAATTGAAGTTCCCCAAAATACACCCTGCCTGCCTTGTTTGGACAAAGAGCCGGGCCTGACTCCCACTTTTCACTCCACACGACCCAAACTGCTTTTGAGCCGAATGTATTTCTCTAATTCTACTGCTGAAACAAGGATGAATTATGGAACAGCTTTCCTCGCAGCTAGATGAATAATACATTTTATGTTCACTTCCCTTCTGTTTCTCCCTAAAGGTAAGCCAGACTCCTTAAAGTTATTTAACTGCCATCCCATGCTTCTGTAGCAAGCTGTGTGTGTCCTGCCATCCGTCCACAAATGCAAAAATAAAAGGCTATATTTTTCAAAATGACAGTAAAGATACTGTGTTCTTACAATGAATGACACAAAACATCTACACAACAGTCATTGGTATTCTTTAAACCACAGCAGTGCTTTGTGATGAATTTATGGTAATACCCATGGTATTGCTCACCTCATATTGCCTACCACAAGTTATTCAAAAGCTCCTACAGAAAACAATTATTTATTAATTATCTATTGTTTGTGTTTGGGGGACGTGTCACCCAGAGGACAATGAAGAATACAGAAGAACTCTATATTCAAGATCAACGAGCCAGTAAACTCTAATAAAGGCATTCGGTTAGGTGGAGAGCCCATGAATTGGACCGTCCGAAGTCGTGGAACACATCCAGAGAGAGTTCATGAGAGCTTTTTTCCCCTTTGTGGGACTGCACCACTAGACGCTGTTTGATTGCAGAGCGACGCGATCGGGCTGGTAAAAAAGTCTGACTTAGAGAGTGAAGATATGGGGGTGCCGAAGTGGGGGTGGCCGGATTCACGAAAATGTTCTGAAGACAAAATGTAAGAACATTAGTAAAAGAATTATAGGAATTTTGTAAGAATGTTCATAAGTGCAATTCTCAAACATTTCTTGAAACATTCGCAAATATTTTCAAAAAGAACATCTTAATTTTTGTCGTCAAAATGTAATATATGATTTAACTCTATTGCTCATGTGGTAACTGTATATATTTATCTATACAATAAACTTAATGTGTGTAACAAGCACATCGCATTCTTATGTAGCCTAAATATCTTAGCATGTGATGTGTTAAAAGGCATTTATAATCGCATGTTAGCTAATATGTTAGTAAGTTTTAAAAAATATACTTATAATACTTTTTGTATGTTACTACAGCATAAGACTTGTGACCCTCTCAGTTTCGAGTCACTTTGTCCCAGAATAATGTAAAAAGCACTATAATAATAAAAGCACAAAAGTAAGGGAGATAGACCTATTATTTAATGGTAAGTAAACGTCAAAATTATGCTTCTGGTTCGATCCAATACATGTCACATGTGAAACAACCAAATACACGTATTAAACATTTTATCTTTTGAGATTTAAGATAACCGTGAGGCTGACTTAATTTTAAGATGATATTTAGAACAGGTTTTGTTTCGAGAATTTTTTTTAAGAATGCTCTGTAACCAAGACAAATTCCTGGTGTGTGTAAGCACACCTGGCAATAAAGCTTGTTCTGATTCTGATTCTGATTCTTCAGTGGGTTTTTTCGGGAATACGTAACATTCCTAACTTTTTTCTTAAATTAGAATTTAAGAGAAATCATGTCAGCTAAGAATAATTTTCTTCTTAAAAATATTTTGTGAATCCAGCCCCTGGACAAGAACTTGCGTAGCATGCTAGTACAGGAAATTTTTGGAATATTGTAGAGTATGAATCTCTGGGACCGGGTGGTGATGTGAACATTATCTGTGAACCTCAGCTGATCATCAATTACCACTCCCAGGTTTCTGGCCGTTCTGGAAGGATTAATGTTTGATGAACCTAGTTGGCTGGTAAGGTCGTGCTGAGTCTTCGGGTTGGACGAGATCACAAGCAGTTCAGTTTTTGCAAGGTTCAGGTGATGGTCCTTCATCCAGAGTGAAATGTCATTCAGGCATGCTGAGATGTGTGCAGAAACCGTCGGATCATTAGGCTGAAATGACAGGTGGAGCTGTGTGTCATCCGCATAGCAGTGATAGGAAAAGCCATGTTTCCGAATGACAGAACCTAGGGACGTTGTGTATATGGAGAAGAGCAGCTGTCCGAGAACTGAGCCCTAAGGTACCCCGTACTCAGAAGCTGGGACTCAAAGACCTCACCTCTCCAGGATACTCTGAATGACCTTATCCTAAAAGGTAAGACTCAAACCGTTCCAGAGACACACATAGTCTCGAGTGTCAACAGGAGATGTGGTGGTTGACAGTGTCTAAAGTGGCAGATAGATTTAGGATGGGATGGGTGCAGATGATTTAGAGGCTGACCTTGCCAGTCTCAGGGCTTCGAAGACTGAGAGCAGTGCAGTCTCGGTGGAATGACCACTCTTGAAACCAGACTGGTTGCAGTCCAAGAGGTTCTTCTGTGTGAGAAATGAGGAGAGCTGGTCAACTACCACATGCTCAAGGGTTTTTGCAATGAAGGGGAGGAGATATACCGGTCTGTAGTTTCCTAGCAGTGCAGGATCAAGAGTGGGTTTCTTCAGTAGCAGGGTTATTCCGGGCGTCCTTTAAAGCTGGGGAAATGTACCAGTGGTAAGAGAAGAGTTGATAATGTGGGTCAGAGCGGTTACAACCATTGGAGAGATGGCCTAAAGGAGATGGGTGGGAACAGGATCTAGCGGGCAGGTAGTCGGGTGATTAGAAGCAATGACCTTGGAAATGTAAGCTTCAGACAGGAGAGAGAAAGGAGCGAGCATGCTTCGGGAGTTTGTGTATGTTCAGGAGGCAGCGGCGCAGTGAACTGACTGCTGAATGTTGTAGTTTTCTATCAAAAGAAAGATGCAAAACAAAATTGCTGTTAAGTCCGATGTAGATGGGGGGGGGGGGCAGGTGGGCAAAGAAAAGCAGAGAAGGTTTTTGAGAGGGAACAAGGGTCGGGCGAGATGTTTGATTTTTGAGTGGTAGTTCTGAGTTTTTGCAGGGGTGACATCGGCTGGGAAAGAAGAGAGCAGAGATTGATAACGACAGATATCAGCAGGATCATTTGATTAGACCAACTTCCTCTAAGCAGATCTGAGCTTGGCGCGATGCTCTCGGAGAACTACGGATAACCAGGGGGCAGATGGACTAACGCGGGCTGGTCTAGATGTAAGAGGACATAAGCTGTCTACGCAGGATGTTAGAATGGAGCATAGTGTGTTGATGACGCTGTTCGTATTCAGTAGAGAGAGCTGTTCAGTGGGAGGGAGCATGGAGGAGAAAATGTGTGTGGGTTGCGTTGGAATGTGACCAGTGGTATGGTTGGGTGTGTTGTGTCTGGTGAATTTAGGTCAAGATCCAAGGTGATGAGGAAATGAATTGATGTGTGCAGCGGGGTAACCTAGGTGTGACGAGTGGAGCAGTGTTGTGTGTAGAAAAGATCCAGCTGATTACCAGACTTGTGGGTTGCTGAAGTGGGAACTCGCTTGAGGTCAAACGACCCAGTCAGGTTGCTGAAATCGGCAGCTTGTAGTTTTTAAAGGTGGATGTCGAAATCTCCAAGTACCACCAGAGGAGTACCAACTGCTCTTGGAAATGTCCAAGATGACCTGGGGGACGATAAATGACTACAACGTGAATTTTACCAGGGTGTGTGATATTAACAGCCTGAGACGTAAATGAGCTGTTGTCCCATGCGGTTGCTAGCTGCTTGATTTACCAATCATTAGGGATAAGTAGACCGGTTCCTCCACCTCTCCCTGGTGTGCGTGGGCTGTGGGCAAAAGTTTAATTATAGGAAAGGGCTGCCGGTGTGGCAGTGTCCTCAGGTTTGATCCAGGTTTCATTAAGTGCGAGAAGACAGAGACCAGAACGTCTAGCAAAGCTTGTAATGAAATCTGCTTTGTTTACAGCAGATTGGCAGTTCCATAAGCCAATAGGAAAAATAGTTGAGACTGTTGTGGATGCTGAAAGAGTGCACAGATTATTAGCATTTTGTTGCCTTTGTCGTGGTACAGGTGATTTACGAGTTGTAGCAACAGTAGGGATATCAAAACACATGGTGAGAAGCGGAGGGCAAGACATAACGTATACAAGGTAAATAACAAGAAGAGAATAAATAAAAAGGGAGAGTGAAAAAAGTGCATGAGTAACATGGGTCACATTTAAAACGTGTTTATGGTGCTTTTGAATCATTATTAATCTTGACATCCATGTCTCTTCACTGTACACTTGCACATTTCACTGTATGGAAAACAAGAGGCCATGTGTCAAGTTCAACTATTGCGTTATGGAGAAAAAAGATCATTCAAATGCTGCAGATGCTTTTATCCAAAGTGACTAAAAGTGCATTCAAGCTACATTTTCTCATTATGCGCGTTTTCTCAGAATCAAATCAATAAACTTTGAGCTCTAGCAATAATGTTTTTAAAAGCAAAACATAACACACAATATAAGCCAAGAAGAATGACAGATAAGGGGAGACTGACTAGAGTAGGGCTGCAGCTATCTATTATTAAAGTAATCGACTATTCTACCGATGTCCCATCAATTAGTCGGGTATTCGGATAATAAGACCTTTTTCTTTATTAAAGAGCCATACTAAATATACACAGACAATAAGATAGGTCTCTTAAAATGAACAACTAATTTGTTTCCTTTTAAGAAAAATAAAACATTTGATTGCTAAAATTGCAAACATTAATATCTGTGAAAACTAAACCCATTTAGTACATTCCATTGCCATATAACATTCAAAATGCAATATAATACAAATATATAAATAAGAAACAAATTTAAACGAAAAGAATCATTTCAAATTTAAACAACTAACTTCAGCTTATGCATGATGCATTTAGTTTATCTAAATTAGTTTGAGTTTATTTTTATTTTTTTACCGTTAAATGCCACCAGTGGGGTACATGTACACAGAGCGATTACGTACTTCCGCTAAAATTTCAGCCAGCTCTGTTACATCCGGCACCCTAGGGAACAACGGCGTTTCGCTGTAGGATGAACATATGATTAAGATCAACAACGTGAGTCTCATCATTCAAACACTTCGCCATACGTCAACAACCAAAAAGGAGAAGCACTTCAGGCTATCCGTTTCAAGGTACACCCAACAGATATGAAAAAAAGCACAGCGAACTTTTGCACTCACTAGATGCATGATCACATCGGCACTTAACAATGCTCACCCACAGTGCTGTTTTTTCCTAAACTCATCGTTATCACTTTGTGAAAATCCCCTCAGTGCTATGACAGTGGAAGTGACCTAGCTGGCCCCCGTATCCCGTGTGCATATACCATATTTGCTATAATGTTAAAAGTTTTGAAATGCCATGAGATTGTGGGTCTCATCATAAATCTCCGGAGTGCTGAGGTGGGCAGTATGGATTCACAGCCGGTCACCTCCACTACACCTTTATTTAGACAAAAGAAGATAAGAGTTCCTTATTAAAAAAGAAGGATATGCCAGAACAGTGAATGTGTGAATCCAGTAAAAATACGCCCCCAAAGTGCCTTTTTAAGTGGGTCTTTTCTAATATCCAGCGTGCTGTAATAGTGTCCATTTTTCTTAACATGGTGTTCCAGACAGCGCTTGTGATAATGGCAAATCTGATTTTACTGCTTTACAGAAAAGCACAGCACAAGGTCGTTTACCCAACCAATCGCAGTCTTAACTTTAAATCTACCTCTAAACTCAAAAAAACGATTGGTCTAGTAAAGTTGTTCTAGGTGCTTACTCGAAGGACACATCAAGAGAACTCTGTAACTTCAAACTTCAATGATCTGTCTACAGAAATGATATTACAGGACCAGCAAAAGTTCTTTCTATGAGAATCTGTACTTGTGTAATTCATACAATAATGTGACTTGTGACTACATTATTAAAATGTGCTATTTAAAACGATGTATACTGCATACTGGTGTAAAAATTAACTTAAAGCGTGTATGCTTTCACAAATTTACAAGCATCAGCATTGATCATGGATTTGAGCCACTTATCAAATCTCTCCCATCAGCTTCACCTCTGACTGTGACTGACTGTCTTGTCCGTTACACTGTCTTCAGGTCAGCATCATCTTCAAACATACAACAGCTGTGGATTTAATGGATTTAGTAAAGCCAAAACTCTCCTTTAGCCAATGCAATGTCAAGGGCTCAAAGGAGGTTAAACTTGTAACAAGAGCTTGAATTTCACATGACAGCAGCACCTGTCTGTAGGAGAACATGATTCTTTCCTATCGCCGTGTTCACACTTGACAACGCTCGCAGCATTGTGGTTACAAATAGCAGTCGGCAATGTTCAAAGATTGCATTTGTGCACGAAAGCGGTTTAGAGAGACAGGCCTCATAGGTAGTGTACCGGAAGTCTATTTGAATGACAAACAGAGTGCGTCTTTGCAATAACCAATCACATATTTAAAAATGACAATACTCATTTTTCGCTAGACAGCATGCACAGGAACAGACTCACATACTCTAGAGGCCAATGGTTATTAGTGGATTTATGAGAGTGCCAAGCTTGCAGCTATTTACAGATATTGAAACAAGGCTCAGCAGGAAATGAACATGACTGATGTGTGTCTGTGTGTGTGAGACACAGGGTTGTGTGCCACTCAGAACTGACCTGAGAATCCTAAGCTATATTAGAAAATCTAAATCTGTTTGGTAGTTAAGCATTGAACTTAGTTGGAAAACATGTCTACATTAGAAAAATGGCTGAGAATGATTTAAATGATGGGTAAAAGATCATGTGTGAACGCAACCTTTTCAAAAACACCAGCATAAATTAGTCTGCCTTCGCATGCTCTCGGACTTATCAGAAATATGAGTTTCCGAGGTAAAAATTGCATATGAACCTCAGAAAATTGCATATGAATTGTATGCCCTCTGATGTCGCGTTTCCCGCTGGGAAGTTGGGAGTTAATTTTGGTACCCGAGATGGGCGGGCCTTACACAATCAATATGGCGGATGGGAGAAGGATTTCTGCTGTGACAGATATGATTTATTCGTTTTTTCCGCAACAGCTTCATTGCCTTGTCTTGTCGTTAAATTAGTACATGTACGTTTAATACACTGGGAAAATAGCATGTATTTCACCAATATTCCAGAATAGTCAGCAAGCTGACTAGTAAAACTATACAGTAGGATGTACGGTCGATACTATTATAACCATATAACATTTTCCCAAGACACACGCAAGAATCTGGCGTCCTTCTGTCTTTCCGCCAACAAAGTACTAGAACACAACCAGCTCGGAATCATGACATCAGAAGAGGGTGTTATCACATTTCCGAGAGCACGTGGAGGCAGCATTAGTACTGGCAGTTTTACAGTATGTGAAGTTATAGAATTACCAGTAAATTACCAGTATGAACACAAACACAGTCAGAATGCTTAGTCTGCTTTGGGCCAATCATAACATGATGCGTTAACTTTGCTATGTTTATAGACAGTGCAAAATGCAAATATTACCACCTATAATACCACCATTATATATAATTTAATAACACCATCGCTGGTGCAGCTGCTTAGATGTTACAAATTATTGTTAAAGATGTCACAAAGATTACTATGTGTTATCTAACGGCGTGTGAAAGCTATCTAACTGGTAAAAAGACAGAACATTAATACACAGTAAATTTGTGAATTTATCGGAAATCTCATTGTGTTAAATGTATGGTAACTGCAATTCAACAAATTGCTCTTTCTATCAGCATAAGCAGCATTAGGTCAATTCAATGCATATTTACACTAGAACGTGACTTCTTTCTTTCTTTCTAATCCTGGTGATAGAGAGATAGAGAGCAGGGCTGATACTCACTCTCCGGCTGTTTCTCATTGGGCGTGATGGAGCGCACAAAGTCCTGTGGTGTCATGTACACTTCCACCTCTCCGTGCTCGTGGATGATCTTCAGTGTGGCGAAATAGCGAAATATCTTGTCTGGGGTGGAATAAGCTCTGATCCTGTTCTCGTACTCCATCACCTAAATAGCACACAAACACACAGAGGAGTAACTAACCAAAAGAAGCTCAATAAACAACATTTCTCAGTAGTGTGACGGTAGTTTGGCAGTTGCATGAGTTTAGCTTTTACAGTAATGAGCTACTTTATCTACAAGCAGCAGTGTGGTGTGACTAAATCAAACTACAGCATTCTGAATAAAGCTGTATATCAAAGAGACCTCTGACAATAGCCAAGCTCTCTCTCTTATATGAAAGAGTAGCGAGAAGATCAACACGTGGTTAAACTGTGACCAACATTGCACTTTGTGATTCTCCATATTGAGTAGGGCTGCTCGATTATGACACAAATCATAGTGGCGATTATTTTGGCCAATATTGAGATCACGATTATTTAACACGATTACTGATTAACCTTTAAAACAACATAGAAAATAAAAAAACGCTGAATTTAACTGAATATTAAATGTAAAGAAATAGCACTGCTGAACCACTGTAAAGAAAAGGTGTGCGCTGAGGATGTATATGACAAGAAAAGAGATGATCCTTGCAAAATGGAATGAGGCACAATAATCGTTTACCTCCATTTTTTATTTTTGTAATTGATGAAGGACAACATTGACGATTACGATTCATTTTCGATTAATTGCACTGCCCTTATATTGAGTATGTTCATATTTGATCCAGGTAAATATATAAAAGCCTGCTGGACAGACAGGGAGTGGCAAACTGAAGAAAAGTCAATCTGGTCACTTCAGATTTCAAGGCAGAATCCTCACAGAGTTATGAACTGTTTTTGATAGCCTGATGAGCATTGTTTCCTCAACTTTCTATTATGGATAGACTTGGAAACATTTAGTGTTGTGTATCTAATAACGGTTAAAGTTTGAATTTAAACAGTTACAGTTTCCTAGTGAATTGTTCTCAGCATCCATCCATCCAGCAGATGTTTCATCTCTCCATCTCTAGCAAATGCTCATGTTTGTGAGTGTTTCTCTTTATGCAGACAACTGTATTGTCTTCATTTCTATGCTAATTCCCTGTCAGCTCGATTATTAGACGACAGAAGTGCAAGATGTAATTGCAAGATGAACTGAAGTTTAGGATATTGAGCATCTGTTATGGGTAATGACTGTAATAACTTTCTATGAAAGTTTCTATTTGTCAATCAAACACTGAATTGACTTACATCAAGTTACAGGTCAATGTTTCTCTCATTATCATAGACGGTGTACTACAGTGGGTTTGGTCAAAGATATTAAGATGTGAACAAGATGCATCACTGCCATTACAATGAATGGGGAGGAATGCAACGCTAAATATGGGCGCTCTGGCAAAGAAGAAAGTCCCGCCTTCCAGTGAAACGAGCCAATCCTCCATCAGTATGAAGCGATCTCGAAAAGGTGACTTTAAGCACCATTTAAGCTAAGCAAACTCAAGTTATGGTACAGTTCATGTCAGGTTTAAATCTTGATAGGACATACAGAAATTGTGATTTAAAAATATATCTGCCTTCCCCCATTTAAGTAGATTGGACAGTAGACTTGCTATTAACAGTTGCAAACATGGCCGCCGGGTAACACGTCTTCCGTAAACAGACTTTGGTTTGGTGCACATCTGTGCTAATCTAACTGTTGGTCTGTATGTGTCAGACAGGTTTTTGACCGATGTAGCACATCTTGTTTTTGGTGTATAAGTGTTTTAAAGGTGATGTGTCAAGAGCAGGTTAACCTCTGACTTCTGTCATGTCGTCTGTCATCTATCTTTAAAGATTGTAACCCTGGACTTGAACTCTGGTCATCCACACAAGTTATTATACAGTTAAATAATAATACATATAATAATAAACAATAATAATAATTAATATTTACATCAATTCAATTAAATATAAATAGTTATATTAGACACTAGCCAAACACAAACAGGAAGTTAGCTGGGGGTAAGGCGCGCACGCGTCTGGTGAAACGGTCTATTTAGCAACGACAATGTTGTGTTGATTCTCATGCATAACAACAGGTGATTTCACACCAGAATCTTATTTGGCCTGCGAGCAATAGTAAGTTGAAAAAACTTGAATCTGTTAATCTAAAATGTATAAATCAAGCTTTTGTTTGTATCTTTAAGGTATGTGACTCTCTATAGCCTGTAGCCATATGTACAAGATGCTATAACAAACATAAAAAGCTTATTCTGGCAAACATTTGAGGGCGCAGCTCAAATGTGTATTGTCAAAAATGGAAAGAGAATTGACTCACACAGCCTTTAAGATTACTAAGAGCACGACGAAAAATCGACAAGATATCATTCAGAAAGAGAAGTGTTTGTGTCACTGTCTGTGCCATAGAAACTGGTTGGCATGTATCTGCCACTCACTGTGGGCAGTTATTGATGCCAGCTGGTACATTCACACTATCATTCAAATGTTTGGTATCACGAAGACATTGTGAAAGAGTTGTTTACCAATGTTGTTTAAAAAGTCTTGTTTTAACAGCAACTCCAGTCGAACAAAACCACTGTTATATATATTCCTCAGGAAATCATTTTAAAATGTGCTTATATTGAGAATCCTTTTCTCACATTATTAGCACAGCTGAAAATGGCTTTGCTGCTTGATAAAGTATAGACACCGCAATGCTGTGTCTTGAATAGTGAAACCCCTAGTACAATCCAGTTATTGCTTTTGTGCACAGTGACCTACAGTGCATTGATAGTGCAGCTCAGGTGGAAAGATGGATGATTTATTTTTAACAACGGATTCGATGACGTTAGAGCTCATGAGCGCATTACTAGCGCAGGGTTTAAGACGTGCTTTTTTAGGACATTAAATAAAGCCGCAGTTACTTGTACAATGACAAGTGCAAACCTTAGTAAATCTCGATGCGTGATTCATTTAAATGCTCCCATAAAGTTCATGAAGTTCTGAAGAGGAAACTCCTACAAATGCATATGCAATAAGGTCAGCTGCAAAAACATATGTGTCCGCAAGCTGTTAGTAAATCTGGCCTAAAGTGGCAAAGAAAGTTTTTTGTTCACCCGAAAAAGGCCACTACTAAAATTTTAAAATAACTTAGATTTAAAAGAAAATGTTAAACAATAAAAAAAGATATAACTATTGAACTATTCCTTAAAATACCTTAAAATTAAAATACAGCAATTATTTAAAATGGATGAAATATTGATCTACAAATGACACGAGTCACTTGTAACATTATTTATGCATTTACTTAATTGTGTCATATCAACAATATTACCATTAGTTCTTTCAAAAACAATAAAAACAACTAATACATACAACAAATTCTTCATTTTTAACACTCTTGCCTGTGTACATGAGACTAAAATCTCTTAGCCGATCTAAGCATTTAATAGGCATTATACTCATTTTGAAAGAAACAATCCTATAGTTTTGGTGTGCGATGAATCTTTTGTCCAAGCGAGTGGGATGGTAGAAAGGACAAAATGATTTGCACTTTACTTATTAGTTTCAACTTCTAGGAGTTCAATTTCAAACCACTTTAAGAAGATTACCAACACGATCCTTCAGTTGATTGCCAAAATGAATCTCTTGATAAATGGGGACACTTGAAATGACATCGGGATGTGACTTGAATAGACACAAAACCACACAAACAAATAAGCAAAATACTTTACCAACTTAACTCATTCTGTTGTACAATGCCAGACATCATTGGCCTATGGCCTTATGAATATTAAATATTAATACCAACATTAACAACTAAAACTCACTTCACATCGAAATCCAAAACGTTTTCTTCTACTAACCCGATTCCAAAAAAGTTGGGACACTGTACAAATTGTGAATAAAAACAATGCAATGATGTGAAAAAATAAATTGATTTGAAATTTCATGGCATCAACACATCTCAAAGAAGTCCATGTTTAACACTGTGTGGGCATCCCCTCTTCTTTTTATAACAGTCTGCAAACGTCTGGGGACTGAGGAGACAAGTTGCTCAAGTTTAGGAATAGGAATGTTGTTCCATTCTTGTCTAATACAGGCTTCTAGTTGCTCAACTGTCTTAGGTCTTCTTTGTCGTATCTTCTTCTTTATGATGCGCCAAATGTTTGCTATGGATAAAAGATCTGGACTGCAGGCTGGCCATTTCATTACCCAGATCACACAGCCATGATGTTGTTACTGATGCAGAATGTGGTCTGGCATTGTCATGTTGGAAAATGCAAGGTCTTCCCTGAAAGAGACGACATCTGGATGGGAGCAAATGTTGTTCTAGAACTTGGATATACCTTTTAGCATTGATGGTGCTTTTCCAGATGTGTAAGCTGCCCATGCCACACCCACTCATGCAACCCCATACCATCAGAGATGCAGGCTTCTGAACTGAGCGCTGATAACAACTCGGGTTGTCCTTGTCCTCTTTAGTCCGGATGACATGGTGTCCCAGTTTTCCAAAAAGAACTTCAAATTTTCATTCGTCTGACCACAGAACAGTTTTCCACTTTGCCAAAGTCCATTTTAAATGAGCCTTGGCCCAAAGAAAATGCCTGCGCTTCTGGATCATGTTTAGATATGGCTTCTTTTTTGACCAATAGAGTTTTGGCACAGTGGATAAGGGTTCACCGACAATGTTTTCTGGAAGTATTCCTGAGCCCATGTTGTGATTTCCATTACAGTAGCATTTCCTGTATGCGATGCAGTGCCCTCTAAGGGCCCGAAGATCACGGACATCCAGTATGGTTTTCTGGCCTTGACCCTTAAGTACAGAGATTGTTCCAGATTCTCTGAATCTTTGGATGATATTATGCACTGTAGATGATGATGATAACTTCAAACTCTTTGCAATTTTTCTCTGAGAAACTCCTTTCTGATATTACTCCACTATTTTTCGCTGCAGCATTGGGGGAATTGGTGATCCTCTCACCCATCTTGACTTGACACTGCCACTCTGAGAGGCTCTTCTTATACCCAATCATTTTGCCAATTGACCTAATAAGATGCAAATTGGTCCTCCAGCTGTTCCTTATATGTACCCTCTTATTTCTACCTGTCCCAACTTTTTTGGGATGTGTACCTCTCATGAAATCCAAAATGAGCCAACACTTTCAACATTTGATATGTTATCTATATTCTATTGTAAATAAAATATAAGTTTATTAGATTTGTAAATGATTCCATTCCTTTTTTATTCACAATTTGTGTCCCAACTTTTTTGGAATCGGGTTTGTATATCGACCTCTCGGTTTGAAACTAATAGTTACTTGCAGGAAGTGCTCACAAAGTGACTTACAGAGATTCCAGGGAGCAATAAAGCGATATGTCATACAGGAGCAATAATACAATAGGTACTTATACCAAGTTACTAGTTTCAACAACCTGTTGAGAGAAAGATAGAAGGTTTCTTTTCTCATTTCTCTATCAATTATCAAATCATTATGTCGCATCTGTCAACTATCGTGTCACCGGGACAACTCAAGAGTCACAACAGTAATCCAGAGTAAATGCACTTGTCAATCTAAAACACAGACAGTGTGAGTTTAGCTATAGCCTGACAAGAATGCAATTCCACACAAACAAACACAAAACACAGACAGCCGGCTAACGTAGCCGCTACATGATGAATGACCTCATCTATCAAAGGCACAGTCCCGCCATCCTATCATGAGAGTCAATTTTCACATTTTGCTGGTATGATTTATGCTGTTTATTGTAGTACTGCATCCATAATTTATAGAAAAACGGAATTCCGGCTTTAAGGTGGACTAAAAATTAGGATTAGGGGGTGGTGATAAACACACTTTGACCTACACGCTGGTTTCCCCGACACTTCTGGCTATTACAGGGTGGATCGTGGCAAAAATAAATCATTCTGTCAAATTCAGCTTTTTTATGAAAAACATATTCGCAATAAACATAGCAAAAAAGAAATTCAATCAGATTCAGCACAGGCATGATCCTCATATATGTGTAAATGCCATAGTCAATAACGCTGATAAATTGGCTTGGCTTATGCAGCGGTTTACAGGTCACGCAACAAACAAACCACAGGGATAAACCATGGCTAGGTGTGCCTTAAAGGATTTTAATGCACGATGTGGAGGCGAAAAACCACCCGGCGCGAAGTGGAGTGCATTAAATTCAAATCCCCTTTTTTCTCCCGGAACACGAACGCACGCTCTTAGGTTTCCTGGATTTTGATACCCAAATGTTGACAGGTATGCTGGCAGTGCGTTTCCCAACTGTGTGTGTAATACGTTTACGATAGAAATGATTACAGAAAGCGCATTCTTTTCAATCAAAGCGGTTTTAATGCATACCTTCGAGCCATATAAAAACATTTAGAAAACACAAATAATGATGCCACAACTGGAATCTGCTCAGGGGGAACGTGGCAAAGAGGCTCATTTTTACAATTTATTAAAATATGGAATCCATGAAAGACTAGTAAGCACTGTGAGTTTATTAACGTTTCACGTAGATGTGTGATATGAACAAAAAGTGCTCAGAAATGCGTAAACAGCATCCTCACTTGAAATGTGTGGAGGGTCGAACCTGGAAACAATATTCCTAACGTCATGATTTAGCAAGCGGATACAATGTAATACAAAAATGTCTTGTATTTGTTTAATCGAGTCATGTATTATTTGATTTATTGACCTTTTATTGAATATTATGGCAGGTTTGGTCCTAGCAACAATGACTGTTTGGTTAAAAAGATTCCTCTTATTTAAACCATCCATATAGGACTGCCCTACTGGTTGTGAACATTGCAGCATGTCTACAAAGAAAGTTGGAAAGATTTTTGTAAGTAATATAATAATGACTATACTTCTACATTTATTCCTTCATTTGACATTTTCCTCACAGTTAGTGTCAGCTGCAAATCATTCATTCCATTATTGTTGCTCTACGACCCTCCGTCTGATGGCACGTCACATAAAATCCACTTTAGAAATACGCAGGTTCATTTCATCCCCGTGATTTGCACGGTGATGAGACGTGATGAGCCCACGTGTCTCATCTGCACATTGTGAATTCAGACTGAGTAAATGAGACCGACCTCAGCCCAATGAGATTCAGATGAAATAAACAAATTGATTACCTTGCGGTCACGGAAGCCGATTCTCGCTTTCTTCTTCTTCCCTTCTGATCCCGCCTCCTCGTCCTCCTCCCCGCTACTCGACTCGATTGAGATTTCTGACTCCGCCTCCTCCGCTACCATATCCTCAACAATCTTCTTCTCCTGCATCTGTTTATCATGCTTGACTGAAGACCCCGCCTCTGCGTATGCTCTGCCAATGAGGACACAGACTGAGTTAACCATACCAATTAGATATAAAAGACCAGAAACATTAGCACTAAGCAAGCAAAATAGGGTCCATGCTGATCGCAAGTTGACTCATTGAGTGTATTTATCTACTTTATGGATGTGTTTCTCATGCTAAAAGTCAATGAAGAGTACAGCCAGGTCAATATCTTCGGGACACAAGGCAGTAATTGAAAAAAGCCCAGCTGTTGATGTGATGGTATGGGTGTTGAAGGTGTGTCAAATAACTCAATTTAATGAGACATAAGGAAAATGGCTGCACTGAAATGTCACCTCATCCCATAACCCCCTCATTCTATACAGTAGATCACCTCCCAGATGCATTTCACCATATCACTGATATACAGTATTAGCTCCTCTACTCATACGCACACATCCAGCGCTGGACTGGCCTTCAGCCAGACTCCAGATGACTCTCTGCAGATATCAGCTCTCTTCAAACGTTTGTGATAAAGGTTGAGTGTGTGAATGTTTACCCATATTTACCCAAAAATCAAGGGAAAACTTGAAAATGAGATAATGTGATCTACCAGAAAACCTTATGGTATATAACACAATAGAATATAATACAAGGGATCGTTCGCCCAAAAATGAAAATATTTTCATAATTCATTCACCCTCGTGTCATTTCAAACCTGTTTCACTTTCTCTTTACTTCAGAACACGAAAGAGGATTTTAAAGAATGTTGATAACAAAAACAACACTGACCCCCCCATGGACAACAGACCACCTGTAAACACTGCAACATCGTGGCTCTTTTAAAACATTGCTCTTTATGAGCACCATGACCACCAATGAAAAGAGTTTGGGGCGGGACTATAGTAGGAGTGTTTGGGAAAACATGATGGGAGTCATTGTTACGTAAATGCCTCTGGTCTGACAGATGGCGGATTTTAAATGGGCAATAATTTCAGTTAATATCTTTATCAAACAAAATGATAGCTGCTGATATGATTGAATGCAGTACCTCGTCCACATTAGTCCAGCGCTGGCCGTGATGCCCGTCACTCCTGCCAGGGCGGCCAGCATCACTCTACGCCGCTGATGGGAACGGAATGCGCCGCTGTGATGCCGTCTTGATAACTGCACCATGCCGATGGTGGCAGCTGACAGTGCCCGTAAGCGATACATACTGTCAGAAAAGAGAAAAGAGAGTTAATACTATGAAAATAACAGGTTAATTCATAACATAAATTATGTTCCTATAGAAATGGTTCCCTGATTGCACCATAACACAAATAAAACGCTAGCATAAGAAATAACTGGGCAGGGCAATGTACTTGCTTTACCTCATAATGTAAGACCACATTCCTGAAAGAATATTTAGGATGATGTTAAATGCACATTAAAATGTTAGGGGGTCTTAACTTTAAACCCAATATGGGGGTTCTGGGTTTGTTGAGAATACTTGACACTATAGACTGATCCGGAATCCCCCCCCAAAAAACTTATTAAAAGCAGCATGGGAAAAAGCTTGACTTTAAAGGAAAAGTTCACCTATAAAATGAAAATTTGTCATTATTTACTCACCCTCTTGTCATTTCAAATCTTTACATAAGTTGCTAAAAATACATCGTCCTGAAAAGTATTAAAAGTATTGCTGAATAAAACTTGTTCTTTAAAAATGAAAGATGCTAAATCATTTAAATCATGCCTTAAAGATCTTAAAATCACAAGATGAGCCACTGCCATTGCAATAAATCGGGAGCAATGCAACGCTCAATATGGCCGCCCTGGCGAAGGAAGTCCCGCCTTCCAGTAAAACGAGCAAATCGTCAATCAATATTGATTGAATCCATATTTATTGCCGATTCCCTGGGGCGGTGCTCTCGTGAGGCGCTTGCCAGTCTGGGTGCATTCGCATTGACAAAACGACCTCGAAAAAGGTAATATGATAATAAACATTGCCTGAGTAAACCTGTGTGAATAGTTTTAGCACAAAAAAGTTTGTGATTTCTTTAAACTGTGGTGTCATTCAGTCACATTGGTCTGAGACAGAGGAGGTCGACCAAAAGTGTTTTTTTGTCAATATCAATAACTCTAGAAAAACAGGTCAATAACTAATTATTGTAAAAAAGTTTTAAATAGTATAAATAAGAAATATTTATCTCGGTGTTAAACAGTGCTAAATTCAATTCCAAAATAAAGGCTTCCACAAAGGGTTTCCATTGCGCACATTCACTTGCAACAACCCAGATTCAAGCCTGTGGCGTAAACCCCTTCCTGTTTCAACAGGACATATGGTACACAAAAAATCTTGATCATCAACACATTTCACAAAGGCTTTAAAGTACAACGTTTGAATGAATGTCATTTTTTCAAAGAATACACAAGTAAAGTTTTATTATCCAAAACCAGGGTTAATGTACAATCAACATATTTTTAGAGAAGTTGCAGTTGACCTTTCACGTTTTTTATGTTCTGTCGTGTCAATTTTCCAGTCCCCGCCCGAGCCAGCATCTTCTCATATTCCATTAAAAACAGCCAATTTATCATTTCACACACATCTTGCAATATCAAACCGAAGGCAGGGAATGACAAACCATCCCTCTGTGCTGTTTCTTGTTTTTTAGAAGGGAAGCCAAACACTCCGTGGAGACTGAAAGAGCCACCTGTCTGTTCTCCAATATTGACTGTGGTTTGATTGAGGTCCTGATTCAGCAGAACTTAATGAGAGAAAAAGCGCTACATGCTAATTGAAGTGTGCGCGACATAGAAGACCGATGGAGACTTTGGCTGGGAGCGTTGTGGAACTGGTCAAACGGAGCGAAAACTGCATTTGC
Organism: Barbatula barbatula; assembly: GCF_947034865.1. Taxonomy (NCBI): domain Eukaryota; kingdom Metazoa; phylum Chordata; class Actinopteri; order Cypriniformes; family Nemacheilidae; genus Barbatula; species Barbatula barbatula. Next base: position 16,524,447 of record NC_136777.1, read on the forward strand.
TCAGCAAATACCCAAGTGGGTTTTATCTTTATTTAAATGTCTCTTGTGGTCCAAGCTTTCTTGACAAACACTTCATATCCTTCAGCTTTAAATAAGGCTTTGGTTATAATGTTAAGGATGTACATTTGTGTAATTGTCAAAGCTGGTCTAATGGATTACATTTCAAAACATAACAGGGTATGAAAAGAAACCGAAAAGAAGTTTCACACCTAAAATACTCTGCAAACAATGACGTTTGGAAATCATAAGCACTAAAACAATAGTGGTTAAGAAGTAAGTGACATTTTACGCAAGATTACCATAAGGAAAACACAGAAAATACTTTGTAAGGTCTTTTAGCGCTGCGGGGAATGTTTTGCACTTTACAATAACTTAAGTTTTATTCACAACTCATTCAAGGTTGCCAAATTTGTGTAGTTACAGATTGATAATATATGATATGACAGGCCAAATGCCTCATTTAAACTAATTACTAATACTTAACTCAACATTAACCTTCACAGATCATGAAGATTCACTAAAGTGATACATGTGATTATATTTAAATACATCAGTGAACTGATAGCATTTTCTAATCTAATGCAATAAAATGGACTATCAGCACAGAAACTTGGAAGAGTTTTAGTTTGTTTTAGGGATGTAATGATTCTCAGTAAGCCGGTTAAAAATCAATTACAATATGTAGGGATGCACCGATGTATCGGCCACCGATATTAATCGGCCAATATTGGATTAATTTGACACAATCGGCAACAGCAATAGCATGAAAAAGGCCAATACCGATAATGTATTAGGGCCCTATGATATCCGCAATAGGGAAAACACTGTGGAAAATAGCAAGCGCGTCATAACAGGTTATACATTTCTAATTGTGCTATGAATAGTGCTAATAATTATTCAGCTGCTATATAAATATGCAATCTTCAATTTTAAGATACTATAGTGTTTTTGAACTTTACTATAGTATACAGTGTTTATCAATTTACTACAAGGGCACTTCAATTTTCAATAGCAAATACTACAGTACACTACAATATTTATTTGTCTGAGTTAGGGCTGAACGATTAATCGAAATCGAATCGCAATATGGATGAGGCTTGACACAAGCACGCACCCTGTGTAACTCACGCCTGGCTGCACGTTTCAAACAAATGTAAAGTTTTATTTGAAATTAAACATTCAATACATTTTCTACTTGTTTTTAAAATCCCAAATACTTAAAAATTAATAAATCAGCCAGATGATCAATCAAGTTCATGTGTTCATATCCTCATACAGTGCAGACCCAGATAAATCCTCGACCATCACTCGTGTTGTATGTAAAACAGAGCACATAATTCACTCAGACATGCAGAACAGCCAGATGACATTTAAATAGCAGGATTTCGCCTCCGCATCAAGTTACATGGACACAAAGAAGCACAACCACAACAAACGCACTTTACACAAACATGCAGCTCTGTCTAATGCACATATTCTTATTATTCTACATATGCCAGTAAAACTCTCTCTCACTTGCCCATACGGACAAGCGTTAATGTCGAGCCCTGCCCCAGCTCGGACAGCTCTCAACAAAATACATTTTATTGACATACTGTAGACAAAACATAACTCAAAATCATAAGAACAATATACTTTAACAAAATAAAACTTGACTAAAACTTAACTTATAACCTAAGACAGACCGGGGCAACAGTACAAGACGGGGATGAAGACAATCGATCCAGCACAGGACAGCTACCACAAGGGCATTAAATAGGAGAGGAACAAAAGAGGAATAATGAGGGCAACAGTTGAAGGGCATGAACTGATAATGGGATAATGAACAAGGAAACAAGGGGGCGGGGCTAAGACGCAACACAGGAGAGCATAAGGCACAATCAGAGGCCATGTGCTTCCAACACAAACTCAAAAAATGGGTCTGCAAGGACGGGGTGATCATGACAAAATGTTTTGCCAGCCAAATATTTTAACATTTAACGTGATTTATGATTAGGGTCGGGTCCGAAACACTATATATCCGGAATGTAACTGGACCGAATCAAAACCCAGCTTCATTTTGGAGCACTAAAATGCTGACTGCGCTGTCGATTGAGACATTTGCCCTCATTCAAGTGAGAGAAAGTAGGAAACTCAGATAATACAAATCCGACACATCTTACATAATGGTTAAACAGATCCAAATGATCTGTGATCAACGCAGATTGCACTCACCACACGGATCGGAACGCGCCTGACCCGTGGATTCATCATACTGGAGGACAGTTTTAATGCGCTCTCTCTCCATCCCTCCATCAGCATTCAACACCTGGCACAGTCTTTAACTTAAACTGCCGCATAAACCAAGTTTTAAAGTGAAAATAACATTAATTGGAAACGCACATGACGCATCTGTAATGCCAGCGATAACAATAAAACTGTTGCGCGCGTCTAAAATCAATAAAGGCAAACAGTAAACAGTAAACATCATCTTTCAATGTTAGTGTCCATGCTCATTTCACATTCACTTAATTGTGAATTTGTTGTGCATTTTTTATTATTTAGTAAATCTTTTTCAATCGAACACATTGCTCTTAACTGTTATCCACATGTGTTTTGTGGCTCTTTTTAAAAGTATCGATTCAGGCACAGTTAAGGCACGATACCGTTTTAAAAATATCGATTTGGCACCAGTATCGGAAAGAAACCCAAACGTTTTTTTCAAACATAAAATATATTTTTATAGAAATTTGAGAAATAGTACAAGGCCACGTGTTCATTTATAATTTGTCTCAACTCATTTTATAAACATAAATCATGAATTTTGGGATCCGTTTCGTGAATCATATGGCATGCATCGTGATCAAAGTGAATCGTACGTCCTTGGTTTAGTTTATAGTTGTTCATCAGAGAACACCACAATGACAGAAACTATTTACAAAACTTTAAGAATTTACAAAAGTGATAAAACAGATGTTTTTCACTGAGCTAAAATAATCACAGTTGAGTGTCAGGTCAGTGCTGTTGCATTTGGTTCATCTTTTTCCAAAACATGCAAGTGGTTGTTCATCCAAAATGTAATATTCTGCTAACACTTACTAACTTCCAAGTCCCTGCTAGCCTGTATGACTAACATTATTCTGTGAAATAAAGGGATGCTGCTCTTTTGTCCACTAAACTAATTTGAATGGAGACCGAATCTGTTATTTTTCTGTGATGTATGTTTTATTTTTGTGTAAACTTTTGCCGTTCCAGTAAAAAACCAGTAAAGAGAACGTAGATTTTAAAACAGGATCTGTGCTTGCTTTGTACGATCAGTCCCCTGCCAGTTTGAGGTAAACCACAGCTCTGGTGTCAGTCATAGCTTCTCCATTGGACCAGAGACTTTGAGACTCCTAGATCCATTTAATGAAAGAAAGCTCTTTAACCTTACTTTACTTCAATCTTTAACTCTTATCTCAACTCAATACTGTGAGTTTCACATATCCAGTGGCATCCAGACATCTGCTTCTCTATATGCAACAGTGATCAAACACCACACGGATCTGGATTGTGTGTGTACAGTCAAAAATTATATACATTAACAAGTAGGGGTTGCCGATCGATCGGCCGATTTTTTTAATGATTCGTCATCGGCCGATTGTGCCACAAACTAAGCCGATTATTGCAACGAAATGAGTTGACTTTCTTCAACAAGAAAAATACACTTTGTGCCGGGTTTTATAAAATAGCTTTCATAGACATAGAAAATATTGTTTAAGGCAAGTTATTTCTTTTTCATTGGCTCAAGTTATAAAATATAGAGCAGAATCAGTTATCTCAGGTGTACATCAAACGCAAGATACAGCAGCATAAATAAAACTTCTAATGACTGTGGCACATGTATGCCATAAAATAATGACTTTTTTACAATTTTCTACAATGACAGAATGGATTGTCACAAGAAGTCGGAACATCCTGTGATGACAAATAGGTTGTATTTTAACAATGGTATTGGCAGATGGCTTTATCACAATACTCTGTGTTAAATTGGATGCTTTTACCTTAATGGGCTGACAGTGCATTCACAATTCAAAGAAGTTGAAATAAGACGTAAAACAGGTGAAACAATCGTGTATCAGTACGCCTCCAAAAAAAGTCTAGTCACTCAAGAGCAAGGATGGGTCATGACTCGCCTATGTGCCGACAACAGATGCTTCAGCAAATAATTCAGCACCTTGAGAACAATGTTCCTCAAAAATTAATTGGAAGGATTTTGGGGGATTTGGGGATTTTCACCCTCTACGGTGAGCAATATTTCTCAGAGATGAAAGGAAACTGGCCAAATAACAGTACAGGCTGCACAGATGTGAAAAACATCATCAGCTTGAATGATATCGTGACATTGACTAAGGAATACAGCCCCCGTCAGTCCAGACCACTCATTGCTGCATCCACAGATCCAAGTTCAGGCTACTATGCAAAGCAGAACAAACACAGGTAGTTGATGCCTCTAAATAAGAATGCAGAGTGCAAGTCGATATCGATTATTACAGGTCAAGTAGACCGATAACCGATATTTTGAATCGATATACATGTCAGAAATGAAAAATATGTTCAAAAAATTAAGAATAACAAGAGCTCTGACAAACACTTTGCCCAAAAACCATGGTTACTACACGTTTACTAGAGTAACACCACGGTAAACAGTAAGGAAATAAACAAACAATAGTTGTCAGAAAGACGCTCCACTTAATGCAAGTTGCTCTTTACAATGAAACCGTTTATCCTCGGAGTGGTGATCTTTTATAGGGAATGTAAACCTTTCCTCTTTGTTTAGGACTGTCTGAAGACCTGCACATGTGCAGCGTGACATCGGCCAAATCTACATATTTAACCAAGAGTCTTGCTGTTTTGTTGTGCCATTGTTTGGGGCTTACGCGGAAACCGCACCTGTCTTTACTTTCATACATAGGAACATAATCTGAGAATATTCATATTAATTGGATCATTAAAAAAAAGAGAGAGAGAGAGAGAGAATTTTACTTCACGCAAAGTGAAAATAAAGCTGCTAATTAAGCAGGCTGTCCTAATCAACGTTTAAAATGAAAATAAACACTTGACTCTATCGTTATCATATTAACTTTCTTTTCACATAGAAAATTAAGCATACACTCGTGTATGTGAAATCATCTCATGAAGTCCCGAAACAAAGTTATTAGTGACAGATTAGAGCAGTCGATGGAAAGAGGTGAGTGAGGCCGTCCAGGTGCAGTTTGAAGCTGTATATATATATATACACTGTATGTAATTCTTTCAGTATCTATGTTAAAATTTTATATTACAAATCTGTTATTTTCTGTAATGATGCTCTTAAAAATATTTCAAGTTGTTTTTCTATATTATCTAATGGTCTGTTAATGTTGGAGGCCTCATGGTTAAGGTAAATGACACTGCATAAATAAATGATTATGTGTGAGATGAGGAAATAGAAAAAGTATTAGTAATAATAATGATGTCGTCATTTCTCTAGTCTTTATGTCAAATTCTAAAAAGGTTAAAATTGAGAGGTTTGGACTTTTTTTTTTCATTGAAATAAATGTTTTAATTACACAGAGATTAAAGTACCGAAAAAAGGTACCGGCACCTAATTCAAGGGACCATATTGGTACAGGTACCTGCTTAAAAGTACCCAACCCATACATATTTCATTACATCTAAAACAAACGATAATATTTCGTTTTATCAGTGTCATATGACCCGTTTAAGACTGTCTCTTAACAAGTCTCAAAGACTAGCAACTAGTCTTACCTTTCATATGTCAACTAACCCAATCTATCATTGTACGTTACTTTTTTGAAGAGGTTATGACATTTTTTTTAATTCCCTTTCACATATTGTCATATTTTCCTTATTAATTATTGCATATACGTTTGCATTAGCCAGATAAACGTTGTTAGGAAACATACTGTATTGTAAACTAAAATACTCACACAGTATACATAACGTGAAGAGACACTTCAAGTTTGAGCGAAACTAGCCACAATAAGAAAAGGAATAACACAATATGCTATAACTCTCTATCTTGAGGTCTTCCCATCTAAAATGTCATAATATGACTTTGAACATTTAGTAAACCATGCAGCTTTATGAATACTGTGTGAAATGGATCTAAATAAAAGCCCGACAGATCTATTAATAACAACGAACGTTATTTAACAAATTACAGTTACTTGAAGATTTATATATATATGCATAAATAGTTTTTGTAGCACAATCGTTTCATGGTATAACTAAGGTAATGCATTCACAAAGAACTACAATGTACCGCCAACTGATAACACCTCACTGTTTTGATGTGCAACCTACAATATGACAGTAAAACGAGTCCTAAGCCCCTCTCTAACACAAACTTAACTTTTTAAAAGTAGATCATAAGTAGGCTCTATATTTCAAGACATTGATCCAGACATTTTACATTCAGCATCTCGATCGCCAGAGACGCGATGCAGTCATATTAGCTTGTGCTGCTTTAAACGTTCTTCTCCTCTACAGTGTTAAACCGTATTCTGAGAAGTCTAATGACAGTAACGTTACATTTTGCGATTGTTAATGTGTCCCATAATGTTCGGGAATCATCTGATATCAGGGCAGCGCCGGGTCTCTGAACACAGGCAGACGTCGGCTAACACTCACTCGCTAGCTGCAGAAGCTCGGTCTCCGCCTGTCAGTTCTGTCAAAGGGATCGGTTTAGATCATTTACTCACTTTTATACACCAAATAAAGTCCTGCCCGGGTTAGACCACCGCCAAATGGTGTAGATTTACCTCGGATTATCCTTGTTAAGTGTCGTGCTCACTTTGTCCGCTGAAGTTCCGCGTCTACGGAGGCCGATCACACGAGTAAACACAAGAGGTGCTGCGTAGTGCGCAGACCGATCAACGAAGTATCGCGAGAGCACCTCGATGGCACAGCTTTTGACCGCTCTCGCGATACTTCAATATCATACGCCAGTCGGTTTGAGCAACGCGAGTTTAGTTTGGTGTAGAAGCGAGCTGCATGGAGTTTGTGTAGATTTGGTCAGATTTTTTTAGTGTTTTATTAAGAGTATATGTAGTAAGTAAGTGCAATTACTTACGAAAGGTCGATAATATGATTTAAATAATGGATGGATTGACATTTGCAATGGTGTCAATTGTAGCATCATACAGACAAACTACAAAAATCATGATATTGTTTATCCACAAGGATTATTAAGGTTTGTTTAGGTAATTCCTTGTCCCTCCTTAGAGGGTATTCAAAGTTGTTTTGTGTATTGCGAAAACGTTCTTGTTTATGATGCATATAAGAATTAATTTTTCCTCCCGACATGTATGAACCTGCTAAATTCCTCTGATTCATTCTTTGTTTAGCTCCACTCCTCTCTCTTTCTCTCTTTCTCTCTTTCTCTCTCTTCTCTCTTTCTCTTTCTCTCTCTCTCTCTCTTTCTCTCTCTCTCTCTCTCTCTCTCTCTCTCTCTCTCTCTCTCTCTCTCTCTCTCTCTCTCTCTCTCTCACTGTCTTTCTCTCTCTTTCACTCTCTCTCTCTCTCTCTCTCTCTCTCTCTCTCTCTCTCTCTCCATCTCTCTCTCTCTCTCCATCTCTCTCTCTCCATCTCTCTCTCTCTCTCCATCTCTCTCCATCTCTCTCCATCTCTCTCTCTCTCTCTCTCTCTCGCTCTCTCTCTCTCTCTCTCCATCTCTCCATCTCTCTCTCTCTCCCTCTCTCTCTCCATCTCTCTCCATCTCTCTCTCTCTCTCTCTCTCTCTCTCTCTCTCTCTCGCTCTCCATCTCTCCATCTCTCTCTCTCTCTCTCTCTCTCTCTCTCTCTCTCTCTCTCTCTCTCTCTCTCTCTCTCTCCTCTCTCTCTCTCTCTCTCTCTCTCTCTCTCCTTGATACAATATCATTTGTCTCTGTTATAATACATACTCCCGACAAAATAGACTCACGGATCAACCAACCGTGAAACAGGATCTGAGCTGGCTCGGTTGAATAGATGATTCGTCTCTATGCAAAGCATTCTCTTTTGAAAGACACAGATATATTTAAAAACTTTTTTAGTTTAATGACAGGCAGACTATGATCATTTATTTATTATTAAATATTCACATGAACTATTTATGACAAGTTCACTAAACATTGTGCTTCGGATCTATTGATCTATTGAACAAATAATGAAATTCAAGGTTATATGGAATGGAATTAGATTTCATTTACAAGTTTACAAATATTCAGCTGTAAACGCATTTATAATGTAAAGCATTTTCCTAGGCATTGGAATAAAAGGTGCATATTGTCTAAATGGGAATGTCATTTCTTTGGATAAATCACACTTCAAACAAAAGTCACACTTTCATTGAGTCATTGAGATGAATGGTTTTGGTTCTGAAAAGGTTCTTTAATGATGGTAAAGGTTCTATTTAGAAACATGGCTTCTGAAGAACCTCTTTTCTGCCGAAATGGTTCTTTGTATCTTGTACACTAAAATCAGCTTGTTTTGTCTCCATGGCTCTTTCAGACTCTTGAATACACCTGAGACTAACACTTGTTACTTTCGTCCCTTTGCTAATGTAATAGATTATGCTGATTTAATTTAGTTTAATTTTCATATTGTTCAAAGTGTTAATATGTTTTATAAAATGCATTGCCAATGCCAATCATGAA